>NC_058524.1:379119778-379744778 GCF_904849725.1 Hordeum vulgare subsp. vulgare | reverse complement strand
ATTGACAACCCCTTCATAGCGTTGGGAGCAGGTTCTTTGTGTTTGTGCAGGCACTTGTGATACTCCTTCACTGGATCGATACCTTGGTTCTCCAAACTGATGGAAATACTTACCACCACTGCGCTACATCATCCTTTCCGCTTCGAGGGAACACCAACGCAAGGCTCCAAGGCCACGGGGAAATCCTTTGCTTATTTGGCTAGGAAGTCCCTAAAGGCGTAGCCATAGCAGAAGGATTCCTGGTGCCGTTGCTTAGGAGAATCAAGACAAGAACAGTCTCCCGTCAGCTCGTGTTTCTGGCGCCGTTGGAAGGTCTTTTGTTGCAGTAGCATGCCTCAGCACTCATTGGACTGCAAACATCAAATTTCATCGCTTCCAACAAGTTACTTTCTTGTTCCATGTGGTATGATTTTGCATGTCTCAAGTGATTCAAAATCAAGTGAATCTAAATGATCCATTTGCATGGAGTTTCTTCATGCGTTTATACCAATAGGTATGGTTTGCATGTCTCAAGCGTTTCAAAAATGAGTGAGTACAAAGATCCATCACTATGGAGCTTCTTCATGCACTTTATACCGACATGACTCAAGCGGCAGTGCCACAAGTAAGTGGTACTATCATTACTACTTTGTATCTTTTGGCACCAATATTATGAACATGTGTAACACTACGATCGAGATTCAATAAACCATTGAAGGTAATTATTCAAGTAAATAGAATAATCATAATTCTCTTTAAATGAATAATCATATTGCAATAACCACGATCCAATCATGTTCATGCTCAACGCAAACACCAAATAACAATTATTTAGGTTTTACCACCAATCCCGATGATAAAGGGAGCATGCGATGTTTGATCACATCAACCTTGGAAACACTTCCAACACGTATCGTCACCTCGCTTTTAGCTAGTCTCCGTTTATACCGTACCTTTTATTTTGAGTTACTAATCACTTAGAAACTGAACCGGTATCCAATACCCTCGGGCTACTAGGCGTACCAGTAAAGCACACATCAATATCATGTATATCAAATATTCTTTGGTCGACTTTGCCAGCCTTCTTATCTACCAAGTATCTAGGGAAGGTCCGCCTTAGTGACCGTTCCTCTAATAACAGAAGCACTTAGTCTCGGGTTTGGGTTCAATCTTGAGTTTATTCATTGGAGCAGAAAATGGTTTGCCGTTTCATGAAGTATCCCTTTCTAGCCCTTGCCCTTCTTGAAACTAGTGGTTTTACTAACCATCAACAATTGATGCTCCTTCTTGATTTCTACTTTCGCAATGTCAAACAATGCGAATCGCTCAAGGATCATCATATCTATCCTTGATATGTTATAGTTCATCACGAAGCTCTAGCAGCTTAGTGGCAGTGACTTTGGAGAACCATCACTATCTCATCTAGAAGATTAACTCCCACTTGATTCAAGCGATTGTTTTACTGAGACAATGTGAGAACATGCTCAACGATTGAGCTTTTCTTCTTTACTTTGTAGATAAAGAATCTTGTCGGATGTCTCATACCTCTCAACAAGGGCACGAGCATGAAATATCAATTTCATCCCTTAGAACATCTCTTATGTTCCGCGACGTTTTCAAAACGTCTTCCGCGCCTTGCTTCTAAGCCATTAAGTATTACGCACTGAACTATCACGTAGTCATCAAAAACGTATATGTCAGATGTTCGCAACATCCACAGACGACGCTCGAGGTGCAGCACACTGGGTGGAGCATTAAGGACATAAGCCTTCTGCGCAGCAATGAGGACAATCCTCAGTTTTACGGACTTAGTCCGCAAAGTTGCTACTATCAACTTTCAACTAAATTTTCTCTACGAACATATAAAAAATAGTAGAGCTATAGCGCAAGCTACATCATAATTCGCAAAGACCACCAGACTATGTTCATGATAATTAGTTCAATTAATGATATTACTTAAGAACTCCCACTCAAAAGTACATCTCTCTAGTCATTTGAGTGGTACATGATCCAAATCCACTAACTCAAGTCCGATCATCACGTGAGTTGAGAATAGTTTCAGTGGTAAGCATCTCTATGCTAATCATATCAACTATACGATTCATGCTCGACCTTTCGTCTCATGTGTTCCTAGGCCATGTCCGCACATGCTAGGCTCGTCAAGCTTAACCCGAGTGTTCCGCGTGTGCAACTGTTTTGCACCCGTTGTATGTGAACGTTGAGTCTATCACACCCGATCATCACGTGGTGTCTCGAAACAAAGAACTGTCGCATCAATGCACAGTCGGGGAGAACACAATTTTGTCTTGAAATTTTAGTGAGAGATCACCTCATAATGCTACCGTCGTTCTAAGCAAAATAAGGTGCATAAAAGGATTAACATCACATGCAATTCATAAGTGACATGATATGGACATCATCTTGTGCTTCTTGATCTACATCACCAAAGCACCGGCATGATCTTCTTGTCACCGGTGCCACACCATGATATCCATCATGATGATCTCCATCAATGTGTTGCCATCGATGTTGTCGTGCTACTTATGCTATTACTACTGAAGCTACGTCCTAGAAATATAGTAAACGCATCTGCAAACTCAAACGTTAGTTTAAAGACAACCCTATGACTCCTGTTGGTTGCCGTACCATCGACGTGCAAGTCGATATTAACTATTACAACATGATCATCTCATACATCCAATATATCACATCACGTCATTGGCAATATCATATCACAAGCATACCCTGCCAAAACAAGTTAGACGTCCTCTAATTTGTTGTTGCATGTTTTACGTGGCTGCTATGGGTATCTAGTAGATCGCATCTTACTTACGCAAAAACCAGAATGGAGATGTGCAAATTGCTATTTAACCTCTCCAAGGACCACCTCGGTCAATACCAATTCAACTAAAGTTGAAGAAACTGACACCCGCCAGTCATCTTTATGCAACGAGGTTGCATGTCAATCGATGAAACAAGTCCTTCGTAAGCGCATGAATAATGTCGATCCGGGCCGCTTCAATCCAACAATACCGCTGAATCGAGAAAAGACTAAGGAGGGCAGAAAATCGAACATCACCGTCCACAAAACCCTTTGTGTTCTACTCGAGATAACATCTACGCATGAACCTACCTCATGATGCCACTATTGGGGAACGTTGCATGGGAAACAAAAAATTTCCTACGCACACGAAGACCTATCATGGTGATGTCCATATACGAGAGGAGATTTGGATCTATGTACCCTTGTACATCGCACAACCGGAAGCGTTAAGAAATGTGGTTGATGTAGTGGAACGTCTTCACGTCCCTCGAACCGCCCCACGAACCGTCCCGCGATCCGTCCCATGAACCATCTCGCGATCCGTCTCATGATCCGTTCTCATCTAGTGCCGAACTGAAGGCACCTCCGCGTTCAGCACACGTACAGCTCGATGACGATCTCCACCTTCTTGATCTAGCAAGAGGGGGCGGAGAGGTAGAAGAGTTCTCCGGCAATGTGACGACGCTCCGGTGGTGGTGACGATCTAATCCTGCAGGGCTCCGCCCAAGCTCCACAGAAATACGATCTAGATGAAGAACTATGGTGTCTAGATCTGAGTTGCCTCAAATCAGACCTGAGTCACCACTATATATAGGAGGGAGGGAGGGAGGCAGCCTCAAAACCTCAAGGTTTGGCCGAAACTGGAGGTGGAGGAGTCCTACTCCAATCCTACTTGGAGTAGGATTCCACCTTCCCACTTGGAAACTCTTTCCACCTTGTGTTTTTCCTTCTCAAACCTTATGGGCCATAGTGGGAACTTATTCCACCCCACTAGGGGCTGGTTTATCTCTTCCCATAGCCCATGAGCCACCTTGGGGCGTGACACCCCTCCCGATGGTCCCCGACACCCCTCCCAGCACTCCCGGTACACTACCGATGAGCCCGAAACTTTTCCGGTGACCAAAACAGGACTTCCTATATATTAATCTTTACCTCCGGACCATTCCGGAGCTCCTCGTGACGTCCTGGATCTCATCCGAGACTCCGAACAACTTTCGGTTACTAGCACCTATAAGTCAACTATACCGAAACATCATCGACCCTTAAGTGTGCAGACCCTGCGGGTTCGAGAACTATGTAGACATGCCTCGAGGTACTCCTCGGTCAATATCCAACAGCAGGACCAGGATGCCCATATTGGATCCTACATATTCTCCGAAGATCTTATCGGTTGAACCGCAGTGTCAAGGATTCATATAATCCCGTATGTCATTCCCTTTGTCCTTCGGTATGTTACTTACCCGAGATTTGATCGTCGGTATCCGCATACCTATTTCAATCTCTTTACCGGCAAGTCTCTTTACTCATTCCGTAATACAAGATCCCGTGACTTACACTTAGTCACATTGCTTGCAAGGCTTGTGTGTGATGTTGTATTACCGAGTGGGCCCCGAGATACCTCTCCGTCACACGGAGTGACAAATCCCATTCTTGATCCATACTAACTCAAGAGACACATACAGAGATACCTGTAGAACACCTTTATAGGCACCTAGTTACGTTGTGACGTTTGATTCACATAAGGTATTCCTTCGGTGCGAGTGAGTAATATGATCTCATGGTCATAGGAACAAATACTTGACACGCAGAAAACAATAGCAATAAAATGACGTGATCAATATGCTACGTATATAATTTGGGTCTTGTCCATCACATGATTCTCCTAATGATGTGATCCCGTTATCAAGTGACAACATTTGCCTATGGCCAGGAAACCTTGACCATCTTTGATCAACGAACTAGTCAACTAGAGGCTCACTAGGGACAGTGTGTTGTCTATGTATCCACACATGTATTTGAGTTTCCAATCAATACAATTCTAGCATGGATAATAAACAATTATTATGAACATGGAAATATAATAATAACTAATTTATTATTCCCTCTAGGGCATATTTCCCACAGTAAGTACCATGAGTTGGGGCTTGATCCCTCGTAATACTTCCCGATTAGCTCGTTCGGCCTGCCCATTGGATTGTGGATGTGCTACCGCCGATACATCAAGCCGAATATTCTCCAGCTAGCAGAACTGTTTCATGCCTCCTTTGGATAAATTGGTACCATTGCCAGTGATAATGCTATGAGGATAACCAAACCAAAAAATCAGTTTTTTTTTGAAATTTGACTGTCGTGTCTGCTTCACAATTGCTAACAGGTTCTGCTTCAACCCACTTGGTAAACTTGTCAAACGCCACCAGTAGATCGATCTTTTTGTCAGAAGACATCTTGAACGGGCCAACCATATCAAGCTCCCAGACTACAAACGGCCAAGTGATTGGGATCATACGTAATTCCTGAGCCGACACATGAGCTTGTCGAGCAAACTTTTGACATCCATCATACTTGCGTACTATATCCTCAGCATCAGCATGAGATGTTAACTAGTAAAACCCATAACGGGAAGCTTTTGACACTAAAGAGCATGAACCAGCATGATGCCCACAATCGTCAGCATGTATCTCATTGAGAATTTACCGTCATTCCTCAGGGGAAACACATTATTGAAAAATTCCACAAGTACTTTGCTTGTGTAACTCGCCCTTATGGATAGTCATAGACTTGCACCGTCGTATTATCTGCCGGGTGACTATTTCCTCAGTCGGCAGGTCTCCTCGAGCCAGGTAAGCCATATATGGAACTGTCCAATTAGGAGTTTCCTGAAGAGCCTCCACCAACCGTGATTCCGGGTGAGGGATAACTATACCTCTTTAGATGGTAACTTCACAGAGGGGTTGTGGAGGACATCGAAGAACACATTGGGAGGGACAGGCTTACGTTGAGATCCAAGTCGTGACAAAGCGTTGGACGCCTCATTATGTCGGCGATCAATGTGGTGAAATTGGTAGCCATGAGAGTGATCCGCCACCTCGGTTACTGCACGCCGATAAGCCGCCATCAGGGGATCATTTGAGTCCCAAGTTCTAGAGACCTGTTGAGCCACCAAATCTGAGCCGCACAAGAATCTCACCCGGCTAAGGTTCATCCCTTTAGCTATCCTGAGCACATGTAAGAGAGCCTCATCAGCTACATTGTCAGTACAAGGGAACATAAGTTGTAAGACATAACATAACTTGTCACCTCGTGTAGAGGATAAAACTACACCAACCCCCGAGCCTTCCAATTGCCTAGATCCGTCAAAATGTATAGTCTAGTACGTGTTATCTCGCCTATCTTCTGGAATCTACAACTCTTTCCAATAATTGATGAAATCCACCAATGCCTGGGACTTGATGGCTATACAAGGCATGTACTTCACATGATGAGGACCAAGCTCAATCGCCCACTTAGCAATCCGACCAGTGGCCTCACGGTTCTGTATAATGTCCCCAATTGGCGCCGAACTGACCACAGTGATTGGGTATTCCTGGAAGTAGTGTTTCAGCTTCCGGCTTGCCATAAAAATTCCAAAGACCAGCTTCTGCCAATGTGGGTATTGCTGTTTGGACAAGGTTAGCACCTCGCTGACAAAATACACCGGCCGCTAAATCGGATACTCTTTCCCTGCTTCCTTGCGCTCGATAACCATTGCCACATTTACTGCCTTAGAATTAGCAGCAATGTAGAGCATCATGGGCTCTTTATCAGTCGGGGCGACTAAAATGGGCGTCTTAGCAAGCTACTTCCTGAGGCCTTCATACGCTTCATCGGCCGAATCTGTCTAGAGGAAATTATTCGTGTTCTTGAGCAACTGGTGAGGGGAATAACCTTTTCACCAAGGCGGCTTATGAATCTGCTTAATACCGCGATGTGACCCGCCATGCATTGGACCTAGTTGATATTAGCTGGCTTACCCAACGAAGTTATCGCCTTGATTTATCCGGCTTAGACCCAATGCCTCTCTCGGAAACGAGGAAACCAAGTAACTTGCCTGCAGGAACACCAAAAACACAATTGGTCGGGTTAAGTTACATCTGGTAGACTCGAAGATTATCAAACGTCTACTTGAGTACATTATCACAAAGAAAAGGATGAGAAATCTGGATGTGCTTGGTCTTTGAGTGTTGTACTGGGTTGTTTCCAATCTTGATTGCACTCTCATTGTCGCTGTAGAGGGGCACATTGTTCATGATAATGATGTAGTTCTTGAGGGTTTGCTTCATACACAGTAGTTGAAGATAGCACGAACCAACAACAATATACTCAGCTTGAGAAGTGGAAAGTGACATGCAGTTCTCCTTCTTTGAGGTCCAAGAGACTAAGGATCGTTCGAGGAAATGGCACGTGGCTGATGTTCGCTTGCGATCCACACGGTCATCGACATAGCTGATGTTCGCTTGTGTTTCATTGATGAAGATGATGATCTCGATTACAAGGGTGCGGAATCGCTACGTCTAATCTCGAGGGTGTCTTATCTGTCCACCTCTATTGACTTGAAGTTATGAATCTCAATATAACTCGTCCCTCTTGGGGTGCCTTACCTCTCCTAATGTAGGTGGTAGGGGTAGGTTTACATGTAGAGTCCTACTAGGAGTAGGAATAGGACTAGTCTCTCTTGAATACTAATTCGGATCTTGTTTCCTTCTCGGGGGAGTCTTTCCTCTTCTTGGGGCTTCTCTTGTGAGCAGGCTCTCCTGGCCCCTCTATGAACAGCCTTATGCCAGGGTGCACGCCGGGCCTTGGGACTTCAGTCTTGTCATTTGTCTTACCCGCCTACCGTGTCACTAATGAGTCGCAAAGCTCAACCGGGTCACGAGTGAGTCGCCAAGCTCGAACGGGTCGTACTTCAAGCCAGGTTAACCAGCGGGGTATATCCCTGACATTCAGAGTTAGAATATCCAATGAGATGAAGATTTGAGCCCTTGGGGTACCATAATCCAAGAGTTGGTGTGTGAGGTAGATATCGAAGAATATGCTTCGCAGCCATATGGTATGATTCCTTTGGTGTTTCTTTAGAACGGACACACATGCAAACACTAGCATAATATCTGGCCTAGATGCACATATAAACAATAAAGAGCCAATCATGGAGCGATATACCTGCTGATTTAAATCTTTACCATTTTCGTCAGGGCGGATGTGGCCGGTGGTAGACATTGGAATTTTGACGCCTTTGCATTCATGCATGCCGAATTTCTTTAGGACATCCTTGAGGTATTTCTCTTGAGAGGTGAAGATGCCATTGCGTTGTTGACAAATTTGTAGTCCTAGGAAGAATTTCAACTCCCCCATCACGGACATTTAATATCTTCACCATCATGTAGGAAAATTCATAAGTGTAACGTTTGTGAGTACAAGCAAAAAAAATATCGTCCACATATATTTGACACACAAATAGTTCATTGTCATATGATTTTGTGAAAAGAGATGGATCAAGTGAACCGGGTTTGAAGCCTTTCTTCATGAGGAATTCCTTGAATGTGTCATACCACGCCTGAGGGGCTTTCCTGAGGCTATAGAGAGCCTTGTTGGGTCTGAAGACTTTGTCACGATGCTTTCGGTCTTCAAAACCAGGGAGTTGAGAAATATATACTTCTTCCTCAAGCTTAACATCGAGGAATGGACTTTTCACATCCATTTGATATGGTGATATCGTGATGGTTAGCATAGGCAAGCAATATACGAATAGCTTAAAGTCTAGCAAAAGGTGCAAAAGTGTCATCAAAGTCCATTCCTTCAACATGTGTGTAGCCTTGTGCTACAAGTCGTGCCTTGTTCCTCACTATGTGACCATCCCCATCTTGCTTGTTTCAGTAGATCCACTTGGTACCGATGACATTGTGCTTGCAAGGATCAGGCCGCTTGATAAGTTCCCACACATTGTTAATCTTGAATTGATGAAGTTCTTCTTGCATTGCTTGTATCCACTCAGGTTCCATGAAGGCTTCATCAACTTTTGAGGGTTCTGTGATAGACACAAAGGAAGAGTGCCCACAAAAGTTAGTTTAATGTGAAGCTTTTGAACAAATGTGGGGACCTAGCGCATTGATGTCATCAAGGATTTTGTCAATTTGGACTTCATTTGCAATCCTTGGATGTGTGGGTGGAAGACTTTGGTTGGGTTGAGGAATTTGATTAGGAAAGGTTTCCTCACGTGAACCATCACAAATTTCTTCGTTGTTTGGGATGACTTCTTTAATAGGCTGTAGTCTTGAACCTAATAGATTCCTTAGGAGGCATTTCGTCTAGCACAAGAGGCAAATTCTCTTTTGCGAGCCGTTAGTTTCATCAAACCGCACATCTACAGTTCCGACAACTTTGTTGTGATAGTTGCTGAAGACTCTTTAGGTATGTGCGTCCTTTCCGTAACCAAGTATAAAACCCTCATGTGCTTTCAGTACAAATTTTGAACTATGGTGAGAATCTCGAATCCATCATTTTGCACCGAAGACTTTGAAATAACTTACATTGGGTTTCTTGTTAGTGAGGAGTTCATATGAGGACTTCTTGAGGAATTCGTGAAGATATACCATGTCAATGATGTGGCAGGCAGTGTTGATTGCCTCATGCCAGAAGTGACGAGGAGTCTGATATTCTTCAAGCATAATGCAAGCCATCTCAACAAGAGTCTTCTTCTTGCGCTCCACGACACCATTCTGTTGAGGAGTATAAAGGGGAGACAACTCATGAATAATACCAAGTCCATCAAGATAATCTTCAAGATCGGTGTTCTTGAACTCTATCCCATTGTCACTCCTGATGTGCTTGATCTTGATGCCGAAGTTCATCGAGGCCCTTGAGGAAAATCGTTTAAAGATTTCCTACACTTCTATTTTGTAACAGATAATATGCACCCAACTGTAAAATGAATCATCATCGAGGCCCTTGAGGAAAATCATTTAACATTTCCTACACTTCAGTTTTGTAACAGATAATATGCACCCAACTGTAACATGAATAATCATCAACAACGACAAATCCATATAAAGGTGTTGCATTGGTTAGAGTAGCATAATTAGTAGGTCCGAAGAGGTCCATGTGAAGCAATTTAAAAGGACGAGCGGTGGTCATGATAGTCTTTGAGGGGTGCTTAGATTTGGTCATCTTTTCAGACTCGCGCGCCCCACATAGATGATCCTTGAGGAATTTGTCCCCGTCAATGCAAATGACATGTTTCTTCTTCGTTAGTGTGTGTAGATTACTCATGCCTGCATGACCAAGTCGTCGATGCCATAGACAGCCCTCTGAGGCTTTTGCAGGTAGACACGTCGCCGATTGTGGACCTATAGAGAAACCAAAAATGTACAAGTCTCCTCTCCTAAAGCCTTCGAAGAGTCTAGATTTTTCAGATTCCATGATGATTAGACATTGATATTTTCCAAAGGTGACAATCATACCAAGATCACAAAGCATTGAGATAGACATGAGGTTAAACCCAAGGGATTCGACAAGCATGACTTTGTCCATGTGCCACTCCTTAGATATAGGCACCTTACTGAGGCCCAATACCTTCCTTTTTTCCTTTGTCAGCGTAGGTGATATGATTCAATGGTGATGGAGTCAGTGGGATGTTCACCAATAAACTATTGTCACCAATCATGTGATTTGTACATCCACTGTCAAGAACCCACTGCGTGGTTTTGGGGTGGCCATCCTGCATAAGAATTAGTACTGCTTACCATGTCATATGCTTCAGAGTGAAGAATATGATATTAAATTCATCACACTTTAATTTCATCACATAATGTGGAGTAAGACAATATGTCACACCCTCTTTTTACTTTCTCTCAACTGTTGTCTTTTCAAATTTGGAGTTAATTAAAACTTTTTAAGCAAATGCTACGAGTGCCATGATTGTCATTGATTGTATGTATGCCTCACTGTGTGGATCTAAAAATAAGTTTTTATAACATAATATTTGCTTAAAAATCCTTTTTCTCATTTTTGTTAATTCAAAACCTTGTTTTGGGGTTTGTACTACAAGTTCCTGATTTCAAAAGGGTGCCTTCACCGAAAGATTGTATTGTGATTTTAGCACTATTATAACTTTCCAAAATCATAAAATGATTATTTTATAAAATATTTTTATAATTTAACTGCATGTCCTTTCCTCAGGCCAGAAATGATATTTTTGGGTGGAAAATTAATTTTCTACCTTAGAAAAATATGAGAAAATTTGGAGATACTCAGAGGACATATATTTTCCATACATAAATTTTTTAACCCCTATTTATGTTCAAAATATTTGAGCAAACCTTTGAAAACCTATATTGTCTGTTTTGACCTTTTGAAATATTTCCGAAGGAAATATCCTCAATAAATTCCCAGAAAATTCTAGCCTGTTTCCCAAGCTATATTTGGTGGTCATACCAAGTTTCACCTCATTCCCATGTGGATTGGTGCACCAAATAGTCCTAAAACCCTTCTTGTCCAGAATCAGGTTGAAGCAACTCAACATAGCAAAGTTTGTCCAAATGGCCTGAAACTTCGCAGTACTGCTCAATACCCCAAATGAGGAGACCCTGCCAAGAATTGGATTTGTGGGGATTTATTTTCACACATTCTCCTTTAATAAGGCAAAATTGTTCATTTGTTTTTTTTCAAGTTTACATTGTCAATCGTGTCCAATGGAGCTCAAATTTGGAAGAGCATCCTATTATTTCCTAAAACCCAATCCTTTTAATTTTCAGCATCATTGCTAAAGGCTAGCTACCCCAAACCCAGATCAAACACCTTCAGCCAAATTGGTCAAACAACACCTAGCACTCTCTACACCCACTCCCTTCTCATTAAACTCCTAGCACAGGCTGCCAACACCATTCCTCAACTGCAGACGAGTGGCCCTCTTTGGTTCCAAGCATGTAAGCCAAAATCACCTATTTAGTTTCTGATTCAAAGCTCACAATATCTCCTAAAGCACTTCCCATTGACCAGCAATACATCTCTCGGCTCCTAGCAGCCGAGCGGCATCTAAGCCAAACCCCAAACACACCAGACAGGGCCAAAGCACAACGGAGCGCGCCAGCATGCCGTGGCATGCAAAATCTACGCTCTGGGCGTGCTACACGGAGCACCCGAGGCAAAGGAGTCTAGCCCCCACCGGTTCTCACCTCCCCTCGATGTCTCACCGCGTCCCCGACAACCACCCGACTCAGGGCAGTCTCAGGGTCCCCTTCTCCCCATCTCTACTGACTCAGGCGATGCGTGCCCACGCGCGCCCGATTTAGTCAGTAGAGCCCGGCCCCGCAGCACGCGTGCACAGAGGCCCGATCCCTCCCGTTGAGTCTCTAGAGTTTCAAACCACGTCCGTGAAACCGTGGTTTCAGTCCTGAACTCTCTCTCCCTCTCCTGTAGCCATGGTGAAACCACCGGAGCTCCCCCGCTCGGTGCACCGCTGCTGGCCTAAAATAGCCCCCCCCGTTCACTCCAGCAGCTCACCCCTCTACTCCAGACTCTCAATCGAGCCCCTAGCCACTCCACTTGAGCAAGGAGAGCCTCGGTGGTCGAGATTGACCGAGGCGCCGCTGCTTCAGAGATCAGTCGATCTCGAGCTACAGGCCAGCTCTCACGCTCCTCTCACCTCCTCCGTGACCATAGTGAGCTCAGGAAGCTTCTCCACCTATTCCCCGAGCATTCCCCTGCCCGTAGCACCCATCTCCACCATCACCCGAAGCACCATTGCCACAACCACATCGTCGCCGGTGACTCATGTCCTCCCCGTCGGTCTTTCTACCCCCACCAGGTCGACGGTGATGCCACGGTGTTGTTTGTGCCTTCTCCTGGCCACGAGGGCGTCGGAGCCGTCGCAAGCCTCCCTGCCCTCCCCTCTGTCCAGAGGTGGAAGACGACCCCGATGGGCATGCCCCACCTGTCGGCGGCCTATCTCACCCTCTCTCTCTCCGCTCTCTTCCACTGACCGCAGGGGCCCACGCGTCAGGTTTAAACCTAACAGCACGCGCGCGCCTAGGCTGGCGGTTGGCTAACTGGCCGGTTGGCCAGTTGGGCCGACCCAGCTGCTGGCCGAGGGAGGCCAGGGGCGGATGCCCTTTCCTATTTTCTTTTAAACTGGTTTTTAAATAATTTTCAGTGGATAAAATATTTAGTTGAAATCAAATATTTTTCCACCATAATTTTTCTAAAATGTGTAGAATTTATTAGTGATCTTGTGAAAAAATTTGCAAAGACTTTCACGGACAACTTTAAATAAATACCTAGTTTGAGTATTTGAAGTTTCTGTTAAAATGACTTTAAAATATCTTTTACTTAAAAAACAGAAACAACTACTTTTAGAACTATAGATAGGATTTCTAAGAATAGGAGAATAGGTTAACATTTTTAAAATAAGTTTGTGCTCTATTTTCGAGTGTGCTTCTTATTAATATAATATTTATTACAATGGTAGATCACTCGTTTGACGAAGGAGTTGGACCGAAGACCCCAAAGACCCCGGATACCTAGCTGATCAAGCCAAGCAGCCCTTTGACCATGTCTGGGAAAAATGTTTTATTCATGACATGTTGCTTATTTTATTCCGATGCATATAGTCAATATTAATTGGTACACCCCGGTATGTTGTTACCGATGGCTCCTCCAGAGCACTTGCATTGAGCATGACCTTACCATCTATGAGGGTCACCCTGATAATTGTTGACAAGTAGACAGTAGTGCTACGCATAGGATGAGCATATGCATGATGATGGTAAAGCAAAGGTGTTATCAAAGGTTTTACGAAAACCCCGTCGGGTGACACTAATGCCGGAGTGTGACGGTGTTGAACTGGATGACCACTTGAGAAAGAAGTGGTGCACCGGAAAGGTTTTGTGTGAGTGGTTTTGGAAATGGGATTAGATTTATGATGTGTCGACCATCCCAACCTTACATGTGCGACCATGATGCCCCTTTATGGGACGGGGCTTTGTTGATTACTTTGGTCGGTGCTAGGGAAGAGCACGCATTACTAGTATCGGGAGTGATGTGGTCACTCTCGTGACGGGGTCGTACCATGTAGGTCGACTATGCCATATTTTATGTGTTCCAGGCACACGTTGGTCCCTGCATGGATGATATGTCCAGAGTTGGTGCTCGTAAGCCGTACATCATGTGGGATGGGTACTAATTGAGTGGACTCTTTGTCTAGTGTCATCAGGGGAAAGGCAATGATCGGGTACTTACCTCGGCTATGTTATATACCACGAGTGGTGGATGACACGGAAGTTGCCCGGATCTCGTGGGTATAGCTTACAACCTCTCCAAAGTGTAAAACTATTCGAATAGCCATGTCGATGGTCATGGAAAGTTGGGTGGTGTTGCTTAAACTACGTCCAGTCGTTTCCGCCTAAACCAAGTGAGTGTGTGTGTGTGTGTGTGTTTAAAGATGCTACCTGAGAAAGACGATATGACAAATTTGGTGACTTGGCATATAGGGTGAACCTGAGGTGTTCAACCCTTAGCAGATATGTTGATATCTGCAACTTGTTCTTATGATTGCCATCTAGCTTATGATGCATATGTGACATCCCGAGACCGACGCCCCAGAAGATTCCCCTCTTTTCCGTTGCTGACGTATGATTATTTTATTTGTCCCATCATCATCGCATCATGCATGTCATCATTTCTCTTGCATGCTTGTCTTCGTGTCTAGTTGCACCTTGGTGATTGTGAGTGTGAGTGCTTTGTGAGTGTGCCATTGTGATTGTTGTGTGGTTGAGTGCATCAAGGATTCTTCTCAAAACCCCTTCTTCCAATTTATTTAGTGGCGGAGTTTAAAGTTTCTATTTGGGGCCAAATAAAATGTTCCTCCTCTTTTAAAAAAAAATTCTTAATATTTTTGGGGCAACCCTCTGGTTTTTATTTTAGATTCTCCTTTTGTTTTATTTCAGAAACAAATTCTTTGTTTTTAAAAGGCATTTAATTTTTACTTTTACAAAATGCCTAATTTATTCTTTATAAAAATGGGACATGATTTTAAAAGCCCAAAAAAACATTTTGTTTTTATTTTTCCAAACTATTTTTTTTTCCTTTTAGCCTCTAGCAAACTTCGTTTAGTCCAGTCTTTTTTTCCATTTAGTAGGCCATGTTTGCTCTGTTTTCGTTGTGAGATAGAGTGTCGGCCCACTTGGGCTCTCCTCGTCGTCGCAGCCTAGTGATCCCTCCCCCACGAGCTGGCTCTTTCCAGCGTGGCTCACGTCGGGCCCAGCGTCAGCCTTCGTCTTCCTCATCCTTCCCCTTTCCAACTCCCCTCACAGAGTTCGCGAGCAGGGTCCTGCCATGGCCTCGGTGGCGTCCCCGTCGCATCACTGTGGTCTATTTAAGGCTTCGGCGTTCGTTCCCTCCTCCTAGTGTTCCTCCTCTCCACCGCCATCTCCCTCTCCCCTCCATTTTCCCCCTTCTCCTGGATCTTCTTCGTCGTCAGGTAGGTGGGCGCGAGGTTCAGAGAAGAGTCGGAGGTTCAGAGCTTCCCCCCACCTCGCGTCGTGGTGGGGACTAGTCGTGGTGGTCTGGCCAGGTACTCGAGGGCGTCTGCGCCATTCCATTCCCGCCCTAGGTTGGCCGGAGCACCTTCAACGCCTCGGCCTCTACCTCGTCTCCGCCCGCGCCGACAGCCGCTCCTCTCTGGCTCGAGGTCGCGTAGATCGGCCTCCTCGCCCGATCTCCTCTCCGATCCCTTCGGTGAGCCCTCCCATTCCCCGTGTGTGTATGCCTCTGCGTAGTCCTCGTCCGATCTCTTCTCCAATCCCTTCGGTGAGCCCTCCCCTTCCCTGTGCGTGTATGCCTGTGCGTAGTCCTCGCCGGTAGTCACTATAGATGCCTCGCATCGCAGGTTAGGAGCGAGTTTTGCTCGAGCCCGACGCCTCCGCTGTGCCTAGCTCCTTAGAGCCTCGTAGCCCCGGGAATGGAACCCCCTAGGGTTCCCGCACCCCCTCGGTAGATCCTCGCCGCCGTTGTTGCCTCACCGCTCGCCGGCGTCGATCCCTTCTCCTCGGTAGTTCCAGTCTGGAGGTAGAAGAAGTGTGCCCGTGTTGTTAGTTTATTGTGAGCCGAACCTGTTTCTGTTCAGATTCCCTCGCTCTTACCGACTGGTTTGAGCACCGCGCAGAGACTGCGAGGTCTCGGGTTCGAGACCCAGCGCCCCCCTTTTTAAACTCTATGATTTTGTTCTCCTGTGCTAGCTAGCAGAGTCTGCATATGTGCATTTCTTTCCCTGTTCTAGCAGTAACACTTCACCATCGAAGTGGCAACCGAGCCACTGCAGCGCCAGTAGGTCGAGGGTTCAAGCCCCTCGCGCGCCCCTTTTTATTTGGTTTTTTTAAACTATTGCGCTGCCTGGATAGATAGCATAGGTAGGTTACTCCCCGTGTCAGGGCAGTGAACCGAGCCTAGCTCAGTGGGATTGCCCTGTTGTGTTGCAAGTAGGTAGTGGGTTCGAGTCCCCCTTCTCCCATGTTATTCTTTTTCCTGTGCATTTTGTTGCTTGCTGAAGTGTGCCACTAATAGTGGGTCCAGAGCCCACATTTCATACCAAGGGCCCTGGTGAGCATGACCAGTGGGACTCCCTGATGATTATATAAATTTTGTTGCTTAGTGTTGTGATGTATTTCCATATCTAGAATATTCCATAAGAGGAATATGCCAAATCTGGCATATCAAGAACAGCCCCTGTTCTTGTTTTTAGCGGAGTTTGATTCTGTGTAGTTTTTCCTTTGCTGTTTCTGGTGTTTTTCTGCATGCATGTATAGCAGTGTAATATATGGATTTGGGGTAGGAGAACCCAAGGAATCCAATGGAGATAGTAGTTTCCAGTTTTGGGAAGTCCTGCTGAAGTGTCACTTCATGATGAGGTGGCACTTGTTTACCGATGTAGGATGGGTTAAGTGCATAAATAGGGGTTGAGCATCCATGCATTATATTAGCTAGTTCATCTTGTTGTGCATGTGCTGTGGTGAATATACCGTGTGTTGATGCTTGTTTCCGGTTTGCTCCGTCTCGATAGAGTTCCGCAAGCGTGTCGGAATGTGAGGACCCGTTCGACTACGTTGGTTCGCCGACTTCACGGAGTTGTTCTTCTTCCAAGCGGGATGTGAGGCAAGATGACCATTTCCCCAGATACCATTACTATCATTGCCATGCTAATTATTTCGATGCTATCGATTATGTCTCGTTGCCTACCACATGTTAAATTTCAGCCTTGCAACAATGCCATGAAACCTTCAACCTGTTCAACCTAGCAAACCACTGATTGGCTATGTTACCGCTTTCTTAACCATGTTGTTAGCGCTGCTAGTTGCAGGTGTAGTTGCTTCCATGTGATAACATGGGTTCCTTGTAATGTCACCATATTAGATGCTATTTAATTTAATGTCCCTATATACTTGGTAAAAGATGGAAGACTCGGCCTTTCTAGCCTGGTGATTTGTTTCACCTTTGCCCCCTTAGTTTTGGCTACCAGTGTTATGTTCCATAAATGAGCGCTCCTAACACGATCGGGGTTGTTATGGGGACCCCCTTGATAATTCGTTTTAGATTAAAGCTGCTCTGGCAAGGCCCAACTTTGGTACTAGATTTTGCCTAATAACTAATGAACTGCATAGGGAGTAATTTACCCGAGGAAATTTAATCAACCCCCGGGCTAGTGATCGTCATCAGTGTTGGTCCCACCTGAGCGATGTCCGGCGCCCCCTGGTCACCCAGAGGTGTAGCGATCCCGACGTCTAGCTCACCCGTCGTGTCCTAAGAACGAGAAACGCGGCTCCTATTGGGATCGTCGACACGTCGGGGGGCCTTGCTGGATTAGTTTTACCTTTGACGAGATATCTTGTGCATCGGGATTCCTGGGATGCTTTGTGTAATCTCGGAGTTGAGGTTTTCCACTAAGGAATCCTACGAGATTGCGAGTGTCGTGATCGAGGATTTCTATGCGGCTTGTGGTAATTTGTGATGGACTAGTTGGAGCACCCCTGAACGGTTAAATCTTTCGGAAAGCCGTGCCCGCGGTTATGAGGCAACGTGGAAACTTTGCTTAACACTGGTTCTGGATAACTTGAAGTTAACTTAATTAAAAGATGCCAACTGTGCACGTAACCGTGACTGTCTCTTTCGTGAGTTCCTTCTTCGACCGAGGACACGGTGGGGTTATGTCTGACGTAGGTAGGTGTTCAGGATCATTCATTTCATCATCAGTAGTTCACGACCGTCATGCGTAGGTCTTCCCCTCTTATTTCTTGTACTCGTAAGTTATCCACCATATATATATGCTTAGTCGTTGCTGCAACCTCACCACTTAACCTTACCTCACCTATTAATCTTTGCTAGTCTTGATATTTTTGGAAATGAGATTGCTGAGTCCCCTGTGTCTCACAGATTACTACAACACCAGTTGCAGGTACAGGTAAAGGTTATTTTACGCGTGCGCGTTGATTGTTCATTTGGAGTTGCTTCTTCTTCTTCTTCTTCTTCATCGATCTAGGATGGGTTCCAGGCCGGCAGCCTGGGATAGCAAGGATGGACGTCGTTCTTCTTTTCTCGTTTGTTTTCGTCCGTAGTCGAACCCTGCTCTTCTTCATGATGACTATGTATTGTACTGATGTGACTCTGATGTAGCTTGTGGCGAGTGTAAGCCAATTCCATATATATATCTCTTCTTTTCAGTACATGTACTTGTAATGATATCCATTCTAGCGACACGACGAGATGCGCTTCTATCCCTGACAAGGCCCCGTGCCAAATTGAGGATAGGGTCGCATCTTGGGCGTGACAAGTTGGTATCAGAGCAGTACCGACCTAGGAGCCCCCTTGATTGATCGAACTTGGCCGAGTCGGGTCTAGTGAAAAACTACTTTGAGTCTAGTTATATATCGGAGAGTAGGATTCTTTTTCTCCTCTTCTATGCTCTGGTGAGGAATCTTGACGTAATAATTTATTCTACTCCTCTTCTCACTCAAATTTTTTTAGGATCACGCGAATATTTTGGAATCTATAAGATGCTAATGTGACGGAGTTCTGTCTTAGTGCCTCCTGTCTGACTTGATTTCTTCCGGGGACTTGAGCTCTAGGGGATTCTCGAGCACATCGTTATCATTCAGATTTCTGAGTATCTCAGAACGAAGGATGTTCGTAATGGCTTCAATACTAGTAGTGGCGAGATAACCCCGATGTCCCCGATACTGGTGCAGATTGTTCGGGAGTACTGCCATACTTTGTATCGTTGTGATCACGAGGGTCTGTAGTAGATGAAGGTACGAGATTCTGGTTATGTGTTGACGGATGTGATACATTGGACGGGTTACTATAGGAGTTGTGTGAAATCTTACTCCTTGTATCCGTGTACCAGATTGCATGACCAGAAATTTCGGGAATTCTTAGGTGGGAATTCATGTAGTTACTTATAGGACAACCTTCCAACAAATGCATGACGTTAGGTTGGGTTTCGACATCTAGTGGATTCGTTTGTTGATGGTCGTCTTACAGCGGTTCTCGTTGTGTCTTAAAGAGTCCTTGTAGCTTGCTACGACTCGGGGACGCTTCGTATGTAGGGTGCATTGCCTTGCACTTGATGGCTACTGTGAGATCGAGCCTGTGCGATCCTATCCACAAAAATATCAGACGAAATCTTTCTCATGAGTTTGTTCTGGCTTGTTTCTTAAGCCTCATCCATTTGTTTTGTTGGAGTATGGTAATTCAAGTTGCTTCGATGTCAAGTGGTGAATTCATATCGTTCCAAGAGCAGTTCTCTTATTTCTATGGGAATGCTCATTAATTCTTTTGCTCTATCAATTATCTTGTCAATCCCTTTCAACCGGAGTCATCGTATAAATTCCATTCAACCGGTGTGCTTCTCTTCAACTGAATTCAATCTTCTCCAGTTTTTGCACATCATTCTCTCAATTCTTTCTGGAGTTCATCTCATCTGTCCCAAGTTGTCTTTGTTTTTCCATGCCCTCCCACCCTTTTTCTTCAGTGATTCAATTTTCATCCAAGAGTTTTCTTTTCATTGTGCTTCCGCTGTCTGTTCTTTTCTCTCTTACCTGGTGATTCATTGTGAAGATTCTTAGGAGATTCGTGTCATATTTGTCCATTCTTGTCATCCTTACCGGTGAATTTAATTCAGTTGTCTGTGTTCATCATATCCTTTTCATCCTTGTAAATTCTTTCACATGTTGAAGATTCTTATCAGCCTATCCTGTTATTCATTCATCTCTTTTCTATCCGGAGCGTTGAGATGTCTCAGAGTTCTTGTTTTCAATTTTTCCAATTATTGCAAGGTGCTCAGCCTCATCTAGTTTTTCATTTGTACTGGTCCAATATATCTCTTCTAAGCAATCTTTTCTAACGGTGGTTTCTTTGAGTGGGCCCATCACCCACAGGTTTTTCCCAAGATCTTATATGTCTCTTCTAAGTTTCCGGAGATCTCTAAATCTTTTCCACCATGACGTAAGTATGAATTTCATCAGTCATATTCCTTCTTCAAGATCAATTTGAATTAATTCTCTTATTTGGCTCAACCTTGCATTCTTCTTTATTCCGTACTGTCTCATTATCCTTGGTGTTATTTCTCGTCATCGTTTTTCAACTTGGTAGACCGAAGGAGTTTTTCTCTCAAATCTTGGTCTATTCTCTTGGAGATCCATCATTTTAGCTTTCTCGCATCATCTTGAATTGTTCCAATCATGAGTAATCCCTTTCTTGCTATCTGGTGCTTTCTGAATGTTTTCATCCTCGATCCTCCGAAGGCCATCATTTCAGAAGATTTTGTTCATTCTCAGCTTGCAGCTTTCAATCTCAAATTCTTCTCAATTGTTGTCTCTTCGTTCGTCTCTCAATTATTCTGGTGCCTTGTTCTAGTTTTCTCTCAGGTGGCTCATGATCTCTTCATTCTCATGTATCTCCATTATTTCTTGGTATTCCCATTCAATTGTGAATTCTCACCGGTGTTTCCTTCAATTATGCTTCAGGTGGTGCTTATCTCTCTGTCTCTTCAAGATTCTTCAAGAAGAATAAGTGGTATGTTAAATCCGTTGCTTGTCATCAATTGAACTTGATGAAGGGTAGACATAACATAATTCTTATTCTTGTTGCATCAAAGTGATCCCAATTCTTCTTCCGTATTGGCTCATCATATCAATTCTTATGCCATGTGCTTATCTTTCTTTTCCGGATTTCCAAGTTCTATCAAGTATCTCCTTGAGACGCTTCATCTAAATCATTGCAAGGCCTTTATTCTTATTCTTTCTTCATTTCATTCTGGTGTTCCCAAGAGGTTCGTCATGGTGGTTCATCAAGGTTTCAGTTCTTTTTCTCAAGTGTTCTTCAAGAGTCTTGTTGGAGAACCTCAGGTTTTCTTTCTCGAGAATTTCTAAGTGCAATTCCTCATCCTTTATCCTTTGAGCTGGTATTATAACATTCTTGTTAATGGAGGAGTCTCGAAGAGAAGTTGTTTCAAGAATTAATATGAAAACCAACATAATCCTTTGATCATGTGTTATTTTCAGCCCGTGATTTCTTCATTGAGCTATCTTGGTTTGGATTTCACCTAAAGCTTTTCCTAAGGAATGTTGCTTATGTTGATTATCATTGATCCAAGCTCTCAATGTTTCCTCTTGGTGTCAGAAGTTTCCATTCTCTTTGCTCTCAATCTATCCTTCTTTCTTGTAGTGGTTGGTTGTCACCTCATAAATGTTGAGATGGTTTTCATAAGTCCACTACGAGCTTGTTCTTTCCGTTGTTGGTTTCCCAACAACCCCGTTCAGTTCTTCTTGTCAGGAAGCTCCTCAAGTCTATTCTGTTGGTAGTTGTCATTCCCTTATTCATTCTTTGGTTCCAATGATCTAGTTTTATTCACTTGTTTCAGAGGTATTGTGATGTTGCTCTTTTGGGTCAATCATGTTGTTCTATCAAGATCATATTGTTCCGTTGTTCAAGTGAGTTAACTTGTTGCGAATTGTCTCAAGATCTGTCCATCTTATCGAATTTTTGTCCCCTTTTCCTACCGAAGTGCTGCCGAAAGTTTTTGTGAATTCTTGCTTGTTTCTCATATCATTCTTCATCCCTTTGCAACCTTCAAGGATTGTTGGTTTCACTCGTTTTTCAAAGAAGCAACTAAGTTTTACCTCTTGCATTCTCATCCTCTTCCCCTTTCATTCTTGGATCTCGGGTCGAGATCCTCTTGTAGTGTGGGAGAGTTGTGACAGCCCGAGACCGACGACCCACAAGATTCCCCTATTTTCTGTTGCTGACGAATGATTATTTTATTTGTCGCATCATCGTCGCATCATGCATGTCATCATTTCTCTTGCATGCTTGTCTTGGTGTCTAGTTGCACCTTGGTGATTGTGAGTGTGAGTGCTTTGTGAGTATGCCATTGTGATTGTTGTGTGGTTGAGTGCATCAAGGATTCTTCTCAAAACCCCTTCTTCCAATTTATTTAGTGGCGGAGTTTAAAGTTTCTATTTGGGCCAAATAAAATGTTCCTCCTCTTTTAAGAAAACATTCTTAATATTTTTGGGGCAACCCTCTCGTTTTTATTGTAGATTCTCCTTTTCTTTTATTTCAGAAACAGATTCTTTGTTTTTAAAAGGCATTTAATTTTTACTCTTACAAAATGCCTAATTTTATTTATAGAAATGGGACATGATTTTAAAAGCCCAAAAAAACTTTTTGTTTTTATTTTTCCAAACTATTTTTTTTCCGTTTAGCCTCTAGCAAACTTCGTTTAGTCCAGTCTTCATTTTTTTCCTTTAGTAGGCCATGTTTGCTCTGTTTTCGTTGTGAGATAGAGTGTCGGCCCACTTGGGTTCTCCTCGTCGTCGCAGCCCAGTGACCCCTCCCCCGCGAGCTGGCTCTTTCCAGCGTGGATCGCGTCGAGCCCAGCGTGAGCCTCCGTCTTCCTCATCCTTCCCCTTTCCAGCTCCCCCTCATGAAGTTCGCGAGCAGGGTCCTGCCATGGACTCGGTGGCGTCCCCGTCGCATCAGCATGGTCTATTTAAGGCTTCGGCGTCCGTGCCCTCCTCCTAGGGTTCCTCCTCTCCGCCGCCATCTCCCTCTCCCCTCCATTTTCCCCCTTCTCCTCGATCTTCTTCTTCGTTAGGTAGGTGGGCGTGAGGTTCAGAGAACAGTTAGAGGTTCAGAGCTTCCCCCCCTCGCATCGTGGTGAGGACTGGTCGTAGTGGTCTAGCCAGGTGCTCGAGGGCGTCTGCGCCATTCCATTCCCGCCCTAGGGTGGCCGGAGCACCTTCAACGCCTCAGCCTCTACCTCGTCTCCGCCCGCGCCGGCAACCGCTCCCGTGTGGCTCGAGCAAGCGTAGATCGGCCTCCTCGCCCGATATCCTCTCCGATCCCTTCGATGAGCCCTCCCCTTCCCTGTGCGTGTATGCCTGTGCGTAGTCCTCGCCTGTAGTCAGTGTAGATGCCTCGCTTCCCAGGTTAGGAGCGAGCTCTGCTCGAGCTCGACGCCTCCGCCGTGCCCAACTCCTTAGAGCCTCATAGCCCCGGGAATGGAACCCCCTAGGGTTTCCGCACCCCCGTCGGTAGATCCTCGCCGTCGTTGTTGCCTCACCGCTCGCCGGCGTCGATCCCTTCTCCTCGGTAGTTCCAGTCTGGAGGTAGAAGAAGGGCGCCTGTGTTGTTAGTTTATTGTGAGCCGAACCTGTTTCTGTTCAGATTCCCTGTCCCTTGCCGACTGGTTTGAGTGCCGCGTAGAGACTGTGAGGTCTCGGGTTCGAGACGCAGTGCCCCCCTTTTTAATCTCTGCGATTTTGTTCTCCTGTGCTACCTAGCATATTCTGCATATGTGCATTTCTTTCCCTCTTCTAGCAGTAACTCTTCACCATCGAAGTGGAAACCGAGCCACTGCAGCGCCAGTAGGTCGAGGGTTCGAGCCCCTCGCGCACCCCTTTTTATTTGTTTTTTTTAAACTGTTGCGCTGCCTGCATAGATAGCATAGGTAGGTTACTCCCCGTGTCAGGGCAGTGAACCGAGCCTAGCTGAGTGGTGATTGCTCTGTTGTGTTGCAAGTAGGTAGTGGGTTCTAGTCCCCCTTCTCCATGTTATTCTTTTTCCTGTCCATTTTGTTGCTTGCTGAAGTGTGCCACTGACAGTGGGTCCACAACCCACATGTCATACTAGGGGCCCTGGTGAGTATGACCAGTGGGACCCCTGATGATTATATAAATTTTGTTGATTAGTGTTGTGATGTATTTCCATATTTGGAATATTCCAGAAGTGGAATATGCGAAATTTGGCATATCAAGAACAGCCCCTGTTCTTGTTATTAGCGAAGTTTGACCCTGTGTAGTTTTTCCTATGTTGTTTCTAGTGTTTTTCTGCATGCATGTATAGCAGTGTAATATATGTATTTGGGGAAGGAGAACCCAAGGAATCCAATGGAGATAGTAGTTTCCAGTTTTGGGCAGTCCTGCTGAAGTGTCACTTCATGATGAGGTGGCACTTGTTTACGGATGTAGGATGGGTTAAGTGCATCAATAAGGGTTGAGCATCCATGCATTATATTAGGTAGAGCATCTTGTTGTGCATGTGCTGTGTTGAATATACCGTGTGTTGATGCTTGTTTCCAGTTTGCTTCGTCTCGATAGAGTTCAGCAAGCGTGTCGGAATGTGAGGACCCATTCGACTATGTTGTTTCGCCGACTTCACGGAGTTGTTCTTCTTCCAAGCGGGATCTGAGGCAAGATGACCATTTCCCCAGATACCATTACTATCATTGCCATGCTAGTTATTTCGATGCTATCGATTATGTCTCGTTGCCTACCACATGTTAAATTTCAGCCTTCCAACAATGCCATGAAACGGTCAACCTGTTCCACCTAGCAAACCACTGATTGACTATGTTACCGCTTGCTTAACCATGTTGTTAGCCTTGCTAGCTGCAGGTGTAGTTTCTTCCATGTGATAACATGAGTTCCTTGTAATATCACCATATTAAATGCTATTTAATTTAATGCACCTATACACTTGGTAAAAGGTGGAAGGCTCGGCCTTTCTAGCCTGGTGATTTGTTGCACCTTTTCCCCCTTAGTTTCGGCTACCGGTGTTATGTTCCATAAATGAGCGCTCCTAAGACGATCTGGGTTGTTATGGGGACCCCCTTGATAATTCGTTTTAGATTAAAGCTCGTCTGGCAAGGCCCAACTTTGGTACTACATTTTTCCTAATAACTAATGAACTGCATAGGGAGTAATTAACCCGAGGAAATTAAATCAACCCCCGGGCCAGTGCTCCTCATGAGTGTTGGTCCCACCTGAGCGATGTCCGGCACCCCCTGGTCACCCAGTGGTTTAGCGATCCCTACGTCTAGCTCATCCATCGTGTCCTGAGAACAAGATACACGGCTCCTATCGGGATCGTCGACATGTCGAGCGGCCTTGCTGGATTAGTTTTACCTTTGACGAGATATCTTGTGCATCGGGATTCCAGTGACGCTTTGGGTAATCTCAGAGTTGAGGTTTTCTACTAAGGAATCCGACAAGATCGCGAGTGTCGTGATCGAGGATTTCTATGCGGCTTCTGGTAATTTGTGTTGGACTAGTCGGAGCACCCCTGCAGGGTTAAATCTTTCAGAAAGCCGTGCCCGCGGTTATGAGGCAATGTGGAAACTTTGTTTAACACTGGTTCTAGATAACTTGAAGTTAACTTAATTAAAAGATGCCAACTGTGTGTGTAACCGTGACTGTCTCTTTCGTGAGTTCCTTCTCCGATCGAGGACACGGTGGGTTTATGTGTGACGTAGGTAGGTGTTCAGGATCATTCATTAGATCATCAGTAGTTCACAACCGTTATGCATAGATCTTCCCCCTCTTATTTCTTGTGCTCGTAAGTTAGCCACCATATATATATGCTTAGCCGCTGCTGCAACCTCACCACTTAACCTTACCTCACCTATTAAGCTTCGCTAGTCTTAACACCTTTGGAAATGAGATTGCTGAGTCCCTTGTGGCTCACAGATTACTACAACACCAGTTGCAGGTACAGGTAAAGGTTATTTGACGCGAGCGCGTTGATTGTTCATTTGGAGTTGCTTCTTCTTCTTCTTCATCATCGATCTAGGATGGGTTCCAAGCCGGCAGCCAGGGATAGCAAGGATGGACATCGTTCTTCTTTTCTCGTTTGTTTTCGTCCGTAGTCGGACCCTGCTCTTATTCATGATGACTATGTATTGTACTGATGTGACTCTGATGTAGCTTGTGGCGAGTGGAAGCCAATTCCATATATATATCTCTTCTTTTCAGTACATGTACTTGTAACGATATCCATTCTTGCGACACGACGAGATGCGCTTCTATCCCTGACAAGGCCCCGTGCCAAATTGAGGACAGGGTCGCTTCTTGGGCGTGACAACATATCCATACAAGTAATTGACCATGATCATTCTTAAGTAAAATTTGCTTTCCGCAAAGGCTGCATATTACTTTATTATCTTACCAATTGCATTATCCACATCATGGGTTGTTTGCGAGTACATTCAAAGTACTCATTGGCTTGCCACTGGTTATTTCATTAACCAGACATGGAGGAACCCAAGTATGGAGAAGAATTCGTCATCGGAGACGGACACGCGAACTAGGACGCTTCCGAGTCAGAATGCCTATCGGTTAAGGTTGATGGCATGGGTTCCCGTTTACTACCAAGTATTCCGCTAGTAGTTGTGATGGTGTGATTGGCCTTTTTGGCCCTATTCATGTAAGACTTGACCATGATGGTCCTCTATTGTACCAGACGTTAAATTCGGATGTAAGACTCTTGTTATTCAGCATATGTGTGTTCAGTGAGCATTGATCTCTGGCATCACTATGCACTTGCATTCGGCGATCTCGACTTGTAAGTCGGGGTCCCCACACAATATGAGGATGTGTGAAATGATAGTCATTTCATTATGTTTAGCTTGCATTCTTTCAAGTAGTCCTCACATCTCTAGCAAATTCTTCAGATGATCATGTTCATTTGGAGACCTAACGTGCACAAGAGAATAGTTCAATTTCTTCACCACCCACATCTCAAGGCGTGGCAAAGAGTTCATCTTCCCGCGAGCACCACAAGAGAATTTTGGCATTGAAGCTAATGCACTTCGTTCCACACGAGGGGGGGGGGGATAGCTTACTAAAATGAATATGCAGAGAAATTATTCTAGAACTTATGAACATAGTGATTTGAAGAATAGTGCTCATATTCATGTCCCTTGTAGTTTCCCTGCATATGAGAAGCGTTAGCACTAGTACGAGTAGAATTTTGGCCATATGAGGAATTTGATCGTTGTGAAGATTTTGGTCCACTTGAGGAAATTGATCTGGGGTTCCTGTTCTTAACGGGTGGTGTCATGAGGACATTCACCCGAAGACTTTCCAAGCTGGTTTTGGAACCCAAATTTTCCTCAAGGGTGGTCCATTCCTGCAGTTAGTTCCAACATATCTAGCAAATACTTCACCATTGTGATTTTTGAACATTTTATAATTGGAGTCAAATGACTCATCAAAGGAATATGAACTCTCACATGCAAAGCCTGATAATGTAGATGGATCAACAGGAGGTCCTTTTGAAGCAACCCATGAGGTTTTGCGATATTGCTTAGGTTTCCAGTATGATCCATAAGGATTAAATTTCCTCTCAAATGCAATTTATGAAGCTTTTCAAGTGCATTTTGTTGCTTACTGGAAATATTAGCAAGCTTGTAGTAACTAGGTTTTTGATAATCATCAGGTTCACAATCACTTGAGTCAGAAGAGGAAGTGTGTTTCGATACCTTGGAACCTTTTAGCATGAAGCAATAGGTGGGAGCAAAGTCATTGTCGTAGTCCTCAGTGTTGTTGACATTGTCATTTTCTTCGAGGTCGAAGATGGAATTGCTGACGAATGTGGTAGAAAGAGCTAGACTTGCCATACCAGACTCTGACTCCTCTACAGATCCTTCTTCTTCATCATATTTTTCATATTCTTCCTCATAATCCATTTCCTTGCCAATAAGGGCCCGAGCCTTTCTGAAACTATTCTTCTTGTGCGAGAGGACTTTGAAGATGAGGATTTTGAATATTTCTTCTCTTTCTTAGACTCATCAGAATTATCATCCTTGCATTTCTTCTTCTTTGATTCCTTCACCCAAAGAAGACAATCAGCAATGTAATGACCAGACTTGTTGCATTTATGGCACGTTCTTTTCTTGTAGTCCTTAGATGAAGATTTTGATTTCCTCATATCTCTTCTTGAACACTTTCCAACTAGCCTCGTGTAGAGAACTTCTGGAATTTCCTCATGAGTATAGCAAGTTCCCGACCAAGTTCTTCTGGATCACCAAGTCTGCAATGCGAGTCTTCTTCTTCAGATGAGGAAACAACCTTTGCCTTCAGCGCATGAGGTCTACCATAGCTTGGTCCATAGCGGTCTCTCTTCTGAGTTTGTTGGAATTTGTGAGTATTGAGTCTCTCAAGAATTTAAGTAGGATCTACTAATTTATAGTCTATTCGTCTTGAATTATGAGAACGAGCGTATCGACTGAAGAATCAAGAGATCTTAGTAGTTTCTTCACCACCTCATGATCAGTGATATCTTTGACCCCAAGATCATGTAGCTCATTTGACATATCAGTGAGTGATATAAGCTTTGCTAACAGCTCTCATCATTGAGTCTTTTGAAACGGTCGAACAGATTGCGAACAACATCAACCCAAGAGTCATGTTGAGCACACACTCCTTCGTTGACCTTGGACAACCTATCCCAGATGAGCTATGCAGAGCCTAAAGCACTCACTCTGCCCTACTGACCTTTGCTCAGATGGTCACAGATGATATTCTTCGCTTGAGAGTGGAGTTGCTTGAATGTATTCACATTAGCAGCGTTGGTAGTTGGGGTGATAGAGGGAATACCATTTTCCATAACATACCACAGATCATTGTCAATTGCTTCAAGGTGCATGTGCATCTAGTTCTTCTAGTAGGGGTAGTCTGTCCCTTCAAAGGTAAGACAGCCCACAGTGACCTTGGTCATAACTCCGGTCGACGTAACTAAAACTCGAGGTGGTTAAACCAAAATAACACAAAACAAGGGAGTACCTCGCTCTGATACCAATTGAAAGTGCGTTATATCAACAAGTGGGGTTGAATATGAGATTTTTATTAATTCGTCACACAAGAAATTCCTTGTGAGGAAATTGCTCAGTCACGAACTGCGAGCAGCGGACTAAGTACTCACGCGAGCGTGCAAGACAGCAACAACATATTTTTCATGCTAAAATGAAATAGACAATTTGCACAAGTAGCATGTTCAGGATATGCACGTGAAGAACAAGTGAAGTGAAGAATTTGGGGTGAGGATATTGTGGAAGTCTTCACTCAAATTGTTCAAACAGTAACGATCAATTTCATCAACACATAAATGAGGAAATGAAAGGGTTGAGGAAATAGAACCAGGTACTTGGTGGAGACAATGATTTGATGACCTATTTCCAACTGTTGTAACAGTCCTACGTCTAGTTTCGAGAAGTTTTGTTGTTAAACCAAAGGACACACAGTCCTTGTCGTATTCTCTTTGAGCTAAGGACACAGTCCTTTCCCAATACTCGTGGTAATTCATAAGGGTAGACTTCCAAGCCCTCACAAACTCGATCACCCGACAATCCACAACTCACTGTTGGATGCTCTAGACCATGACGCCTAACACTCTACAGGATGCACAGTCCTCAAAGTTAACAAGTGTCGGTTCCACACAGGAACAATCTCTTGAGTGATGCTCAATCACTTTGGAGTTTTTGGGTTTTGGTTTGGGTGTTTGGGGTTTTTCTTCACTGATGGTTTTCTCTCACTCTTCGAGGAACAGGTTGATCAAAAATGACAAGTGCGAGTTTCTCTCGCGGAGCAGCCAACCATCTAGTGTTTATGGGAGGGGGGCTATTTATAGCTTGGGAGCAATCCCAACATTATTTGACATAAATACCCCAATGATATGACCATTATGTGGATAAGGTTGGGGACAGCTGGTGCACGGCGCCGCAACGGTCGGAATCATTCAAGATGTGAAAGTCCTCATGTCTCTCATGTTCCTCACTTGTAGGTAATTGGCACTCGCGAAAACCTAACTCCTCAGTTTTAGCAAATTCCTCACACACCAGAAGATCTTCATCTCTATCACTAAAGAATTTGACTAAACTATAAAATATTTCCAAAGACTTCACTAGAAGGATTGGGTATGTGTAGGATTTGAGATGAGCATTACTTGGAAACTTTTCTTTAGTTTTACCTCAACCCCCTTTAATAGTATGGTGGTCCTATGACTCAAAGAAAGGAAATGAAACTATGAAAACAAAAGTGTTCACGCTTCAAAGTCATCGCATCAATTTCTTCACGGACACACCAATCTCCTAGCTTTCAAATTCTTCGAGGAATTACCAAAGTCTTCAACCAAAGACATTTATTTTTAGGCCTTGATATTCTTCGAATAAGTCAAACTCCTAAACGACTTATAGATCTTGTGTACACTCACAAACACATTAGTCTGTTAAGCTATAAGTCTTCAATACACCATAATCAGTAAGGGGTACTAGATGCACTTACAAGGACGAGCAAGAATTAAGCTTGGGGATGCTTCATACGTCTCCAACGTATCTATATTTTTTGATTGTTCCATGTTGTTATATTATCATATTAAGATACTTTTTGGGTCCTACTGCTCCAATTTATATTATTTTTGAGCACTAACCTATAAACAAAGTGCCTATTTGCCATCAGCTAGACCTTTGTCGTCTGCTAGTGGACGGCAATTAAGGTGGAGGCACATGACAAAGGGGACGGCCAGCGCCAACCCTAACAGCCGTCACTAAACCCACCCACCCTGCCCCCACCCACCCACCCCTTTGCCGTCTGCCGCCACACATTTGTCATTCGCCTGCAGGCGGCAAAGGGGATGACCCCCATAACGGTAAGCTCTCTCCCACTCTCTCTCCCACTCTCTCCACCCCAACCCACCTGCCTCTCCCCCACGCCACACACCCCCTCGCCACCGCAGCCTAATGGTCAGAACTCTCCTCCACCATCGCGCACCCCTCTTCCCCGTGACCCACTCTCCTCCATAACCGCCGTGACCCCCTCCTCACCACCATGCTGCCCCTCCTCCACCACCATGCCGCCCCTCCCGGCACATCCCATCCTCCTCTACGCCATGCGCCGGCGGCCCTGCCCCCTCCTCCACTACCTCCGTGACACCCTCCTCCACCACCGCACCGCCCCTCCCCGCACACCCCCTCCTCCTCTACGCCTTGCGTCGGCCCCCACCCCGTAGATCCCTCTCCCTGCGCCAGCACCCCTGCCCTCACCTGGCACCCCTGCTGCAGCCGGCACCCTGCCCCCGCCTGACGACCATGTCGGCCCACCGACGTAGTTTGGAGCCTTTGCCGTCTGCCCATCAACGCTAAAGGGGCTGCAGCAGACGACAAAGAGTCCAAAGCCCTGGGTTGAAGCAAACTGGCTTCCCCCCTTTGTCGTCTGCCCACAAACATGGCAGACGGCAAAGGGGCCAAGGGCATATAGAAAAGGGTCAATGGCAGACGGCAAAGGGTCCAACGAGAGGGGCTGGGTGCCCCCCTTTGCCGTCTGCCCACAAGCATGGCAGATGGCAAGGGGGGGGGGCAGGGCAGCCGACAAAGGGTAGGTGGGCCCAGCAGGATGTCGTTAACACTTGACGGAGGTGCCCGCGAATCTGCCATCCCATGTTCTTTGCGTCTGCCCCCCCCCACGGCAAAGGTTCTTTGTCGTCCGCAGGCCCAATGCAGACGACAAAGAACCCCTTCACCGGATTTTTCTTTGCCGTCCATTTTGCCATCTGCAGACGGATGGCAAAGGCCTTTGCCGTACGGGGTGCTCCCCTTTGCGATCAGCCATGACAGACGACAAAGTCTCCGATTCCTGTAGTGATATGCATCAGTAGGGAGTGTCCCTACCCCTGAGGCATTAGGCACTTGATTTCGGAAGTCCTTGGTGGACTGTGTTGATTTCCTCCTTCTTCCCCACTAGGCGTGGGATGGACCCCTTCCGCGTCCTCGGGGGGCCCTGGGCATATATAGCCTCGGCTCGTTATTTCGTGAGAGTGTTATGAGATGAAGTAGGTTCCAGAAGAATTGAAGGATGATCCAGGGTCGATGTAGAGGCGGCACAGAGGCAGTGCATGAGCGGTGCAGAGTCGTCATGGGTAATACTTGCGGAGGTGCTGGATGTTCCAGGCGTTCTGGATGGGGACTCCATCTAGAGTCTCCAGACGCATGGAGCTAGGCGTGGAGACGTCGACGACCTTGAATGGGCCTTCCCACATGGGCGAAAGCTTATGCAAGCCTTCCCCGGATTGGACCCGCCTCAGGACGAGATCGCCGACTTCGAGGGTCCTGGAGCGGATGTTGCGGCAGTGGTAGCGCTGTAAGGCCTGCTGGTACCTCGCAGCTCGGAGAGAGGACCGGTGGCACACCTCCTATGCAAGTATGAGGTTCGTCCCCCGCGCAGTATCCTGACGCTCCCCATCGAACACCAAGACCCGCGGGGAGCGGTGCTTGATTTCTGGGGAAGAACCGCCTCTTCTCCGTAGACGAGGAAGAACGGGGTTTCGCTGGTGGGTTTGGTTGCAGTGGTGCGGATGGACCACAGTACCGACGGGAGCTCATCGACCAAACCTCAGCCTCAAGCTTCGAGCTTCTTCTTGAAACTCCTCACTTTGAGATCCCACAAGACCTCTGCGTTGGCGCACTCCGCCTGGCCATTGCTCCACCGATGGTACACCGATGCATAGCATATCTCTGTACCGAGGTGAGCACAGTAAATCTTGAAGAGCTGACTGGTGAACTACGAACCGTTTTTAGTGATGATGCGGTTGGGGACGCCGAAGCGGCTCACGAGGCCCTTGATGAACTTGACGCCAGACCCGGCCGAAATGGTGCGCACGGGCTCCACCTCCGCCCACTTGGTGAATTTGTTGATGGCGACGTAGAGGTAGCGGAAGCCCCCAACGGCCCGCGGGAAGGGCCCCAATATGTCCAGCCCCCACACCGCAAAGGGCTAGGTGAGCGGGATGGTCTGGAGGCCCTGTGCGGGCTGGTGGAACTGCTTGGCATGGAAATGGCAGGCCTTGCAAGACCTGACCATCTCGATGGCGTCGTCCAGAGTTATGGACCAGTAAAAACCTGACCTGAACGCCTAACCTGCGAGCGTGCGCAAAGAGGAGTGATGTCCGCAGTCCCCTCCGTGAATGTCGGCCAGTAGCTCGCACCCCTGCTCCCTGGAAATGCACCGCAGGGTGACGTCATTCGGGCGCCGGCGGTACAAGGCGCTGTCTCGCACGCAGTAAGTTGAGGCTTGTCGTACTACGTGTTCCGCGTCCTCTTCCTTCTCCGACAATGTGCCACGGAGCATATATGCTCCGAGTTCCTGCAACCAATCATCGTCTTGAGCCTCCAGGGCCAAGAGCAGTCGAGCCCCCGAGCCCTGGCCACAGTCCGGAGCCCCCTGGGGCGGTGCTGGGGGGAGCTCCTCTCCACGCAGCATCGGGTCCTCCGGTGACAGCGTTGCGCAAGGCTTGAAGAGTCCCTCCTCAAAAATGCGTGGCTCCTGAGCCTTGCGACGCGAAGCTCTTTTTGCGATGTCGTCGCCTCCTTGTTTTCGCCTCGCGGGACGTGCTGCAACTCTAGGCCCTGAAAACGTTTCTCGATCTTCCGTACGTCCGGCAGATACGCCTCCGGATGCTCGTCCTTGGGTGTGTACTCCTTGTTGGAGAAGTTGACGGGGAGCTGAGAGACGCCCAGCACAGTGAGGCGCTGGACCCCCAAGGTTGCCGCTACCTTGAGGCCGGCGATGAAGCCGTCGTACTCCGCTATGTTGTTGGCGACCTTCTCCCCCTGTAGGAAGCAGAGCTGCTCGGCGTAGCGAACCTTGTCTCACATCGGGGAAGTGAACAGGATAGCAGCCCCCACTTCCATTCGCGCGAAGGCTCCGTCGAAGTGCATTGTCCATCCCTCGGGTACCTCTGCTCCGGGGCAAGGGATTGGCTCCCTTCCAACCCCCAGTCCGGTGCGTCCGTCCATTCCTCCACGAAGTCGGCCAACGCAGCTCCCTTGATGACCCTGGTCAGGCTGAATTCGATGTTGAAGGCCTGAAGCTCGATGTTCCACTCAGCAACTCTTCCTACCGTGTTTGGGTTGTGCAGGATCTGCTCCAAGTGTGAAGCGGAGACGACCTTGATCGGGTGTCCTTGGAAGTAGTGATGCAGTTTGCACGAGGTGACGAGGAGCGTCAGAAGGAGTTTCTGTTGCATGGGGTAGCACTAGTGCGCGTCCCGCAGTACCGTGCTGACGAAGTACATTGGGTGCTCGACGACCACGCGTCCGCCCAGGGCATCGTGCTCCTTGGTGGTTTTAGGAGGTCGGGGCGCTTCGTCGTCCGGAGGAAAAGTCGAGGCCTTAGCAAGACAAGGCTCTTCATGACATGATTCGCCAGTCTGGGCCTCAGGTCCCTCCGCTCATGGGGGGGGGGGTTGGATCTTGTGAGTTGTGCGAGCCCTCACGAGCATCGGGCGAGGGTCCGCCGGGGCTTCCCAAAGTAGCGCCCTTGCCGGCCTCCTCCTCCCTTACCGCCACCAAGGCGGCGCTGGCAGAGTGTGCGGTGGCGGCGATGTACAATAGCAGGGGCTCCCGAGGGCGAGGCGCCACCATGACCGGCGGGCTTGTGAGGTAACGCTTGAGCTCGTCGTAGGCAACGCCGGCTTCCAGGGTCCACTCGAAGGGCCCCTTCCTCTTCATGATTTTGACGAAGGGTGGGCCCGATCGCCAAGCTTGGAGATGAACGACCCAGGAAGGTGACACACCCCGCCAGCTTCTGCATTTCCTTGAGGGTTGTGGGCGGGCACATCTTGTTTATGGCATTTACCTTTACTAGGTTAGCCTCGATCCCCTGGTGCAACACCAGGAAACCGAGTAGCTTGCTTGATGGGACTCCGAAGAAGCACTTCTCGGGGTTGAGCTTCAGGTTCACCTCCCGTAGGCTGGCGAAGGTCTCCTCCAGATCCTCCACCAGGGTCTTTGGTTGCCTTGACTTGACCACGATGTCGTCGACGTAGGCCTCCACGTTCCTCCCGAGCTGGAAGGTTTCCTGGGCATTCCGCAGCCCGAAAGGCATACACTGGTAGAAGTATACCATGCACGGGGAGAGGAAGGCTGTCTTCTCGACGTCCTCCACTGTCATCTTGATCTGGTGGTAGCCTGAGAATCCATCCAAGAAGCATAGGAGGTCGCATTCCACGGTGGAGTCCATGATATGGTCGATGCGTGGTAGTGGGAACGGGTCCTGAGGGCAAGCCTTGTTGAGGTTCGTGAAGTTGACGCACATGCGCTCCTTCCCACACTTCTTCGGGACAACCACCGGGTTGGCCACCCATTCTTGGTAGCGCACCTCCCTTATGACCCCTGCTTCCTTGAGCTTGCGCACCTCTTGAGCGATGAACGCCTGCTTCTCCGGGGCTTGCCTCCTTGCCTTCTGCTTAAAAACACGCATGTTCGAGCACACCATGAGGTGGTGCTCGATGACGTCCCTCGGAATCCCTACAAGGTCGGACGCGCTCCAGGTGAACACGCTCTTGTTTGCCCTCAACAAATCCACCAATGCCCTCTCTTGGTCTTGGGGGAGATTCGCGCTGATGGTGAAGGTGGGGGCCAGGCTCCCTTTTGTCCATCGGCACTTGCTTCGTCTCCGCCCGGTCCTGGGAAAACAACTTCCTCTTCTTCACGGGCGCGATGTCGTGGACGTCTCCTGGGTCCTCCGCGGCGCGCGCCTCACCCCTGGAGTCGACATGCGCCGCTGCCTTATGGGATAGCCCGTGCACCTGTGAGGCGTCCTTGATGTCTCCCACGATGGTAAACACGCCGACGCACCCTAGCATCTTGACAACGTTCTAGCCCGGGTGCGTCGCCGCCATGAACTGCGCGAGGGCGGGGTAGCCGAGTATAGCATTGTACGGAAGCTGGATGTGAGCGACGTCGAAGTCGATTTGCTCGGTGCCGAAGTTAGAGCGGGTGACGAACGTGACAGGGAGACGGATCCGTCCGACGGGAACGACGGATCCCGCCGCAACCCCAGAAAAGGGCTTCTAGGGCGCGAGCTGCTCCCGGGGTAGCTGCAGCGCGTCGAAGGCCTCCATTGAGATGACGTTGAGGCCCGCGCCACCATTGATGGGGATCTTGGAGACAACCACGCCAGAGATGGTCGGCGTGCAAAGCATGGGAAGCGCCCCGGCAGCCGTCGTGGCGTTAGTGTGGTCGTTGGGGTCGAAGGTGATGTTGACTTGTGGCCACAAACGGCGCTTCAGGGGCTCGGGCCTTAGGCAAGCCGTTCCCCCGTGCTGCAGGAAACGCTTGATGTGGCGGATGGAGGGTGGCGCCTGTGATCCGCCGAGAATACAAGCGACGACAGAGACGACCCAGCTTGCTCGGACGCCGTCCAGCGTCGCGGACCGACGGTCGTTGTTGGTTGCACTTGCCATTGTGCAGCCGAGTCAAGATCTGGTTCTTGCTGTTGGCGTGGATACTCCGTCACACACCCCCTACCTGGCGTGCCAAATGTCGGATTTCGGGCTCCGCAAAACCCTAAGGATTTGAACTTAGGGCCCCGCACAGAGGCCACTCAATAGATTTGATTTACCAGGCTTGTCACTCGATGGGTGAGGCTAAGAACTCACACAACATTGAGGGAGATCAGAAACACGGTAGTTTACCTAGGTTCGTGCCGCTGCAAAGCGTCAATCCCTACTCCGGAATTTGGTGGATTACCTCTCGCGGAGGTGGTGTATGAACTAGTACATATCTTTGTCCCGTGCAAGGTTCACGCCATTAGAGACGGGCCCGAGGATGACGTTTGCCCTACTAGCGGGCGGCGGCGGCTTCGTTGCACCAGAAGGGAAACCTTTGGAAGATGCCTTTGAAACCCCTGTACGCTCCCGCCTCCTTTGCACAAAAGGGGAACAGCCCCGCTCTGCCATCTGCTGCTCGCCTGTCTTTTCCTGGCATCACCCTTGACTCCCGAGGCTGGGCCTTGCCTAGGAATGTCCGCCGCTTCGGAGGGGTCCTCAGGAGGCCTCATGTGGGTCTTGATGTCGTTCCCCCTCGTGAGGCCTGGACCCTCACGAAGGCCTTGTCGAGACTGTCGATGCTTGGTCGATGGAGTGGGCCAGCCCTGGGCCGCAGACACGCGAGTGTGGGTACCGCCATTCCCAGAACGCCGACACATCCCTACGCTGAACTAGTGCAACTATACCATTGGTCGTTGTATTGGGCGTATTGCAGACATATATTTCTTGTATTTTATTGCACGATTGTTTGAGAGAGACCACAGTCATCCTGCACGTCGCACGGATTGATAAACCTTAGGTCATCCACCTGAGGGAAATTTTCTGTTGTCCTACAAAAATCTAAACTTGGAGGCCCAACAACGTCTACAAGAATAAAGTTCCATAGTAGACATCACAGAGCGCAGCCACAACACCGTGCACAGCTACATGAGCCATGACCCGGAACCAACTGTAATGAAGTCCTAGGACACACCGGCGAGGTCCGAAGGTGTCACTGCAGCAGCACATGCGGCGAATCCTCCACCGTGTTCTTCACAAGATAACCGGAATCAACGCCCTGGGGGAGGCGACCCTGGCCGGTGTGTGGACAAGACCCCTACGCACCAATCTCAGGGCGTGCAGGGCCAACCTCGTTAGCAGCCTCCGGTGAGAGTGGTAGCAATCAAAGACCGTTTCCATCCAACAACTATGGGAACAACAACAATTATCCTAGCACCAAAAGCTCTACTTCTGAATTTGTGAGCATGCTTAAAGATTTTGTCACTTCTCAACAGGCCTTCAACATGAGTGTAGAAGAGAAATTCGAAAAATTAGATAGTCTCTCTTTGAAGGTGGACAACATAGTTCATGATGTAGCGATGCTTGAAATTAGAACTTCCCCTTGAGGAAAGGAACACCACACCCATGAATGCTATCCAAGTCCAAATTAATGAGAACATAAGAATGCTATCCAAACTTAAAGATAGATGGGCTAGAGAAAAAGAAGAGGAAGATAGGATTAAGAGCCTTCCTACACGCACTACCATTGCTACTATACAAGTTGTTGAGGATCTCAAAACTTTTAGCACCCATTGCACCCTTAGTCCCAATGGACCTGTTAATGGTGATGCTAATACCTCAACTATAGGACAAGAAGGTCCTTTGAATTTAGAGACTACCAAAAGAATGATCTTAGATGACATTACTACCACTTTAATTAATGGTAGTAATCTTGGTTTTGACAATTGTAGTCTTTCCGAAGTTTTTTTGTTGTTGCAAAGAATGGCTAAAGACCCCCAAACTAGTACACTCAATATTGCCTTCACCGATCATATTACCAATGCTCTTATCAAAGCTAGGGAGGAGAATCTCAAGCTAGAGACTTCTATTCCTAGGAAACTATAAGATGGTTGGGATCCTATGGTCAAGATTAAATTGAATAATATCTCTTGCTTTTCTTTATGTGATGTTGGAGCTAGTGCATCTGTTATGCCCAAAAGAATGTATGATATGCTTGATTTGAAACCTTATGATCAATGTTCTTTTGGTGTTCGTCTTGTTGATTCTACCATAAAGGAACCTTTAAGGAGAATTGATGATGTCCTTATTATTGTCAATGATAATTATGTGCCCGTTGATTTTTTTTATTATGGACATTGAGTGTGATCCCTCATGTCCAATTATTTTGGGACGTCCTTTTCTCCGCATCGCTGGTGCTATCATGGACATGAAAGAAGGGACCATTAGATTCAAATTTCCCCTCAAAAAGGGAATGGAACATTTCCCTCGAAAAATGAATAAGTTACCTTTATGAGTCCGTTACTCGGGCAAGTTATTCTTTTGGAGTTGATAACACTTGATCTTTTTGCATTATCTCTAGATCAAAGGCATAAAATAAAGCGCTTGTTGGGAGGCAACCCAATTTGTTTTTACTTTCAGTTTTAGTGGTCTTGATGTTTGTTACTACTGTATCAACATCATTGTATCTTTATTTTTAAGCTTTGTGCCAAGTTATAACCTCCGATTGCAAGAAAGTTTAAAATTTGTGACATGGTGTCCAGAAACAGATTATGTGTGCTTGATGGAAAAATTCTCCACAAATCACTAGATCATCTTTTTGATCTGAATTTTTTGACAGCATGCTCTATATAATTTCCTTTCTGGCATCTGTTCTGATTTTTTTGATTTGAGCTGCAGAAGTGCCCCGAATAAATGATTTACTACCAGTTGTTCTGTTTTTCATAGATTCTGCCACATTTTGCGTTTTCATCATTTTGCAAATCTTAAGCTTGCTTTTCCATTTCAAAAACCTTTTGGCAATCATGAGAAACAGTAGCTATTCATGAAAATCATTATTTCTGGTAAGTAGTAAATTATTTTATTAAGGGTACTAACCACTCTGATCAACTTATGATGAGTTTCATATGAAGGGAGTTTTCAAGTATGCGATGGGAGATGATTAAATAAGATACATGAGTGTCAAGCGCCCAGGCTTGGGGATGCCCCCATGCACCCCAAGAAATATTTGAGGAGACTCAAGCTTCTAAGCTTGGGGGTGCCCCCCGTGCATCCCCTTCTCTATCAACAATCATCAGTTCGTCCATTTCCATGCTATATTTTTATCACTTCATATGTTATGTGCTGTGCTTGGAGCGTCCCGCTATTTACTTTTTAGTTTATTTTAGTTTTGCTTGTTTCTCATAACAAATAGGAACCTAGCCTACCTTGTTTGGGAGAGAAACACGCTCTATTCAACTCTAGAACACAACATAGGTTTTCATGATTATCTTTTTTGTGTGTTCTTTATCTTTCCATAGTTGCTGTCATGCTTAGCTCTTAGTTTTCATGCTTATGTTTTTCAGAGCTTTTATTTAGATTAATTTTGGAACTCTCTTGAGTTATCATGCTTATCTTGTTTAGAGAGCTGGCCTGTTGCACTGAGTTGTGTGTCTTGCATGAGTAGGTAATTAAGATTGCTATTTAAGTATAGTAGTAACTTGCAATAATTTTGAGGTATTGATTAGAGTAATGTTTGGTCTACTGGTGCCAAGAGCCTAAGCCTATTAGTGATAGGTATCGTACTTTGGGAAATCCGTGTGCTTTCAAAAACTAAAAATTAGTTGAAAACTCGAGCTACTAAATTGATCGCTAACCTCTAGAGGGGTTGGAATATATACAGTACCCTCACGTTACCATGAGTCGAGGATGCGCAAGGATAACCAAACCCCCAAACACTCCTCCTCGGGGTACTTGTCTCTTTGTGAATTTCCTAACTAGATAGATAGTTACCGATAATAAGTGTATGAGTTCTTCGGACTAATGTGAGTATTCGATTGTTGGCACTTCCACCATCCATATTTTGGTAGCCTCTTTGGTACCGTGCATTGCCCTTTCTCATCTTGATAGTTGGTGCAAACTTCGCCCGTGCATCCAAACCCATGACATGATACGCTCTGTCATACATAAGCCTCATTATATCTTTCCTCAAAACAGCCACCATACCTACCTATTAAGGCATTTCCATAGCCTTTCGGAGATACATTGCCATGCAACATGCACCATCTCATGACTTGATCTTCATGTCGTACATGCTTTTTCTTGATCGTAGAGCCGCATCATAGTTGGGCCTTGCCCAAATTATTGCTACATGATGCGCTTGTATCATTGCATATCCTGCTACACTGGCAGAGGCATACATTTGCATACATCATGATAGTTTTCACTTGTCTTTATGTTGAGCACTTCTTATAAAGTGTGATGATCTTTTTTTATTAATGTAAAACATAGAGTTTTGCCCTTAAGTGAGGAAAAGATCCCAAAGTGGACAAATCAAAAAGATCCCAAAGAGGACAAATGAGAGATAAATCGAAAGAGCCAAGAGGCCACAAAAAAGAGAGAACTAGAACAAGAAATAAAAAGAGATAAGGGGGCAACACTACTATTACTTTTGGAAGATCCACACTCGTACTCCATTGCTATATTTGTACTACATAGAGATTATCACTACAGGAATCAGCTTCTTTGCCGTCTGCCATCATAGACGGCAAAGAGGTCCACGCCGACGACAAAGAGCTTTGCCGTTTGCCACCTGTTGGCAAAGATTCTGCGTCAGCCTATGACGACATTGTAGCTTTTTTCCATCAGCCTACCATAAGCGGACGACAAAGCTCTTTGCCGTCCGTGTCGGACACTGAGCAGTCGGCAAAGAGATTGATACAGCAGCCGATAGGTGACGCCTCCATGAGGGCTAATGGAGGCTTTGCCGTCTGCTTCCCTTCGCATCTTTGCCGTCTGCTTCCCTCCCCATCTTTGCCGTCTGCTTCTATGGGTCAGCGCCTGTCGGCTTCTTTGCCAGCTGCCTCCCTGCCGCTTTGCCGTTAGCCTCCCGAGGCAGCGGATGGCAAATAGCCCATATGGCCAGCTGCTGCTGCCCAGGTTGCACAGCTGGGTGCCACGTGGCACCTTTGCCGTCAGCTGCCAGACGACAAAGAGCCCAAATTGTCACATTTTGGTTTATTATTTCTATTTCACAACACACACACACACATATATATATATATATATATAATTCATAGCACCTATAATATATATAGGTCACAACAAATATATGATATACATATAAAGTTCATCAATGCAATTTGTTCATCAACATACATCCCATATATCGAAAGAACCAACAAATACATAGTTTCATCCATATATACATTTATATAGTTCACATATATCGTTCATCCATATATACATATACATATAGTTCCACATAGTTCATCAACTCAAATAAAAACTAGAACTAAAGCACTCCAATGCCAGCTTCCATGCATGTAGTACATCCAATCTGCAAAATGGGAATAAGAAAGTCAGAAGAAGAAGAACAACAACATATATATGACAAATAAGCTAAATTGAATAAGAAAGAGAAGAAGCAAGAAGAGATGAAGGAGAAGAAAAACAAGAATAAGGAGAAGGAGAAGGAGAAGGAGAAGGGGGAGGAGAAGAAGGAGAAGAAGGAGGGCTCCTTCTCCTCCTTCTCTTCTTCTTCTCCTCCTCCTTCGCCTCCTCCTCCTTCTCCTTCTCCTTCTCTTCTTTTTCTCTTCTTCTTTTTATTCTTCCTTTTTATTTCTCAGCTTCTCCTCTTCTTGGAGCTAAATTAGCTAACTATGTATTTTTGGAGCTAACAGGGCTAATTATGTCATTTAGGAGAGAACTTAGCTAATTATGTCATTTAGGAGAGAACTTAGCTAATTATGTCATTTAGGAGAGAACTTAGAGAAGGAGGAGAAGGAGGATAGAAGAGGGAGAAGAAGAAGGAGAAGAAGGAGGGAGAAGAAGAAGGAGGAGAGAAGAAGGAGAAGAGGAGGGCTCCTTCTCCTTCTCCTCCTTCTCCTTCTTCTTCTCTTCTAGTTCTCTTCTTGTTCTCTTCTTCTTCTTCTTACTTATTTTCATTTTTCCTCTTTCTTCTCCTCTTCTTCTTATTCTTCTCCTCCTCCTCCTCTTCTCCTCTTCTTCCTCCTCTTCTTCTTCTTCTTCTTGCTCTTATTTCTATTTCTATTTTTGTTTATCCTCTTCTTCTACTTATTCTTATTTTCTTCTTTTTTCTCTTCTTCTCCTTCTTATTTTTTCTTCTTCTCTTTTACTCTTAGGCCTTATTATGTAATTCAGGAGAGAACTTTGCTAAGTATAGGTCATTTTTTATTAAATAGGCCATTTTGGAGCTAACTAAGCTAATTATGTCATTTTGGAGGATAATTAGCTAAGTTGTGAGCTAACCAAGGTTCTTATTATGTTTTTACCCTAACTAAGCTAATTATGTCATTTTGGAGGATCTTTAGCTAAGTATGTCTTTGTTGGGGAAAATAAGCTAAATTAAAGAAGAAAGCGAAGAAGCAAGAAGAGAAGAAGGAGAATAAAAAGAAGAAGGGGAAGAGGAGGAGAAGAATAAGGAGAAGAAGGAGAAGAGAAGAAGGAGAAGAAGAAGGAGAAGAAGGAGGAAGAATAATAAGGAGGAGAGAAGAAGGAGGGCTCCTTCTCCTCCTCCTCCTTCTCCTTCTTCTTCTCTTCTTCTTCTCTTCTTCTTCTTCTTCTTCCTTCTTTTCATTTTTCCACTTTCTTCTTCTTCTTCTCATATTCTTCTTATTCTTCTCCTCCTCCTCCTCCTCCTCTTCTCCTCTTCTTCCTCCTCCTGTTCTTCTTCTTCTTCCTCTTATTTCTATTTCTATTTTTCTTTATCCTCTTCTTCTACTTATTCTTATTTTCTTCTTTTTTCTCTTCTTCTCTTTCTTATTTTTTTCTTCTTCTCTTCTTCTCTTAGGCCTTATTATGTAATTTTGGAGAGAACTTAGCTAAGTATAGGTTATTTTTTATTAAATAGGCCATTTTCGAGCTAACTAAGCTAATTATGTCATTTTGGAGGATAATTAGCTAAGTTATGAGCTAACCAAGGTTCTTATGATGTTTTTACGCTAACTAAGCTAATTATGTAATTTTGGAGGATATTAGCTAAGTATGTATTTGTTGGGGAAATAAGCTAAATTAAAGAAGAAAGAGAAGACGCAAGAAGAGAAGAAGGAGAAGAAAAAGAAGAAGGAGGAGGAGTAGAAGAAGGAGAAGACGGATGAGAGAAGAATGAGAAGAAGGAGGAGAAGAAGGAGGGAGAAGAAGAAGGAAGAGAGAAGAAGGAGAAGAAGGAGGGCTCCTTCTCCTCCTCCTCCTTCTCCTTATTATTCTCTTCTTCTTCTCTACATCTTCTTCTTCCTTCTTTTCATTTTTCCTCTTTCTTCCTCTTCTTCTCCTCCTCTTCTTCTTCTTCTTCTTCTCCTCCTCCTCTTCTCCTATTATTCCTCCTCTTCTTCTAATTCCTCTTCATCTTATTTCTATTTCTATCTTTCTTTATCCTCTTCTTCTACTTATTCTTCTTTTCTTCTTTTTTCTCTTCTTCTCCTTCTTATTTTTTTCTTCTTCTCTTCTTCTCTTAGGCCTTATTATGTAATTTAGGAGAGAACTTAGGTAAGTATAGGTCATTTTTTATTCAATATGCCATTTTGGAGCTAAGTAAGCTAATTATGTCATTTTGGAGGATAATTAGATAAGTTCTGAGCTAACCAAGGTTCTTATGATGTTTTTACCCTAACTAAGCTAATTATGTCATTTTGGAGGATAATTAGCAAAGTATGTCTTTGTTGGGGAAAATAAGCTAAATTGAAGAAGAAAGAGAAGAAGCTAGAAGAGAAGGAGAAGAAGAAGAAGAAGGAGAAGGAGGAGGAGAAGAAGAAGGAGAAGAAGTAGGAGATAAGAAGGAGAAGAAGAAGGAGAAGAAGGAGGGAGAAGAAGAAAGAGGAGAGAAGAAGGAGAAGAAGGAGGGCTCCTTCTCCTCCTCCTCCTTCTCCTTCTTCTTCTCTTCTTCTTCTCTTCTTCTTATGTTATTGTTCTCTTCTTCTTCTTCTTCCTTGTTTTCATTTTTCCTCTTTCTTCTTCTTCTTCTCCTCCTCCTCTTCTTCTTCTTCTCCTCCTCCTCCTCTTCTCCTCTTCTTCCTCCTCCTCTTCTTCTTCTTCTTCCTCTTATTTCTATTTCTATTTTTCTTTATCCTCTTGTTCTACTTATTCTTCTTTTATTCTTTTTTCTCTTCTTCTCTTGGGCCTTATTATGTCATTTAGGAGAGAACTTAGCTAAGTATAGGTCATTTTTTATTAAATAGGCCATTTTGGAGCTAACTAAGCTAATTATGTCATTTTGGAGGATAATTAGCTAAGTTGTGAGCTAACCAAGGTTCTTATTACGTTTTTACCCTAACTAAGCTAATTATGTCATTTTGGAGGATAATTAGCTAAGTATGTCTTTGTTGGGGTAAATAAGCTAAATTGAATAAGAAAGAGAAGAAGCAAGAAGAAAAGAAGGAGAAGAAAAAGAAGAAGGAGAAGGAGGAGGAGAAGAAGAAGGAGAAGAAGAAGGAGAGAAGAAGGAGAAGAAGATGGAGAAGAAGGAGGGAGAAGAAGAAGGAGGACACAAGAAGGAGAAGAAGGAGGGCTCCTTCTCCGCATCCTCCTTCTCCTTCTTCTTCTGTTATTCTTCTCTTCTTCTTCTCTTCTTCTCTTCTTCCTTATTTTCATTTTTCCTCTTTCTTCTTCTTCTTCTCCTCTTCTTCTTCTTCTTATCCTCCTCCTCCCCTTCTCCTCTTCTTCCTCCTCTTCTTCTTCTTCTTCTTCCTCTTATTTCTATTTCTATTTTTCTTAATCCTCTTGTTCTACCTATTCTTCTTTTCTTGTTTTCTCTCTTCTTCTCCTTCATATTTTTTCTTCTTCTCTTCTTCTCTTAGGCCTTATTATGTAATTTAGTAGAGAACTTAGCTAAGTATAGGTCATTTTTTATTAAATAGGCCATTTTGGAGCTAACTAAGCTAATTATGTCATTTTGGAGGATAATTAGCTAAGTTGTGAGCTAACCAAAGTTCTTATGATGTTTTTACCCTAACTAAGCTAATTGTGTCATTTTGGAGGATAATTAGCTAAGTGTGTCTTTTTTGGGGAAAATAAGCTAAATTGAAGAAGAAAGAGAAGAAGCAAGAAGAGAAGAAGGAGAAGAAAAACAAGAAGGAGAAGGAGGAGGAGAAGAAGAAGGAGAAGAAGGAGGAGAGAAGAAGGAGAAGATGTAGGGCTCCTTCTCCTTCTTCTTCTCTTCTTCTTCTCTTCTTCTTCTTCTTCCTTCTTTTCAAATTATGTCAAAAATGAACTAGAGAAAACTTACCGTCGTGGTCATCAAGGAGGAGAAACACCAGGGTTGCTCGCGCCGGCTTCGTTTGGAGACGGTTGCCCTGGAGAAGTGTCGTGCGATGCCGCTCGGGAGTTATTCTATAGAAAAGATATTTTGCAATGTCTCGGTTAGCATGATTACACTCAATTGTTAATACTAGTTTATAATGACCATTCAAATGAAACTCACCGTGCCAATCGCAGAGAAGACGGGCATCAACGGAGGGACTTGACCGTTCTTCTCGCACCGACTCTGAAGAGTCGGTCGTATTACTTAGTAATGAGACCGACATTACATACATTATTTGGCTAATGTGAAAAAAACTTACCACAAAAAGCTCGTATAGGGCCCGTTGACCGCATCATTCCGGTCCCTCTCCTCCTCAATCATTCGTATCGTGGTCCGGTCCCTCTCCTCAAGAGCAGCCTGGCTTGCCAGTCTCTCTTGCTCAAGAGCAGCCTCGTTTGCCGCTCTCTCTTTCTGAAGAGCAGCCTGCAAGACCATTCCTCGATACCACAGTAATGATCGATGGTCACAGACATAATGAAATGGATGAAAGTTTTCTGAGTCCGTACAACTAATGTCGATGGCAATATTGACTGGCCGTGGACGAGGCGTTATCTCTGGACAGGAGCTCGACTCGCGTGCCTTAATCTCCGAGAGATTGAGTGGACAACATATTATCCCATCTCTAATGGCTATCGAGCCATGGGGCCTCCCGCCACCAGATATCATCACCAGCTCTGGATCCAAAGGTTCCTGGCTCGGGTTAATGTCCTCCCCTTTCCTAGCCTTCCCCGTATCCCTGTATGTCATGAGCTTGCGGTGGGATGATATGTTGGTGAAGTTATTTGGATCATCCAGGTCAGACTCAAAGAATGCCTTCTCCTTCTTGTAGGAGGCACTATGGTCCATGCCATAAAGGTCGTACAAGTGTGGCATCTCCGTCTTATTGTGATGTGCCTAAAAGAGAGGAACAAAGTATTAGTAAGGGGCTCAAGCTAGCATGAAGAATGAATTGCATGAATCACGAAGCAAACCACATACCCAGTTTCGTCCGAACTGAAGTAAGTTGGCGTTGCCTTGATGGTGTGGCACACCAACCATTTGGCTCTGCCGATCCTTCGCATTGTCGTGGACGGCTCGCCAGTTCCCTGTGAACCACTCATCCACCAACACCTCCCAACAATCCATCTTATCCGCACACCATCTCGGGGGCACCTATAAGTTGTTAGAAAGAATTTTGAGCACTATGCCTATGAATCAAATCAAGAGAACTACATAGAAGGCCTTAATAATAGGTAATTACCTTCATGTACTGCTCCTTCTTCAGATACTTTCCTCGGCACTCCTTCTGCTTCTTAAAACCACGCATGGCATAGTAGTCTCGAATAGCCTGCGGTCGAGCATCGTGGCGTAAGTTCTATAATAACCGCCTACACTCGGCCTCGAGAACCTTGGCCGCCTCCTCCTCATATCCCTCCTCACACCTATAGAATGTCTAGAATCAAACGAGACAACACCGATTAGTACAATAATTAGCTATATAGTTAATTTTAGACTGTGTAAAAGGATAATTTCCCCAAAAGCTCTTGATCTACATCTTGGCCATCGTGTGGCACAAGACACCATCTATAATTTCCCCTGGTGGGGGCTCCGCAGCCTCGTAGTGCTCCCAGGAAAATCCTAGTGTGGGAACCTCGCCCTCACCAGGCAGCGTGACAAACCCCAGAAAATTTGTCCGGCAAAGCACACCAAGGACGATGTTCGGCTTGCGGACTCCACGAGGGTGTGCCCATCCCCTGAAGTATGATAAGGTCAACGCATTAGATATTTGAAGAAACTTGAAGGCAAAAGCTAAAAAAGAGTAAATGTACTTACTTATCCCCTTCAGGCTTAATCACCGGCCTCTGCTCGCGGGTAGCCGACACGACCGGGAGACGTGTACTACCATGCTTGTACACGGTGGCCCCATACACCTGCACATCGCCCTCACTATCCGTAAACTCATCCCCGTCATCAACAGAACAGCCACCCGGGCCCTCGGTCCAATCCGGCACCTCGGACCGATCCGGCCAGGCACCCCATCCGGACCTCTCCACGTCGGCTGAAGCGTGTGTGGAAGGAGTCTCCTGGGACGTAGCCTCAGGAATCGGAGTCTCATGGGCTGAAGGCACCTCGACCGGAGGCTGATCCTGGACCGGAGTCTCATGGTCCGAATGCCCGTCCACCCGAGGCTCCTGGACCGGAGTCCCCGTAGCTTCCTCCTAAAACGGGTCCACCATAGTAGTCCTATGCTCGGGTGAATGAGCTGGTGGTGGTGGCGAGGACGGCGCAACAGTCCGCCTACTTCTTCCGCGGCCACCACCTCTCCCTGTAACCTTCCTCTTCTTCCCTACACGACCAGCACCTCTCCCAGCGGGCAATGCCGCCGATGAAGAAGCACCCGCGGGTGGTGTCGTCAGACTGTCTTCCATATAGTTTGCTGACCTACCATGATAAAGATTAAGAGATAGGGGTGGAATGGAAGTACCACCCCTCGTGCGGGCCGCCGAAGAAGAACCCGTCGAGCGATCTGGACCCGCGCCCACCATCTTTCAACACCTGCTGACCTACCATGATAAAGATTAAGAGAAATTAGTACAACATAAAAAAATAAAAAGCTAAGAACTAACTAGCAACTACAATAACATCAACCACTACTACAACAACTACTACAACAACTACAATAAGAATAACTAGAATCCATAGCATAGTTCCATAACACATATCCATAGCATAGTTCCATAACAAATATGCATAGCATAGTTACATAACAAAGATGACATACAATGAACAAAGCGAGCATCGCTAATGTAGGAACATGTCTAAGAGTTGACATTGTTTGAATAGGCATTTTCAATCTTTTGGAGAAATAAGAGATCTTTATATGCCCAAGGTGAGGAGGTTAAGCTGATACTAGATATATCGTATTCTAGATCGAAGTGTCGTCATATAGTTTGCTCAAGTTAATGTATGTACTAACTCTAGTAATATAGAAACAACAAAAACAATTGATGACTGGCATAAATTTTCTGTTTATGAAGGATCATTTCAATGGTTTAGTTCTAACTTCAGCTACATAAATAAAGCAATACGTACAAGAGGTGTACTTTCTTAATTTTTTATTTATGTGTATTGCAGACAGTGCTGCCAAATAACTATGCACACATACTAGCTTCATTGATTTACTTTTTTCATGCTATATTGAGATATTTATAGAACTATGTGCTTGACAGAGAAACAAAATCCCTACCGAACCTATTCTATCTAATGCTAAGGCTAGAGTGTTCTGCTAAACCTGCCAGAATGTTCTGCACACATACTACCGAAGTCTACTCTTTTCGTATTAACCAACATTTCCAAATGATGGGGCCAAGTAAAACAAGAATATCTAAAATACATTCAAGAGTGACAAATATATCATAAAATACAAAACAATGAAATTGTTTTCCACTATATGTGTGCTACTTTGCAAACATTCTTGAGAATGCATTTCCCTTACATTTTCATCATGAAACATGAATATATTAGTAGTGTACATTCAAAGTTGGATATTTCTTCAAATTTTGCACAACATTTACTTATGTTCTTCTCCGAACTAACCATTCTCACACATATTAACATATGCTAACAAAAAATTTAATGATTTCAATCCAAAATGCAGGGGGGTGCGGGGGCTCACCGGCAGGGGCGGCTGTGGTGTCATGGGCGGAGGGGGCGGGGGTGTTGGGGCGGACGGGCGGCACTGGGGGTGTTGGGGCTGCGGTGTGGCGTCGGGGGCGGTGGGGCAGCGGCGCTGGGGGGTTGTGGGGCACTGGGGCGGCGCCGGGGCTGTTGGGCACCGGGGTGACGCCAGGGGCGGCAGCGCAACGGTGGTCGAGACGGTGGGCGTCGGAGGAGGCGATAGAGAGTGGTCGTTTGAGAGAGAAAGAAGGTCGGGGTGGGGGCGGGACGGCAGTTACATAATTCCTGAACTTTGTCGTCTGCTGGCAGACGACAAAGGATCTAGACTCTTTGTCGTCTGCCTCCAGACTCTTTGCCGTCTGCTAGCAGACGGCAAAGAAGGGTGTAGTTTGACCTAACCCAGATGGGCCCAGCCCAAAGCTTTGCCGTTTGTTGTCCTCATCTTTGCCGTCTGCGGCTGACGGCAAAGAATTGACTGATGGCAAAGACCTTCTTTGCCATCAGTCAATTCTTTGTCGTCTGCTTTGTGGGACCTGATGGCAAAGAGACTCTTTGCCATCAGCCAGTAGACGACAAACATTTGGCAGACGGCAAAAAACTGAATTCTAGTACTGTATCATTCATGCATAACTATGAGGGGACCCTTACACTATAAAACTTGGTTTGCATATTCCAATGATGAGCCTCCTCAAATGAGCTCTAGGTCTTCATGAGGAAACAAGTTGGATGCACCCCCACTAGTTCCATTGGAGATCTTACATTAGCTCATATGTGCATCATTTACATGGCAATCCCTACTCCTCACATCATATCTATCATTTGGCTTTCTCTCGCCTATGGTTGTCCTCATTGATATGAGCCTTTCACACCCTTTTTTGTCTTCCTTCCCCATCATTATTCTATTTGACATTCTAAGTGCCAACATATCTTGCTTACGCTCATCCATTGCACGAGTGCTCAAAGTCGAAAGGGAGAGAATCATTTTGACTAGTGGTCTAGGGATGAGTCAAAATAAGATTCCGAAGGAGACCAAGTGTGAGGTTTGGTACATTGAGTTCTCAATTAAAAATATATTTTGGAGACATTTGAGTCACGGACAGCGAGAGCTCTTGCACCTTTATGTTCTTACTTTGCAAAACTCAATACTAAATATAGACTCTTGCGTGTTATTGTCTTGACTTGAATTGCATACCTTACTTGCTTTACTTTGAAGTTCTTATATGTGTGTTAGCATGTCACCACAAAAATTATTTGTGTTACCATTTATCTACTCGAGGACGAGCAGAAATTAAGCTTGGGGATGTTGATACGTGCCAAACGTATCAATAACTTCTGCTTTTTCCATGATCATTTGGTTGACATTGTTATATGTTTTGCTACATTTTTATATCATTTTATACATATTTGGACTAACCTACTAACAAAGTGCACCCAGTGCCAGTTTCTGTCTACTTATTTCTGTTTTTGCATGGGCTTTTCCCAAATTTTTCGAAGCCCGAAAAATCCCGAGAAAAATATATAAAAAATCAGCATAACTGAGGCTTTCAGATCACCGAAAATTGGCCAGAGGGGGTCCACGGGCCGTCGAGGCGACCTCCTAGCGCGGCCTACCCCCTAGCCGCGCCGGCAGGTCGTCTGGGTGGGTCCCACCTCCTTCCCTGCCTTCCTTTGGCCTATATCTACCTCTTCGAGGGGAAACCCTTCCATCACATCCAGAATCGCAAATTTCTCCATCGTTACGCCAACGGAGCGCTTCCGAGATAGGAACAGACCTCTTCCCAGCACCCTGCCGGCGGGAGGATTGACCTCCGGGAGCTTCTCCACCGCCATCGATGCTTCCCGGACCTACCATGAGTAGTCCTCCTTGGACCATGAGTCCATGACCAGTAGCTATGTGATGTCTACTCTCCAATCTTGTGCTTCAATGGTTAGTCCTTGTGACCTGCCTTACATGATCAAGGCATCTATGTAATTCTCCTGCTATTGCTATGCTCGGTTTGTTGGGATCCGATGGATTATGAGATTATGTTCAGATTGTTATGAGTTATATATTTGATTATCCTTTTATATTATGTTCCTTAGTGATTCATGCATGTTCTCCGTTGCTATTTATTGCTTTGGTCGAGTAGTAGATTGCAACTCCAAGAGGGAGCGTTATGCATGATTGTGGGTTCATGCCCCTCGATGTCTACCTTGCGTGACAGAAACATGAGACTAGGGGATGTGTTGTTGCCACCAGGGAGAAAACAACGGTGCTTGTGACCACGATTGCAAGGATTGTTCACCTGTGTGGCACCCCGATTCAGAGAACCGGATTACCAGTGTTTCCAACCCAGAGATCATCTCTTTTGGAAACACTCAACAACTTGGAACAGCAATGACTTTATTGATAGCATAAGATTACATGTACATATATTACAATAATAGCGAGGCCGAAGGCACCCTTGGTGCTGGAATAGTATCTACGTTATTTATGGAACATAGTGGGGCCTCGAGACTACTAAGTACTTCTACGGCATAGCGGAACATAGCGGCAACTCCATACACAGGGACACTGTTGTGGACATTTCCTAGTACGGACCATCAGGACCTCCGTCCTCGGCTTCTCCTGCATCTGGCATGATACGCTAGGTGAGTACTTGGAATGTACTCACAAGCTCACAATAACCAAGTAATGCAACAAACAATAGCATGGCAATAAGTTATTAAAGAATACTACTAACTATACCAGTTATCAACTTACTCATATCTGGGTTGTCTCACCACATCCAGAATACTCATCGAGCATCTCCAATCATTTGAAGAGTTCTTCCATTATTACTAATATTAACTTGGTTGACCATTTACTGAGGTCTGGTTGGGCTGTCCAATACCATGGACTCAGCTATTCGAATAGGTTTGACACTCTGCAGAGGTTGCACACTTTACCCACACTATGGAGCACTGACCTCGTGATCCCATTCGGGTGGACCAGCATTGGTCCAACGAAACCTTCCTAACCCGTGACTCTCTCATCGTACCACCGGCAATCATTCTCCCCCGCAGTCCTGCCCTGGGTGGCCCTGTGTCCTCATGAAACCTGCCACCGTCGTGGCCAAACTAAACTGTCCCAACCGGGGACGGGCCCAAATAGCTCAACTGGGATCACAGGATTATCACCGCCTACCTGATCAGGGTAGCACGCGTGCATAACCCTCCCTCTTTGGAGGTAACGGTGAAAGATCACGCGACCAGCTCAAGTCACGGCCGCTCCATACCGGCAAGATGTGGTTGTACGGTTAAGCCCGGACCGGTGACTCTAGATCAACCACTAAGTTATTGCAAACATAGTGATTTATAACAGCAAGAAAATATTTATATTTGTTAATTTACTATACATTTATTTTATAGCAAATGAATGAGAATAATGCATGAAAATATCCTATCTTATGAAATACTACACCACATGGGTATAATGGCTTGCCTTGATTAGTGGGGATGTTCAAACACTCCTCGTCTTCACCAAAGTTTCCTTCTGAAATATATTTGGAATAGAAAAAGAAAAGAAAAAGTCATATAATACCTTTTTGTTAATCAGAAATTCTATGAGTGTAAGAAAAATACCAAAATTTACCAGAAAATAGAAGGAATCCCTACCAACTCAATGCAAAAAAGAATCAATTAATTTGGACTTACGAATAAAAAGTTATAAATGGTCAAAGTTACTAGTCAAATCTGAAATTAAAAAAAAGAAAAGAATACCTGACAGGGGCCATGTCGAATGCGTAAAGTGGAGGGGCATCTCCACTTACCGCTTCGAGCGCGCGGGGCTGATCTGCTGGCAGGTGGGGCCCTTCAATTTGAAACAGAGAGAGGAGGAGATAGAGGCGAGGCGGCTCTCCGGCGATGGTCCCCGGCGATAGAGACGACGGCGTCGCCTGGAGATAGGGGGAATGGATCGGCTGGTCTTCGACGAGCACGCATGTAACCGTAGCGTGACGAGAGGTGGCCTGACGGTGTCGTCCCCTTTCTCTCCGGCAGCGGCGGCTTCGGGTGGTTGTCGGAGACGATGAATCCGACGAGGATTGGCTTGGGCGAGGGGTCGAGGATCACCAAAGGAAGCCCTAAACTTAATGGAGGGGTTGAATGGGCTCTGGGGAGAGGGGTTGAAGTTGGCGACGGGAGGCTACAGGCGGCGGGGCTCCAGCGAGATTCGAGGCCCGAGGGCCTCTTGGCCTTGGCTCGCTCTTCAGGAGGTCGATTGGAGAAGGCTAGAGGGGGATGGATAGCTTGAAGGGGTCGGGCCAGCCCTTAAATAGGTCGGCGACGTGCTCGGCCAATATATCCCGAAGCAGCGAGGATAAGCATGGCCACAGGGGCTGGGGAGCTGAGCTGGACGTCGTGGAGCGCCTTGAGGTGACGAAGGAGGACAGAGAGTCGATGTGATGCTTCTTGTGCCATTAAGGACTCACGGACGATAATAGTGGTCGGAGCCGACTATTCGGTCTGTGGAGGAGCTTGGCCGGGAGCAGCGTAGACCTTCTTCGGCGGCCCAGAGCCTTCAGGAGGTGCCACGGAGCGGCCAGGGACCCCGTCGACACCAAGGACAAGGAGGAGGCAGCGAAAGACAGCTCGGGCGAGCACGCCAGTCACTGGTGCCGCGCAGAGTGCACGCTGTGGCATGCCCGTACAGTGGTCACCACGGCTGCGGCTACCACAATGCCACACAAGCCTGGAGACCTTGTCCATTGCATCGACTAGACTCTCATTAGTCACCATCTATCACTGGCTCGACCAGTCTCACTCTCCTGTGAAGCGTAGCTTCAACTACAGCTTCTGCCTGCAGAGTTGGGGAGCTTCTGGAGATGGATTGGGATAGGGATGGAGAAAGGAAACATGTCTGGGTTAATCAGCATAGGAAAGACTACAAACTGGCAAAGTTTCAAAAGGTTTGAAGATCAAATGAACATAGTTCCTTTAAAAACCAACTTTTTGGTCCAGAATGCAAATGAGATCATGGCACTCACATGCAAGCTCCGCTAAAGGTGAAACTTGGTGGAGGAGTGTTATTTAGTAGTGCACACATGCCCAAAAATTTATAGATTATTTGTGCACCCTTAGCTAGCACTTCCTTCAAAAAGGTTCAAATTTAACAGAAACTTAACAGAGTTTTCTAAAACAAGACCATCAGATGTTTTTACATATTTGAACTAAATAGGATCCCTAGGAGCTAAGGGAATTTATTGGGAATTTTCTAAAACAGGAAAAATGGGGTTGCTTCACAAAGTGACAATTCTGGTCAGAAAATAAATAATTATTCTGGCCAAAATTTTACATTGGGCAAGGAAATGTTTTTGAAGATTTTGAAATCATATGATACTGAGAATATCTGGAACAAGTTTTGGGATTTATAGCTTATCCCAAGTGTAGGTTGCTTCACAACCCATGGTGATGCCTTAATTCCCCAAAATAGAAAAAGAATTATTTGAAAGAATTAAATATTGCAAACTAATCCAAGAAAGGTTTTGGCAATAGGAAAAAGGTTTTGGGTTGCTTGAGACAAGAAATTAGAGACTCACCATCCAACTTGCCTGAAAGAATTTGAAAACCCACCAATTTGCAAGTGAAACTCCAAAACATTTTGAAAACAAAAAGTTTGAAAAATCGGGGTGTTACAAACCTACCCCCCTTAGGATGAATCTCGTCCTCGAGATTCGGTTGCTCATGGAACAAGTATGGATATGCGGTTCTCAAGAAATCTTCTCTTTCCCAGGTAGCATCTTCCTCGGTATGGTGTTCCCATAGTACCTTATAAAACTTGAGCACTTTACTCCTAGTAGTTCTTTCCATCTCATCCAAGATCCTGACGGGTTTCTCTTCATAGGTCAGAACTTTATCCAATTCTAACTCACTCATATCTGCCTGCTTAATTGGCGGTGCAATACACTTCCTTAGTTGTGAGATGTGAAAGACATCATGCACATCTGACAATTCGAGCGGTTATTCTAACTGTTAGGCGACTCTGCCTCTTCTCGCGATCACTTGAAAGGGACCGATATACCTTGGTGTGAGCTTTCCCCGTGTGCGAAACCTTTTTACTCCTGTCATGGGGGTTACTCGGAGGTAAGCATACTCTCCTGATTCAAAGGTCACTTCCCGGTGCTTTGGATCATAATAACTCTTCTGACGGGACTTGGTTGCTTGAAGGCATCCCTGAATGTCTTTGACCTATTTCTCAGCCTCCATCATCAAGTATGTTCCAAAGATGCGACTATCTCCTGTTTGGGACAACTTCAAAGGGGTACGACACTTTCTTCCATGTAATGCCTCAAATGGTGACATCTTCACACTTGTCTGAAAGCTATTGTTGTAGGAAAATTCCGCATAGGGTAGGCTATCTTCCCATTTGGGTCCATGGGTGAGAGCACATGACCGAAGCATGTCCTCCAATATTTGGTTCACTCTTTCCGTCTGACCATCAGTCTGAGGATGGTATGTTGTGTTGTGTTTCAGCATGGTTCCCAAAGCTTGATGTAGTCGTAACCAGAATGTCGAGGTGAATAGAGAGCCTCTATCTAAGGTGATAGACTTAGGTACTCCGTGAAATCTTACTATCCGAGACATGTATAACTGTGCCAGTTGGTTGGTGTTGAAAGTGGTATTTACCGGGATAAAGTGGGCTACTTTAGTGAGCATATCCATAATGACCCAGATAGCATCATTGCCCCTTGTCTACTTGGGCAGTCCTACAATGAAGTCCATGCATATGTCATCCCATTTCCACTGGTAACCGGTAAAGGTTGTAGTAATCCATCGGGCTTTTGGTGTTCCGCCTTAACCTTGTTGCAGATATCATAGCACGCGACATAATAGGCTATATCCCTTCGCATTCCTGACCACCAAAATATCTTTCTTAGATCCTGGTACATATTCGTACCTCCTGGATGAATAGAGTATGCGGAATCATGTGCTTCCCTGAGTATTTGCTATCTCGGGCCATCCTGGTCGGGGACGCATATCCGTTTCTCGAACCGTAAGATGCCTTGGCCATCTACTCAGAAGGATTTGTCCTTCCCTTTCGGAAGCGACTACTAGATCTTCTTGATTCCTTCATTTGATTCTTGAGCTTTCATGATCTCTTCTATGAGGGTGGGAGTAATATCCAGCGTCTCCGGAGTAGTTGGTCCGCATAGTACCATGTTGAGACTAGCGAATTCTTCTTGTAATCTTGGATGCATACTCCCCATTAATGCATTCACCGTGATTGGCTTTCTGCTGTGAGCGTCTGCGACCACATTGGCTTTTCCTGAATGATAGTTAATTCCAAGGTCATACTCCATGACTAGTTCAGGCCATCATCGTTCCCTGAGATTCAGATCAGGCTGGGTGAAAATATACTTGAGACTTTTGTGGTCTGTGTATATTTCACACCATTGTCCAATAAGGTAATGCCTCCAAATTTTCAAGGCATGAACTACGGCTTCTAGCTCCATGTCATGTGTGGGGTAGTTCTCTTCATGCGGTCGTAGCTGTGGAGATGCGTATGCCACAACCTTTCCTTCCTGCATCGGCACACAGCCGATTCCTCGTCGAGAAGCATCACAGTAAATGTCAAAACTCTTGTGAATGTCCGGAAGGACTAGCACAGGTGCGGTCGTTAGTCTTGTCTTTAGTTCCAGGAAACTTCTTTCGCATTCTGTCGTCCAGATGAATATCTGATTTTTCTTGAGCAATTATGTAAATGGCTTAGCTATCTTGGAGAAGCCTTCTATGAACCGTCGGTAGTAGCCTGCCAATCCCAGGAACCTACGAACTTCGGTCACCGAGACTGGTGTCTTCTAGTTTAATACTGTTGTTACCTTGCTGAGGTTGACGTCCACACCTTGTTCCGACAGGATTTGTCCCAAAAATCCCACTTCTTTTAGCCAAAACTCGCATTTACTGAACTTGGCATATAGTTGATGGGATCTCGGTCTTTCCAAGACAGCACGGAGGTGTCGCTTGTGCTCTTCTTCATCCTTAGAATATATCAGGATATCATCAATGAACACCACCACAAATTTGTCTAGGAAATCCATGAAGACCTTGTTCATCATGCTCATGAAATAGGATGGAGCATTTGTTAGTCCGAATGACATGACCGTAAACTCATAAAGGCCATATTGGGTGGTGAACGTTGTCTTGGGTATATCTTCTTTCCTAATTTTTAGCTCATGATACCCAGTCCTGAGGTCAATTTTGGAAAATACTCGTGCTCCACTTAACTGGTCGAATAAATGGTCAATGCGTGGGAGCGGGTACTTATTTTTAATAGTGACCTCATTTAGTTGGTGATAGTCTGTGCACATTCGCAAACTTCCATCCTTCTTCTTGACAAACAGTACTAATGATCCCCATGGTGAGATGCTTGGACGGATGTATCATTTCTGCAGCAATTCGTCCAACTGCTTCTTTAACTCTACCAACTCTGGACCTGGCATACAATAGTATTTTTTGTAAATTGGGGCAGTACCGGGAACTAATTCAATCGCGAACTCCAACTCCCAGTCGGGTGGCATTCCTGGCTATTCCTCAGGGAATACGTCCGGAAATTCGCATACCACCGAAATCAATTTCATGTCTGTGACATCTGCTTGGTATGCCATTCCTTTCCTTGACTTCATCTTGTTGGCATGAAATTGGACGGTTTGTCCGGCCGGATTAACCAGCGTCACAGTTCTGGTGGCATAGTTGATACACACTTGATGGGGTGTCAACCAGTATATTCCCAGTATCACATCTAATCCTGAAGATTCGATAGCAATAAGTGCAGCTGGGAATGTAGCTCCTTTTGTATGAGTATTTCCAGATCTCGGTATATAAGATTTGTTCTGAGCACAGATCCAGGGGATTGTACCACCATGATCTTATCCAACAACGATGGGGAAATTTTGTGCAAGGTGGCAAAACTCCTCAAAATAAATGAGTGGGAAGCCCCTGAATCAAATAAAACTACTACGGGTATGTTGTTAACAGGGAACATACCGAGAACGACTTCTGGAACTTCGCATGCTTCCTCGGCGGAAATATGGTATACGTGTCCTTGATTATATTTGGGATTAGGGCGGCGTCCAATGGTGTTGACTTGCGGCTTGACGTCGGGGGCTGTTTTTTCGTTATTGGTGGGGCACTGCTTTGCATAGTGTCCACTTTGGCCGCAAGTGAAACATGTGTTGTTGTGGCGGCAATCCTCTAGTACTTGTTGTTTGCCGATGGCCTTGTTCTGGCTCACTGTCATGTTCGTATTGTTACTATTGTTCCAGGTAGACTTGTAGACGGTGGTGTTTGGTTGCCAGGTACGTGGCTTCTATGCAATCTGTTCCTTGTTGTCCTTCTTGGGTTCAAACTTCCTCTTGCGGTCATCGTACCCGGTCTTAAGCTCTCGTTCGGCTATGAAGGCCTTGTTCACTAGAGTCTGGAAGTATGGAAAGTCCAGCATACAGAGCTGACAATGGAGGGTATTATTCAAACCTCCTAGGAAGCGGTCTATCTTCCTTTCCTCAGTGGCTACGCCATTGGTAGAGTATCGTGCCAGATTGTTGAACTTGTTCAGATACTCGGCTACTGTCATGCCTCCTGGTGTAAGAGCAAGGAATTCTCTTTGTTTCACCTTCATTACGCTAGTAGGGATATGATATTTGTGGAATGCTTCCTTGAATCTTTCCCAAGTAATATCTTCTCCACGGGGCAATGTTGCCTTTTTGTTATCCCACCATATAGCTATTGGGCCTTCTAAATAGTGAGTGGCAAAATGAACCTTGTGTGCTTCATCGCAACAGGCTATGTCTAGTTTATTCTCCATAGTCCTTAGCTAGTCATCGGCTTCAATTGGATCCACGGCTTGGCCAAAATTGGGAGGCTTAGTGCGCTGGAAGTCTGACAACTTGGAACGTGCCCCGTTGTTGTTATTCTGGCCTACCATAGCCTGCATGCTTCTCAGAAATTCCATAAGATCCTGATTCCTCTTTTCCTCAAACATTCTCATGATCTGCTCAGTATTCGGTGCCTGGGGTGGTGGAGACAGTATGTCTTCTGGTTGTTGACCTGCGTGTCTAGCAGATCGATGGATAGGGGTTCCATCGCCGCCTTGGCTACAACTTCTCTTGATCCTAAATTATTGTTCCCATTGAAAACTACCGAATCAATGAGCAACATCCATAAGGGAAAGCATGGTCATACAACACCAAAAGAAGGTTTACGAGAAAAGCAAATAAGCAAACAATATAATTATACAATATGACCCAACATCATTCATGGCAGGCTAGTAGGGAGAACATCATGACTAGACTGCTCATACGGCAGTTGACATATGCAAAGATGCATGCTCAGCAACTCCAACCTCAACTCTAGTGGCGCGGATGGCACGAACACTCATAGACCGCTGACTCCTCGTCATCTGATCCTAAGTCGTAGTCGGAACTGATGATGTTGATCTCATCCTCCGGGCCAAAGGAAACACGACGACGCTGACGGGACGGTCCTGATTCCGAGGAAGAAGGAGCACGACGCCTCAGCTTCGGAGGAGCAGGAGTGGCAAGGAGTGAGGCCCACTCATAACGAGTCACACGACGGCTGCCAGACGAAGTGTCTTGCGGCACTGAAGAGCTAACTAGAATATTGAATCCAGGTGGGGGTGGAACTGGTGGTGCATATGGGTGTGGAACAGCAGACTGGGGTGGAGGTGGCACTGCAGTTGCGAAAACAAGTGTCGCCTGGAGACGGGATAGCTCCTCACCCAGGGATACAATCGTGCGATAGCTAGCGTTCACATAGCGAGACAGCAGAGGAGTCGCAGTCACATTCCGGGTCTATAGGAGCAAAAATGACTTGCCCTATCGAAGGCGACAGGGTGGGATAGAAGAGGAAACCTTGATGAGTCTGCATCTCGACCTCGTGGAAGCGCAAGTCAGTGAGAGCCTCCACTGCAGCAAACTGGATTGCCAGCTCCATAGTAGAAGTCGTTCCGCCCTTAGTAGAGCGAGAGTAGCTGCTAATATCCATGCTCGCAACCAAGTAAGCTTGTAAATGGTACTCGTACACGGACTAGGCAAGCTGCTCCCGAAACACCTGGTATATAGGTTCTTCGCTGTGAGGGTAAAGTTGAAACCAGACGTTCCGGAGCATTGATGGAAAGGAGGACGGTGCGGGCTCATACTAGAAATGATATGGGACTGGTGCCATCTACAATCACAAAGCCAAAGGTTAGTAAAATAATGAATCATGATGCATTCCATGCAGCAATCAAAATGCAACAAGCAAATGCATACTCAAGACTCTATACTACTTGTCGTGCTAACGTGGCTAACTAGGGTGTCCTACAGTCAGCGTGGCTCTGATACCAAGCGTTGTGGCACCCCGATTCAGAGAACCGGATTACCAGTGTTTCCAACCCAGAGATCATGTCTTCTGGAAACACTCAACAACTTGGAACAGAACTTAGCTGACTTTATTGATAGCATAAGATTACAAGTACATATCTTACAATGATAGAGATGCCAAAGGCACCCTTGGTGCTGCAACAGTATCCTACATTATTTATGGAACATAGTCGGGCCCCGAGACTACTAAATACTTCTACGGCGTAGCGGAACATAGCGGTAACTCCATACACATGGACACTGTTGTGGACACTTCCTAGAACGGACCATCAGGACCTCCGTCATCGGCTTCTCCTGCATCTAGCATGATACGCCAGGTGCGTACTTGGAATGTACTCGCAAGCTCACAATAACCAAGTAATGCAGCAAACAATAGCATGGCAATAATTTGATAAACAATACTACTGATTATACCAGTTATCAACTTACTCATATCTGGGTTGTCTCACCACACCCAGAATACTCATCGAGCATCTCCAATCATTTGAAGAGTTCTTCCATTATTACTAATATTAACTTGGTTGATCATTTACTGAGGTCTGGTCGGGCTGTCCAATACTATGGTCTAGGCTATTCGAATAATTTTGACACTCTGCAGAGGTTGCACACTTTACCCACACTATGTAGCACTGACCTCGTGATCCCATTCGGGTGGACCAACATTGCTCCAATGAAACCTGCCTGACCCGTGACTCTCTCATCGTACCACCGATAATCATTCTCCCTCGGAGTCCTGCCCTGGGTGGCCCCGTGTCCTCATGACACCTTCCACCGTCGTGGCCAAACTAAACTATCCCAACCAGGGACAGGGCCAAACAGCTCAACTGGGCTCACAGGGTTATCACTGCCTACCTGATCAGGGTAGCACGCGTGCATAACCCTCCCTTTTTGGAAGTACCGGTGAAAGATCACGCGATGAACTCAAGTCACGGCCGCCCCATACCGGCAAGATGTGGTTGTACGGTTAAGCCCGGACAGGTGACTATAAATCAACCACTAAGTTATTGCAAACATAGTGATCTATAACAGTAAGCAAATATTTATATTTGTTAATTCACTATGCATTTATTTATAGCAAATGAATGAGAATAATGCATGAAAATATGGTATGCTATGCAATACTACACCACATGGGTATAATGGCTTGCCTTGATCAGTGGGGTTGTTCAAACACTCTTGGTCTTCACCAAAGTTTCCTTCTGAAATATATTTGGAATAGAAAAGAAAAGAAAAATTCATATAATACCTTTTTACTTATCATAAATTCTATGAGTGTAATAAAAATACCAAAATTTACCAGAAAATAGAGGGGGTCGGTACCAACTCAATGCAAAAAGAATCAATTGATTTGGACTTAGGAATAAAAAGTTATAAATGGTCAAAGTTACTCGTCAAATCTGAAAATAAATAAAAGAAAATAATTCCTGACAGGGGCCACGTCGAAGGCGTAAAGTGGAGGGGCGTCTCCACTTACCGCTTCGAGCGCGCGGGGCTGAGCCGCTGGCAGGTGGGGCCTTTCAGTTTGAAACAGAGAGAGAGGAGGAGAAAGAGGCGAGGCGGCTCTCCGGCGATGGTCGTCGGTGATAGAGATGACGACGACGCCTGGAGATAGGGGGAATGGATCGGCTGGTCTTCGATGAGAACACACGCACCCGCAGCATGACGAGAGGTGGCCTGACGGCATCGTCCCCTTCCTCTCCGGTGGCGGCGGCTTCGGGTGGTCGTCGGAGAGGATGAATCAGGCGAGGATTGGCTTGGGAGAGGGGTCGAGGAGAACCAGGGGGAAGCCCTGAGCTCAATGGAAGGGTTGAATGGGCTCTGGGGAGAGGGGTTGAAGCTGGCGACGGGAGAATGTAGGCGGCGGGGCTCCAGCAAGATTCGAGGCCAGAGGGCCTCTTGGCCTTGGCTCGCTCTTCGGGAAGTCGATTGGAGAAGGCTGGAGGGAGATGGATAGCTTGAAGGGGTCGGGCCAGCCCTTAAATAGGCCGGCGATGAGCTCGGCCGATCTCTCCTGAAGCGGCGAGGATAAGCACGGCCACAGGGGCCGGGGAGCTGAGTTGGATGTCGCGGAGCGCCTTGAGATGACGGAGGAGGACAGAGAGTCGATGGGATGCTTACTGCGCCATGAAGGACTCACGGATGATAACAGTGGTTGGAGATGACTGTTCGGTCCGTGGAGGAGCTTGGCTGGGAGGGGCGGCGACCTTCTCCAGCGGCCCAGAGCCTTCAAGAGGTTCCACGCAACGGCCAGGGACCCCGTCGACACCAAGGACAAAAAGGAGGCAGCAAAAGACGGCTCGGGCGAGCACGTCAGTCAGTGCTGTCGCGTAGAGCTCGCGTTGTGGTATGCCAGTACCATGGTCACCATGGATGCGGCTACCACAATGCCACACTATCCTGGAGACCTTGTCCATTGCATCGACCAGACTCTCATTACTCACCATCTATCACAGGCTCGACCAGTCTCACTCTCCTGTGAAGCGTAGCTTCAACTACAGCTTCTGCTTGCAGACTTAGGGAGCTTCTGGAGATGGATTGGGGTAGGGATGGAGAAAGAGAGCATGTCTGGGTTAATCAGCATAGGAAATACTATAAACTGGCAAAGTTTCAAAAGGTTTGAAGATCAAATGAATATAGTTCCTTTGAAAACCACATTTCTAGTCCAGAATGGAAATGGGCTCATGGCACTCACATGCAAGCTCTGCTAAAGGTGAAACTTGGTGGAGGAGGGTTATTTAGTAGTGCACACATGCCCGAAAATTTATAGATTATTTGTGCACCGCTAGCTAGCACTTCCTTCACAAAGGTTCAGATTTCACAGAAACTTAACAGAGTTTTCTTGCTCAAAACTTGTACTGGACCATCAGATGTTTTTACATATTTGAACTAAATAGGATCCCTAGGAGCAAAGGGAATTTATTGGGAATTTTCGAAAACAGCAAAAATAGGGTTGCTTCACAAAGTGACAATTCTGGTCAGAAAAGAAATAATTATTATGGACAAAATTTTACATTGGCAAGGAAATGTTTTTGAAGATTTCGAAATCATATGATACTCAGAATATGTGGAAAAAGTTTTGGGGTTTATAGCTTATCCCAACTGTAGGTTGCTTCACAACCCATGGTGATGCCTTAATTCCCCAAAATAGAAAAAGAATTATTTGAAAGAATTAAATATTGCAAATTAATCCAAGAAAGGTTTTGGAAATAGGTAAAAGGTTTTGGGTTGCTTGAGACAACAAATCAGAGACTCACCATCCAACTTGCTTGAAAGAATTTGAAAATCCACCAATTTGCTAGTGAAACTCCAAAATATTTTGAAAAGAAAGAGTTTGAAAAATCAGGGTGTTACAACCTTACTCATAGTTCGATAATGCAGTTGTCCGTTCCTTTAAGTTTACACTTAGGGTGGGGCTCGCAGCTTAATCCGGGGAGATGTTCTGGATAGATATCTCAAGGTGGATGATTAGTAAGTAGATGCTGATAAATAAACGGTCTACTTGTCTTGGCATACTGCCCACTACTATTGAACCTCTAACTATCAAGTAGCATAATTAGCACTGCGGTATGTTCATAATTTTGTCAATTGCCCAACTGTAATTTGTTTACCCAAGCATAGTTGTTTATCATCTTTTGGGAGACAAACATCACTAGTGAACATCATGTCACTCCGGTCCATATCACCATCATTGCTTACACCACCATCAATTACCACTTTCATTTACTTTTCCGTTGCAATCACTATTACTTTTCCCGCTTGTGTTTTGCTCCTTTGCAAACTACAAGGCCGGAGAGATTGACAACCTCTCTGTACTTGGGAGCAAAGTTATTTGTTGTGTGTGCAGGTCCACGTCTTCTGCTAGCACCAGGGTGGAAGGCACCTACTTGTTAGTCCTAGGAGTCCTCTTGGTTCGATAAACCTTACAGTCTCTGTGTGAGGGAAAACTTGATGTTGACTACATCTCAACCTTCCACTTGGGGTAACCAACGAAGTGCGAGAAGTATATACATCATCTAGTTATCAGGGTTTCGCGTGCAGGAGGCTCCGGAGACCGGGCTCCGTGGAGTGCGAGGGAAGAAGCCGTGGGACCCCGAGCAGCCTCCGCAGCAGGCGACGCAAATCCGCCCCCCTGGCCGTCGAGCAGATACCTGAGGAACAGTGGCTTAGAAGACAGGTGCATAAAGGAGGGAAGAAAGGAAGACAGGCGCTTACTCGTCAATGTTCGTCCACTTCTTCCTCGTCGGAGCCCCACGCGCGGGAACTCGGCCGCCCAGGGGTGACTTCCGCTTCCGGCTGGCCGGGCCGCCCCGACAGAGGGGCTCGGCAGCCCTTGAGCGAGGCTCGGTAGAGGGGGCGGCATTCTCCATTGTTTGCCGATCTTCACCACCAACCCCAGCCCGACGTGGAGCCAGGGCAAGGGGGCAGGCGGCGGTGCGTCACCCACCATGATCCTGGAGGCAACCACGCGCTCAGGGTCCTCGCGGGGCCGGACCCTAGGAGGCGCTACCCCCTAGGAATGTTCCTTCCCCTCAGGGAGGTGCCGCCATTCGTCGAAGAGCGGCATTCCCGCGGTAAGATCCTTCAGGTCCTGGAGGTGGTACAGCGGCTGGCCGTCTGGAGGAAGCTCGTCAGGTTTGCCGCCGGTCAGCCGACGAAGCAGCTCACGCAGGACATCAGGGGAAAAGGGGCGACTTGAGTCCTCATCGAGTCATTGGGCTCGACATAAACCCACATGGGGTGGGAGTGGCTTTGAAGGGGAGCAATTCGCTGATAGATCAACTCGCGCACCACCATCGCCATCGACACCCCCGCACGCCTCAGCTGTCCCAGTCGGGTCAAGACCGGCGCGATCCTGGGGTCGCTATGCTCTTCGCGCTCCCACCCCCAATTCGGCATCGCCGGGGACGGAGGAGGTTGGAGCAGAGCTCCTGCCCCGGCAGCTTCAACCAGCACCCATTGCCGTCGGAACCCTTCTGCCTCGGGGAGGGGCTCGACGCCTGGAAACTCGAGGGCTAGTGTGTCATCAACATTCAAGGAGGCCAACTCAAGAGAGAAGAAGTGGCGGAGCAATGACACGGATGGAGTGACGCCGACAAAGGCCTCGCACAAGAACGTGAAGGTAGAGAGGAGTATCAAGGAGCAGGGGTCCAGATGAAGTGCGTGGATCTGGTAGTGCGAAAGCACCGCGTCGAAGAATCCCGAGAATGGCGGCAGCACACCCGATAGGAGGGCGTGGAAATGGAGAGGAACCGCGGCCGACACCTTCTCACCCCGAGGCCATGAGCCCAGCAGAACCTTAGTGGCCCCCCCACTCGTTGGAGTTGGAGGCACCTACTAGCCGAACCTTCTCCAACCCCTCGAGGTTTACCACCGCAGACTACTCTAGCGCGGGCCGGGGCGTCGCTGGGACAGGTGGCCCCCCGCCAGCTCCCCCTTCTGAGGCATGACGGAGAAGATGGGGCAAAGGCGGCGCGGCGTGTGTAGGATAGGAGGAAGAACCAGCGTTGGAATGGATAGGGGGTGGAGATGGGCGACAGATTCAGATCAGGAGATATAGTGCACGTGGACTCGGACCTCGGTTTTAAAGGCTTGTCCCGCAGGCGAATGGGGCCCTCGACGTTTCGGGCCGCCTCCAAGGCCCCGCCGAGAAGCCAACCCAAGCACGCCCTGGCCTGGGGGCTACTATCGGTGTTGTGGGAACGGGGGAACCCAGACCTGCCTGCCTGCGGCCCAGGGCTGGCTCACTTCGTCAACACAAGATCAGCAAGGAAAAGCACCACCTTGAACAAGGCCCACGTGAGGGGCCACGCCTCACGAGGAGGATCACTGTCAAGACCCGCAGGGGGCCTCCTTAGGACCCCTCCAGAGCGGCAGATATTCTGAGTCAGGGTCGGGCCTCAGGAGTCAAGTGTGAGGCCAGGAAAGGACGGGCGAGGAGCAGATGGCAGGATGGGACACTTTCCCCTTCGATGCAAAGAAGGCGGGGGCGTACAGGTTTCCCGAAGGCATATCCCAAAGTTTTTCTTTCTCGTGCAACAAAGCCTCGGTCTCCCACCAGTAGGGCAAACGTCATCCACGGGCCCGTCTCTGCGGCACGGACAGTTACTTTGTAGGCGAAGACCACCTTTGGGTAGGGGAGCATGTTCCCTTATTCCCCTTCAAAATTGGCCATTGTGGGATCCCTTCCCGCCGAAGCTATGAGGGAAGAGGATCCGGGCCTCCGCCATAAATAGAGAGGGTAGGATACTTGAGAGAGGGGGTTCATTGGGACAAGAGAACAAGACACTTAGTCGCTCAGCCTCCGGAGGCCGAAGAACACTGTACTAACTCATCCACTACCTCCGTGAGAGGCAATCCACCAAAAACAGGAGTAGGGTTTTACGCTTCGCAACGGCCCGAACTTGGGTAAACTGTTGCGTTATGTGTTCCCCTCACCATCAGGTGAGTCGTTCATCGTCTCCATTGAGTAGTGAGTTAGGCGAGGCGAAGCAGGGGCGATCTTCGTACATGACCCAGAGTTCGAATCCTTAGGGTTTTGCGGAGCCCCAAATCTGATAGCACCGGTCATCGGAGTAGAGGGGCTTAAGGAAGACAGAACTTAGAGAAGGCCTTGACACGCCCCCTACCTGGTGCGCCAAATGTCGGATTTCGGGCTCCTCAAAATGTCACACCCTGTTTTCACCGCACTTTCACTGTAATTTAAAAATTCTGGGTTTACTAAAACTTTTCAAAAACCAATGATGTGAATGCCATGGTTCTCATTATATGCTTGTATGCTTGATTGAGTGGTATCAAAGAACATATTTTTCGTAACATAACTATTCCCAAAATTCTTTCTCTTATTTTTGACTATTTCAAACCCTTCTTTAGGTTGCACTACATGTCCTTAATAGCAAGGGAGTGCAATTACCCGAAGTTGGTGATCTGGTTTTAAAACTATTTTAACTCTCCAAAATCATAAAATAACTATTTTATAAATTATTTCTATTTTATTTGCATGTCCATTTCTGAGGGCAGAAATGATATTCCTATATGGAAAATTACTTTTGTGCTTTAGAAAAATCTGAGAAAATTTGGAGATACTCAGAGGACATATATTTTCCTACATAAGATTTTCAACCCCTATTTATATTAGAAATATTTGAGAAAACCCTAAAAACCTATTCTATCTATTTTGATCTTTTGGAAAATTTCCAAAGGAAATGTTTCCAATAAAATCCTAGAAAATTCCAGCAACCTTCCCAAGCTATATTTAGTGGCCACATCATGTTTCACCTCATCCCAAGGTGATTTGGTACACTAAATAATCCAAAACCCCTTTTTGTCCAGAACGAAGTTGAAACATCTCTACATTGCAAAGTTTATCCAAATGGGTTAAAACTTTGCAGGAGTGTTCAACACCCCAAATGAGGAGTCTCTGCCAAAAATGGGATTTGCACGAGGTAATCCACACAAATTCCCTTTGGAAGGGACAGATCTGCCATTTGGCGGTGATTTCTAGTTTGCACTGCCAAACTCATCCAATGAGGCTCAAACTTGGTGAAGTATCTTATTTCTTCATCAAAGTTAATCCCGTTAACTCTCACCACCAGTGGTGAGGTGTTCTATCCCAAACACCTGTCGAACGCCTTCTGCCATATTAGCAAAGCAGCCCCTACCCCACTCCACACTTAAGCTCTTCCCTCTAAACTTTCTGACCAAGTAGCCAGAACCACTCCCCAAATGCAGGAGAGTGGCCCCTATTTGAATCCAAGCAGAAAGCCCCAAAATCCTCATTCTAAGTCTGGTCTAGCACTCGCATCTTTTCTTTCCTCTCCTCCCATGGGCAACAGGGGGCCCCTCGGCTGCCAAATGGCTATGCATCTTCAGTCAAGCACCAGGACAGCCCAGACAAGGCCAAAGCACCCCAGAGCGTGCCAGCATGTCATGCCATGCCAAAACTGCGCTTTGGGCACGCTACCGGGCGCACCCGAAGCTAGGTAGCCAACCCCGGCCGGTTCAAGCCTCCCCGTGTTGCCATTTCGAGTCCCCGACCACCTCTCTACATTAGGGCAGCTCCAGGGCCCCTCCTCCCTCGCTCTGTTGACCGGCACGACACGTGCCCACGTGCGCCAGATCCAACCAAAAGATCTTGGCCGCGGGTGCACACTCCCCTCACTTTATCTCCCTCTAAGTGGGTCACGCAGGTCCTAAAGCACGTCTGCAAACCATGGTTTCGACCCCGTGCACTCACTACCTCTCCTGCGAGCAGTGGTAAAACCACCGGCGCCAACGGCTCGGTACATCGTCGAGAGCCTATAAATTCCACCCCTAACGTCTTCATTGAGCACAGCAAGCTCATGAGCTCGAGATCGATTGAGGCCCCGTCGTTTCGGAGCTCCGTCGATCTCGGGCTACGGGCCAGCTCCGGAGCTCCTTTCACTTCCTCCGTTATCTTAGCAACCTCAGGGAGCTTCCATATCACCTCCCCGAGTTAATCCACGCCCATAGCACCTAGTTCATCAGCCTCCCGAAACTGCTCTGCCGTAGCCTCCTCGTCGTCGGTAAACCAGGGCCTCCGCGTCAACCCCTCGACCACCAGCACGTAGGCGATGGTGAGCTAGTTCCATTTCTCCCTTCGGTTGGGCTCGAGGACGTCGATAGCGTCGCCGGCGTGCCTCCCCTCCTCTCTGTCCTGAGGTGGAAGACGACCCCGACAGGTGGGGCTCACCTGTCTCTCCGCCTCTCTCCTCTCTGTCAGTGACCAAAGGGGCCCGAGCGTCAGGTTTGAATCTGGCCGCGCGCGTGCCTGGGCTGGCTTGCTGGCTGGCCAGCTGGGCCGGCCCAAGCCACAGGCCGAGCCAGGCCTGAGCTGCAGCCCCTTTTCTTTTTTTGTTTATTCTATTTTTAAAAGATTTTTCTAAAAATAATTATTCAACATATTTTATTATTTTTCCACCATAATTCTTCTAAAAATGAGTAGTATTTAACAGATCCTTTGTACAAATTTTCAAGACAGCCTTTTTGTTTTATATTTATTTACAAGGCTATTTGGAATAGTTTTGCTTTTGTTAAAGTGAATTTAAAAATAACCCTTTCACTAAAACCAGAGACAAATATTATTAAAATAACAATATGGATTTATCAGAATTAAGAAACATTTTTAAAGTGATGTTGTGATTTCTTTTGAGTGAGCCACTTATTGCTGTTTATTTACTACGACGATAGAAACCACGTTTGACGAAGGAGTTGGACTTGAAGACCCCGAAGACCCCGGATACTTAGTTGATCAAGGCAAGCAACCCCTTTGACCATGTTTGAGCATATGTTATATTGCATGCTAAGTAGAACATATATTTCCGTTGCATATGATCATAAGTATCGGTAAATCATTGAAGTGATGTTACTGATGGCTCCACCGGAGCACTTGTATTTTGAGCATGATCCTACCACCTATGAGGGTCATGCTGATATCAAGTTGACAAGTAGATCTAAGCATAGTAGAAGCATGAGCATTATGATGGTATAAATCAAAGGTTTATGAAAACCCCGTCGGGTGCCACTAATGCCCGAGGGTGATGATGAGTTAGGTGGCCACTTTTGGTGAAGTCGTGCACCGGGTATTTTGGTGTAAGTGGTTTCGGAAATGGGAATAGATTTATGAAGTGTCGACCTTCCCAACCTTACATTTGCAACCACGTTACCCCTTTATGGGACGGGGCATTGTTAATTACTCTGGTTGGTGCTAGCAAAGAACCACATTACTAGTGGTGGGAGTGATGTGTGGTCACTCTCGTGACGGGGTCGTGCCAGGTAGGGTGACTATGTCGTTTTTACGTGTTCTGGGCACACCGTTGGTCCCCGCATGGAAGATACTGTACAGAGTCGGTGCTCGTAAGACGAACATCATGTGGGTTGGGTACCAATCGAGTGGACCTCTTTGTCTAGTATCGTCAGGGGAAAGGCATTGATCGGGTACTTACCTCGGGTATATTATATACCACGAGTCGGGGATGACATGGAAGTTTCCCGGATCACGTGGGTACAGCGTACAACCTCTGCAGAGTGTAAAACTATTCGAATAACCATGTCCACGATCAAGGACAATTTGGTAATCCTGTTTAAACTACGTCGAGTTGTTTCCGCATAAACCAAAAGTGTTTGTCTGTTTAAGGGTGTTATCTGAGAAAGACATGATATGACCAAGTTTGGGGACTTGGCATATCGGGTGAACCGGAGTGTTCAGCCATTGACACATATATTGATATTTGTAACCTCTTCTTTTAAATACCATCTAGCTTATGTTGCACATCCATGATCATGTTTATTTACAGTTAAGATGTTATCCCCCAATGCTGCATATTACTTGTTATCATACCAATTGCACTATTCATATCATGGGTTGTTTGCAAGTACATTCAAAGTACTCATTGGCTTGCCACTGGCTATTATTTGACCAGACATGAAATGCCCAGAGTTCGGAGAAGAGTACATCATCGGAGACGGCCCTCCGAAATAGGACGCTTCCCAGTCAGAATGCATGTTGGTGTAGGCTAACGGCATGGGCACCCGCTTAGCCCCGAAATTTCTGCTACTAGTTGTATCAGTGTGATTTGGCCTCATAGGACCTACCTTGTGAACTTGACCCTACTGGTCATGTGTTGTATTAATTCGGTATGTTCATATTATTCATATTATTCAGCATCTATGTGTTCAGTGAGCATTGATCTCTGGAATCACTGAGCACGTTTATTTGGCGATCTCGACTCGTAATTCGGGGTCCCCACACAAAACCCTAAAGGTTCAAACTCACAGGCATGCACGAAGATCTCTCACTGGCTCGCCTCACCTAACTCGCTACTCGCTGGGAATGGTAGGGAACTCACTCGATGGTGAGGAAGACACAGAACACGACGGTTTACCCAGGCTCGGGCCACTGTGAAGCGTAATACCCTACTCCTGCTTTGGTGGATTGCCTCTCGTGGAGGTTGGTGGATGAACAAATACAGTGTTCGAGAGCCTCCGGAGGCTCGATGTCATTTCTGTGGTGCCCGTCGGTGACTGAATCAATGCCCCTTCTATGAAGTAGCCTACTATTTATATATAGTGGTGGCCCCGGTCCTCTTCCCTCATCGTTTTGGCGGGAAGGGATCCCACAACGTCCAATTTTGAAGGGGGACAGGGGAACATGCTCCCCCTGTCCAAAAGTAGTCTTCGCGTGCAAAGTGGTTGCCGGCGCACCAGGGGCTGGTCCAGGGATGACGTCCATCCTGTCGGCGGGCAACAGTGGCCTTTTTGCACGAGAATGGAAACCTTTGGGAGATGCCTTGGGAACCCCTAGTACGTCCCTGCCCCCTTTGCACCTAAGGGGAAACTGCATCGCCCTGCTTTCCGTTGCTCGCCTGTCCTTCCTCTGTGTCATCCTTGACTCTTGAGGCCAGGCCTTGCCACCGAATATCCGCCGCTCCGGAGGGGTCCTGTAACACCCTGATTGTTTTTCCACCTTTTCCTTTATAAATATTTATGGAGTTTCGCTTGCCATTTGGTGGATTTACAAATTTTCTCAAGCAACTTGGATTGTGAGTCTCTGATTTCTAGTCGCAAGCAACCCAAAACCTTTTGTTTCTTGCCAAGACCTTTCTTGGAATAATTTGCAATATTCAAATATTTTAAATGATTCTTTTTCTATTTTGGGGAATTATGGCATCACAATGGGTTGTGAAGCAACCTATAGTTGGAATAATCTATTGACCCCAAAACTTTTTCCACATGTTCTCAGTGTCATATGATTTCAAAATCTTCACAAATATTTCATTGCCTAATACAAAATTTTGGCTAGAAAAATTATTTCTTTTCTCACCAGAATTATCACTTTGTGAAGCAACCCTATTTTTCCTGTTTTAGAAAATTCCCAATAAATTACCTTAGCTCCAAGGGATCTTAACTAGTTCAAATATGTAAAAACATCTGATGGTCTAGTACAAATTTTGAGCACTAAGACTCTGCTAAGTTTCTGTTAAAAATGAACCTTTGTGAAGGAAGTGCTAGCTAGAGTTGCACAAATGACTTGCAAATTTTTGGACATGAGTGCACTACTAAATGACACTCCTTCACCAAGTTTCACCATTAATAGGGCTGGCATGAGAAGGCCATGAGCTCATTTGTGTTCTGGACCAGAAAGGTGATTTACAAAGGAACCCTATCCATTTGATCTTCAAACCCTGTCCAACTTTGCCAGTCTGTAGTCTTTACTATGCTGGTTAACCTAGACATGCTAGTTTGCCCTAATCTTAACCCATTTGAGCTCTAGATCCTCCCGCAGTTTGCTAGCAGAATCTGTTGTTGATGCCACACTTCGCAGGAGTGAATGACTGGTCGATCTCATGATAGGGAGTGACTGGAGAGAGTAAGGTCGACACCCTGGACAAGGTTCCCAGGCTTGCAAGGCTCTGTGGTAGCAGTAGCCATGGTGACCATGGTACTAGCATGCCACAGCGCGTGCGTTGTGCAGCCCTTGTGGCGGCCGAGCGAATCGAGCCGTCCATCGCTGCCCCTCCGTGTCCTTAGTGTCGAGGGCGTCCCTGGCAGCCGCGTGGCACCTTCGGAAGGCCCTGGGTCACCGGAGAGGGTCACCACCACTCCCTGCCAAGCCCCTCCATGGACCGAACAGTCGTCTCCGGCCACTGTGGGCGTCCGCGTGCCATTAATGGCGTAGGAGACGTCCCATCGACCCTCTGCCCTCCTCCGTCACCTCAGGTCAAACAGCAATGGCCAACTCACCCCCATGCGCCAGTGGCCGAGCTTATCCTCGCTGCTTTGGGAGAGATTGGTTTTGCTCGTCGCCGGCCTATTTAAAGGGTGCCCCAACACCTTTGAGCTCTCCATCCCCCTACTGCAGCCTCCAATCGGCCCCCCATTGTGTGAGTCGAGGCCAAGAGGCCCTCCGGCCTCGAATCAACGTCGGAGTTCCTCCGCTTGTAGCCCCACCGTCGCCAGCGCCAACCACCCTCTCTAGAGCCCCCCACCCCTCCATCGAACTCAGGGTTTCCCCTGGTGCTCCTTGACCCCGCGCCCGAGCCAATCCTCGCCTGCATTGCTGTCTCCCACGACCACCCGAAGTCGCCGTCGTCGGAGAAGAAGGGGACAACACCATTTGTCCACCTCTCGCCGATCTGCGGGTACGTGCGTGCTCGTCGTAGACACCTCGTTCTATTCCCCATAGTCGCAAGCCTCGTCGCTGTCTCTAGCACCGGCGACCATCGCCGGGGAGCCGCCGTGTCCCTGTCTCCCCACCTCTCTGTTTTGAAATACCCGGCCCCACCTGCCAGTGACCGAGGCCCACGACCGAAGCGGTAAGTGGAGGCGCCCCTCCACTTTACGCCTTTGACGTGGCCCCTGTCAGGTTCTTTTCCTTTTTCTTTTATTTTAGATTCGACCAGCAACTTTGACCATTTGTATCATTTTATTTATAAGTCCAAATCACTTGCTTCTTGGTGCATTGAGTTGGTACTGATTCCCTTTCTTTTCTGGTAAAGTTTGATATTTTTCCCACACTCGTAGAATTTTTGGTTAATAAAAAGGTATTGAATGACTTTTCTTTTTCTTTTGCTATTCCAAATAGATTTTCAGAGGGAAACTTTGAAGACCAGGAGTGTTTGAATAACCCCACTGATCAAGGCAAGCCATCATATCCATGCGATGTAGTTTTCCATAGCATAACCTACATCTTCATGCATTATAATTACTTAAATTGATAGAAAATAACCGTCTAATAAACAATCATATAGAAATATGTGCTGACTGTTACAAATCTCTATGTGTATCATGGCTTAGTGGTTGATCATGAGTCACCTGTCCGGGCATAATCGTACAACCACATCTTGTCGGTATGGGAAGGCCGTGACTTGGGCTGTTCGTGTGATATTTCACCGATACCCCCAGAGAGGGAGGGTTATGCACGCGTGCTACCTTGGCAAGGTAGGCAGCGCTAACCCTGTGAGCCCAGTTAAGATGAGTTGGGCCCGTCCCTAGGTGGGACAGTTCATTTTGGCCACGACGGTGGCAGGTGTCATGAGGACACAGGGCCACCCAGGACAGGACTCCGGAAAGGAGGACGATCGCCGGTGGAACGATGAAAGAGTCACGCGTCAGGCAAGTTTCCTTGGAGTAATGTTGGTCCACCCGAATGGGATCATGAGGCTAGTACTCCATAGTGTGGGTAAAGTGTGCAACCTCTGCAGAGTGTAAAACCTATTCGAATAGCCGAGTCCACGGTAATGGACAGCCCGACCAGACCTCAATAGATGGTCAACCATGTTGATGTTAGTAATGATGGAAGAACCCTTCAACTGAATGGAGATGCTTCATAGGCATCCCGGTGGTTGTGAGACAACCCCGGACATGAGTAAGTTGATGAACGGAAAGCCTAGTGGTATTATTCATAATTTATTGCCATTGTTTGCTACATTACTTGGTTATTATGAGCTTGCGAGTACATTCCAAGTACTCACCTCGCGTATCATGCCAGATGCAGGAGAAGCCGAGGACATAGGTCCTGATGATCCGTACTAGGATGTGTCCACAGCAGTGTCCCTGTGTATGGAGTTGTCGCTATGTTCCGCTACCCTATAGAAGTACTTAGTAGTTCCGAGGCCCCACATTGTTCCATAAATAATGTAGATACGGATGCAACACCATGGGTGCCTTTGTCCTCGCTATCACTGTAATATATGTATTTGTAATCTTATGCCATCAATAAAGTCGGTTCAGTTCTGTTCCAAGTTATTGAGTGTTTCCAGAAGACATGATCTCTAGGTTGGCAACACTGGTAATCCGATTCGTTGAATCGGGGTGCCACAACGCTTGGTATCAGAGCCACGCTGACCGTAGGATACTCTAGTAGCCGCGTTAGCACAATGGGTAGTATAAGGTCATGAGTATGCATTTGCTTGTTGCCTTTTGAATGATGCATTTGATTATTGCATGACATACATCATGACTCATTATTTTACAGACCTTTGGCTTTGTAAGTGTAGATGGCACTAGTTCCGTATGATTTCCCATATGAGCCTACACCATCCTCCTTCCCATCACTACCTTCGGAACATCTGGTTTCGACTGTACCCACATGGCGAGTAACCAGTGTACCAGGTGTTTCGGGAGTAGCTTGCCGAGTCTGTGTATGAGTTCCATGCTCAGGCTTACATGGTTGTCAGCTCGGAGATTGGCAGCTACTCTCGCTCTACTAAGGGCGGAACGGCTTCTACTCTAGAGATGGCAATCTCGTTTGCTACAGTGGAGGCTCTCACCGACTTGCGCCACCACGAGGTTGAGATGTAGACTCATCCAGGTTTCTTCCACTACCCCACCTTGTCGCCTTCGACAGGGCGAGTCATTTATGCTCCTGTAGACCTGGCATGTGACTGGGCGACCACCGTGCTGTCTCGCTATGTGAGCGCCATCTATCCTACAATTATATCCTTGGCTGAGGAGCTATCCCGTCTTCGGGCGGCACTTGTTATTGCAACTGCAGTACCACCCCCACCCCACTCTTATGTTCCATGCTCATATGCACCACCAGTTCCACCACCACCTGGATTTGAGATCCCAGTTAGTTCTTCAGCACCGTCTGGCACTTCATCTGGCAGGCGTTGTGAGACTCCTTCTGAGTGGGCCTCACTCCTTGCCACTCCTGCTGCTCCGATGCTGAGGCAACGTGCTCCTTCAGAAGCAGAACCGTCTCGTCAGCGTCGCCGCGTGGTCTTTGCTCAGGAGACTGAGGTCAACATCACCAGTTCAGACTCCGACTCAGGATCAAATGATGAGGAGTCACAGGCCTTCGAGTGTTCGTGCCATCCGCGTCACTAGAGTCGAGATTGGAGTTGTTGAAGCATGCATCTTTGCATATGTCAACTGCCGTATGAGAAGTCTAGCCATGATATTTACCCTTATTAGCTTGTCGTGAATAATGTTGAGTCATATTGTATAATTATGTTATTTTCTTATTCGTCTTTTCCATGAGAACATTTTTTTGGTGCTTATGACCATGCTTTGTCCTTATGGATGTTGCTCACCCATTCGGTACCTTGCAAAGGGAAAAATAATTTTGGATGAAAGGAAGTTGTAGTCAAGGCGGAGATGGAACTCCTATTCGTCGATCCGCCAGACAGGCAGGTCAACCACCAGAAGACCTACCACCTCCACCACCCCAGGCACCAAATACTGAGCAGATCATGAGGATGTTTGAGGAAAAGAGGAACCAGGGCCTCATGGAATTCCGGAGAAGCATGCAGGCTATGGTAGGCCTGAATAACAATAACGGGGCACGATCGAAGTTGTCAAATTCTCAACTTTCTAAGCCTCTCAGTTTTGGCCAAGCTGTGGATCCAATTGAAGCCGACGACTGGTTAAGGACTATGGAGAAGAAGCTAGACATAGCCTGATGTGAGGAAGCAGACAAGGTTCCTTTTGCCACTCACTACCTAGAAGGGCCAGTAGCTATATGGTGGGATAATACCAAGGCAACATGGCCCTATGGAGAAGAGATTACATGGGAAAGATTCAGGGATACATCCGCCCAAGCATCTCACCATGGGGATCACTAGTACTGTTTGTCAAGAAGAAGGACGGAAGTTTGCAAATGTGCATAGACTATTGTCAGCTAAATGAGGTCACTATTAAAAATAAGTACCCACTACCACGCATTGATGACTTATTCCACCAATTAAGTGGAGCACGAGTATTGTCCAAAATTAACCTAAGGACTGGGTATCATCAGTTAAAAATTAGAAAAGAAGATATACCTAAGACAGCGTTCACCACCCGATATGGAATGTATGAGTTTACAGTCATGTCACTTGGACTAACTAATGCTCCATCCTATTTCATGAGCATGATGAACAAGGTTTTCATGGATTTCCTGGACAAATTTTGGTAGTGTTCATTGATGATATCCTGATATATTCTAAGGATGTAGAGAACCACAAGCGTCACCTATGTGCTGTCTTAGAACGACTGAGATCCCATCAACTGTATGCTAAATTCAGTAAATCCGAGTTCTGGCTGAAGGAAGTGGGATTTTTGGGACACATCCTATCAGAACAAGGTGTGGTCGTCGAACCCAGTAAGGTAGCATCAGTACTAAACTGGAGAACACCAGTCTCGGTGACCGAAGTCCGTAGCTTTCTGGGATTGGCATGATACTACCGACGTTTCATAGAAGGCTTCTCCAAGATAGCCAAACCACTGACTGAATTGCTCAAGAAAAATCAAAGATTGATCTCGACGACAGCATGCGAAAGCAGTTTCCTGGAATTAAAAACAAGACTAACGACCACACCTGTCCTAGTCCTTCCGGATATTCACAAGAGTTTTGACATTTACTGTGATGCCTCCCGACGAGGAACCGGTTGTGTGTTGATGTAGGAAGGAACGGTTGTAGCATACACATCTCGACAGCTACGACCGCATGAAGAGAACTACCCCACACATGACTTGGAGCTGGCAGCCGTGGTTCATGCCTTGAAGATTTGGAGGCATTACCTTATTGGCCAACGATGTGAGATATATACGTACCACAAAAGTCTTAAGTATATTTTCACCCAGCTAGATATGAACCTCAGCAACAACGGTGGATTGAACTAGTCAAGGACTATGAACTTGGGATCAATTATCATCCGGGAAAAGCCAATGTGGTTGTAGACGCACTCAGTCGGAAGCCAACCACGGTAAATGCATTATTGGGAAGTATGCATCCAAGACTGCAAGAAGAATTCGTTAATCTCAACATGATACTATGTGGTCCAATTTCCCCACAGACCGTGGAAATTACCCCCACTCTCATAGAAGAAATCAAGAGAGCTCAAGGATCAGACAAGGGAATCAAGAAGATAAAAGAGTCACTACCAAAAGGAAGGAAAATCCTTCCGAATGGATGACCAAGGCATTTTATGGTTCGAAAAACGGATATGCGTCCCCGACCAAAACAGTCTGAGACATCAAATACTCATAGAAGCGCATGATTCGGCATATTCTACTCATCCAGGAGGTACGAAGATGTACCAAGATTTGAGAAAGACATTTTGGTGCTCAGGGATGCGAAGGGATATATCATATTATGTCGCCTGTTGTGATATATGCAACAAGGTTAAGGCGAAACACCAAAAGTCCGCCGGGTTACTACAACCTTTACCTGTCCCCCAATGGAAGTGGGACGACATATGCATGGACTTCATTGTAGGACTACCCAAGTCGACAAGGGGCAATGATGCTATCTAGGTCATTGTGCATATGCTCACTAAAGTAGCCCAATTCATCCCGGTAAAGACTACTTTCAATGCCCACCAACTGGCACAGTTATACATGTCCCGGATAGTAACCCTACATGGAGTATCCAAGTCGATCACCTCAGATAGAGGCTCTCTGTTCACCTCAGCATTCTGGCTACGATTACACCAAGCCTTGGGAACCATGCTAAAACACAGCACAACAAACCACCCTCAGACGGATGGGGAAACAAAAAAGGTGAATCAAATACTAGAGGACATGCTTCAGTCTTGTGCTCTCACCCATGGACCCAAATGGGAAGACAACCTACCCTATGCAGAATTCTCTTACAACAACAACTATCAGACAAGTCTGAAGATGTCACCATTCGAAGCCTTATACGGAAGGAAGTGTCGTACCCCTTTGAACTGGTCCCAAACCGGAGATAGTCGTATTTTTGGAACAGACTTGATGCTGGAGGCACAGAAACAGGTCAAGGATATTCAGGAACACCTTCAGGCAGCAAAGTCCCGTCAGAAAAGCTATTATGATCCAAAGCACCGGGAAGTAACCTTTGAACCACGAGAATATGCTTACCTCCGAGTAACCCCTATGAGAGGAGTGAAAAGGTTTCACACATGGGGAAAACTCGCACCAAGGTATATTGGCCCCTTTCCAGTGATTTCAAGAAGAGGCAGAGTCGCCTATTAGTTAGAACTACAACCCAAATTGTCAGATGTGCACGATGTCTTTCATATCTCACAACTAAGAAAGTGCACTGAACCACCAATTAAGTAGGTAGATATGAGTGAGCTAGAATTGGCTAAGGATCTGACCTATGAGGAGAAACCCGTCAAAATCTTGGATGAGATGGAAAGAACTACTAGGATTAAGTTGCTTAAGTTTTATAAGGTGCTATGGGAACACCATACTGAGTAAGAAGCTACATGGGAGAGAGAAGGTTTCTTGAGATCCGCATATCCATACTTGTTCCCTGAGCAACCGAATCTCGAGGACGAGATTCATCCTAAGGGGGGGTAGGTTTGTAACACCCTGATTTTTTTCAACCTTTTCCTTTATAAATATTTATGGAGTTTCACTTGCCATTTGGTGGATTTTCAAATTTTCTCAAGCAAGTTGGATTGTGAGTCTCTGATTTCTTGTCTCAAGCAACCCAAAACCTTTTGTTTCATGCCAAGACCTTTCTTGGAATAATTTGCAATATTGAAATCTTCTAATGATTCTTTTTCTATTTTGGGGAATTATGGCATCACAATGGGTTGTGAAGCAACCTATAGTTGGAATAATCTATTGACCCCAAAACTTTTTCCACATGTTCTCAGTGTCATATGATTTCAAAATCTTCATAAATATTTCATTGCCTAATACAAAATTTTGGCTAGAAAAATTATTTCTTTTCTCACCAGAATTATCACTTTGTGAAGCAACCCTATTTTTCCTGTTTTAGAAAATTCCCAATAAATTACCTTAGCTCCAAGGGATCTTAACTAGTTCAAATATGTAAAAACATCTGATGGTCTAGTACAAATTTTGAGCACTAAGACTCTGCTAAGTTTCTGTTAAAAATGAACCTTTGTGAAGGAAGTGCTAGCTAGAGTTGCACAAATGACTTGCAAATTTTTGGACATGAGTGCACTACTAAATGACACTCCTTCACCAAGTTTCACCATTAATAGGGCTGGCATTAGAAGGCCATGAGCTCATTTGTGTTCTGGACCAGAAAGGTGATTTACAAAGGAACCCTATCCATTTGATCTTCAAACCCTGTCCAACTTTGCCAGTCTGTAGTCTTTACTATGCTGGTTAACCTAGACATGCTAGTTTGCCCTAATCTTAACCCATTTGAGCTCTAGATCCTCCCGCAGTTTGCTAGCAGAATCTGTTGTTGATGCCACACTTCGCAGGAGTGAATGACTGGTCGATCTCATGATAGGGAGTGACTGGAGAGAGTAAGGTCGACACCCTGGACAAGGTTCCCAGGCTTGCTAGGCTCTGTGGAAGCAGTAACCGTGGTGATCACGGTACTGGCATGCCACAGCGCGCGTGCTGTGCAGCCCCTGTGGCGGCCGAGCGACTCGAGCCGTCCATCGCTGCCCCTCCGTGTCCTTAGCGTCTAGGGCGTCCCTGGCAGCCGCGTGGCACCTCCGGAAGGACCTAGGTCGCCGGAGAGGGTCGCCTCCGCTCCCTGCGAAGCCCCTCCACTGACCGAACAGTCGGCTCGGGCCACTGTGGGCGTCCGCGTGCCATTAATGGCGTAGGAGACGTCCCATCGACCCTCTGCCCTCCTCCGTCACCTCAGGTCACACAGCAACGACCAGCTCACCCTCCCCCCTACGCCAGTGGCCGAGCTTATCCTCGCCGCTTCGGGAGAGATCGGTCGTGCTCGTCGTCGGCCTATTTAAAGGGTGCCCCGACACCTTCGAGCTCTCCATCCCCCTCCTGCAGCCTCCAATTGGCCCCCAATTGAGTGAGCCGAGGCCAAGAGGCCCTCCGGCCTCGAATAATCGTTGGAGTTCCTCCGCTTGCAGCCCCACCGTCGCCAGCGCCAACCACCCTCTCCACAGCCCCCTGCACCCCTCCACCGAGCTCAGGGTTTCCCCTGGTGCTCCTCGACCCCTCGCCCGAGCCAATCCTCACCTGCATTGCTGTATCCGACGACCACCCGAAGCCGCCACCGCCGGACAAGAAGGGGACAACGCCATTTGTCCACCTCTTGCCGATCTGCGGGTACGTGCGTGCTCGTCGTAGACCCCTCGTTCCATTCCCCCTAGTCCCAAGCCTCGTCGCCTTCTCTAGCACCGGCGACCATCGCCGGGGAGCCGCAGTGTCCCTGTCTCCCTCCCCCTCTCTCTGTTTTGAAGTAGCCGGCCCCACCTGCTAGTGACCGAGGCCCGAGGCCGAAGCGGTAAGTGGAGGCACCCCTCCACTTCACGCCTTCGACGTGGCCCCTTTCAGGTTCTTTTCCTTTTTATTTTATTTCAGATTTGACCAGCAACTTTGACCATTTGTATCTTTTTATTTATAAGTCCAAATCACTTGATTCTTGTTGCATTGAGTGGGTACTGATCCCCTTTATTTTCTCGTGAAGTTTGATATTTTCCCACACTCATAGAATTTCTGGTTATTAAAACGGTATTGAATGACATTTCTTTTTCTTTTGCTATTTCAAATATATTTTAAGAGGGAAACTTTGAAGACCAGGAGTGTTTGAACAACCCCACTGATCAAGGCAAGCCATCATTCCATGTGATGTAGTTTTGCATAGCATAACCTACATCTTCATGCATTATAATTACATAACTTCCTCCAAAATAACAGTCTAATAAACAATCATATAGGAATATGTGCTTACTGTTACAAATCTCTATGTGTATCATGGCTTAGTGATTGATCATGAGTCACCTGTCCGGGCATAATCGTACAACCACATCTTGCCGGTATGGGAAGGCCGTGACTTGGGCTGTCCGCGTGATATTTCACCGATACCCCCAGTGAGGGAGGGTTATGCACGCATGCTACCTTGGCCCGGTAGGTGGTGATAACCTTGTGAGTCCAGTTAAGATGAGTTGGGCCCGTCCCTAAATGGGACGGTTCATTTTGGCCATGACGGTGGCAGGTGTCATGAGGACACAGGGCCACCTAGGGCAAGACTCCGGAAGGGAGGATGATCGCTAGTGGTACGATGAAAGAGTCACGGGTCAGGCAAGTTTCGTTGGAGTAATGCTGGTCCACCCGACACTACTAGGAAAAGGGCTATAGATGATATAGACACTAATGGCGCACCACACAAATGGTGCGCCACTACTATATAACAGTGGCGCACCATGGGCAGGTGTGCCATTAGTGTGATGGACACTAATGGTGTACCACACACTCGGTGCGCCACTACTATATATATATATATATATATATATATATATATATATTACAAAACTACTAATGGCGCACCACCAGCTGGTGCGCCATTAGTAACCAGGGTTACTAATGGCGCATTTGTAGGTGGTCCGCCACTACTGTATATATTTTTTATTTTTTATTTTGCAAAATTACTAATGGCGCACCACCAAGTGGTGCGCCATTAGTAACCAGGGTTACTAATGGCGCATGTGTAGGTGGTGCGCCACTACTAGAATTTTTTTTGCAAAACTACTAATGGCACACTACTTGGTGGTGCGCCATGAGTAACCAGGGTTACTAATGGCGCACCATACTAATGGCGCACCACGAGGTGGTGCGCCATTAGTAATCAGGGTTATTAATGGCGCATATGTAGGTGGTGCGTCACTACTATAAATTTTTCGACATATTGAAATGATATTTCTTTTGTTCTAGTGTCCTCATTAATATTTATTTATGTTTATTATGGTATTGAATTTCTAACTCACAAAAAGTATTTAATTTGTTAATATTTTTTGAACTCATGAATATTTTTAAATTTCATGGGCACTTTTTAAATTCATGAATATATTGAATTTTTTTTTCGCAAAAGTGTTTTTCCTCTTAAAATCATAGAAGTACTCCCTCCCTTCCATAATATAATGCGTTCACACTTTTCGAGATTGAATTCATCATAAATTTAACCGACTCCAGCGGAAACAAAAATTAAATTTGACCAACGTGACCGACAACGGTGGGAATAAAAATTATACCTTTTTTGTTATCATCGTAGTCGTCGTGTTGGTTAAATTTATGATCAAACTTAAATTTCGAAAAATACAGACACTAAATTATGAAATGGAGGCGGTACTAGTTATGGGGCGCAATATTTTTATACAAATGCCTAGAAATCTGACGTAGCATGGCAAATTGAATGTTTTCATGACAATTTGTATTGAAACTCGGATGGCAAATTTAGTTGGCAATCACAGAACAACTGGGGCGAAACTATCTTGCTCACCAACTATAAACTTGACACCTTAGCCAATTATTACTTATCATGAAAACCATTTAAAACTATTAGCCCGACGTCCACTGAATATTCTAGCCGCATATATTTTTAAATTTCATGGGCACTTTTTAAATCATGAATATATTGAATGTTTTTTCTTTAAAGAAAAAAAATGATTACTAATGGCACACCGCGTGGAGATGCGCCATTGCAATAAAAAAATTACTAATGGCGCACCCTGGGATGCGCCATTGCTATCACCCCCGTACGCACATGCACGCGTAGCACCCTCTTCCCCGGGTCTCCTCTCCTCTCCACTCCACCACCGTTGTCCCATTTGATTTCCATTCCCGTCCCTCACTCCTCTCGCCCCAGTCAAAATCCACCTCCTCTCGCTCTCCACGCCGCCCGCTTGCTCCCCGCTCCACCTCCTAATCCCCACAGCGCTCTCCCTGCTACTGCTCAACGAGCGCCGCCTCTCCATCGCGCTTAACCCCATCCGTAAGCCCCCGCCCCCTTCCCCTCCCGTCCCCGGTCTGGTTCGATCGAGATCTGAGGCATTTTCTTGGCATTGCGGTTCTTACGGTATTTACGCCGGATTTCTTGCAGATAGGAAGGATTTGCCTGCCGGGATTGCGAGCCAGGTTAATTTTTTTTGTAGGAGTCAAAATTTTCGGGTTTTGGTACAGGGGCCGGGGATGTTCATGGACTCTAATGGTTTCTTTACTGTCGGTGAAATGTTTTGGCAGGGCCATAGCATCGAGGATAGCAAGCTAACTGCGTTTCCTTTGGTAAAAATATTCTCTTATGTTTCTTGTGTCTTGGAGACCAATTAATTATGGATTTCGACGCAGGAAACTATGAGTTCTTTCAAGGAACCTGTTGGTGCCGTATTATTGGAGGAACCGCTCAAGTTTGCCAAACATTCGATTGAGTCCACGGACCAAGGTGTGCATTTTATTTGCGGTTTTGGTAAATGTTACACTTTACTGTAAAAATTTAGGTGTTGCGAGCTCGTGTCCTTAGACGGTTTGCACATGAACTGTTTGTAGAATTGCTACCCGGGAAGAAGGCTAACAGGGTACTTTCTGAGATTACTAATTCATGAATATATTAGTTGTGAACTGCAAACCGTTAAATTAACACAAAAAGGTAATCAACTTTACCAGAAGTGGCAAAAGGAACAGGCAAAGGTAAGCGTCGTTTGGCTCTTTTAGGTAACTCATAGGTTTTATCCATCCCATCCTGGATATCGGTAGTACATGAATGAGTGACAAACAGATAGAGTTACTCTGTTACATGAGTATAGACAAAACAAATTTTACTATGGCTGTGAAATGATTCATAGATGTAGCAATGTTTAGATAAGTCGTAGTAACATCCACTCCGACACTTCTTCAGTAGTTTATAAAAGACACCTCAGGGGAATACATTTCCGTCCTTGGCTGTTGGTTCTGGTGGGCTGAGCATTCAAGGTTCTGATGGGCTGAGCATGTAAAGCTCACGATGTTAGTTTGCGAAACAAAATTACTCATCAGGTTATAAAGCTTTGTGTGGCACCGGGGAATGCGTTTCCCTCCCTGTTTAAAGCCATCCTACATACGGTCATTTGGTGAAGCTATCCTAGAGTCCTGCAACTGCAAGCTCCACGGCGCGGGGCTGCGCCGCTGCTGCTGCCACGGTTGCCTGCGCTTGAGCCTGCTTGCCCTTGAAGTAAACAACCACCCACACAATTGCTTGAAAGAACGTCAACGCAATGCCACAGCTATTGGACACCTGAATCAGAGAGAAATCTTAACCTACTGAATTTTTGTGCTTGTTTGATTCAGATTAGCATGTGCCCTACTCCATGGACAAGGAGGACAACCCTGAGATTACCAGGCGGACATGGACGCCTCCAACGAGGCCTAAACTCTCCACTATGACCACACAAGGTCGACCCCCCTCAAAATATATATTTTTATTGCTTCTCTGTTTTGCCTAAATTTCATGTTTGGTTGCGATGAGTTCTATTAATTATGTAGGTGGTCATCCTGTTGTTGCAAAGATTTTTATTTGTTTTCCTGCAGCACGGCCAGTTGCATGGTTTCACTTTTTTCTATCTACAAGCCCTGCTAGTAGTGACTTCCTTCCAAGGTTTTTATCTAGGGTTAATTGGATTCATGCCACTGTAATTTTCACGAGTTGGAAAAATGCCATTACAAAAATCGAATTGGAAATATGCCACTGTGAATTTCTCATACCTCTATATATGCCATTGTCTTCACATAACAGAATAACGGATCTCTAAAGCCTTGTATTTCAATGTGTATTTCGTTACTGACCGTACTACCCATGTGCCCACCGAACTATTGCATTGGAAAATATGATTTCTATTGGCCCAACTCCATGTCGTCGAGTACTTCCCACGTACACAGCTAGCAAGCTAACCTTCTGCACCCGACCGAACCTGGACGCAGCTAGCACCACAACAAGATGCACACATACACAAATTGGTCTTGGCATTCATTGGCTCACACGCACGTACAGAGGCACATAGGCTGATCGATTCTGCCGCCGGCTGGAAACAAAACAGGCACGCAAGAGCTTTAACGAGCGGAGGTCGTAGGGGTGCAAAGAATGCAACTGAGCCGGGGACTTTGGTGCATCCAAGAGGAAGATGCAGCATGATGAGCAAGCTCGTCCCAAGCGGAGGAGTGCAGCGTGGTGGAGAGCTCGTCGTGGACTGCAAATGCGACAGGCAGAGGTGGTAACCTCGTCGCGTCGTAGCATCGATGGGGCGGAGATGCAGCTGGAACTCGGGCAGGTCGGGGACACGGCCAGGGAGCGCAAGGCCGACCATGGAGCGCGGATGGGCAGTGCCATGTCGACTGATGGTGGGATCAACTCGAGGTCCAACCCCGCACACGCCACCTGCCGTTGCCGTATAAAGGTACTTACAAGTATACAAGGGTAGTATATGGCTACGTATTGTTGAAAATGGCATATGTAGAGGTATGTGAAGGTTCTAGTGGCATATTTCCAACTTTGGATTTTGTAATGGCATTTTTCCAACTCGCGAAAATTTCAGTGGCATGAATCCAGTTAACCCTTTTATCTATGTTCCTGCCACATCAAACAAGCTTTCCTCGTATGATGGTATATACATCAAAGTGGTGTTGTTTGCAACACCTATTTAGTTATACTGAAAAAAGATGAATGCCTCTTCTTCTATACATACATGTGTGTGAAGGATGAATGACATTTACATGAATGAATGATTTACACACTAGTAGTCCTTGACCTACTTCTTGGCATCGGCAAGTAGTATGATGCTACTATCTGATCAGTTGTGTTACTGAATGATTGTTTGTGCCTTTATTTAAACTGACTGATGCCCATCATGGCACTGTTTTGTTCATGTGTATCTAGAGTGAGATGATTGTGCTAGTACTATAGCTCACTTTATGTGTGGTAGAGTTGCTACATGTCGAGTGGAGTTTATCGAGGGGATCATTTGCAGCTGAGCACCTCATGTTAAAAGGAGATGCTACAGGTGTTTGCCCTTTCTCCTGTATTTCTGGGAGTAATTGTTTGTCTTCTGGCCACTACAGTATAGATGAAATGTCGCAATATTCATTGAAGCTGATATTGTTTTGTTGTTGGGAGCACCTTAGCATGCACATTGTCTCCTCTAGCTTTGCACTGTCCATCTAATACACCATCATATTTACTGTTTAGGTTATATATGGATTTGCAAACCTGTATATTGAGATCCTTGGCTTGTGTCACTTCTATAACTGTATGTATTAGCATAGATCAAAAATTCCATCTGTATCAAGATACAGGATAAGCAATGTCACATAGACCTCTCGTAATCTGGTTGTCTTCGAAAAGTGATGATTTAATAAATCTAAGCAGGTCTCTTGTTTCTCAAATTCTATCACACGCTACTAATGCATATTTCTTTGTTTCAACACACAGCGGTGTGCGTCTTCCCTGGGCGCCACTCTCCCGCTGCTCCTCCGACTCAAGTGCCGACAAAGTGGAGCTCGCCAATGTATCATCCCCCACTATGCTCCCTCTCTCTCTTGTTCTGCATGTCCCTGCCATCGGTTACCTGGGGGTGTTGCTTATTTTCAGTATTACACCAAATTCTGTGTGTCTAGTATGAGATTTGAAAAGATGAGATGAGTTGTTGTCTGATTATCAGCACATTCTTTTTCTTGTGCTGTGTATAGTATGTTTTTGAATATGTTTTACGCCAGACTCCAACTTTAGCAGCAGCACTAGCAGTATGTGATGCCTGGTGTAGCTTTAGTTAGTCAATTCACGGTTAACAGCAAGTATTTTTTTATTAAGACAACCACCATGACTTGATATTTGTAATCTTATTCGCTACTCCTTTGCAATTCTTTGTAGTGGATCAAACTGTGGTAGATAGAATTTATGTTGTCAAGCTTTGCCTTGAAAAAATTTGTATGCTAGGATGATTATGCTCATAATCCATTCACATGGTACTGTTGCAGACACACTTCATGGACGAGCAGGACCACCCGCGACGATGAAATTGTGTGACCTCAACCCCGAGCCTGACGAGCTCGACAACGACAACATCGTCAACCTTGATCTCGATGACAAGGTTGATCCCTAGCTTAGTGCCCCACTCAAGATGGTCTTCCCCTATCTTTGTGATGTTGTTTTGCTCTGGCTGAAAGTCCTCCTCTACTTCCTTGGTGCAACTGATAATAACTAACAAACATTTCTAGCTTTCACAAATGCTTCTCGCTCTGCTTCTAAAGTTGAAGGCTCCTGCTTGATTGAGATTTATAGCTCTTAATAATGTTTGTTGAATCACATTGGTCCTAACATTTATTTTATTCTCCTCTCTGTGCAGCTGCCCCTGGTTCGATTCCTCCAAAGAGCGGATCTGCGCCAAAGGACAACTTCTCTTGCTCACGCGGATAACGGCCACTAGCTGCTCCACAACAACGACAAGCAGGACGGCCTTGACGAAGTTGTCCGCCACCGACACCGAAGAGCAAGCCCGCCTTCTCTAGACTTGCATGACGGGAGGGGAGGGGGCGGCCACTGCCTCCTTCACACACCAAGCCGCCGACACCGAAGAGCAAGCCCGCCTTCTCCAGAGTTGGCAAAGGAGCTTTACGTTCAGGGCATGGTTGTTTGCAGAGAGTGGCGAACACTACTTTGATCCTTTGACAGATAGTTCTTCATAATGTGATAGTGTATATGCCTTCTTCCTGGGGACCTACTGCTCAACTACTGCACTCCTTGGCTGCTACCGACCAAAAAATTTACAAATCTGTCTACATGTTTTGTTTCTATATATTTACAAATATCCTATCAATCCATTTTTAAAATGGTTGGGCGTGGCAACGCGCACCTTTAAACATCTAGTATGTTTTGTAACCTGTGCGAATATCAGGAAAATAAATAAATAATACCTAATATTCATACTAGTGGCTCACCACTCAACACTTTAGTGGCGCACTGCAAAAAGCACACTAGTGACGCATAGTCAAGTAGTGCGCCATTAGTAAGCCAGAGCATATGGGTAAATATGGCCCATGGGAGGCATACTAATGGCGCACCATGAGCTATACTAATGGCGCACTGCCTGATGCGCCATTAGGATACCAGATACTAATGACGCACCATGAGCTATACTAATGGCGCACTGCCTGGTGCGCCATTAGTATACCAGATACTAATGGCGCACCTGTGGTGCGCCATTAGTGAAAAATTCTAATGGCGTGATACTAGTGGCGCACCTGTAGTGCGCCATTAGTAGCCAAAACAGGTGCGCCACTAGCATGCCTTTTCCTAGTAGTGCGAATGGGATCACGAGGCTAGTACTCCATAGTGTAGGTAAATTGTGCAACCTCTCCAGAGTGTAAAACCTATTCGAATAGCCGAGTCCACGGTAATGGACAGCCCGACCAGACCTCAGTAGATGGTCAACCAAGTTGATGTTAGTAATGATGGAAGAAACCTTCAACTGAATGGAGATGCTTGATAGGCATCCCGATGATTGTGAGACAACCCCAGACATGAGTAAGTTGATGATCGGAAAGCCTAGTGGTATTATTCATAATTTATTGCCATTGTTTGCTGCATTACTTGGTTATTATGAGCTTGCGAGTACATTCCAAGTACGGAGGTCCTGATGGTTCGTACTAGGATGTGTCCACAACAATGTCCCTGTGTATGGAGTTGCCGCTATGTTCCGCTACGCTGTAGAAGTACTTAGTAGTTCCGAGGACCCACTTTGTTCCATAAATAATGTAGATACAGATGCAGCACCATGGGAGCCTTTGGCCTCGCTATCACTGTAATATATGTATTTGTCACCTTATGCCATCAATAAAGTCAGTTCAGTTCTATTCCAAGTTGTTGAGTGTTTCGAGAAGACATGATCTCCGGGTTGGGAACACTGGTAATCGGATTCGTTGAATCGGGGTGCCACAGGTCCTGAGGAGGCCCCCTACAGGTCTTGATGTTGTTCCTCCTCGCGAGGCTCGGCCCCTCGCGAGGGCCTTGTCTTGAGTGGTATCAGGCCCGTCGGTTCGCTTGATGAAGTGGGCCAGCCCTGGGCCGCAAGCAGGCAAGTCTCGGTACCCCCATTCCCAGGACGCCGACACTCAACCCGCGGAAACTGCAGCCAAAGGGGAAGATAACTCTGCCGGTGACGTTCGGCAACAAGCTTAACTTAGGACAGAAAGGCTCACCTTCGACGTCGCCAAGATGTCCCTAGCATACAACGGGATCTTTGGCCGACCAACGCTGGCGAAGTTCATGGCAGCATCATCACCATCCATGCTCACAACAAGGACGCGGTCTTGTGCGTCGACAAGCTATACCCAAAGGCAGTTGCAGCATCTGCCAACAAGGCACTCGCTCCTGCCATCAAAACTCACGGGGGGAAGAGGAAGAGCAAGAAATCTGGCAAGGACTTTGAAAGGACTCCAGGAAGCACGCCCAAGAGTGTTGCACACCCCTCGATGACTCATGTGAGACTTCCGCTGCTAGGAGCAAGAAGAACAAAGTGACCATCCCCAAGACAAAGAAAGTGGCTACGCGGGAAGACACCAAGGGTGGCACTTTCACTATAAGTGTCACCCTAGACAAGAAATAGGAAAGTGTGCTCGTCTCCTTCCTCCGGGAGAATGTTGATGTGTTTTCCTAGCAATCATGTGACATCCTCGATGTTCCGAGGGAGGTTATCGAGCACCGCCTTGTCGTTTGTCCTCATGCAACCCGTCAAGAAGAACGTACAAAAACAAGCACTCGAAGACAAGAATTCATTGTCGAAGAGATCAAAAAACTGGAATTAGCGGGCCTGGTTAGAGGAGTCCTTCACCGAACATGGTTGGCAAACTGTGGGGTAGTGTGCAAGGAAAAGGGAAGTGGAGATTTTGCATCGACTTCGCTGACGTGAACAAGGCTTTTTTGAAGGACACGTTCCCCTTGCCGCACATCTACTAGATAGTGGACTCAATCGCCGACTACAAGTGCTTGTCTTTCCTTGACGCCTACTCCTGTTATCACCAGATTTCCATGGCCAAGGAAGATGAGGAGAAAATAGCGTTCATCACTCCTCGTGGAGCGTACTATTTCAAGCGCATGTCATTTCGGCTGAAGAGTGTTGCTTCAACTTTTGAGAGTGCTGTCCAGATTGGTCTCGGTTCAAAGTTGCACAGGAATGTGGAAGACTACATGGTGGTCAAGACCAAGGACGAGGCCACGCTGGTTCAAGACCTTGAAGAGACCTTTGCAAATCTACGCAAGATCAAATTGAAGCTTAACCTTGATAAGTGCGTGTTCGGAGTCCCATTCGGTAATCTCCTCAGTTTACTTTTTCTCAGCACAGAATAGAAGCAAACCCCACCAAGATTGAAGCCATTGAACAGTTGGAAGCACGTCAAGGACGTACACCTGTTGGCGGGCGGCATCGCCACCCTTAGCAAGTTCAGCTCCAAGTCTGTAGAATGTCTGTTGCCATTTTTCAAGATCTTGACAAAGGCAGGTCTATGACATGTACTCAGGAGGCAGAGGCTGCGCTGCAACATTTGAAGAGGAACGTGTCCTCTCTGCCAACCCTAGTCGCACCCAAACCCGAGGAACCATTGCTGCTATATTTGGCGGCAAAAAGGCAAGTGGTTAGCGTTGCACTAGTGGCGGAGAGGGAAGCTAAGGAAGACTAGGTAGCAACCTCTAAGCTGGAAAACAAGAAACGAGGACCATCCCTGGCAATCCAAGAAGCCGACACCAATGGCACATCGCAGGAGGCTGGACGACAAGTTGTGCAACAGAAGAAGATGGTGCATCGACCAATGTACTTTGTCAACTCTCTCCAGCAGGGGGCTAGCCAAGGTACTCCGGGATATAGGTACCGCTCTTGGCCTTCTCATGACCTCCCAAAAGTTTCGCCACTACTTCCAAGCACACCACATCACCGTCATCACCTGCTTTCCGCTGCAGCTTATCCTAAGGAACCCTGGAACATGCTAGATTTGATCTAAGTTTTGATAGAACAACAACCATACATAGTTGAATCATGAAAGAATTCATTGTTGAATGGACACCAACACCCGATTAAGAAATTCCAGGAACAACCCTTCACGGTAAGGAGGAGCCTCAAGAGTGGATCCTATAATTTAATGGGTCTTTTTCTCTATAAGGCACCGGTGCCTGAGTGTTGCTTGTCGCACCCACTGGAGAGCGCCTCAAGTACATGATCCATATGCACTTTCCGCGAGAAACATCAACCAAGAACACTGCTAAGTATATAGGACTACTTTCCGGACTACGGATAGCAGCCAACCTTGGTATCATGAGATTGATACTCCGAGGGGATTCTTAGCTGGTTGTGCCTCAAGTGAATAAAGATTACCAAAGTCCTCTGATGGAAGCATGCGTCGATGAAGTGTGGAAGTTGGAGGATCGTTTTAACGGTCTGCAAATTGAGCATGTACCCCGTGTGGACACTGACATTGATGATGACCTATCAAAACGAGCTGCTCAGAAGTCGCCTGTGGAGCCAGATAATTTGTACTCTGGCTCACTCAGCCATCCGCCGGGACATCAGATCGACGAGCCAATAAAGGAAGGTCAACTCAGGTGATAATTTCCCGGCAGAGCCACCAATCGCCGCGAAGAAGTTTCGTAGGGACGATAGGACACTGACCGTTGAGCAACAGGCACCGGCGGGCCCAACAGCCCTTTTTGTACAAGAGAGTGCTAATGTGGCACAATAAATTCCTTTAATCCTTGTTGTTGAGCCCCTGTCTCCGACATGGGTGCAACAGATCATCTTATTCCTTCAAACCAGAGACCTCCCTGAAGATCAAGAGCAAGTCGGAATAGTAGCCCGATAGTCAAGTATGTAGAAGTTCGTCGACGACATTCTGTATAGAAGGAGACCGAACAAGGTGAAATTGAGGTGCATGTGTGAGGAGGAGGGATGACAGTTGTTGGCAGAGATACATGGAGGGATTTTTGGCTCCCACATCGGGTCAAGGGCCCTTGTCGGAAAGGCGTTGTGAGAAGGTTTGTATTGGTGGACCACCCTCCAAGATGCCTTGGTGGTAGTGACGACGCGTGAAGCATACCAATACGACGCCAAGAAAATACATCAACCCACACAAGCCCTGCAAACCATACCGCTCTCCTGGCCGTTCTCAGTCTAGGGGCTCGACATAGTCGGGCCCTTCCCCCGTGCAACCGGGGGCTTTGAGTTCTTGTTCATCACAATCGACAAGTTCACGAAGTGGACTAAGGTAGCGCTAGTGAGGAAAGTAACAACGCTGGTGGCAGTCAAGTTTCTCAGAGGAATAGTCTACCGTTTTGGTGTACCCAATAGGGTCATCACCAACAACGGCACACAATTCACCAGCAAAAACTTCATGCAAAATTTCTGAGATTTCGTTGCCAAGATCTATTTTGTGTTGGTTGCTCACCGAGGGAGGAACGACCAAGCACAGAGTATAAAAGATGAGGTGTTGTGGGGCCTTAAGAAAAGAACTTTCAACAAGTTGCATGAACATGGAAGGCACTTGGTTAACGAGATCCCAACGGTTCTTTGGTCAATCAGAACGACACCAAATCATGACACCAGCAAGACACCCTTCTCCCTAGTCTACGGAGCATAAGTTACGCTCCCCACAGAACTCACATACGGGTCACATCGAGTGCAGGCCTTCGACGAGGCCGAGCAAGAGCGGCTATGACAAGACAGTTCCACGCTCCTCGAGGAAGATCGTCTCTAGGCTGCACTGTGTGTCGCTCGGTACCAGGAAGCCTTGCACCTCTATCACAACCACAAGGTGCGCTCTAGGAGCGTTGAGGAAGGCGACCTTGTTCTTTGACAAATTCAGTCCATGAAGGGATTCAACAAGTTGATGCCAAAGTGGGAAGGCCCTTACCGAGTAGTACAAGTCACCAAGCCTGGGACTATCTGCCTGGAGACCAAAGATGGTACCGCTATGTAGAACTCGTGGAATATCAAGCATCTTCGCAAGTTCTACCCATAAGGCGTGGTTGTTTGGCTCCCCGGCAACCACTTTTTAAAACTCTTGCGACAAAGCGTGTAATATTTTGTAAAAAGAAAGGTGATGACCATGTGCATAGTAAATAAAGCTAAGTATTCCCCAACCTTTTGTCAAAGTACAAATTTATGTTATGTATTCTTGGATAAAATTTATGGTCGCTCGTTACCTATCCAAGGTGGATACAGGACCGCCACGGTTCCTAGCCTCCTCTATTTTCTCTTGTTTATTTTTATCAAAAAGGGAAAGACAATCCATCGCGTGCAAGGTTCCCGGGGAGTGATGGCAATTACACCTATGGACGCGGCGACAACCACCGTGCGGCATGGGAGCAACGAGAGAAAAATCTAAGTAAAAATTTCTCAAAAAATTCCCGCAACCTAGTTAGCACTCGTGTGAAAAGACCTACACATGGAGGGCCTTGGTCGAAATTGTTGTGCGCTTAAGTGTTTTGAGACTACGCAACACCCCATGCAGCCACAAAAAGCACGACGAAGTGGTCTTATCAGAGGCATCACCATCACCGAGATACTAAGTACTTGGTCCTAGAGATGCCTGCGATGAGGACGTGTCAATCAGCAAACTACACATGGGGCCCTTGTCAAAATTGTTGCGCGCTTGGGTGTCTTAGCTAAAAACTCCAAGTAGTTGCGGAAAGAATGGAAAGATGGTCATACATGTGGCTCATCGGCAAGCGTTCCCGTAAAGCATTGGAAATAAAGACGCCCGAGTGCGGGTTTGCGCCAGTAAAAGAGAAAGAGAAGGAAAGAGCAGTTTTTGTCGAGACACGACAGAAATTTAAAAAATTTATCAGGGCAGTACCCTATGATTTTCTTTGCATGTTTCTCATAGGGTTACATAGGGTGCTACTTAGATGCAGAAGGACATTTTCCACTATGATGTGGCGGTTGATCGGGAAACGAGGCCTCGCAGATGGAGCGCCATGTTCGGACCAGCCAATCCAAGACGCAACGGAACCTTCCGAATCGCGCCACGGCCGTGTCGCGTCTACTCAGAGTTGTTGTCCTCGAGCTTGCCGTTCGCGGGGATGTCGTCGTCGTCACTTTCACTAGTGGTGTCAAGCCCGCTATTGCGGAGCTTTCCGCACAGTAATCCAACCGGCTACTGCAGCACCCGAAGAACCTTATGGATAGTGTAGTATCTCCATAAAACCTTTCGTGGCCCTGGCAAAGGAGTCGGGAAGCCGTGACCAGCTGCGGGAGCACCAGTGCAGTGGAACCATGAACTCGTGTGCTACATTCTATGCAAGGGGATCCACGTGGGTCGGTGGGGGAGGGGCGCTGTCATGGCCACCACAGTGCAAAGAGTTCTGTCCTCCAAGACCTAGAGTCGTGCTCCTACCAAAAGAACCGACATCAGACATTGCTACTGTCGCCACAATACGCGACTGAAGCGAGGTCCGTGAGCCCACCGTTGGGGTCCGGGCTCGACCGCGACATGTGCCTCTCGCCATTGCGATGATAGCTTTGCAAAACCGGAGAAGGATGTGGAAAAGACGAATGGCGATGACTGGAAGTTCGACTAGAAGGGAGATGAATGAGCAGTGCTTCCCTTGAACCCCTTCTTATAGGGGGAGACAAGGAGGACTTGCTCTTTACCACTCCAAGGGGCAGTCACGCGTCATTGAAACGACCGCCCACCTTCGCCCATACCATGCCCTGCACATGACACGCGTCTTAAATGGAATAGTAATGGACAAAATGGCTTGTTGGGAGGGGCTTGGACGGTAGGAGATGTAGAGGCCGCCCCTCCTTGTTCGATGATCCTGCGTCTGTACAATAAACACTCTGCACGCACTGCCTCCCTCCACCACCAACATGACCCATGGTGAATTCACGTCGTGGGAAAGCAATAAAAATTACCATAACAGCAGGGAATTGCAGCCGCTTGTGCGTGGGCACTATTTTTGGGCCTAGCCCAACAACGTCGTGATCGCAAGTGTGGCCTAGGCCGGGGCCTACTATCGGTGTACTAATGTATGAGGGCTTTACGAAAGCACATATGCTTCCTGGTGGGTTTGTTAATTCATGAAAACATACACTTTCTCTTGGACTAACACTTTTACCTAGTATGTTTCAGTTTAGTCCATAGAGAGCATTGGCCAAAGGATTGTTAGGAGAAGCCCCTTGATGCAAGGAAAGGAATAGGATTGGCTCAAGCTTAAAGCAAGAAGACTCTACATTTTACATTTGTGAGAAATAACTTTTGAGTCCATAGGAAAGCCAATACTATTAAAAGGGGGTGAGGTATTATGATGAATTGGTTGCTCAAGTGCTTAGAGATAGAAACCAAAAATATTCATTCATTTCTCCCACAAAATCTCTGTCACAAGCCAAATGAACAAAATCGGTTCCACCAATCTTTTCCACTCGGCCATACAGATTTTTCGAGTGACACACCCTTTGGCAAACTCTAATCTCTCGGTACCACCAAGTTTCACATTGGTGCCACCAAAAGCATATGACCAACTTTCTATTGAGAAAATTCCAAGAGTCTTAATTTCTGATATTGGAATCGGTATCACCGACGTTTGGAAACTACCCTAGGTCATCGTATCGGTACCATCGAGATTTATATATCGGTCTCCCCGAGAATACTAAAGTTGCCGCATTTAGTGCAACTTGGTACTACCGAGATTCATTTCGGTGTCACCGAGTTGGGAAATAATGTTGTAACGGTTGGATTTTGGAGGATGCCTAAATATACCCCACTACATCCTATCACTCGTGGAGGAAGTAGTTGGAACACACACCCACTTGTGAGATCCATTTTTCTGAAACAGAGCCACCTACTCATGTGTTGAGATCAAGAGATTCCAATCCAACCATTTGAAACTTTATCTGTAGCCTCCCCAAGGCCGCTTCTTCATGGATCCCTTGTGGTTGGAGCCCTCCATGGACTCTTGCAGCCTTTACCCTCCGTCGTTTGAAGTCTCCAATAACGTGGGCGTACGATAGCACCACCTATCGGAACCATGCCAAATATCGCCATGTCTTCTTTGCATTTGATCTTCCTAAACTCTACTCCTTTCTTACATGTGCAATGTCTTTACTTTCCGCTGCCATATTTGTTAACTAGCATGTGTAGGGTGCACTAGACTTGCTAGAATTGCTAAAATCTGCCAACCATTATAATTGTGAAAAAGCTAGGATTTTAATTTATGCAAGTAGTCTATTCACCCCCCCCCCCCCTCTAGACACCCCTTCTATCGAACCAAAAATTGGTACTAGAGCGAGGTTTCCATAGCCTTGGTTTAAACACCATTGGAGGAAGATGGATATGGCTTGTTTGGGGAATATTAGTTGTAGAGTGCATGTTCTCGATGGGGAGTATTATAGACAATGGAAAAATTAAATGCTTGATATATTTGACGAATTACATTTGCGCAAGTATGTTGAATATCCCTATGCACCTCCCGTCGATCCCTTACATCCTTCTCATGATGAAGAACTTAATATGCTTGGTAATCTTAAAACTGTTAATCTCATCATTAGAGGACTGCCAAGAAACGTGCTTAACCAAATGCAAAATTTTGAGTGTGCGCATACTTTGTGGAAAATCTTAGAGAAAATATATCCGAATTATTCCATGAAAAATCTTGATACCATTTTCCATAAATGCCTTGCCTTTCACAAAAAAGCCAAGTGGTCCTAATTTTGGTAAATGTGTATTTGAGCTTCGTGACCTCATGCATGCTAAAGGAGATGTCATTACCTTTAAGAATGTCATTGTGGAAGCCATTCGGATCAAGAAACATGAATATTGTCATAGTCAAAATTCTGATGAAATTCTTGATTCTTATGACGAGGATATTCCATCTGACAATCACACTGCGGAGCAAGGCTACTATGATGAAGATGATAAGTTTGACATCGAGTATGAGAAGACCATGAGGAAGCTTAGTGTTATGGCGAACCTTAGAGACTACATGGCCGGAGGAAAAGAGTGGATACTTCACAGTGCATGTACGAATCACATGACTGGATATAAAGACATGTTCGATGAGATCACACCAAACCGTAGACCTCAAAGGTATGTGACTTTTGGAGATAACTCCAAGGGTAAGGTACTTTGTCTTGTTAAGATTGCCATATCTCATGATAGCTCCATTCAAAATGGCATGCTTGTTGAATCCCTTGGCTATAATCTTCTTTCCGTATCTAGACTAGCATACTTTGGTTTCAATGTGCTATTTATGAAAGTGGACTCCCAAGTGTTTCGTACCTAAAATCATAACATGGTCTTTCTGGTTTCCGTAGAGGTGACCTGTACATTGTCGATTTCACAAAAAATAATCCAAACCCCGTACATGTCTTATGGCAAAATCTTCTGAAGGTTGGTTATGGCATAGAAGGCTAGGAGATGTTGGTATATGTAACCTTGATAGGCTTACCAAAGTTGATCATATTCTTGGTGTTAAAGATGTTATCTTTAACAAACATAGGCATTGTAGTGCTTGTCAACCAAGAAAGCAAGTCGGTGGAAGTCATCCCATAAAGAACATCATGACTACAAGAAGGTCACTCGAGCTGCTTCACATGGATCTCTTCGGTCCCAATACTTACAAGAGCATCGGTGGCAATTCTTATGGTTTAGTCATTATTCATGATTTTTCCAGATTTATGTGGGTATTTTTTCTTGATGATAAATCGAGGTACAAAACATCCTCAAAAACTTTGCTCGAAGAATCACTTACTCTAAAACTCGTTTAGCTAACTTTTGTGAGCATTACTCATTTATATCTAACATTGACCCTATGAAGGTAGAATAAGCACTTCAAGACCCGGATTGGGTGAACGCCATGCATGAAGAGCTACATAACTTAGAGAGGAATCAAGTGTGGACAGTCATGGAAAAGCCCAAGGATGAGCACAACATCATTGCTACAAAATGGGTGTTTCAGAACAAGCAAGATGAAGATGGCCAAGTTGTACGAAACAAGGCGCGTCTTGTAGCCCAAGGATACACACAAGTCACAGACACAGACTATGGTGAGACCTATGCCCCATTGCTAGACTTGAAGCCATTCACATTCTTCTTGCTTATGCCAATCAACATGATATTGCTCTTTAAGAAATGGATATCAAAAGTGATTTTATAAATGGTGAAATTGAGGAGGAGGTTTATGTCAAACAACCTCCTGGCTTTGTGAACGCTAAGAAACCTAATCATGTTTACAAACTTTGTAAAGCTTTATATGGTCTTAAACAAGCCCCTAGAGCTTGGTACAGTTGCCTAATGAAGTTTCTCATTGAAAAGGGTTTTGAGATCAGTAAAATTGACGCAACCTTTTTCACTAAAAGAGTTAATGGAGAATTATTTGTGTGCCAAATATATGTGGATGATATTATCTTTGGTTCTACTAACCCACATTTTAGTGAGAAATTTGGAAGGTTGATGTCAGAGAAATATGAGATGTCTATGATGTGTGAGCTGAAATTCTTCCTTGGTTTGCAAATCAAACAATCAAGAGAACATACATTTATCTCTGAAACCAAGTATACCAAGGACTTAATAAAGAAGTAAACCACGCAAGAGTGCAAAGGTATGAGAACCACCATGCGTGCTAGTGGACATGTTGACCTCACTAAGGAGGACAAACCGGTTGATCAAAAGGTTTATGGATCAATGGTCGGCTCATTGCAATATGTATGTCCCTCCCGTCCCGATATCATGTTGAGTATTTGCATATGTGCCCAATATCAAGCGGCACCTAAGAAGTGTCATATATTGGTTGTGAATAGAATCATGAGATACGTGATACATACACCAAACTTTGGCATATGGTATCCCAAGGGATCTTCTTTTAGTCTTGTTGGTTATTCCGACTCGAAGTATGTCGGAGACGGGTTTGATAGAAAATCCACCTCGGGTACATGTCAATTTCTTGGGAGATCTCTTGTGTCTTGGTCATCCAAGAAACAAAACTCACTATCTTTATCTACCACCAAAGTGGAATACATTGCCGCCGGATCACGCTGTGTGCAATATCTATGGATGACTCAACTCTTAAGGATTATGGCATTCATGTGAGACATGTTCCATTATTCGGTGACAATGAAAGTGCTATTAAACTTGCCTATAATCCTATGCAACATTCTCGAACTAACATATTCAAATGTGATATCATTTCATTCGTGATCATGTTAGTAAAGGAGATATAGATCTCAAGCATGTTTGTACCGACAAACAATTAGCTAATATCTTTACCAAACCACTTGATGAAAAAGTATTTTTATCATTTGAGGACTGAGTTGAACATCATTCATGCTTCAAACTTGAGCTAGAATCACTCGGATGCATGCACGGGCATGGGCTTGATTATCCCGTGATGCTATTGATATGATACCATCTTATATCTTGGAAAAGTATACTCCCTTGTATCACGTCTAACCTTTTGTAGGTACTTGGAAGAACTACACTTCACAAGACTGCCATCAACTCACATCAAGATAAATCTTGACATGGCCAAGTATCAACAATCCCTTCTTCGGAGATGAAGGAAGAAGACAACAAAATCATATCCTTGACAATTGTATGATGATGAAATTCACTCATGTCATCTGGATATATTATGTTTTTTCTTGCATGACTAACCAATGTAGGTGAAAAGTAAACCCAAACGACAAGTATAGCTCCCAACTCAAGATGATCATCATCAACATTGAGCATCCACGACAAGCTCACCTACAAGCCACGTTATCAACATCATTCAAATATATGTACTCGTATCCTTGATAAAGCTTTGCACCAAGTCATGAGGTAAAGCAACTCAAGTGACATGAAGACATTAAAAAGCTTAATTGAAAAATGGTAACCCCATTTTGCGCTTAACGATGATTATCACCTATGGTCAAGCATTCTTGCTTGACTCCTCAAGTCAATATACTCTAATATAGTTGACCTAGTGTGGCACCCCGGCTCAGGGAATACCGGAACGCCCCGTATTCCAGCCCAGGGACAAGTCTTCTAGAATACGACATCGTTGGCATAGAACAAATAAGCTCTTTATTACTATGGAAAAGATTACAAGGGTACATGGATTACATCGCCTTGGCGACCATACACCCGCCTACGGTAAATCCTAGACTAGCAGCGGGACCATGGCGGATGTGATGAACTCCACTCTGCAGGGACTCTTGTTGGAACGCGTATCCTATCTCGCAACTCAGAATCCTCGACAATCAAGCAATCATGGCATGACCTGCAAACTGGCATGACACACCAGGTGAGTACTTTGAATGTACTCGCAAGCTCACTACAAACATTAGCATTAAGGCAAGACAACGTCATAGCAATCAAGATTAGGTAAAGATTTGTTATCACTTAAGGGGTAGTTGAAAAATAACTATACCAGGCTACTCTCACCGTACTCTGGTGATACCAACTCTTGTGATCTTACTCAGGACCTTCAGTGAATATCCTCAAGACGAATACCAAGACTCGTCATCGGCATGCTGCCCAACTTCTATCATACTCAGACGAGTTCTTCCATCATTAATGTCATAGTTACGGTTGACCACCTACTGAGGTCTGGACGGGCTGTCCAATACTGTGGACGCGGCTATTCAATAGATTTGACACTCTACAGAGGTTGCACACTTTACCCACATCATGGAGCACATACCTCGTGATCCCATTCGGGTGGACCAGTGTTGCTCCAACGAAACTTGTCTGGCCCGTGACTCTCCCATCATACCTCCGGCATTCATCCTACCCCGGAGTCCTGCCCTCGGTGGCCCCTATATCCACATGACACCTTCTACCATCGTGGCTAAACTAAACTGTCCCAAACGGGGACTCCCGGGTCAAACAATCAACTGGCTCACAGGGTTATCACCGCCTACTAGGCCAAGGTAGCAAGCATGCATAACCCTCCCTCTTTGGAGGTACCGGTGAAAGAGCACGCAATCAAACCAAGTCAAGGTCGTCCCACATCGGCAAATGTGGTTTCACTGATGAGCCCGGGAAGGTGACTCCCGATCAACCAACTAGGTATCTTATCCCCGAATAATATCTTTGTCATAACTGACATTCTGATATCATAGTAATCTGATAACCAATAAGCTCCAGCCACTATAGTTGATTCATATCCATAAGCTGTCGTATGAAACCCCGAATAATCATAGATAGTAATCTCAACATCATGGCATCGCAAGTAGGTAAGATACTAGTCACTAACAATCCCGTACTCAACATAGTAGTCATCTATTCAAACATTGCATATTCAAATTCCAAACTATAAACATATATACTTGTGATTAAAATATTTAATTAAACTATGATATTGCAATGCAATTAAGCAAATGAGAGTTGTGGCTTGCCTGGGATGAGGGATCCACCGGGAATAAGTGCGAGAAGCTCGCGGAAGGAATTGCCGGAAACAGTTCTCTCTCGGAGGAGCTGTTTACGGGCAAGGGCAACATGGTAATTTCCACTGTCTGATCCTACATAGTGAAATTGGTACCATCTTGATGGGCTCGATGCAACGAACACGTGTGCTTTGGAATCACCGGAATCGGAGCTACGGGTAACAAGATATAAGAGTTTTTCTGTCAGGGACCTATTTGTAAAAAGAATATTTTCACCAGGGTCCCTGGCAGGTCAGCGGGTCGCCCACTTTGGAAGAATACGGTTTCCCTTGGGAAAATCGTAATTATGGCCGGGCCGCCTCCACTTGATCCAGCTGGCCAACCCACTCTCGCCGACAGGTGGGATCGGGGCCCACCTGTCGGGTCTCTCTCTCCTGTCCTGCTCCTTCTTCTACCTCACGATGGGCAGAGGAGCTGCTCGCGCGCCAACGCTCGTCTCGGCAGCTCGGGTCGACTCATGCGACGACCAGGATAGTGGAGGGACCAGTGCGGGGAGGCGCATCCGCGTGGACGCCTCACACACGCCGGCGAGCTCTGGAACGAGCACAACTCTGGCCGCGGCTGAAGGTGGCTACGACCATCTCCGAGGGGCTCGAACCGGGGCACGAGAGGAAGGATGGATTGAGGGGGGAGCTTCAAGGAGGTCGAGGAGGCCTATGGAGGAGGAATGAGGTGGAGAAGGGCTCGGGCTTGCCCGAATTTTGGTCGGGCACGACGACGGCCATGGCGGCAATTGGAGGGCAGGAGAGGCTCCGGAGCTCGGGCAGGAGGCTGGGAAGGTGTAGAGGAGACAGGGGAGGCTAGTGGTTAGCTCAAAGGGCTCCGGTAAGGGCTATAAATAGGTGCCCGACGGTGAGCAGATGGTCTCGGCCGCCGTGGCGACCTTATCGGCTTACTAGAGCTTTGAGGATGGCGTGGCTGGCCATTTGTGGTGACAAGAAGCATCACGGAGGAGCAGGGGAGGCCAGCTGGGCTTCGGGAGAGCTCGAGGGAAGAAAATGACATGGCGATCACTGGAGGAAATGGGGGAAGCTTGTCGCGGTGCGGCGAGGAAGAATCCAGAGGGGGAGAGGGCTCCAGGGAGAAGAGGACGACTAGGGGGAACCGCTGGACATGACTAGAGGTCGAGGGAGAGAAGAATTCGACGAGGCCGAGGGCTCCACTGGACAGAGCACGACTATTGCATGTCGGCTGCATGGTCACCGCGTGAGTTGGTGCATATGGTGCACCCTGGCATGCAGCACCATGTCTAGCAGGGAGTCCTTCCAAAGAGGGGTCCTACTGAGGTGATAGATCACCATTAGATAGCAAGAGATGATGGGAGGCTTCACTCGAAGTTTCCTGCAGCAAACTTGGCTGCATAGCTGTGATCAACAGAGAGGAGATAAGGGCTAAATAAGATGTCTGGGAGGTTTAGGGAAGGAAGGACTACAATCCTGTGAAGTTGAGAAGTATAGGACCAAGATTTAATAGGGTTTCTTTGTAACTAACTAATCTGGTCCGGAACAAAGATTTTATGTGGCACTCACATACTGGATTGGATGGAGCTGAAACTTCGAGGAGATGAGTTATTTAGGATTATGAAGATGTTGTATAAATTTCATATCATCTGGATGAACCAAAGTGGTACTTCCTTCACACAGCATCCCATTGGACATAATCTTAGGAAAATTGCTGAGGGTAAATGGCTAGATGAAATGAGCTCAAATTTGGTTGAGAGATGTTTTATTGGTAAGAGAATGTTCTCGTAAAATTTCAGAAATTATGGAGCAACGTAAAGCATAGTTGCTTCACAATCCAAAATAATAACCAGAGACAAAGATTTGATGTTGTGGTCACATGGTTGAAGGAGTGATGCTCAAATTTGGTGGAGAGGCATGGTTTGAGCATATTGAGATCATGGCAAAATTTCAACTCATTTGAATACTCTTAGCTAGAACTTGCTTCAAAAAGCTTCCTCTGAATCAGAAACTTTGGAAATTTGCCAAGAATTATTTACTAGCCAAATTGAGTTGAGTTTTGTCATGAGGCAATGATATGGATATGAAAGAGTGCCCACAAGTTTTGAGAGGAAGAAAGCAGATAAAAAGGGTACTTGCTTGACAACTTGACAGATAGGGCAGAATCAGAAAAGGAATATTTGAGGAATATTTTTGAACATGACAAGGAAGGATTTTGTCATATCTGAGGAAGATATGACTCAAGAGATTTATGAGAAATATTTGGGAATTTTTGGAATGATAGAAATGTGGGTTGCTTCACAACCCAGAGCAAACAAGATTATTCCTTTAAAAGAAAAAAGAGTATTCCCAGGGAAAAGATTATTGGGATTGTCTAAAGATGGAAATGACAAGGTGTTGGGATGGTTTGGAGGTTGGCAAGCCACTAGGGAAGAGGAATCAAGGGTGATCCCTTTAGGTTTCAAAACTATCAAGCCATGGAAAAGCAAAACCAGACCAGAATCAAAGGAAAAAGAAATGGGCAAAATCCACGGTGTTACACCTAGTCACCACCCAACATCTAGACGGGGATTCTTGTATGGTTCAAATTTTTCATTGCATTCTATCTTGGAACCATTCAACTCTCATCTACATATTTCCTTTTACTCTTTGGATATTCCCATTTTTAAAGTGTGTGGATATTCTCTGTCTGATTGAGTTAAGAAGTTGATTTTCATTACAACTCGGTCTCACCGATTTGGGAAACTCGATCTAACTAATTTCTCCCAGAGGCGTGCTATCATTCTCGGTTCTATCGAACCAGATTGCCTTGGTGACTCTGAATATTATCGCTACCTATGCTTTTCTGATGTTTCTAGACTTTTACTTAATGGGGATAAAGATTTTCAATGATCCTAAGTTTTATTACCTCCTAAGCTCTTATTGAACATTTCCATTTTTGCAAGAGGTGGATATAATCTTGTTTCCCATAATTTTTGAGGGTGGTGAAACTTCTCTAGGGGGAGAAATCTTCTACGATCCTACAATATAAGAGGGAGAAACATCTAGGATCCCTAACATAGGGGGAGGTAGTTCAAGGAACTCTTAACAAATTCATAAGGGGAGAAAAGACAAATTCAAGGAACCCTTATTAAAGAGAGAACAATCAAGGATCCTTTTCTCTCAATGATCCCTTACCCTCTAACTTTTTTGTAAATTAATGCCAAAGGGGGAGAAATATCAAAGCTTCCAATAAGCTTTAGTGAAAGGGGGAGATATATACCTAAGGTGAGGTCTACCTAAGTGGAGATCTGCCAAAGGGAGATATATATCATACCTTACAAACTCAGTGGGAGAAATACCATTAAGGGAGAGATATATAATTTTTTTATTACTATCTATGTATTGAACTTGTCTCACGCCACCTACTCCAAACATCTACATGCTATGATTCAGGGCGGGAGAAAATTCTTACATATTCATCCTTAGGGGCGAAAGTTTTAAATTCTCTTGGAGACATATCTATCATCAAATCAAATTTCTCATATGTTATCCATATCTTGGTACTTTTTAAGCTCTTTGCATCTTTATGATAGAGTACTCTTGTATTATCTAACATTTGTTTTCCCAAGTCTACTCCTACTGCTAAGACGCTCATGAACCTCCAGGTAAGTATATGTAGCATATCCTTGTTCAATATGATCTCTTGTCTCTTGCACATATTGTTTGCAAAAGTGAGTCTTGAACATGGAAGTTCTTCATTCACATATGTTTGATTCATATAGCCATCATTTATATGACCTATCTTATCCTTCTACGATGTGTGTGCCCATGCATTCCAAAGCATCTATCTTTTAAGAAAGGGATTGCACACATTTAGGGGGATCTTGTACTAGTCATGTATCTTTCAAAGTTATCATATTCCAATGCATATCTTTATTCGAAGCTTTGATTGTATGTTATCATCAATTGGCAAAAAGCAGGAGATTGAAAGCACATATGCTCCCATGGTGGTTTGGATAATTCACGACAACATACATTGTCTCTTGGACTCACACGTTTACCTAGTATGTTTGAGGTATAGTCCAAATAGAGCATTGGCCAAAGGATTGTGAGGACAAGTCGCTTAATGCAAGTAAAGGAATATGATTGGCTCAAGCTTCAAGAAAGAAGACTCTACATTTTACATTTGTGAGAAATCACTTTTGAGTCCATAGGAAATCCAATACTATTAAAAGGGGGTGAGGTATTATGATGAATTGGTTGCTCAAGTGCTTAGAAATAGCCACCAAAAATATTAACTCATTTCTCCCACAAAATCTCTGTCCCAAGCCAAACCAGCAAAATCAGTGCCACCAATCTTTTCCACTCGGCCCTATTGATTTATCCAGTGACAGATCCTTTCCCAAACCCTAATCCCTGTGTACCAACAAGTTTCACATCGGTGCCACCGAAAGCATGTGACCAACTTTCTATTGAGAAAATTCCAAGAATCGGAATTTCCGAGATTGGAATCGGTCTCATCGAGATTTGGAAACACCCCTAGGTCATCCTATTTGTACCACCGATATTTATATATCGGTCACACCGAGAATTCAAAAGTTCCCACATTTAGGGCAACTCGGTACGACTGTGATTCTTTTCGGTGTCACCGAGTTGGGCAATAATGTTGTAACGGTTCAATTTTGGGGGATGCCTATATATACCCCTCCACCTCCTCCCATTCCCATAGGAAGCACTCAGAACACACACACTTGCCAAATCCATTTTTCTGAGAGCGAGACACCTACTCATGTGTTGAGATCAAGAGATTCCAATCCAACCATTTGAATCTTGATCTCTAGCCTCCCCAAGTTGGTTTCCACAATATCAATCTCTCCTACCCATGCGATATATGTGAGGGAGTTATTAAGTGTTAAGGAGACTGTCTTTTGAAGCACAAGACCAAGGAGGTCATCGTTCTACCGCATCAATTACCTTTTGGAGGGTGGTGCCTCCTAGATTGTTTAGTCGTCACTTGGGAGCCTCCTACTTTGTGTTTTGGAGTTGAACCAAGGAGTTTGTACGGGCAAGGAGATCGCCTACTTCATGAAGATCTACCGTGAGTGAATCTAGTCCTGTGTGGACATATGCCATGGTGGAATAGACAAGGCTTCTTCTTCGTGGACCCCTTGTGGGTGGAGCCCTCCGTGGAGTCTCGTAGCCGTTACCCTTCATGGGATGAAGTCTCCACTAACATGGACGTACGATAGAACCACGTATAGGAACCATGCCAAAAATCACCGTGTCTTCTTGGTGTTTGATCTTCCTAAACTCTACTCCTTTCTTAGATGTGTAATGTTTTTTACTTTCCGCAACCATATTTGTTGACTAGCATGTGTAGGGTCCACTAGTTTTATTATAATTGCTAAAATATGCCAACCATTAAAATTGGAATAAGGCTAGGATTTTAATTTATGCAAGTAGTCTATTCACCTCCCCCCCTCTATACACCCCTTGTATTGATCCAACACCTTAGTACCCAGACTTGTACATAGGCAGTCGCAACCTCTAGGCTGGCAAGACCCTGCCAAGCAACATCAACCTTCACGCAACAGCAAGAAAAGGCCAGAAACAAGGCCCCGGGAAGCCGCCTTCCAAGGGGGAAGAAGACCTGACATTCTCCGCGCCCAACAGGGCTCCCTTGGATCTCCGCCGCTCCACCTCATCAGGATGATTGTCAACATCAGTGAGGTGTCGAGCGGATGGAGGGTTAGGTCGACCTGGTCAGAGTCCTCTGGCAACAGTTAGAGAATTGTAGCAGCTTTAATGACACCCGTCCCATGGCGTGTCAAGTAAATAAAAGGTAGCTGGGAAAACGACACAAAAGGAGAGGCAATACTTGTCGTGGAACGTCGCCAACGAGCAACCTCACGGCGCATTCAATGCGTTAGTCACTTCTATTAGAGTTAGTATTTCTCACTATAACTGCTATCAGTAGTTTTGGTACCTATCGTGTGGTCTATTCCTCAACAAAAAGACTGTTTTAGCCACTACAGTAACCCCTTGGACTATAAAAGGAGGTACAAGGCTACCTTTGGCAAGGTTGACTCTCAGTTCATTCTATGCACGTAGCTCTTCACCTTGAGCATCCTTGTCAGGCGAGCGCACATGTACTATGAACACCCACATAATCCACCAGAACACATGACATAGGGTTTTACGCTTTCGAGCAGACCAAACCTATCTAAACCACCATGCATGCAGTTATTGATGATGCTCTTTGTGCACCCATAGTCCCCGTATAACCGTAAAAAAAGGGCCTTCCTGGTTCTATAGATCATCGGATCACTCCGACACTCCATGTAGACCGAGCATGCCGAGAAGTTCTCAACCTTCTTGATAATCTTCATGAAGATGAAGCGATCCGCCATCTTTTACACCATGCAGAATGAGGCGCACCCTGTGGTGTGCCCTTGCATGCACTTCATATTGTAGAAGGTGCGATAGAGGTCCACCGAAGACATCACCCCCAAGAAACCCTTGCAGAGGAACGTGAAGATGGCGAGGAGGAAGATGGAGTCTGGATGGAGGTGGAGCGCGTATATCTGGTAGTGCTCGAGAACTACACGGAAGAAGTGAGAGAAGAGCGACAACAGGCCACCAAAGATGGAGTGGAAGAAGCAAGGGAATGTTGTCGCGTCAACACCCCAGTCGGCTTTGACTTAGGCTAGATCTGAGTGGCACTGATACATCTCAAACGTATCTATAATTTTTGATGGTTTCATGCTGTTATCTTGTCAACTTTGGATGTTTTGTATACCTTTTATATCTTTTTTGGTACTAACTTATTAAATCAGTACCAAGTGTCAGTTCCTGTTTTTTCTGTGTTTTTGACTCTTTTTAGATCTGATTTTGGAACGGAGTCCAAACGGAATAAGATCCCCGAAATAAATTTTTCCAGAACAGAAGAAGATCGGGGGACTTGAGGGCCAAGGCAGGGGGCCCACAGGGAGCCCACAAGCCGTGCTGCCGCGGCCAGGGGGCCCGCGGCAACCAGGCTTGTGGCCTCCCTGGCGCTCCCCCGCCCTAGCTCTTTGGCCTATAAATTCCCTAAAATCACAGAAAAAATCAGGGCATCCACGAAAATACTTTTCCGCCGTCGCAAGCTTCCGTTTCCGTGAGATCTCATCTGGAGACCCTTCCCGGTGCCCTGTCGAAGGGGACTTTGGAGTTGGAGGGCTTCTACATCAACATCATCGCCTCTCCAATGACTCGTGAGAAGTCCACTTCAGACCTACGGGTCCATAGTTAGTAGCTAGATGGCTTCTTCTCTCTCTTGGATCTTCAATACAAAGTTCTCCATGATCTTCATGGAGATCTATCCAATGTAATCCTCTTTGGCGGTGTGTTTGTCGAGATCCGATGAATTGTGGATTTGTGATCAGATTATCTATGAATTATATTTGAGTCTTTGCTGATTTCTTATATGCATGATTTGATATCCTTGTAAGTCTCTCCGAGTCTTGGGTTTTGTTTGGCCAACTAGATCTATGATTCTTGCAATGGGAGAAGTGCTTGGTTTTGGCTTCATACCGTGCGGTGACCTTTCCCAGTGACAGAAGGGGCAACAAGGCACGCATCGTGTTGTTGCCATCAAGGGTAACAAGATGGGCTTTCATCATAAATTTGAGGTTGTCCATGTACATCATGTCATCTTGCTTAAGGCGTTACTCTATTCTTTTGAACTTAATACACTAGATGCATGCTGGATAGCGGTCGACATGTGGAGTAATAGTAGTAGATGTAGAAAGTATGGGTCTACTTGTTTTGGATGTGATGCCTATAGATATCATCATTGCCATAGATAGCGTCACGACTTTGCGCTGTTCTATCAATTGCTCTACAGTAATTCGTTCACCCACCATCTACTTGCTTTCATGAGAGAAGCCACTAGTGAACACTACGGCCCCCGGGTCTATTCACAAATATCGTCTCCACTTTCACTTTTACTTTGCTTTGTTTACTTTCTGCTTTCAGCTCTCACTTTGCAAACAATCTATAAGGGATTGACAACCCCTTCATAGCGTTGGGTGCAAGCTCTTTGTGTTTGTGCAGGTACTTGTGACTTGACGCGATCCTCCCACTGGATCAATACCTTGGTTCTCAAACTGAGGGAAATACTTACCGCCGTTGTGCTACATCACCCTTTCCTCTTCAAGGGAACACCAATGCAAGGCTCCAAGGCCACGGGGAAATCCTTTGCATATTTGCCAAGGAAGTCCCTATAGGCGTAGCCCGTAGCAGCAGGATTCCTGGCGCCGTTGCGAGGGAAGGTCTGTTGTCGCAGTAGCAGAAGGATTTTTGGCGCCGTTGCCGGGGAGGAGAGATCAAGTCAAGATCTATCCAAGTAGGTGTCACAAACTCATCTCTTGCATTTACCTTTTTTCCCAGTTGCTCCTCGTTTTTCTCTCCCTCACATTGCCGTTTGCATTTGCCTTTCTCCCTTGCCGTTTTCATTTGCCTTTTTGCCTTTCTTCCTTGCCGTTTTCTTTTGCCTTTTTGCCTTTCTCCTTTGCCCGTTTTACTCGCTTACTTCCTGCTCGTTTGTGTGTGGGATAGTCCATCAATGGCTAGACCCAACACTCGAAACGATACCCGTGAGAATGAAGTTCTCAATTTCAAGTAGATTGAGGAAGAAAATTTAAAGGACGCTTGGTACAGGATTTGCAATTCTCAAAGTAGATCTACTCGTAAGCAATCCACTACCGTTCTTCTTCGCGGTTTTTATGTTGGAATCTCTCCTTGGAATAGGTATATTCTTGATACCATAGTAGGCGGGAATTTTTTGGGGAGTCATACTGTTGACTCCTATGGATCTATCATGAATTTGGTAGGCTCACCCCCGCTCATGGTTAATGGAACTTCCTTGACCTTGGAACACGTGCTGCAAAGGCTTGACGCTATTGAAAACAAAATTGCCGCAATTGAACTTATTGAGGGTTTGGATAGAAAGATCCACAACCAAATTACTCAGTACTGATCCAAAGTGGGAATGGTTTTGAAAAATTTAAGGGAGAAGGAACCTATAGTTAATGATTCCTCTAGAATTGGCAAACGAGAAGATGTCATAACCAACTTGGGTTCCGCTTTTGCCACTGTGGAAAATACTCCAAATCTCACTCTCAAAAAGACTGTCAAGTCTGTTTTTGTTCCTAAATCTAGTGGTGAGTCATCCAATAAATATGAAGATCTTAAGATGATAAATTATCACACTACTTATGGTTTGAGCACCAAAGATGACTATACGTGATTCCATCACCTTTTGCCTAGCTAAGGGCGTTAAACAATAGCGCTTGTTGGGAGGCAACCCAACGAATCTATCCTTTTTCTTTCTGTTTTGTGTTTTCCACACTTTCATAATTCTGTTATGATTGTGTTTTTTGTGTTCCTTTTGCGTTTGTGCCAAGCAAAACCGTTATGATTAGTCTTGGGGATGATCGTTTGGTCATGCTGGAAAAGACAAAAACTTTCTGCTCGCGAAAAGAATTTTCGTTTTTTTTCTGTAAGAGCTTTTGAGTTGATTCTTTCTACTTCTTATTGATACACAAATTCTTCAGACTGTCGTAATTATTCAGAATTTTTGATGTACCAGAAGTATACGAAGTATACAGATTACTACAGACTGGTCTGCTGTTAATATATTCTGTTTTTGTTGAGTTGGTTGCTTATTTTGATGAAACTATGGATAGTATCTGGGGGTATTAGCCATGGAATATTGAAAATACAGTAACCCAACATCAACATAAGTAGAATTTAAGTTTGCTACAGTACATAAGGAAGTGGTGGTTTGCTTTCTTATACTAATGTTATCACGAGTTTCTGCTTAAGTTTCGTGTTGTGAAGTTTTCAAGTTTTGGGTGAAGTTCTTATGGACCAAAAGATAAAGGGTGGCAAGAGCTCAAGCTTGGGGATACCCAAGGCACCCCAAGTTGATTCAAGGATGCCGTAAAAGTCTAAGCTTGGGGATGCCCCGGGAAGGCATCCCCTCTTTCGTCTTCAATCCATCGGTAACGTTAATTGAGGCTATATTTTTATTCACCACATGTTATGTGTTTTTCTTGGAACGTCTTGTATTATAGGAGTCTTTAATTTTTGTTGTGTCACAATCTTCCTTGCTGCACACCTAGAGAGAGAGACATGCACTCACCGTGATTTTGTCGAGCTTCACTTATATCCTTTGGTTAGACAATTCAGCTCACATGTGCTTCATTTATATCTTTTGAGCTAGTTGATTTTTCTCTATGTGCTTCACTTATATCTTTTAGAGCACGGAAGCGCATGGCTTGGTAGTTGATCTATGCTATGATAGTAGTCTCAAAAGGGGTAGTTATCCAAAGGGATATGAAAACTTCCACCTTCATGTGCATTGAGTAGTTGGAGAAGTTTGATTCATCTCAATTAGTTTTGAGTTGTGGTTGTGGTAATATTGAAGTTATACTAGTAAGGTGTTGTGGATCTAGAAATACTTGCGTTGAAGTTAGTGATTCCCGTAGCATGCACGTATGGTGAACCGCTATGTGATGAAGTCTGAGCATGATTAGTCTATTGATTGTCATCCTTTGTGTGGCGGTCGGAATCGCGCGATGGTTTATACCTACCAACCCTTCCCCTAGGAGTATGCGTTGAATGCTTTGTTTCGATTAATACTAAAACTTTTGCAACAAGTATATGAGTTCTTCATGACTAATTTTGAGTCCATGGTTTAGATGCACTTTCAACTTCTACCATCACTATCTTCTTTAGTGTCGTGCAACTTTCGCCGGTGCACAAAACCCACCATATAGCCTCCCTCAAAACAGCCACCATACCTACCTACTAAGGCTTTTTCAAAGCTATTCCGAGATATATTTCTGTACAACTACCACCATGACATGTTCCACCACTTCTACATTGCCATTGCATGATCATAAGATAGCTAGCATGATGTTTCCATTGATGTCTATGCCATGCTAGATCATTACCACGGTACACTACCGAAGGCATTCCATATAGAGTCATCATTGCTCTAAGTTTTGAGTTGTAAGTGTGATGATCATCATTGATGGAGCATTGTCCCATGTGAGGAAATAAAACAGGCCAACGATGCCCACAAAAATAAATAAAATAAAATAAAAAAAGAGGCCAAAGAGCCCTCCAAAAAATGAGAGAAAAAGAGAGAAGGGACAATGCTACCACCTTTCCACACTCACTACTGGAATCCAGTTCTTTGCCGTCAGCCAGTGCTTTGTCGTCTGTTGGCTGATGGCAAAGAACCCCTTTGTCATCAGTTGACACAAGGCAGACGGCAAAGGGCAGACTCATGGCAAAAATACTATTTGCGATGTGTCGGCCCTTTGTCGTCTGCCAACGGACGGCAAAGAGACCCAGGGCAGACGACAAGGAGGACGGGTGGGTCCCATGCCTGCCGTGTCCGACATCCGGGGGCCTTTGTCGTCCGGGGGCCTTTGCCGTCTGCCATGGGGCCCTTTGCCGTTGGGGGGCGGATAGCAAAGGGGCCGCCCTATAACGGCCGTTAACCCCCTCCTCGGTCAGTGTCTCTCTCCCCCCGGCCACTGTCTCTCTCCTCACCCCACGGCGACCCCCTACCCGCGAGAGCCCCTCCCAGCGGCGAGCCCCTCCCCGCGGCGAGCCCCCCCCCCCCCCCCCCCGCGGCGAGCCCCTCCCCGCGAGAGCCCCTCCCCCCGATGACCCACCCCCGCGGCGACCCCCTCCCCGCGAGAGCCCCTCCCCGCGGCGAGCCCCCTGTCGCGCGTCCCCTGCCACCCCTGTCGTCGTCCACCACCGCCGCCGCCGCCCCTGCCATCGTCCACCGCCGCCCACACCACCCCGACGGTGAGTTCTTCTTATTTTTCTTTTTAAAAAAGTTAATTACTTTAGTTAGTTTATTAGGTTAGTTTTTATTCTATATAGGGTAATTTAGTTAGTCTATTTGGTTAGATTAATTGGCTAATTAGGTTAGTTAGTTAGGTTAGAAGAAAAAGAGGAAAAGCAGAAGGAAAAAAATGAAAAAGAAAAAAGGAAAATAAGAAAATAATTAGAAGAAGAACAAAAAGAAGAAGGAGAAGAAGAAGAACAACAAGAAGAAGAAGAGGAGGAGGAGAAAAAAGAAGAAGAAGAAGAAGAAGAAGAAGAAGAAGAAGAAGAAGAAGAGGAGGAGGAGGAGGAGGAGGAGGAAAGAAGAAGAAGAAGAAGAAGAAGAAGAAGAAGAAGAAGAAGAAGAAGAAGAAGAAGAAGAAGAGGAAGAAGAAGAAGAAGAAAAAGAATAGGAGGAGAAAAAGAGGAGGGGGAGGAGGAGGAGGAAAAAGAATAAGATGAAGAAGAAGAAGAAGAAGAAGAAGAAAAGAAGAAGAAGAAGAAAAAGAGGAGAGAGGAGAAGAAGAAAGAAGAGGAAAAGGGAACCCCGGGACCCCGAAACTGACCCTCGACCCCCGACCCCTGACGCCCGACGCCACTGACCCCCGACCATCGACCCCCGACACCACTGACCCCCGACCCCCGACCACCGATGCCACTAACCCTCGACCCCCGACGCCACTGACCCCCGACCCAGACCCTCGGCCCATGACTCCCGACCCCCGACGCTCGGCGCCACCAACCCCCGACCCTCGACGCCACTGACACCCGACATCACTGACCCTCGACCCCCGACGTCACTGACCCTCGACCGCCGACGCCACTGACCCCCCACAACCGACGCCACTAACCCCCCGACCCCGATGCCACCGACACCCGACACCACCAACCCTCGACGACACTGACTCCCGACGCCACTAAGCCCCGACCCCCGACACCTCTTCTGCCTTCTGTTGAACAAGAAGGTGATTTTCGTCCTTCCAGAGGCTCACGAGGTCATATTTTTGTAAATTATGAGTTAGGTCACATATTTTTCGATTATGTTAATTATAAAAACATCATATTTGTGTTGATCGTGTGAATTTCAATGTGCAGTTGTTCGACGACCTCCACGTGCGTTGGACGAGCTCCGCCCTTGCGTTTGTTGGTGAGCACAAATGACTTCTCCTCCTACCCCCTTAATTTGCTCTGTCCCGGTCTTCGTGCCGATGAAACTTGCTAGCTATAGGTTTCTTCAATCATGAGTATGCGTGACCAGTATGCGTCTCCCATTCGAAAGGGCGACATCTATAAATATGCATTTCGTTGCATATTTATAACCGCCATCCTTTCGAATTGTCCAACATTATCCATGGACAGCCAGAGTATGTGTACATTGGGTTTGTTTTCCCGTATGCTGTGCTCCGGATCCGATGCGGAATTTTGTCAGTGCCTCCCCTATTGTTCTCCGGGTACACATCCTCTCTTCTTATTGCCGAGACGTGTATCGGGAGAACAGCGGGGAGGTGCTGCAGAAATTATGCGTCGCATTTGGAGCAAAGCATGGGAAAACGAACCCAATCTACACATACTCGGGTGGGATTAGGACCTATCTTTACCTATTAGCGTGTAGGTTGCACGGACATAATAAAACTGACAAACTTGATTAGCGTATGAATATAGATGATGAATTATATATTTATTTCTTGTCCCCCCATAGGTAGCTAGGCAACATGAGTGATCGTGCTTGGATGTACACTGGTCACCCTACTCAGAAAGACATGACCCATGAATGGTTAACAAAAACCAGGGGGTTTGTGAGAGACGCATTTGCAAATGGCCAGCAAAAAACATGGTGCCCCTGTCCCAACTGCGACAACTGGAAAAAGCAGACAGAGTTTGAAATGGGTAAACACGTGCAGAAGTGGGGTTTTACGCCTAATTATACAGTGTGGACTTTTCATGGTGAGTCTAACCAACGTGCCAGAGCTGAGGTGATTCGTCATCGCACCGACGAGCATGGTACCGGGATTGAAGACATGGTGCAAGACTTTGATGATGCTCGGGATTCGGACGATGAGATGGAGCAATCTGCAAAGGCCTTCTATGAAATGTTGGAGTCTTCAAAACGTCCTCTCCACGAGCAGACTGAGCTTTGTCAGATGGATGCCATCGCGCAAGTAATGGCTCTGAAGGCTCAATTCAACCTAGGGAGAGAATGCTACGATGCGATGATGATGATATTTGGACGCTTTCTACCCAAAGGCCATGTACTGCCTGCAAACCTATACCAGTCAGAGAAAATCCTCCGTGTACTTAAGATGCCCTATGAGAAGATACATGCCTGTGAGAATGGATGTGCCTTATTTAGGCTTGAGTATGCGGCCTTGAACTATTGCCCCATGTGCAATTCTTCCAGGTATATTTTGGTAGACAACGGCATTGGTGAGAAGAATCAGACCAAAATCCCCATTAGTGTTCTTCGGTATCTGCCAATCGTACCAAGACTTCAACATCTTTTCATGGTCGAAGAGACGGCCAGAAGATGACATGGCATAAATTGGGTAAAAGAACCGAACTAGATGCGGATGAGAACAAGATGCTGGTACACACTTCAGATGGTTTTGCGTGGAGGCACTTCGATGCATTACATAAGGATAAATCGGAAGATCCAAGGCAACCTAGAGTTTCCATCAGCACGGATGGGTTCAATGTGTATGGTATGACGGCAGCAAAATACAGTTGTTGGCCTGTATTTGTCATTCCACTAAATTTGCCACCCGGAGAGATTATGAAAAGAAAGAACATTTTCCTGACGTTGATAATTCCAGGGCCCAACTATCCGGGGAAGAATATGAATGTGTACATGCAGCCGCTTAAGGATGAGTTGCAAGAAGCCTGGGATAATGGGATCAAGACCTACGACGCGGCTACCAAAACAAATTTCAAAATGCATGTGTGGTACATGTACTCGACGCATGATTATCCGGCGTTTGCGCTATTCGCTGGCTGGTGTGTGCATGGAAGGTTCCCGTGCACCACATGCAAGGCAACTCTTCAGTTCCGTTGGCTGCAGGCTGGTCGCAAGTATTCTTGCTTCGACATGCATAGACAATTCCTGGATCTTGACCATAAGTTCAGAAAAGACAAGAAGAATTTCATCAAAGGTAGAGTTGTCAAAAACACTGCACCAGTTGCGTTGAAAGGCCAACAGACCCTTGATCAGTTAAACGCTCTCGAGCCTGATCCTTTGCGTCCAGGATACTTCAAAGGGTATAATATGGAACACGCCTGGACTCACAAGTCAAGCTTATGGGATCTGCCTTACTTCAAAGACCTCCTTTGCCCACACAACATTGACGTGATGCACATTGAAAAGAATGTTGCGGAGGCCATTTTTGGTACATTGTTCGGCATAGAGGGGAAGTCAAAAGATAATCCTAAGGCTAGAATCGACCTGGAGGCTCTATGTGATAGACCGTTGCAAAACTTGCGACAACGGAAAGGAAAGCAAAGCATAGCGAAGCCAAAGGCATGGTTCAATCTTGAAAGGCCAGCTATGAGGGAAATGCTATTGTGGGTGAAAATGCGGTTGATGTTCCCCGATGGGTATGCCGTGAATCTAAAGAGGGGAGCGAGTCTTGAGAAATTGAAAATATTTGGGCTCAAGAGTCATGATTGGCACATATGGATTGAGCGGGTAATGCCGGTGATGTTGCGTGGCTTTATCCTTGAGGATGAATGGCTAGTACTGGCAGAGCTGAGCTATTTCTTCCGTTCTCTTTGTGTGAAAGAACTATCGCCTGTCGTGCTAGATGAAATGGAAGAGTTGGCGCCGGAGTTGATCTGCAAATTTGAAAAGATATTTCCATCGGGCTTCTTTAATCCAATGCATCTCCCTACCGAGGCAAGAATGGGGGGGGGCGTTCAAAATCGATGGTGCTACTCAACTGAGAGGATGGAGAAGATGCTTCGAGCTAAGTGTAAAAATAAACGTAGAATTGAAGCATCGATGGCCGAGGCATTCATTACTGAGGAGGCGGCAAACTTCGTGACAGCACACTACGAAGCCAAAAATCATCATTTGCATAACCCAAAGCCTTGGTACAATGATGGCGATCCAAAAAAAGTTCGATCCAACCTCAGCCTATTCAAAGGTAAGCTCGCACCATCCGGTGCTTCGAAAGGGAAATCGTTGGATGTTGAAGAATGGCGGACCATTTCTTTGTATATATTCACCAACCTAACAGAAGTGCGGCCGTACATCGAGTAAGTTCTTGGTAATTTATTGTTCCGCAACTTCTAATTGCTTTGAAATACTCTTATTCCCGGATATTTGATATAGTCGATACGTCGCCGAAATCTCGGATGGAACGGTCATCGAAAAGGATTCCGTCGAAGAGTATGAGCTTCTCGCAAAGCATGGAGGCGACTATCCCGGTTTCATCTCTTGGTTCAAACAAAGGGTAATTAATTACCATTAAGGGCCCATTTGATTTCTTGGTCTAATTTGCAGCTAATGCATCCATTCTTTCATATTAAACTTGTAGGCTGATGCAGAGTCTATGGACGCCGAGTTGAGACAAGTCGCTAATGGTTTTGACTATAAGGTCCATTCATTTGACATATACAACATCAACGGGTATCACTTTCGTACCTTTGGCAAAGAGCTATCTATGTCCGACCTAAGGACTACAAATTGTTCTGTCTCTGCTATCGGCGAAGGAGACACCGAATATTATGGAAGAGTTGAAGCAATTTATGAACTTCTATTCTATGGTGAAAACCCACCGACCGTCGTAGTCTTCAAATGTTATTGGTTTGAGCCGAGGGAGACTAGAAGGACTCATGAACATATAGGACTAGTCGAAATCAACCAAAACACACACTTAGATGTTCCTGATGTCTATATTACGGCTCAACAGGCGACACAAGTTTTCTATCTACCGTGGGCCTGCCAAACTGATCCAAATCTCAAAGGTTGGGATGTCGTTTATGAAGTGCCACCACATTTTGGACCACCTACCCTCAATGAAGAGGATTACGAACCTCACATTAACCCAGACACATATGAAGGATAATTCTTCCAAGAAACACGTATGTCCAAGAAACATTTCAAGAACCGCTCTACTTCACCCTAGAACATTGAAGTAGACAGCGATAGTGAATCCGTCTTAACCCCTGAGCCCGAACAGGAAGAGGTGGAAGAAGAAGAGGTTACTGCTGCGGATGACCTGTCACTTCTTGACCGAGTACATAATGGTGGCCTTCCACATGTTCTTCGTGATAGTGATGATGATGATGCATTTATTGATGATACTGATGATCATGATGCATTTATTGACCCCGAAGCATATATAGACGAGTGCGATTGTTATTAGTTCATGTCAGGTATTCAACTATTATACTCTATATAAATTTTGAGTTCATGTTATGTATTCAATTTTTATTAGTCATGTTGGTATTTATGACGATGATACACTTAAATTATATACATTTTATTACTCATGTTGGTATTTATGTTGTACTAATTTCATTTACTCTTTGTCATGACAGGTGTTGAAAGATGGTGGGAAAGGGTCGAAAGCACTCCGCGGCTCCTTCTTCGTCGACGGGTGATGGGATGGGTACTTCCATTCCTGCCTCGCCTCTTCGGAGAGCGTTGCTCTCTACTCTTCAAGCAGCGCCCCCTGTGAGAGGAGGTCGACCCCCCGCGAAGCCGAGAGGTACTAAAGGTACACGTTGTATTCATGTTGGTATTTATGTTGTACTCATGTTGTATGCATATTGGTATTTATATACATTTTATTACTCATGTTGGTATTTATGTTGTACTAAAGGTACACGTGGCCGCAGGAGAGGTAGGCCGGTGGCTGCCACGCCTTCTGAGGTGGAGGCTACACGGTCTCCGCCACCACCCCAAGCTGATTCACCTCAGCACAGGACTTCTAGGGTGGATTCGTCTGAGGTGGAGGCTACACGGTATCCGGTTCACGAGCCTCAGGTCGACGAGCCTTCGACCCACGAGACTCGTGTCCCAGAGGCTTCATTCCAGGTGACTCCGGAGCAAAGCAGGGATGAGGGTACGTCCCAAGAGACCCAGTGGGATACCTGGGCTGAGCCAAGTGGCCATGCTGGTAGCGACGAGGAGCTGGGTGAGGGGGCTACCGTCTACCAGCGTGGTAGTTCGGGGCTCCCGCTCGTGCCGGCGACCGCCGAGCAGAGGTGGTTGATTAGGCCAAATGGGGACAAGTAAGTTAATTTACTCTTATTTAACCTTTTGCCTTCGCATTTTCTCTAATATCTAATGTTTTGGCTTTAATTTGTCATACTGTAGGGGTTGCATTGTTGCCAAGGGTGTCCGCAAGCCCAACAGCGTCCTTGGTGGGCTTTGCAGTAAAAACTTCCGAGGGTTTGTTACGTTGCCCGGTCAGGAGCGAGAGGTAGGAATGACGTGGGAGCACTACTTGGGTGCCCCGGCCCCGCCGAAGGTGGAGATCGACGGTGTTTTGTGCGATACGAGGGAACACATGGTAATCCGAAATTTCTGGGTAATTTCTTTTTCACAGAATTATAAATCAACCATAGCTATTTATTGTACTAATCGGTGTTGTCTCGTTTGCAGACCTACTACAGGTGTGAGGAGGGATACGAGGAGGATGCGGCAAAGGTTATCGAAACCGAATGTCGCCGCCTACTTCAAAACTTTCGGCACGAGGCTCGGGTGCAGGCTGTTCGAGACTACTATGCCACGCAGCGTATTAGGATTGACAAGGCGAAGTGCCGTGATGCTAAGATGGAGAAGGAGCATTACATGAAGGTAATTACATATTATTAAGGCTTTGTAGTTAGTTTCCTTGATTTGGTTCTTACGCGCTTAAATTTCTCTTTATTAACTTAGGTGCCCCCGAGATGGTGTGTGGATAAGATGGATTGTTGGGAGGCCTTGGTGGATCAGTGGTGCTCCGAAACGTGGGAGGCCAGCCACAACAACGCCATGGAGAGGCGTGGCAAAATGGTTTGTCTGCCACACCATCAAGGGAGTGTAAGTGCATCTAGTGCCCCTTAGTGACTTTGGTGGTTTGAAGACTTATAGGTTAAGTATCTAATGTGTTTATGAGTGTACACAGGATCTATAAGTCATTGAGGAGTTTGAGATATTTGAAGAATATCGACCCCTAAAAATGTATATCTTCGGTTGAAGAAATTGGTCTAAAGCTGAAGAAATGAATCGCGAGGAATCTGCGATGAAATTGATATTCCTCATGAAGATACTGAAATTGAGGAATTCGGTGTGTCCTGAAGAAAATCACTTTGAAGAATTTGAAGCATTAAGATTTACTCTTTCTGTTTTATTTTTCTTCACATTTGAGTAATAGGAACACCATACTGTTAAAGGGGGTCGAAGTTACACTTTGGAATGAATTTCCTCACGATGCTCAACCCAAGCCTAATCCTACCAAAAGCCTCAAGTGAGGAATACGAGTGACATGAGGACTCTCACAGTTGAGGGTTTCGACCATTTCGATAGCCACGCCAAGTCATTGGTCTTATCCACTCCAACGGTCATATTATTTAAGGGCATTAGTGTCAAATCATGTCGGGATGCTCCGAGGCTATAAATAGCCACCCCCCACGACCATTAGTTGGTTGGCTGCTCCGTTAGAATCTGACACTTGTCATAAGAGCAACCCAATTCCTCCGAGTCTTCGAGAGTAATTCATCAGTGAGGAAATACCCCATACACCGAAACCACAAACCAAACCTAGTGATTGAGCATCACTGAAGAAGTTGTTCCTGTGTGGGACTGAAGCCTTTTACCTTTAAGGATTGTGCATCCTCCAAACGGTTAGGCATCATGGTCTAGAGCTTTCCAGCAGTCAATTGTGGATCGTCGGGCGACCAAGTTTGTGAGGGTTTGGAAGTCTGCCCTGAAGACTTACCACGAGTGTTGGGCGAGGACTGGGTGTTCTTAGCCCAAGGAGAACACGGTAGGGACTGTGTGTCCCGGGACTGTGTGTCCTTTGGTTTCAATACCAAGCCGCTCCAAACCAGATGTACAATTGTCACAACAGTTGGAACTGGGTCATCAACGACTATCTTCACTGAGAAACGGGTTCTAATTCCTCAACTCCTTACTTTCCTCGTATTATGTGTTGATGACTTTCATTGCTACTGTTTGAAGAATTTGCTGACGACTTTCTCTGAATTTTCTCAACCCCAAATTCTTCACGTCAATTAATCCTCATATGTATTATGTGTGCCTGCTCACTGTGCAATCTGTTTTCACATTCCTCACTCTGAAAAACTGTTGTTGTGAAAATTTGCACTTCTGATCCTTTATTGTTTCCGCTGTGAGTTAGTCATCAGTGAGGAATTTCCTCAAAAGGAATTTCCTCAGTGATGAAATTCGAAAAATCTCATATTCACCCCCCCCCTCTAGTCGATATAACGCACTTTCAATTGGTATCAGAGCAAGGTACTCCCTTGTTCTATGTGATTTTGGTTTAACCACCTGGATTTTTAGTTATGTCGACTGCAGGCATGTTTAAGGTGACTGCAGCATGTCCTATCTTCGAAGGAAAGAACTTTCCCTTCTGGAAGAACAAAATGCAAATGCATCTACAAGCTATTGATAATGATCTCTGGTATATTGTGGAACATGGCGTCCCCATCATCTCTGCTAGTGTCTCTGCTGTTGATGTGAAGAAATTCAAGCAACTCGATTCTCAAGCGAAGAATATCATCTGTGGCCATCTGAGCCCAGGCCAGTTTGGAAGAGTAAGTGCTTCGGGCTCTGCAACACTGATCTGGGAGAGACTGTTCAAAGTAAATGAAGGAGTATCAACCCAGCGTGACTCTCGTGTTGATATTCTTCGCAATCTCTTCAATCGCTTCAAGAGACATGACAATGAAAGCTGCCAAGATACCTTTGATCGCCTCACTGACATATCAAATGAACTGCAAGCACTGGGAGCTTGAGACATCACTGGTCACGAAGTTGTGAAGAAACTGCTGAGATCTTTGGATTCTTCATTTGATACTTTAGTTCTGATGATTCAAGAAAGACTAGACTACAAGATGCTTGATCCAGCTGATATACTCGAAAGGCTAAATGCTCATGAATTCCAGCTAGAAGAAAAGAAAGATCTATATGGACCAAGCTATTCCAGACCACGTGCACTGAAGGCTAGAGCAATTTCCTCATCTGAAGAAGAAGACACACATGACAGCATTGGTGACCCTGAAGAATTTGGACAGGAGCTTGCAATGCTCGTGAGGAAATTCCAGAGATTTACACGACGTGGACAGTTTGGTAAATCTTCAAGAAGAGACATGAGGAAATCAGAATCTTCATCTGAGGACTACAAGAAACGAACCTGCCACAAGTGCAAGAAATCAGGTCATTACATTGTTGATTGTCCCCGTTGGGGAAAGGAATCAAAGAAGAAGAAATACAAGGATGATAGTTCTGATGACTCGAAGAAGAAGAAGAAATCTTGAAAATCCTCATCTTCAAAGCCCTCGTCGCACAAGAAGACTAGTTTCAGAAAGGCTCGGGCACTCATTGGCAAGGAAATGGACTCAGAGGCAGAATCAGAGGAAGGTGATGAAGAAGAGGGTTCTGATGAAGATTCAGAATCCGGACAGGCTAGTCTTGCACTGGCAACCACTTTCGTCAACAAGTCAATCTTCAATCTTGAAGAAAATGATTGCACCATCCACACTGATGACTATGCTAATGACTTCACTCCAACCTATTGCTTCATGGCAAAAGGTTCAAAGGTACCAAATAATGCCTCCTCCTTTGATTCAAGTGACTATGAACCTGATGATTATAAGAAACCCAGTTACAGTAAACTTGCTATCATTGCCACTAAACAACAAACTGCCCTGGAAAAGCTTCAGAAACTGCTAGATAAAAGTGATGATCTGTTGAATGATGAAATGAACCTTACCCAAATCCTCACTGAAGATGTGAAAAGTATTCAGTCTAGATTTGATAATCTTCAGGATCGTTATGATACACTCCTCACTGATCATGAGAAGCTTTCCTATGAATTTCTTCAAAAGAAGCTTGATCTTGAGAAGCTGAGGATGTCTCATGATGATCTTCGTATGGAAAATGATTCATTACTAGCTCAACAGATCAGCGTTGGTCAAGTTGAATTCATTGCTCCATGTCTTAAATGCATTGAACGCGAAACTGCTAATTCCTCACCAGAATCATCAAATGCTACTATTCCTATAAATTCTTCAACTCAACCTATTGTGTCTATTTCCTCACATGAGGAAAACACAAATGTTACTGATGAAAATGCAGGGTTGAAGGAATTGTACGTGACAGACATATACAAAAGCCTCAAAGGACATCAAACCCTTTGTGATGTGCTCAAAAAGCAGATCTTGAACAGGAACCCGAGGAAAGAAGGAATTGCCTTTGAGAGGAAATTAAATGCTGATGGATCTTATTGGAAACCTGAGCAGTATCCCAAAACCTCATGGGTTGGTGCTACTGGGGCTCCTTTTGATCCATCTAATCTAACTGGCTTTTCATGTGAATTATCCTATTCCTCAGATGAGTCATTTGACTCCAACTATAAACTTTTCAAAAATCAATCTGGTGAAGTATTTGCTCGATATGTTGGAACTAACTGCAGGAATGGCCCTCCCTTGAGGAAAATCTGGGTTCCCAAAAGTTGTCTTGAAAATCTTCAGGTGAATGTCCTCATGACACCACCACTGAAGAATCTGAACCCCAGATCAAATTCCTCAGGAGGACCAAAGTCTTCATGAGGATCAAAATCCTCAACTGGTCAAAACTATGCTCGTACCCGTGCTAATGCGTCTAACATGCAGGGAAACTACAAGGAATATGAATATGAGCGTTACTCCTCAAATCATTATGTTCATAAATCCTCAAACGAGTTCTCTGCATATTCATATGAGTACTTTAACCCCCATACTGTTAAGAGAAGTGCATTGGCTTCAATGCCACCTTTCTCATATGGTTCTCACAGGATGATGAATGCTTTGCCACCCCTTCAGATGTGGTTGGTGAAGAAATCGAACTAATCACTTCTACAGGTCAGGTCTCCAGATGAAAATCATCATCTGAAGAATTTGCTGGAGACCTGAGGAAATGCTTGATAGGACGCAAGCTAATGATTAATGAAATAGAAATATTTCACACGTCCTTATATTTTTGTTATGATGAAATTCTTATCTGATGAAATCAATATCATATTCTTCAAATCTGAAGCATATGAGATGGTAAGTTGTACTAATTCATCTGCAGGATGACAAACCCAAGAATACTGAGTGGGTTCTTGATAGTGGCTGCACACATCACATGACTAGTGATAAAAGCTTACTCATGAATATGCCAATAACTCCATCACCTCTGAAGCAAATCACATATGCTAACAAAGGTAAAAGCAAGGTATTGGGACTTGGCAAAGTGGCTATTTCCAAGGATAGGCATATGGACAAAGTGATGCTTGTTGAATCCCTTGGTTTTAACCTCATGTCTGTCTTGATGCTTTGTGATCTTGATATGATTGTTATCTTTGGTAGATATAGATGTGTAGTCATCATGGAATCTGACAGTTCCAAAGTCTTCGAAGGTGTAAGAAGAGGGGATTTGTACATTGTTGATTTCTCTACAGGTCCTCAACCAGCCACTTGCTTACTAGCAAAAACCTCAGAAGGATGGTTGTGGCACCGAAGACTAGGTAATGCAGGCATGAGGAATTTGCACACGCTCGCGAAGAAGAAGCATGTCATCGGCATCGAATCAGTCAAATTCCTCAAGGATCATGTCTGCGGTGCTTGTGAATCTGGGAAAATGACCAGATCTAAGCATCCCTCGAAGACTATCATGACCACTACACGTCCATTCGAATTGCTTCATATGGATCTATTTGGACCTACTCACTATGCCACACTAACCAATGCAGCATCTTTATATGGCTTCGTCATAGTTGATGATTATTCCAGATATACTTGGGTGCATATCATAGTGTATAAAACTGAAGTGCAGGGAATCTTCAAACGATTTTCTTCAAGGGCCTCGACGAACTTTGCCATCAAGATCAAACATATCAAGAGTGATAATGGAACCGAGTTCAAAAACACTGGTCTTGATGATTATCTTGATGAACTTGGTATTACTCACGAATTATCTGCTCCTTATACTCCTCAGCAGAATGGTGTCGCCGAAAGGAAGAACAGGACTCTGGTTGAAATGGAAAGAACTATGCTTGAAGAATATCAGACTCCTCGTCGCTTTTGGCCTGAAGCAATCAACACTGCATGCCATATCATCAACAGGGTATATCTTCACAAATTCCTCAAGAAAACCTCATATGAACTCCTCACTGACAAGAAACCCAATGTAAGTTATTTCAAAGTCTTCGGTGCAAAATGCTGGATTAGAGATCCCCACCATAGCTCAAAATTTGCACCTAAGGCACATGAAGGTTTTATGCTCGGTTATGGAAAGGACTCACACACTTCCAGAGTCTTCAACAACTATCACAACAAAGTTGTTGAGACTGTAGATGTGCGGTTCGATGAAACTAATGGCTCGCAAAGAGAGCAATTGCCTTCTGATCTAGATAAGCTGTCTCTTGAGGAAGCAATAAACCTCAAACCTACTGCAGACATTGTCCCCACTGAGGAAATTGGTGAAGAAACGATCCCCATCACTGATGAAAATCAAGAAGATGCTCCTGAGGAAATTGCACCTGAACCACTTCCTCAGCCCAGACGAAATCCTCAACCAGCTCATCCGAGGATTGCAAATGAAGTAGAACTTCACAAAATCATCGATGACATCAACGCGCCAGGTCCTCTAACTCGCTCAAAAGCTTCACACTTAGTTAACTTTTGTGGGCATTTTTCCTTTGTATCCATCACAGAACCCTCAAAATTTCCTGAGGCTTTTCTGGAACCGGAGTGGATCCAAGCTATGCAAGACGAACTTCTTCAATTCAAGCTGAATGACGTATGGGAGCTCGTCAAATGACCAGATCCTCGCAAGCACAACATCATCGGCACCAAGTGGATTTTCCGAAACAAGCAAGATGAGGACGGTCAAGTGGTGAGGAACAAGGCACGACTTGTAGCCCAAGGCTACACCCAGGTTGAAGGAATAGATTTTGATGAAACTTTTGCACCTGTTGCTAGACTTGAAGCTATTCGAATACTACTTGCTTATGCTAATCATCATAACATCATCTTATATCAAATGGATGTGAAAAGTGCATTCCTCAATGGTAAGCTTGAGGAAGAAGTATATGTTGCTCAGCCCCCAGGTTTTGAGGATCCAAAGAATCCAGACAAAGTCTTCATACTCAAAAAGGCTCTTTATGGTCTTAAGCAAGCCCCTCGGGCATGGTATGATACATTGAAGGAATTCCTCATGAAGAAAGGCTTCAAACCTGGTTCACTCGATCCAACACTTTTCACTAAATCCTATGATAATGAGCTATTTGTGTGTCAAATATATGTCGATGATATCATATTTGGCTGTACTAACAAACGATACAGTGATGAATTTGCTTACATGATGAGTGAAGAATATCAGATGTCCATGATGGGGGAGCTGAAATTATTCTTAGGTCTTCAAATTCGTCAACAAAGCAATGGAATCTTCATATCACAGGAGAAATACCTCAAAGATGTTCTGAGCAAATTCGACATGCATGAATGCAAAGGTGCCAAGACTCCAATGCCTACCAACGGCCACCTCGACACTGATGAAAATGGTAAAGATTTCGATCAGCAGGTATATCGTTCTATGATTGGTTCTTTATTGTATCTATGTGCATCTAGGCCAGATATAATGCTTAGTGTTTGCATGTGTGCACGTTTTCAAGCAAAACCGAAGGAATCACACCATAAGGCTGTGAAGCATATTCTTCGATACTTAGCTCACACACCAACACTAGGATTATGGTATCCCAAGGGCTCAAATCTTCATCTGGTAGGGTATTCTGATTCTGACTATGCTGGTGACCGTGTGCATCGCAAGTCAACCTCTGGCACATGCCATTTCCTCGGAAGATCACTAGTTTGCTGGTCCTCAAAGAAGCAGAACTGCGTATAACTCTCCACTACCGAAGCTGAGTACATTACTGCTGGTTCATGCTGTACTCAATTACTATGGATGAAGCAAACCCTCAAGGACTACGGCATCAACATGAAGAATATGCCTCTCTACTGTGACAATGAGAGTGCAATCAAGATTGCATACAACCCAGTACAGCACTCAAAGACCAAGCACATCCAGATTCGTCATCATTTTCTTCGGGACCATGTCCTCAAGGGCAATATCCTCATCGACCATGTGAAGATTGATGATCAACTCGCAGATATCTTCACTAAGCCCTTGGATGAGAAAAGGTTTTGCAAGTTGCGGTGTGAGCTAAATATCTTAGAATCTTCAAATGTTTTGTAAAAACATGCACACATCCTAACACTTATGCAAAATTGATGACTTAGATGTGCAACACATGATGAATCGATTTTCTTCAACTGATGAAGAATATCACTCTGAATGTGAAGAAATCAACGAAGAAATTGATTCTCGGGGCCCTACGACAATTGTACGCGGCGTCTGTAATCAACATTCTTATATGGTGGGTCACGCCACCGCCCAATGTGAATTTCCTCAAGTTGATTTTCTTCAAAAGTTCTATTTCCTCAAAATGTGTTTTTGTTCAAAATAGTTGTTCTTCATTGTGACGATTTATCACAAAATCTTCAAAAATACTTGATGACTTTCATTTGACTAGATAGACTGTGATTTCAAGTCCTCAACAACATTCACTTATAGATATTTCTTCAAGTTGATATTTCTGCTAAGTGAATGTGATCGGACCCTACTTTCCCTCTATGCTATACTCATCCAGTCCATTCAATTCTTCATATGCGTTCTACTTGAAACTTTCTTCAAAATCCTCACTGTGTCCTTGTCAGCTGATGATTTTGTAACGAAAATCCTCAAATCTTCAAAAATTGTTTCTTTAATGCACAGTAACTGAACCCCACTTCTCACGATCGGATAACCACAATCTCCACTATCTCCACCGCCTTGTTCGGGAACTACACGTGTCCTGCGGAGATGTAGAGGCAGGGGCTGTTTGGTCCGAAATCTTCGCGCCAACAGTAACTGTCTGGCTATAAATATGTCCCTATCCCCCTTGGCAAACTCTTCTTCGCTCCATTGCTCTCCTGCTACAGCAAATACCACCAAACCCTAGCGCCATCGCTGGTAGTCTCGTCGCCAGTGAGGAAGAGCTTCACTGCCTCGACTTCTCCGTCGCCGGAACCACGCCGGAGTCGGACCATCTTCATCCGCCGCCGCCGTAGACGTCCTCTGTCGACCGAAGAGCATAATTGGACACGCGACCGAAGAGCCTCTCCACACAACTTCTCTGTGTTCTTCGTGTGCTCCTTCAAGGGTAAATAAAATCCCATTTTTTACCGCAAGTTAGATCTACAATTTTACATCTTCTATGTGAAATCTGTTTTTTCTCAAGAATCGATAAGCACTTGATTCCTCAAACACTGCCTATCACCACATCATTGATGAACTATGCTAAGCATCTAAGATTTTCACGAGATTCCTCATGAATCTGTGCAACTCTGGAACCCAAGAACAGTATGCTTAGGCAAATTCCTCAACCACTGGTTATATTCCTCAACTGTCAAACTTTTTCATTTTCTTCAAATCTGGGAACGCATATGACCTCTCCAAATTCCTCGCAACTATACTCTGTTCACAGGTACACACATGTCAGCTGATGAATCTCTCAGTTCTCATCACATTAACTCATTTGCAGCGTTTCTGGAAGAAAATCTTCAAGTCTAATCAGAATCCTCAAGAGTTCAATCTCATGAGCAAAATCCTCAGCTGAAGAAAATTGAGGATGACAGAAAACAGAAGGGAGGAAAGAAACTTGAGCAAAACACAGCTGTGGATATCCGTGAGGATATTTACTTGGACTATTGCACGCCTGATGAAAATGAGACAATGGCAAAGAGAAAGATACGGCTGCAGAAGATAGATCGCCGATGGGCGAAGGAATGGAAGAAATACAGGTTTGTGACTCCCAAGTATGTGAAGAAATTCGCTCTGATGCCCCCTGGCAGACGGGCCCCACTTGAGGATCATCAAGTAGCACATCCCTCAAGCCTCAAGACCATTGATGACTATCCAGATGAGAAGGAAAAGCATCTGGCTAAGCTTAAGAAGCAGGCAGAAACTGCAGTGAGGAAATTCAATGAATCCTCAGCTGCTGCCTCAACTGCTGCTACTTCCTCTGCCGCTGAGACCTCTGGCTTAGAAATTCCTCAAATGCAGTATGTATTGTCAAAACCAAGGGCTCCAAAGCCTCAAGATAAGTCTGCTCCGGCTTCAGTCACAAAATCCTCAGCACGAAAACCTTCAGCACCAAAACCATCAGCGCGAAAACCCTCAGTACCAATCTCCTCAGCTCCAAAATCCTCAGCACCACCACCAAAGCCTCAAGAGAAACCAGTACAGAAGCAAGTCATGAAGCCTATGACCGCCAGCTCCAGCTCCTCACTCCCAGCTGCAACCAGCTCGGAGACAAAGTCTTCAACACCTCCTGCGAAGACTTAGGTATCTGCTGAACGTGCAACTCTACCAAGCCCGAGCAAAATCATCATCGTCCCGTCTGCATCAGAGGGCAGTGATGAATATGATGATCAAACCCTGCAATCCATCATCAGAAACAAGCAGGAAAGAGTAGCTCAAGCATCAGGCAGTGTCATTCGTGTGGCCATGGACCCCAAGTTCCTCCTTGACTACATCAACATCTGGTATGAGGACCCAAACACTCCTCTTGATGATTTGAAACTTCCCCCTGGCATTAGCCACATGGTGGCCACTTTCATCAATGAAGCCAAGTGGAAAGAACAGCAGGCCAAGCAGGCCAAAGTTGCCAAGCTTAAAAAGGAAAAAATCCTCAAGAAGAATCTCCTCAACTTGACTCTTGATGCACTGGTATCAACACAGGCAGAGCTGAAGAAATTGAGTGACAAGTACTCCAAGCTGTCATATCGTAAGAGTCTCAAGAGCAATTTCATCAAGCTGGCCACTAGAGCTGTTGATGACTACAATAAGAAGGCTGCACCCCCAGCACCAACTTCTCAGCCCTTGATTGAGGAGCCAGCAGACTAATCTCCTCATGATGAGGAAACTCCTCAAGCTGAGGAAGTACACCAAGAAAGCCGTGCGGATGAACCGGCTATTGAAGAGATCATCATGGAAACTCTAGCTGATGAATTTGCTGCAGCTGATGAGACTGCCCCTGACCCAACTGCTTCATCAAAGCAAGCCGATGACTCTGTTCCAGCTGGTCTCTTAGTACCAGCTGAAGAATCTGTCGAGAGAACCCCTTCACCAAAAGCTTCAACGTTGAAGAAGATGACTCCGTCTGCACCAGACGTGAAGAAAACCAGGGCTGCTGAGAAGGAAGCCAAAAAGAGAAAGGCCTCCTCAGCAGAAGAAGCAACAAAGGCCAAGCGCCTCAAAGCACTTGAAGAAACTGCTCCTCTGGACCCAATGCCCCTGAATGTCACTCCTTCTTATGAAATGGTCATCATTGATGATCCAGCGAAAAAGGCAGATGAGGAAATGAAGGATGCCGCCTCTGAGGAACACACTGACGAAGAAATTCGTATTGACGACAGTCCTCAGCCCGTCATTCCTCAGAAAGATACCGCTCAAGGATCAGCTGCACCAGCTGATGAAACGGCCACTGCCACCAAGCCAGCTGAGGAAGAATGACATGAAAATCCTCAAGCTGGTGATGTTCAACGCTCTGCGCAAAATCCTCAAGATGAGGAACAGGTTGACCCTACTTCTCCAACTGAGCAAGAAGAAGCTATTCCTCAGCCTGATGCACAGACAGAGCAAGCCCCTCACCCTGACGCCCAGCCAGCACCATCTCCTCAGCCTAAAGTACCAGCTGCTGACATTCCTCACCCTGAGGAAAATGCTGAGGAAAATGCACCTGACCAAGACAATGCATTCGTCGGGCTCAACCCAGAGACTGCCATTGTTGTCTCCCCTCCTGTTCCTCAGCAAAATCTTCAGCTAGTTCAGCGTCAGCATTCTCCAAGCGTCCTAAGTTTCAAAAGGAAAATTTCTTTGAAGAACGCATGTACTTCATTGGAGAGAACCCCTATGACAAGCCTCAAATGAGGCATTTGAAGTTCTGGACTAGGACACAGATGAATTACTATGCCTCTATGCTATGTGGACGAAACAAGATATTCCAGCACAGGCATATTCCTCACGTTGAACTTGAAGCTATACCGTGCCTCAAGCCAGTCCTCAGTGTACTCCATGATGCTGGTTTACTACCAATGTGCTCTGACATCTCTGACTGGAACAGCGAGCTAATTCTTCAGTTCTATGCCACTCTTCACATATCTGGCAACCCTGAAGACATTGACACTTGGGTGTTTGATTGGATGACACAAAACACTCACTACAAGGCTCCTGCTACTGAACTCCTCCGTGAACTACCTGTACCAATTCCCTCAGATGAGGCTGTGAAGATTTATGGTGAGCGTGAGCTGCAAAATGGGATGATGGAAGTACTCATGAAGCCTTTGACTGAAGGAAAATCTCCGAGAACAACCTTCCTCGTCCACGAGCTCAAGTACACACCCAGATCTGTTTACAGAATCCTCTGCAGTGTGCTCGCGCCGATCAAAGGTCATGATGATGAAGAAGATGTCGTAGGCCTTATGAAGAATATCCGCTTCAACATCATTCATGGTATTCCTATCAACATCCATGATTTCTTCTTGAGGACTTTGGCCAACAATGCTATGTGTCCTTTTGATCACAAGATATATGCCCCATGGATCATGAGATTCATCAGGACAAGGACTGGCATCAACTTTCTCGCTGAGTGCCAAAACCATGTTGGTTATATGCCTCCTATCCGGGTCAACAAGAAGACTTTCGAGCCCATTGAAGGAAAAGGCAAATCAGTGATTGAAGAAGGCAGTAGGCCCCTTGATGGCCAATTCAGAGAGCCAGAAGCTTATTCTTCATGGGATGATACTGAGACTCGTCCGGCAAGCCCCATTCCTCCTCGCGTGATGAATACAAGAGAACTCCTCCTCAGTCTTCACCAGAAGGTGGATCGCAATCACAAGTGGGTCAAACGCCAGTTTGGCGCCATTGTGAAAACCCTCACTGAAACACAGAACTCTGTGAAGCTCAACCATCACTATCTGCATGAGGTTTTTGATCGCACCTGGGCTACACTTGCACATCTGAAGACTCGGACTGAGCTTGAAGAAATGGACTTTGAGCGAGACTTTGACTGGTCGTGGACTCCCAAGAAGAAGTTCAGGCCCATTCCAGTTCCAGACCTTGAAGACAGCTCCTTTTCTTCATTTCGCACTGCTGAAACTGATGAAGAACAGCTCGACACTGCTACCGGTCCAAGGAAGAAGACTACTCCCGAGAAGCGTCACGGCTCTTCCTCAACCGCCAAGAAGTGAAGTCTTCTCGGGCGTTAGTCCTCAGTTTGTCCCTTTTTGTCACTTGATGACAAAGGGGGAGAAACTTGACAGTTAGTCTTCAAGCGGGATATTTTTGGGGCTTATGAACTATATTTAAGTTACAAACTCTTGGCTCTTCTGAAGTTTTTATGTAATGAGTTGTAACTTAAGCCCGATGGTACTCTGATGCTTTTGAATGTTTTTCTTCGCATGCTTATTCCTCAAGTTTTAATGCACGCATGCTGGAATTCGTCAGATACCATTTGTCATCATGCATTTTCATTTTCTTCATATGATATGTTACATGTATGCATGATTTACAAGACTCAGGGGGAGATCTCCATGATATAAATCATCAATGTGCATTTGCTGTGAAAAGCAAAATCCTCACAATATGCACATCTTCAGGGGGAGTCTCTCTGAATCTTGATTTCAAATTCCTCAAATGAGTATTTACACTTCATATTTTTGATCCTTGTTGAAGACTTAACCTAATTGTCATCAACCACCAAAAAGGGGGAGATTGTAAGTGCATCTAGTGCCCCTTAGTGATTTTGGTGGTTTGAAGACTTATAGGTTAAGTATCTAATGTGTTTATGAGTGTACACATGATCTATAAGTCATTGAGGAGTTTGAGATATTTGAAGAATATCGACCCCTAAAAATGTATATCTTCGGTTGAAGAAATTGGTCTGAAGCTGAAGAAATGAATCGCGAGGAATCTCGATGAAATTGATATTCCTCATGAAGATACTGAAATTGAGGAATTCGGTGTGTCCTGAAGAAAATCACTTTGAAGAATTTGAAGCATGAAGATTTACTCTTTCTGTTTTATTTTTCTTCACATTTGAGTAATAGGAACACCGTACTGTTAAAGGGGGTCGAAGTTACACTTTGGAATGAATTTCCTCATGATGCTCAACCCAAGCCTAATCCTACCAAAAGCCTCAAGTGAGGAATACGAGTGACATGAGGACTCTCACAGTTGAGGGTTCTGACCGTTTCGATAGCCACGCCAAGTCATTGGTCTTATCCACTCCAACGGTCATATTATTTAAGGGCATTAGTGTCAAATCATGTCGGGATGCTCCGAGGCTATAAATAGCCACCCCCCACAACCATTAGCTGGTTGGCTGCTCCGTTAGAATCTGACACTTGTCATAAGAGCAACCCAATTCCTCAGAGTCTTCGAGAGTAATTCATCAGTGAGGAAATACCCCATACACCGAAACCACAAACCAAACCTAGTGATTGAGCATCACTGAAGAAGTTGTTCCTGTGTGGGACTGAAGCCTTTTACCTTTGAGGACTGTGCATCCTCCAGACGGTTAGGCGTCATGGTCTAGAGCTTTCCAGCAGTCAATTGTGGATCACCGGGTGACCAAGTTTGTGAGGGTTTGGAAGTCTGCCCTGAAGACTTACCACGAGTGTTGGGCGAGGACTGTGTGTTCTTAGCCCAAGGAGAACACGGTAGGGACTGTGTGTCCTTTGGTTTCAATACCAAGCCGCTCCAAACCAGATGTACGACTGTCACAACAGTTGCAACTGGGTCATCAACGACTGTCTTCACTGAGAAACGGGTTCTAATTCCTCAACTCCTTACTTTCCTCGTATTATGTATTGATGACTTTCACTACTACTATTTGAAGAATTTGCTGAAGACTTTCTCTGAATTTCCTCAACCCCAAATTCTTCATGTCAATTAATCCTCATCTGTATTCTGCGTGCCTGCTCACTGTGCAATCTGTTTTCACATTCCTCACTCTGAAAAACTGCTGTTGTGAAACTTTGCAATTCTGATGTTTTACTGTTTCCGCTGTGAGTTAGTCATCAGTGAAGAATTTCCTCAAAAGGAATTTCCTCAGTGACGAAATTCTAAAAATCTCCTATTCACCCCCCCCCCCTCTAGTCGATATAACGCACTTTCAGGGACCGTCAACTTAATCCAATTTGGCGAGAACTGGGTATGTGGTTTGCTTCATGCCTCATGCAATTCATTCTTAATGCTATCTTGAGGCCTTTACTAATACAATTTTCCTCTCTCTCTCTTTTAGGCGTGTCACAATAAGACGGAGGTGCCACAGATGTACGACATGTATGCGATGGCCCATACTGCCTCGTACAAGAAGGTCAAGGCATTCTCTGAGTCTGACCTCGAGCATCCAGAAAACTTCACCAACATCTCCTCCCACCACAAGCTCGTGAAGTACAGAGATCACGGGAAGGCGAGGAAAGGGGAGGAATTTAACCCGAGCGAGGGGCCTATTGATCCAGAGCTGGTGATGATAGCTGGAAACGGAAGGCCCCATGGCTCGATCGCCATTGGAGATGGCCTTATACGTTGTCCTAGCACTCTCTGGCAGATAAAGGCACGCCAAACGAGCTCTTGTCCGGAGATAACACGTTGTCCACGGCCACTCGAGCTCGCCATCGAGGTTAGTTTAATGGACTCAACTATCTTTCCGCATTATGTTGTGCGTTGGAACCAATATGATTACATTGCTAACAGTGAGTTGTGTTGCAGGTTGCTATTCAGAAAGAGAGAGAGGCAATGCAAGCGGCTATGGCGGAGAAGGATAAGGAGATTAGGGAGCTGGAGGAGAGGACGACTGCATTGGTGGAGGCGGAGAGGGCACGGAATGATGCATCTAACAGGGCCATATACGAGCTCTTCGTGGTAAGTTTCTTCTTCATGTTATTTCAAATCTTGCATTTGAATGTCCGTTTCAGTAATAAATAAAAAGTTTGACTTGTCGAAACCAAATGTATGGTCTATGTGCGAGAAAAGCGACCAAGTCCCTCCGCTGATCCCAGTCATTAACATGGCAGGGACGCTGAGTTTCATTTCAGTGCAGTGATCTTAAGAGTGTCCTCATGCTAACGACACATTGCAAACGATGTTTGGTGCAGAATATCTCCCGAAACGCATCGCACGACCCTTCTACAGTGGAGCCTTCTCCAGGGCAGCCTTCTCGAGGTGAAACAAGCCAGAGCCACCGTGCATCACCGCCGTGATGATGATAATGGTATGTTATTTCTAGTGTTTTAATAAAATATAGCTAGACTTCCATGCAAATGACATAATTAGCTTAGTTAGCTCCAAAATGGCTAAATTGGCTAATTATCCTACAAAATGACATAATTAGCTTAGTTAGCTCCAAAATGACCTATTTAATAAACAATGACCTATAGTTAGCTAAGTTCTCTCCTAAATGACATAATAAGGCTTACGTAGCTGCAAGATGACCTATTCCCCCTAACTTAGGTATTAAATGGCCTATAATTAGCCTAGTTAGATCCAAAATGGCTTAATAAGCATAGTTTGCTCCGGAATGACCTATTTTACCCAAGTTAGCTCCGAAACGACCTATAGTTAGCTAGGGTTCCACCTAAATGACATAATTAGCTTAGTTAGCTCCAAAATGGTCTATTTAATAAAACATGACCTATACTTAGCTAATTATCCTCGAAATGACATAATTAGCTCCAAAAAGGCATTGTTAGCCAATTTAGCCTGAAGAAGGGGACAAGAGGAGAAAAAAGAGGAAAAATGAAAGGAAGGAAGAAGAAGAAGAAGAGAAGAAGAAGCAGAAGGAGAAGGAGGAGGATAAGAAGAAGGAGAAGAACGAGGAGAAGAAGGAGAAGGAGCTCCTCCTTCTCCTTCTTCTTCCTACTTCTCCTTCTCCTTCTTCTTTTCTTCTTCTTCTCCTCTTCCTTCTCCTTCTCCTCCTCCTCCTCCTCCTTCTTTTACTTCTTCTTCTCTTTCTCTTCTTCCACGTAGCTTAGACTCATCCAAGAAAGACTAAATTGGCTAATTATCCTACGAAAGACATAATTAGCTTAGTTAGCTCCAAAATGACCTATTTAATAAAAAATGACCTATAGTTAGCTAAGTTCTCTCCTAAATGACATAATAAGGCTTACGTAGCTGCAAGATGACCTATTCCCCTTAACTTAGGTATTAAATGGCCTATAATTAGCCTAGCTAGATCCAAAATGGCTTAATAAGCATAGTTTGCTCCGGAATGACCTATTTTACCCAAGTTAGCTCCGAAACGACCTATAGTTAGCTAGGGTTCCACCTAAATGACATAATTAGCTTAGTTAGCTCCAAAATGCTCTATTTAATAAAACATGACCTATACTTAGCTAATTATCCGCGAAATGACATAATTAGCTCCAAAAAGGCATTCTTAGCCAATTTAGCCCGAAGAAGGGGACAAGAGGAGAAGAAAGAGGAAAAATGGAAGGAAGGAAGAAGAAGAAGAAGAAGAGAAGAAGAAGAAGAAGTAGAAGGAGGAGGATAAGAAGAAGGAGAAGAAGGAGGAGAAGAAGGAGAAGGAGCTCCTCCTTCTCCTTCTTCTTCCTCCTTCCTCCTTCTCCTTCTCCTTCTTCTTTTCTTCTTCTTCTCCTCTTCCTTGTCCTTCTCCTCCTCCTCCTCCTCCTCCTTCTTTTACTTCTTCTTCTCTTTCTCTTTTTCTACGTAGCTTAGACTTATCCAAGAAAGGCCAAATTGGCTAATTATCCTACGAAATGACATAATTAGCTTAGTTAGCTCCAAAATGACCTATTTAGTAAAAAATGACCTATAGTTAGCTAAGTTCTCTCCTAAATGACATAATAAGGCTTACGTAGCTGCAAGATGACCTATTCCCCCTAACTTAGGTATTAAATGGCCTATAATTAGCCTAGCTAGATCCAAAATGGCTTAATAAGCATAGTTTGCTCCGAAATGACCTATTTTACCCAAGTTGGCTCCGAAACGACCTATAGTTAGCTAGGGTTCCACCTAAATGACATAATTAGCTAAGTTAGCTCCTAAATGATCTATTTAATAAAACATGACCTATAATTAGCTAATTATCCTCGAAATGACATAATTAGCTCCAAAAAGGCATTCTTTGCCAATTTAGCCCGAAGAAAGGGACAAGAGGAGAAGAAAGAGGAAAAATGAGAGGAAGGAAGGAAGAAGAAGAAGAAGAAGAGAAGAAGAAGAAGGAGAAGAAGGAGGATAATAAGAAGGAGAAGCAGGAGGAGAAGAAGGAGAAGGAGCTCATCCTTCCCCTTCTTCTTCCTCCTTCTTCCTCCTTCTCCTTCTCCTTCTTCTTTTCTTCTTGTTCTCACCTTCCTTCTCCTTCTCCTCCTCCTCCTCCTCCTCCTTCTTTTACTTCTTCTTCTCTTTCTATTCTTCTACGTAGCTTAGACTCATCCAAGAAAGTCTAAATTGGCTAATTATCCTACGAAATAACATAATTAGCTTAGTTAGCTCCAAAATGACCCATTTAATACAAATTGTCCTATAGTTACCGAAGTTCTCTCCTAAATGACATAATAAGGCTTAGGTAGCTGCACGATGACCTATTCCCCCTAACTTAGGTATTAAATGGCCTATAATTAGCCTAGCTAGATCCAAAATGGCTTAATAAGCATAGTTTGCTCCGGAATGACCTATTTTACCCAAGTTAGCTCAGAAACGACCTATAGTTAGCTAGGGTTCCACCTAAATGACATAATTAGCTTAGTTAGCTCCTAAATGGTCTATTTAATAAAACATGACCTATACTTAGTTAATTATCCTCGAAATGACATAATTAGCTCCAAAAAGGCATTCTTAGCTAATCTAGCTCGAAGAAGGGGACAAGACGAGAAGAAAGAGGAAAAATGAAAGGAAGGAATAAGAAGAAGAAGAGAAGAAGAAGAAGAGAAGGAGGAGGATAAGAAGAAGGAGAAGAAGGAGAAGCACCTCCTCCTTCTCCTTCTTCTTCCTTCTTATTCCTCCTTCTTCCTCCTTCTCCTTCTCCTTCTTATTTTCTTCTTCTTCTCCTCTTCCTTCTCCTTCTCCTCCTCCTCCTCCTCCTCCTTCTTTTACTTCTTCTTATCTTTCTCTTCTTCTACGTAGTATAGACTCATCCAAGAAAGGCTAAATTGGCTAATTATCCTACGAAATGACATAATTAGCTTAGTTAGCTCCAAAATGACCTATTTAATAAAAAATGACCTATAGTTAGCTAAGTTCTCTTCTAAATGACATAATAAGTCTTACGTAGGTGCAAGATGACCTATTCCCCCTAACTTAGGTATTAAATGGCCTATAATTAGCCTAGCTAGATCCAAAATGGCTTAATAAGCATAGTTTGCTCCGGAATGACCTATTTTACCCAAGTTAGCTCCGAAACGACCTATAGTTAGCTAGGGTTCCACCTAAATAACATAATTAGCTGGGTTAGCTCCTCCTTCTCCTCCTTCTTCCTCCTTCTTCCTCCTTCTCCTTCTTCTTTTCTTCTTCTTCTCCTCTTCCTTCTCCTTCTCCTCCTCCTCCTCCTCCTTCTTCTTTTACTTCTTCTCTTTCTCTTCTTCTACGTAGCTTAGACTCATCCAAGAAAGGCTAAATTAGCTAATTGTCCTACAAAATGACATAATTAGCTTAGTTAGATCCTAAATGGTCTATTTAATAAAACATGACCTATACTTAGTTAATTATCCTCGAAATGACATAATTAGCTCCAAAAAGGCTTTCTTAGCTAATATAGCTCGAAGAAGGGGACAAGACGAGAAGAAAGAGGAAAAATGAAAGGAAGGAATAAGAAGAAGAAGAGAAGAATAAGAAGAGAAGGACGAGGATAAGAAGAAGGAGAAGAAGGAGGAGAAGAAGGAGTAGGAGCTCCTCCTTCTCCTTCTTCTTCCTTCTTCTTCCTCCTTCTTCCTCCTTCTACTTCTCCTTCTTCTTTTCTTCTTCTTCTCCTCTTCCTTCTCCTTCTCCTCCTACTCCTCCTCCTCCTTCTTTTACTTCTTCTTATCTTTCTCTTCTTCTACGTAGCATAGACTCATCCAAGAAAGGCTAAATTGGCTAATTATCCTACGAAATGACATAATTAGCTTAGTTAGCTCCAAAATGACCTATTTAATAAAAAAATGACCTATAGTTAGCTAAGTTCTCTCTTAAATGACATAATAAGTCTTAAGTAGGTGCAAGATGACCTATTCCCCCTAACTTAGGTATTAAATGGCTTATAATTAGCCTAGCTAGATCCAAAATGGCTTAATAAGCATAGTTTGCTTCGGAATGACCTATTTTACCCAAGTTAGCTCCGAAACGACCTATAGTTAGCTAGGGTTCCACCTAAATAACATAATTAGCTTGGTTAGCTACTAAATGGTCTATTTAATAAAACATGACCTATACTAAGCTAATTATCCTCGAAATGACATAATTAGCTCCAAAAAGGCATTCTTAGCCAATTTAGCCCGAAGAAGGGGACAACCGGAGAAGAAAGAGGAAAAAGGAAAGGAAGGAAGAAGAAGAAGAAGAGAAGAAGAAGGAGGAGAAGGAGGAGGATAAGAATAAGGAGAAGAAGGAGGAGAAGAAGGAGAAGGAGCTCCTCCTTCTCATTCTTCTTCCCCCTTCTTCCTCCTTCTCCTTCTCCTTCTTCTTTTGTTCTTCTTCTCCTCTACCTTCTCCTTCTCCTCCTCCTCCTCCTCCTCCTTCTTTTACTTCGTCTTCTCTTTCTATTCTTCTACATACCTTAGACTCATCCAAGAAAGACTAAATTGGCTAATTATCCTATGAAATGACATAATTAGCTTAGTTAGCTCCAAAATGACCTATTTAATAAAAAATGACCTATAGTTAGCTAAGTTCTCTCCTAAATGACATAATAAGGCTTACATAGCTGCAAGATGACCTATTCCCCCTAACTTAGGTATTAAATGGCCTATAATTAGCTTAGGTAGATCCAAAATGGCTTAATAAGCATAGTTTGCTCCGGAATGACCTATTTTACCCAAGTTAGCTCCGAAACGACTTATAGTTAGCTAGGGTTCCACCTAAATGAAATAATTAGCTTAGTTAGCTCCAAAATGGTCTATTTAATAAAACATGACCTATACTTAGCTAATTATCCTCGAAAAGACATAATTAGCTCCAAAAAGGCATTCTTAGCCAATTTAGCCCGAAGAAGGGGACAAGAGGAGAAGAAAGAAGAAAAATGAAAGGAAGGAAGAAGAAGAAGAAGAGAAGAAGAAGAAGGAGAAGGAGGAGGATAAGAAGAAGGAGAATGAGGAGAAGAAGGAGAAGGAGCTCCTCCTTCTCCTTCTTCTTCCTCCTTCTTCCTCCTTCTCCTTCTTCTTTTCTTCTTCTTCTCCTCTTCCTTCTCCTTCTCCTCCTCCTCCTCCCCCTCCTTCTTACTTCTTCTTCTCTTTCTCTTCTTCTACGTAGCTTAGACTCATCCAAGAAAGGGTAAATTGGCTAATTATCCTACAAAATGACATAATTAGCTTAGTTAGCTCCAAAATGACCTATTTAATAAAAAATGACCTATAATTAGCTAAGTTCTCTCCTAAATGACATAATAAGGCTTACATAGCTGCAAGATGACCTATTCCCCCTAACTTAGGTATTAAATGGCCTATAATTAGCCTAGCTAGATCCAAAATTGGTTAATAAGCATAGTTTGCTCCGGAATGACCTATTTTACCCAAGTTAGCTCCGAAACGACCTATAGTTAGCTAGGGTTCCACCTAAATGACATAATTAGCTTAGTTAGCTCCTAAATGGTCTATTTAAGAAAACATGACCTATACTTAGCTAATTATCCTCGAAATGACATAATTAGCTCCAAAAACGCATTCTTAGCTAATTTAGCCCAAAGAAGGGGACAAGAGGAGAAGAAAGAGGAAAAATGAAAGGAAGGAAGAAGAAGAAGAGAAGAAGAAGAAGAGAAGGAGGAGGATAAGAAGAAGGAGAAGAAGGAGAAGGAGCTCCTCCTTCTCCTTCTTCCTCCTTCTCCTTCTCCTTCTTCTTTTCTTCTTGTTCTCCTCTTCCTTCTCCTTCTCCTCCTCCTCCTCCTTCTTTTACTTCGACTTCTCTTTCTCTTCTTCTACGTAGCTTAGACTCATCCAAGAAAGGCTAAATTGGCTAATTATCCTACAAAATGACATAATTAGCTTCGTTAGCTCCAAAATGACCTATTTAATAAAAAATGACCTATAGTTAGCTAAGTTCTCTCCTAAATGACATAATAAGGCTTACGTAGCTGCAAGATGACCTATTCCCCCTAACTTAGGTATTCAATGGCCTATAATTAGCCTAGCTGGATCCAAAATGGCTTAATAAGCATAGTTTGCTCTGGAATGACCTATTTTACCCAAGTTAGCTCCGAAACGACCTATAGTTAGCTAGGGTTCCACCTTAATGATATAATTAGCTTAGTTAGCTCCTAAATGGCCTATACTTATCTAATTTCTCTCCGAAATAACCTATATACACTTCTTCATCTAGTATTATTCTTCTAACTTTCTTATTTGTTATTTTGCAGATTACATTCACTTCACGGGAAGCTCGGATTATATTGATGGAATGCTTGAGGATGATTTCTTGTACCATGGCTTGTATTGAAACTATTGTAGTATATGGATATATATGAAACTTTGTGTTGGTGCCTAGTTTATGCCTAAGTAATTTTGGTGATTGATGACAGTACGGCAAAGGACTAACCGTGTGTGTGATTAAGATTTCAAATAACACACGTCAACGGCACAAGACGACTCGCCCCCCTCGTTCGTGGAACAGAAGACCGGCGTTCTCTACGATTCTCTTTATTTGAGTCATAGGAAAGCCGTACTATTAAGAGGGGAACCGTAGTGGAAAGGTTTGGGTGGAATCAATCTTTGCACGCGCACACTTCACATATTTTCCCTTAACTGCATCTTTGGAGTGGCTCCCGCCTTTGTGTTTCCTTCTTCTTTGCAAAATGGTCCCCCACCGGTAGTACCGCTGGGCCAAGCGGTAGTACCGTTGGCCCTAGTGGTAGTACTGCTAGCCCTAGCGGTAGTACCGCTGGAGTGCTAGTGGTAGTACCGCTGCAGCCAGCGGTAGTACCGCTAGCTGGCGGTAGTACCGCCCCTGGTCAGCGGTAGTACCGCTCCAAGAGCTTAGTACCGCCTGCCTAGCGGTTGTCCATCGACGGACCTTTTTGCGAAGACTTTCTTGGCGGTGGTAGTTCTTATGCACTACCAGGAGGCCATCGGTAGTACCGCTGCAGCCAGCAGTAGTACCGCTGGAGAGCCAGCGGTAGTACCGCTGCAGCTAGCGGTAGTACCGCTGGCCGCTGCACCCAGCGGTAGTACTGCTAGACTCGGGCAGAGAGTGGGGAAAATGGTTGGATTTTTCCCCCACTATATAAAGGGTTCTTCTAGCCGTGGAACCTTATCTCTTCCTCTCCTAAGCTCCATTGTTGCTCCCTAAGCTCAAAAGTGCCCGATCTCTCTCCCTAGCCAATCAAACTTATTGATTCTTTAGGGATTGGTTAAGAAGGCCTAGATCCACACTTCCACCAAGAGAAAAGTTGATTCCCCCACCAATCCCTTGCGGATCTTGTTACTCTTGGGTGTTTGAGCATCCTAGACGGTTGAGGTCACCACGAAGCCACATTCCATTGTGGTGAAGCTTCGTGGTCTTGTTGGGAGCCTCCAAGCTTTGTGTGGAGTTTGCCCCAACCTTGTTTGTAAAGGTTCGGTCGCCGCCTTCAAGGGCACCTATAGTGGAATCACGGTACCTTGCATCATGCGAGGGAGTGAGGAGAATACGGTGGCCTTAGTGGCTTATTGGGAGCATTGTGCCTCCACACCGCTCCAACGGAGACGTACTTCCTGTCAAAGGGAAGGAACTTCGGTAACACATCCTCGTCTCCATCGGTTCCACTTGTGGTTATCTCTAACCTTTACTTTGTGTATGCTTATGTTGTCGTCTATCTCTTACTTGTATTAGTAACTCTCGTTATTAGCTTCATTAGGGTTCACCCCATTGTTGTGTTTATTGTGAACCCATATGTTGTTTACCTTAACTTGTTAAGATTAATTAAAAAGTGGTCGTTGCCTATTCACCCCCCCCCTCTAGTCAACCATATCGATCCTTTCAATTGGTATCAGAGCCACGTCTCTTTATTAAGGGTTTAACCACCCGAAGTGTATGGAAGGCGAAGAGGGAGTTAACCATGGGCAACCCGAGGCCATGGACTTGACTTCGGTCACAAGGGATGACTTGAATACGGCTATGGCCGCCCTCAAGACGTCCCTGGCGAACGAAGTCAAGACCATGCTCAAAGAGTTAATTGAGGGTTTTAAAAGTTCTCCCGAACCGGCTATAGTGGTTAAACCCACCGTCACCGATTCGGAGGCCAACTCCTCTAAGGAAGCGACTAAAGGTATGCGACCTTCCTCATCTCACAAAAAGGATGGGACTGGAACATATGCCTCAGTTCCACCCCCCATGGCCTATGGAGGATCCGTTCCCGCACCGCGTCTTAATCTTGTTGGTCCTCCTCCTAAGCTTGTAAAAGGTGACTTTGCTAACTGGGTATTTTCTATTAAGTCTCATTTGAATCACAGCTCAACAAACTTGTGGAGAATCATCGAACAAGGATATTATCCCCATGATCCAAGCAACCTCACTCCAAGAGAAGATGCAGACAATCAATACAATCACTCCGCTTTGTTTATTCTCCAGTCCGCAGTGCCACCTGAAGATCTTCCTCACTTGCGTCCCTTCACATTGGCCAAGGATTGTTGGGAGCATATTATGGTGTTGTACAAGGGAAGCTCGAGCATTCAACGATCCAACTATGAAGTGATACTTGATAAGGCCGATGAGTTTGTGATGAAGGAAGACAGGGACCCTCGTGATCTCTATCGGAGGGTGACTGCTATTGCTGTGGCACTCAAGGATCATGGGATCAAGGATGTGGATGATACATGGGTCAAGCGCAAGTTTCTCAAAGCCATCATACCTTTCAACAAAGCCATGTCATCTGTCATCCGTCAGCGGCCAGACTTCCACTCCTTGTCTTCCAGTGAGGTGTTGGATGAATTCATTGCAATGTCAATCATGAACGAAACAGCCGACAATGCACTTGCTCGTGTTCGCTCAAAGACAACTTCACCCAACCTTGCGTTGAAAGCAAAAGCAATGCCTGAAGAAGAAGAAGAGGATGATGAAGAGGAGAGCTGCCCTAAAGACACAAAGTATGCCTATCATGAGCACATGGCTCTTGCCTCAAGGCAATTCTGGGGAAACAAGAGGAACTCAAGACCCACCTTCACCAAGAACAACTCGAGTGGATTCAAACCCAAACAACGAGTAAGGACATGTTATAACTGTGGTAACGTGAGTCACTTCATGGCCGAATGTCCCTATGAGAAAAGGGAAGACAACGGGGGCAAGCTCATTCACAAAGACAAAACCAAATCATTTCCAATCAAGAACAACTTTGTGAAGAAACCCCACCCAAAATGGATGGTGGCCCTTGAAGAGTACCCTTCTGATGATGATGATGATGATGATGATACAGTGGCAACGGCAACTGTTGCTATTGCCACTACCTCTCCCCAGAAGGTGTCTCTATTCAACACCCCCAACGAGAACCACATCACCAAGTGCCTCATGGCAAAAGGTATCAATCAGGTAACTCCCATCATTAAGACCAACATCGCTTTCGCTCCTTCATTGTTAAATTGTGTTGAAGATAGTGATGTTGGGGAACTTAATGAGCATGATCTTGACAAGTTTCTGTGCACTATTAAGGGAGAAGCCAAGAAGCACTTTGTTGCTCTCTTGGAAGAACTGGGTGAGGCCATTGACCTCATTGAGTCTCATGAGGAGACCATCTTCGAGCTTCAGGGACACAGTCGTGACTATGCTGATGAAATTGCTGAATTATATAATGCTCTAGAAAAGGAGCGCACTCTTCGTTTGGCTCTTGAGGAGTCATATAATGATGATTGTGCTAAAATGCAAAAGAAACTAGATCATCATGTTGTTCTTACTCGTATGCTTAAGTCTGAAAAGTATGCTCTTGGGGTTGGCCATGACAGACTCAAAGAGGAGTTTCACACACTTGACAAGGCCCACAAGGTCTTGAAAGGTGTTCATTTCTCTCTGAAAGAGTCTCATGATCAACTCCAAGCAAAGCTTACCAAGGAGATCTCTACTTGTCCTCCCTTTGTGTTAATTGATAGTTCTTGTGCAACTAACCCCTGTTGTGAGCATGTACATCTTGTGGAGGAAAATGCCAAGTTAAAGGAGAAACTTGAGAAGGGCCTTGTGGCATGCATACAAGGTGAGAAGAGCCTCAACGACCTCTTGAGCACTCAAAAGGGTGTTGTAGGAAAGGAGGGACTTGGACTTACCTCCAAGTCAAAAGGTAAAAGGAGGAACAGGAACAAACAATCTCCTACCCTCATGGACATCTTTTTCAAAGAGGGTGAGGGGACTCAGAAGGTGAACAGGAACAAGGTGGACTATGGAAACCTCAAGAAGGGCAAAACCATTCCTACTAACACAGCCGGCAAACTCAATTCTTCTTATGTCTTATGTTGTGCTAGTGATGGGCATGTTTATGCCAGATTTGTTGCTTCCTACGATGAGTATATTGAATGGGCTATCTGGGTTCCTAAGACCCTTGTCTCTAACATGAAAGGACCCATTAAAAAATGGGTACCTAAAACCAAGCCTTGATCTATTGCAGGAGTTTTCTTCCGGTGGGGTGTCATGGTTGCTCGATAGTGGAGCAACAAATCATATGACCGGAAGCAAGAACTTAGTGGTGGATGTGCATCCTTCTCCATCTATGCCCACCCATGTCCAATTCACCGATGCATCCTCGTCAAAGGTATTGGGATTCGGTAAGGTGGTCGTCTCTCAAGAGTTATCTATTAAGAAGGTCATGCTTGTTGAGTCACTTGCCTACAATTTACTTTCGGTTTGTCAACTCGCAATTATGGGTTTTTCCACATTCTTTAATCTTGATACTGTGGTCCTCCTGAGGAGCAAGACTCTTAAAGTAGCCTATGTTGGATATGTAGAAAATGGTCTTTATTGGTGAACTTCTCAAAGCGACCCCCTAAGACCGCGACATGTTTAATGGCTAAAGTTGATGTGGGTTGGCTTTGGCATCGCCGTTTAGCTCATGTCAATATGAGATCTTTGCAAAGTCTTCTGACAGGGGACCATATTCGTGGACTAATAAATGTGAGTTTTGCTAAAGATCGTGTTTGCAGTGCCTGCATTGAAGGAAAGATTCATGAAACTGCTCATCGTCCAACGACTCTTATCTACACTAAGAGGCCATTGGAGCTTCTCCATATGGATCTGTTTGGCCCTCCATCATTTGATAGTCTTGGAGGCAGAAAGTATTGCTTGGTGATTGTTGACGACTAGTCAAGATATACCTGGGTATATTTCTTCAAAAAGAAGAGTGAAACTCAACAAACTGTCATCAACTTTGCTAATGAAGCCCAACGTCAACATGAAGCAAAAATCTTGATGATTAGAAGTGGCAACGGCACCGAGTTCAAGAACTAGACCTTGGATGAGTTTCTAGGTGATGAGGGAATAAAACACCAATATTATGCACCATATACTCCTCAACAAAATGGCATGGCAGAAAGGAAGAATCGTACCTTGATAGACACTGCAAGGACAATGATGGCAGAATTCAAATCTCCATATAACTTCTGGGCAGAGGCCATCAACACAGCATTTCATGCATCCAATCGGCTCTATATTCGCAAAGGCTTGAACAAGACTCCGTATGAGATTCTAACTGGAAACAAACCCAATCTCAAGTACTTCCGGGTATTCGGTTGTAAGTGTTTCATTCTCAAGAAAGGTGCACGTTTAGCTAAATTTGATTCTAGAGCATATGAGGGCATCTTTGTTGGTTATGCTACAAACTCTCATGCTTACCGTGTCCTCAACAAGTCCACCGGACTCATTGAGGAGACGTGTAACGTGGAGTTTGATGAAAATAATGGCTCCCAAGTGGAGCAAAGTGGCCTTTGTGATGTAGGTGATGAAATTCCTCCCCAAGCCATAAGAAGAATGGGATTGGTCAAATAGTCCCCATTGAGGAACCCCTTGTGACCGAAGGAGAAGGACAATGCTCTACTCAAGTGGAGCCATCACCTCTACAAGCCCCACACGCTTCCGATGAACAAAGAGAAGACTCTCAACAAAATGAACAAGCTCAAGGTCAAGATAAATTGCCCAACAATGATCATGTGTCTCATGATATTCAAGCACTCTCCCAAGACTCCGAACCTGCTCATGATCAAGATCAAGTGCAACCACGAGATCCAGACCAAGTAGAACCACAAGATCAAGATCAAGAGCAATCACAAATACAAGAACAAACTAGTGAACCTGCTCAAGTCGAAGGACAAGATGATCAGGATACTGTCTCACAATTCCCTTCTGCAGCACCAACAGTCGGTGCCAAGGGAGGCTCAAGACGCAAGGGCAAGCAAAGTAAACAAGTCGATGCTCCCCCGTTATCCAATGAAGAACTCTTGGAGCGTCGAGCATCCAAGATTGCGAACAAGCTGAAAGTCAAGTCACATCTTATGAAGAATGTACTTGGCAGTTTGAAAAGGGGAGTATCCACCCGTCAACAGATTTGGAATTATTGTGAGCATCGCGCATTTGTTTCATATTGTGAACCTCAACAGGTACAGGAAGCGCTCGATGATGAGGATTGGCTTATGGCCATGCATGAAGAACTTAACAACTTCGAGCGCAACCAAGTCTGGGATTTAGTGCCTAGGCCAACGGAGGAACATAATGTCATCGGGACCAAATGGATATTCAAGAACAAGCAAGATGCCAATGGGATTGTGATTCGAAACAAGGCAAGACTGGTGGCTCAAGGCTACTCCCAAGTCGAGGGTATCGACTACGGTGAAACATTTGCCCCTGTTGCTCCTCTAGAATCTATTCGCATGTTGCTTGCATTTGCTTCTCATCATAACTTCAAATTACAACAAATGGATGTGAAAAGTGCCTTTCCTAATGGTCCTTTAAATGATTTGGTCTATGTCAAACAACCCCCGGGATTCGAACATCCTAAGCTCCCCGTGCGTGGTATGAGTATCTTACTGAGTTGTTACAAGATCGTGGGTTTGAAATTGGGAAGATAGATCCCACTCTTTTTACTAAGAGGGTTAAAGGGGATTTGTTCATATGCCAACTATATGTTGATGATATTATCTTTGGCTCTCCTAACATTTCCTTCAATGAAGAATTTGTTGCACTAATGATTGAGAAATTTGAGATGTCCATGATGGGAGAGTTGAAGTTCTTCCTCGGGTTCGAGATTAAACAAGGCCTAGAAGGTACCTTCATCAAACAAGCCAAGTACACTCAAGACATGCTCAAACAGTTCGAGCTCGAAGATGTCAAACCGGTCAAGTTCCCCATGCCAACAAGATGCAAGCTTGACAGTGATCCCAATGGTAAAGCAATGGATCAAAAGGTATATCGCTCCATGATTGGATCCCTCCTTTACCTTTGTGCATCTAGACTAGATATTATGTTGAGTGTAGGGATATGTGCACGGTTTCAATCTGCACCAAAAGAAAGTCATTATATGGCTGTTAAGCGAATCTTTCGATATTTGGCTCATACCCCAAACTTTGGTCTTTGGTATCCCAAAGGAGCAAACTTCAATCTAGTTGGCTATTCTGACTCAGATTGGGCAGGAGATTGTGTGGAGAGGAAGTCAACTTCTGGAGGATGCCAATTCCTTGGTCGTTCATTGGTAAGTTGGTCTTCAAAGAAGCATAATTGTGTCTCTCTATCATCCACCGAAGCTGAATATGTGGCAGCTGCAAGTTGTTGTGCACAATTGCTATGGATGAGGCAAACTTTAAAGGATTACGGTGTCACTTGTGACAAAGTGCCTCTTCTATGTGACAATCAAAGTGCTATCAAGATTTCCATCAACCCAATGCAACATAGCAAAACCAGGCATATTGATATTCTTCATCACTTCATTCTGAACATATCAAGCTAGGTGATATTGAGGTTCACTTCATCCACACTGAAGAGCAACTTGCAGATACTTTCACTAAGCCTCTAGATGAAGCAAGGTTCCGGGAGTTAAGGCATGAGCTAAATATCATTGATTCAAGCAATGTGGATTGAAGCTAGGCATGTGGCACCTCACTTTGCATTCTATCTTGGTCTAGATGTAGGCATGGACATAGGGGGAGTGTTGTTCTCTCAATGAACTTTCCCTCCCCCCATTATGCATAAATCAATCTAGTCTTTCACTTTAACCATTGTCAAATGGCACTTGTGCTTCAAAGATGAGCATTGGTCCTGAACCCAAGGATAATTCTTCGCGGTGTCGTACCTTTGTCTCAAACATAGGTGGCCTCGGCCACCGCCCGCCCACCTTTCTCTCATATCGAAGAAAGGATATAAAATGACAAGTCAGTATATATTTCTGGTGTTATCTTCTTTTTCCACTTACTTGTCATTTGCCCATGTTCTTCTCTTCTCCTAGGTCCCGTTGTGACATTTGCAGCGGTACTACCGCCAGGGGTAGCGGTACTACCGCCAGGACCCCAGCAGTACTACTGCCAGGGGTAGCAGTACTACCGCCAGGACCCCAGCGGTACTACCGCCAGGGGTAGAGGTACTACCGCTAGGGATAGCGGTCCTACCGCCAGGATCCCAATCTACCACGACCTAACTAGGAATTTTTTAGGGCTGTCTCAGGGGGAGCGGTACTACCGCCAGGACCCCAGTGGTACTACCGCTGCAGCCAGCGGTACTACCGCCAGGACCACAGCGGTACTATCGCTGGCCCGTACCCCTTGGGCTATATAAAGGAGGGGGAGCCCGTTTTTTTGCTGCCTCTTTCTTCTTCCTCGCGGCTCCTCCCTCCCCAACTCCGAACTCCTCCTATTTCGATCTCTATTCGTGGAGCCCCTTCTCTCCGTTGAGTTGGAGGGTTTGCTTCACTTCTCCTTCCTCCTCCAAGTGCAATGGACCCCGGTAAAGCTCCTCTCCTTCTTCTCTTGGTTGATGTTCTTGTTCTAGGGTTAGGAGCATTGGTGGTTTGGATCCATGTCTTTGCCTTGTTCTTAGATGGCATGAAGGACTTATTTGAGGGGAGTATAGGTCTTATGAATCGTGCTGTTTATTTTGCCATGCCCTAGGATTTACATGTTTTAGATCAAGCACTTGAACTATGTTTGGGTTAGATCTAAAACTTGCTCTCTCTTGACTAGGCATGTGCTTATTTAGATGGTACTTGTGTTCCTCATGTGATTAGGGCTGTCGTGGAGTTCTTAGTGTTCATACACAGCCCATGCCCCTTGTAAAATCCGTGTAGCCATATCTATGAGGTCCAGTTTTATTACAAATCTGAAAATCAAACCCCAGCGGTACTACCGCCAGGGGTAGCGGTACTACCGCTAGGACCCCAGCGGTACTACCGCCAGGGGTAGCGGTACTACCTCCAGAAGGATTCTCTGTGTTTTCTTCTCATATACTTGGCAATGTGTGTTTACTTTTCTGCCTTCTCTGGTTCATTGTCTTGACACCTTTTGTCGCTCTCTTTCGGTGTGCGTTTTGTATCACAGGTGGTGCTCGACGCTCGAACCCCCCACGGGACACACAACCAAAGCATTTTCGCAATCCTGAGGCTCCAGAGGGTTCCGCCACTTCAGGGCTGCAACCAAAAAAGCAGGCTTTCAAAAAGACCGCTCAGAAGGACAAGGGGCTCAACGTTCGCACCATGCCCCCCAAGGACTTTCTGCGGTTCCGCACTCAAAATCACTACCTCCAAGAGCGGGTTGTGATCAAGAATGTCGAGCATGTGTGGACACGGGATCACTCCAGGATCTACCGTGATATCATCAACCATTTCAAGAAGAACTTTGTCCCCATTCAGTGGATTGACCTGGCTCACCTTCAACGGAACATGGACTACTTTGGTGATGCTCTTTCTCTGATTGACAAACTGGGCATCAAGGACATCATCACTTTCAAGACAGACTTTGACCCCAATGTTGTTGCCCAATTCTATGTCACGGTTCACTTCTCTCCTGATGACGAGCGCTCCATGGTGTGGATGACTGGGACTCAGAACATGACCGGTACCTGGCGTGAATTCATGGCATTCCTCAAGGTTGAGTTCCAGGGAGCTGACACTCCACTTGGGTCGCGGCCTCATGCTGCAGCTCCCACTGATAGGGCTCCCGCCAAGGACAGATTGCAGCAACTCTATGTGAAGAAGGGTGTACTCCCCAAGCATCTGGACATCATGCATCGGATCTTCCGTAACACCCTCTTTCCTCGCATTAGCAACTTCGACGAGGTACATGGCTCTCTGGCTGAGATGCTACTGCTCTGTGAGGAGGCTATGACTAAGGAGTCTGCCCCTCTTGATATTTCTGATGTGATGTTCACTGAGCTCTGGAACTGCATCATGATGCGCAAGGTTCCCATCTACGGGCCCTATCTGTTTGCTTATATCCGTCAGAAGTGGCAAGACACCTATCCGCAGGAGGAGTTATACATTCAGGATGACTCTATTGTGCACGATCCTGTCAAGCTTCGCGTCAAGGATAAATGGGCCAACCCATCAACCTCCTCTCAACACATGGACACTGATACAGAGACTACTGCTGACAGAGGAACCGCCTCTCAGTCCCGCCCTTCTGCCATGCCATCTTGGGCCATCAAACTGCAGGATAAGATGAAGACTCTATTCTGTATGCAGGCTAAGGGCCAGTACCAGATGCACGTGGCTCAGAAGGAGAACCGTCAGAGGCACAAGCGTGTCCTCAGGACTCTTGATGTTGACATCTCCAGCGGATTAGAGGACGACATAACTCCAGAGGCTACTTGGATGCGGGCTCAAGGGTACCAGTGGTCTGGCGCTGAGGAGGAAGAGGAGGAGCAGGACGATCCGGAGGGTATGGACGAGTCTGGAGATGCTGAGGATGAGGAGTAACCACCTGTGGCGTTAGGTGTGCCCCTTTTTGGTGTCTTGTGCCAAAGGGGGAGAGAGTCTAGGAGATTTGCTTTGAGAGTCGAACTTTGCTTTGCTTTGCTTATCCTTCGTGTTTTGCTTCGAACTTGGTTTGCTTCTATTTTGCTATCTTTTGTGAGACATGAACTTGTGTGAGATTTATTTCCATCATATGTTGTGAGTCATATGCTCCTTATTGCCATATTTCTCTATCTTTTGGTTCTCATATTATTCTATGTGCAAATTCGGTATTGTCATCAATCCACCAAAAAGGGGGAGATTGTTGGGGCATAGTTTATGCCTAAGTAATTTTGGTGATTGATGACAGTACCGCAAAGGACTAACCGTGTGTGTGATTAAGATTTCAGATAACACATGTCAACGGCACAAGAAGACTCGCCCCCCTCGTTCGTGGAACAGAAGACCGGCGTTCTCTACGATTCTCTTTATTTGAGTCATAGGAAAGCCGTACTATTAAGAGGGGAACCGTAGTGGAAAGGTTTGGGTGGAATCAATCTTTGCACGCGCACACTTCACATATTTTCCCTTACCTGCATCTTTGGAGTGGCTCCCGCCTCTGTGTTTCCTTCTTCTTTGCAAAATGGTCCCCTAGCGGTAGTACCGCTGGAGTGCTAGCGTTGTACCGCCCCTGGTCAGCGGTAGTACCGCTCCAAGAGCTTAATACCGCCTGCCTAGCGGTTGTTCGTGGACGGACCTTTTTGCGAAGACTTTCTTGGCGGTGGTAGTTCTTATGCACTACCACGGGGCCAGCGATAGTACCGCTGCAGCCAGCGGTAGTACCGCTGCACCCAGCGGTAGTACCGCTAGACTCGGGCAGAGAGTGGGGAAAACGGTTGGATTCCCCCCCCCCCACTATATAAAGGGTTCTTCTAGCTGTGGAACCTTATCTCTTCCTCTCCTAAGCTCCATTGTTGCTCCCTAAGCTCAAAAGTGCCCGATCTCTCTCCCTAGCCAATCAAACTTGTTGATTCTTTAGGGATTGGTTGAGAAGGCCTAGATCCACACTTCCACCAAGAGAGAAGTTGATTCCCCCACCAATCCCTTGCGGATCTTGTTACTCTTGGGTGTTTGAGCATCCTAGACGGTTGAGGTCACCTCGAAGCCACATTCCATTGTGGTGAAGCTTCGTGGTCTTGTTGGGAGCCTCCAAGCTTTGTGTGGAGTTTGCCCCAACCTTGTTTGTAAAGGTTCGGTCGCCGCCTTCAAGGGCACCTATAGTGGAATCACGGTACCTTGCATCGTGCGAGGGTGTGAGGAGAATACGGTGGCCTTAGTGGCTTATTGGGGAGCATTGTGCCTCCACACCGCTCCAACGGAGACGTACTTCCTGTCAAAGGGAAGGAACTTCGGTAACACATCCTCGTCTCCATCGGTTCCACTTGTGGTTATCTCTAACCTTTACTTTGTGTATGTTTATGTTGTCGTCTATCTCTTACTTGTCTTACTAACTCCCGTTATTAGCTTCATTAGGGTTCACCCCATTGTTGTGTTTATTGTGGACCCATATGTTGTTTACCTTAACTTGTTAAGATTAATTAAAAAGTGGTCGTTTCCTATTCACACCCCCCCTCTAGTCAACCATATCGATCCTTTCACTTTGTATGCATGTGGATGAAACTGGTGTAATATATGGTTTGGTACGGATGCAACTTGCATAATATGTATGCACTATGGATGAAAGTTATTTTAATATGCTTATGAGTATGGAAAGAACTTTATTTATGTCAAATATATATATATATATATATATATATATCCTGATTATTGTTAAAAATGCTGGATATAATAAAAATAAATTAAAAAGGGGCTGGTTCCCCCCTTTGCCGTCTGCCCCCACATGGCAAAGGGGTGATGGCAGACGACAAAGATGGGAGAGAGAGGGGGCTGGTTCCCCCCTTTGCCGTCTGCCCCCACATGGCAAAGGGGGGAATCAGCCCCCTCTCTCTCCCCTCTTTGCCGTCTGCCCCCACATGGCAAAGGGGGATGGCAGACGGCAAAGAGGGGAGAGAGAGGGGGTTGGTTCCCCCCTTTGCTGTCTGCCCCCACATGGCAAAAGGGGGATGGCCGACGACAAAGAGAGGAGGCCTGGAGTTAACACTTAACGGGTCGTTGGAGTATGTGCCATCCCATTTAATATGTCGTCTGCCCCCTCATGGCAAAGATTCTTCGCCGTTCGCTTTAAAAAAGCAGACGGCAAAGAACGTCTTCACCGGATTTTTTTTTGCCGTCAACTTTGCCGTCTGCTCACCGACTGCAAATCCTTTGCCATCAGTGGTTGCCCCCTTTGCCGTCCGCCATGGCAGATGGCAAATTTCTGAATTTCAGTAGTGACTTGTGCATATTAAGCACCATGATCTTCATGATTGAGAGTCTCTCGTTTTGTCACCACCATATAGCTAGTGGGAAATTTTCATTATATAACTTGGCTTGTATATTCCAATAATAGGCTTCCTCAAAATTGCCTTAGGTCTTCGTGAGCAAGCAAGTTGGATGCACACCCACTAGTTTTCTTTAAGAGCTTTCACATACTCTTAGCGCTAGTGTATCAAATCCCTACTCATTCACGTTGATATCTATTGATGAGCATCTCCATAGCTCATTGATATGCCTAGTCAATGTGACCATCTTCTCCTTGTTTGTCTTGCAACCTCCACCACACTCCACTCCACTTATAGTGCTAAAACCATGGCTCACGCTCATGTATTGCGTGAGAGTTGAAAAAGTTTCAGAAAGTAAAGGTGTGAAAACAATTACTTGGCCAATACCTAGGTTGTGTATGATTTAAATTCGTTGTGCAAGGATGATAGAGCATAGCCAGACTATATGATTTTGTAGGGATAACTTTCTTTTGGCCTAGTTATTTTGAAAGTTCATGATTATCTTGCTAGTTTGCTTGAAGTATTATTGTCTCCACATCAATAGCAAACTATTGTTTTGAATCTAATGGATCTGAACATTCACGTCACATAAAAGGAGTTACAAAGGGCATCTATGCTAGGCAGCATGAAAGCATCAAAAATTCATTCTTTATCACTTCCCTACTCGAGGACGAGCAGGAGTTAAGCTTGGGGATGCTTGATACGTCTCAAACGTATCTATAATTTTTGATGGTTTCATGCTGTTATCTTGTCAACTTTGGATGTTTTGTATACCTTTTATATCTTTTTTGGGACTAACTTATTAATTCAGTGTTGAGTGCCAGTTCCTGTTTTTCTGTCTTTTTGACTCTTTTCAGATCTGATTTTGGAACGGAGTCCAAACGGAATAAAATCCCCTAAATAATTTTTTTGAGAACGGAAGAAGATCGGAGGACTTGAGGGCCAAGGCAGGGGGCCCACAGGGAGCCCACAAGCCCTGTTGACGCGGCCAGGGGGGCCCGCGGCAACCAGGCTTGTGGCCTCCCTAGCGCTCCCCTGCCCTAGCTCTTTGGCCTATAAATTCCCTAAAATCGCAGAAAAAATGAGGGCATCCACGAAAATACTTTTCCGCCGCCGCAAGCTTCCGTTTCCACGAGATCTCATCTGGAGACCCTTCCCGGTGCCCTGCCGGAGGGGACTTTGGAGTTGGAGGGCTTCTACATCAACATCATCGCCTCTCCAATGACTTGTGAGTAATCCACTTCAGACCTACGGGTCCGTAGTTAGTAGCTAGATGGATTCTTCTCTCTCTTGGATCTTCAATACAAAGTTCTCCATGATCTTCATGGAGATCTATCCGATGTAATCCTCTTTGGCGGTGTGTTTGTCGAGATCCGATGAATTGTGGATTTATGATCAGATTATCTATGAATTATATTTGAGTCTTTGTTGATTTCTTATATGCATGATTTGATATCCTTGTAAGTCTCTCCGAGTCTTGGGTTTTGTATGGCCAACTAGATCTATGACTCTTGCAATGGGAGAAGTGCTTGGTTTTGGGTTCATACCGTGCGGTGACCTTTCCCAGTGACAGAAGGGGCAGCAAGGCACGCATCATGTTGTTGCCATCAAGGGTAACAAGATGAGCTTTCATCATAAATTTGAGATTGTCCATCTACATCATGTCATCTTGCTTAAGGTGTTACTCTGTTCTTTTGAACTTAATACACTAGATGCATGCTGGATAGCGGTCGACGTGTGGAGTAATAGTAGTAGATGCAGAAAGTATCGGTCTACTTGTTTTGGACGTGATGCCTATAGATATAATCATTGCCATAGATAACGTCATGACTTTGCGCGGTTCTATCAATTGCTAGACAGTAATTCGTTCACCTACCGTATACTTGCTTTCATGAGAGAAGCCACTAGTGAACACTACGGCCCCCGGGTCTATTCACAACTATCGTCTCCACTTTCACTTTTACTTTGCTTTGTTTGCTTTCTGCTTTCAGCTCTCACTTTCCAAACAATCTATAAGGGATTGACAACCCCTTCATAGCATTGGGTGCAAGCTCTTTGTGTTTGTGCAGGTACTTGTGACTTGACGCGATCCTCCCACTGGATCGATACCTTGGTTCTCAAACTGAGGGAAATACTTACCGCCGATGTGCTACATCACCCTTTCCTCTTCAAGGGAACATCAACGCAAGGCTCCAAGGCCGCGAGGAAATCCTTTGCATATTTGCCAAGGAAGTTCCTATAGGCGTAGCCCGTAGCAGCAGGATTCCTGGCGCCGTTGCCAGGGAAGGTCTCTTGTCGCAGTAGCAGGAATCATGCTCATTGTGAGCGGCAACTGTCAAGGGGGTGAGCTTGTCCAGCCCCTCCTGGTTTAAGATGGTGGAGGGCAGCAGGGCCGGCTCCACCTGCGCTGCAGCGGTGGCAATGCTCTTCTTATTTGGAGCCATGGCGACAGTGTCGTGGAGTGGAGGCGGAGAAGGAGAGCAGCAAGTGATTCTTGCGCAAGGAAGGATAAGAAGCGGTGCGTAGAAGAGGTGTTCGAGGAAAGGAAAGAAATGATGATGCTGGTTCGATGCGCAAGGAATTCTTAAGGCGGGTGTGTAGTTACATAGGTATTGTGGGAGAAGTGGGTGTGTCCCATCTCATCATGGCCGCCACAGATCGCCAACTAGGCCCTGAAGTTTGTCAGGCCTTGTGTCCTTTCGATCGGTGTTGTTTTCCGATCAACGGGCGGAACCGGCAGTGATGTACCAGCCATATGCCTTCCACATCAGCCATCGCCAGGACAGCCATTGCGGTGCCTGTCGAGGGAACGAGCCTAAAAAGAGCACCAGGGGTACAAATGAGGGGGCGGAGCCTTGCTATGGCACAAGTGCAACACTCGGATGTGCGAGATCAGGCCCCACTTGGGAGTTGTAAAGACCCTACTTCTCGGGCCCACATGCTTAGTGCTTCTTACGGTGGTGCGTATACACGGGGTGCTTAACCCTTATCCAGAAGCTCGGGTTCGGTTTATATATAGTTTTCCATGACCGGCCATGTGCCATTACTAGGTGATGTCGACTACACAACTTTATTCTTGTAGACAATGTTGGGCCTCCAAGCACCGAGTTTTGTAGGACTCTAGTAATTTTCCCTCAAGTGGATGACCTAAGGTTTATCAATCCATGAGAGGTGTAGGATGAAGATGGTCTGTCTCTAACAACCCTGCAATCAAATACAAAAACACAACACAATGGAAAATTGTACACGTGCACTAGTTCGATGAAGAGATGGTGATACAAGTGTAGTATGTATAGTAGATATATGTGAGAACCTGGAATTTACTTGCAGACCCTCCTTTATATATTTGTTAACCCCAGGATCATTGTTGACAACAAAGTAAAATGGTATCATTACATAATGTTAAAAATATATTACGATTTTAATAAATCTTGCCACAAGGCATACATAGATAAATGCCTCATGCCATTTATTACAATCATAACAACAGCGAAAAGTACGATGCATAGAGACTCCATCTCAGCCACACGCAGTCAATGTAGTCCACATGAACTCACTCATATGGATCGCCATAGTAGTCGTAGTCATCACCTTCATCTTTATGTAACTCTCTTGTCAACAAAAGTATTGCCATGAGCACATTACGTACTCAACATGCCTCCCTCGGAGAAGGTCCTAATAGCTACATGTGGCTTCAAAGGATGGATATATGGCTCATTTGCATAAAAGCTATTTTTATTTGAAAACAATAGCATTTGGATAAAAGTTGTTTTTGATGAAAACATGTTTATATCGAGAATAAATTTCATCAAAGTGATGATCCTCGGTCAACTCACATTCTTCATAGGTTCCAAGAATAGGGGCAAAGAGGGAATAAGCAAGACATGTCATGTATGTCAAGAAAGATTCATGTGTCGTCCATGATCGTGTACACGTCTATTCGAATAGATTCACACTCTACACAGGTCGTACACTTTACCCACACGACCCAATATCATCTTGATGCCACGAGTGTCCATTGGCGTAGTACACCATTTTGTATACCGGCAGGGAGATTGTGATGAATTCTTTCATTAGACGAACTTACTGTGTCAAGCCCACTAGGTTTCAACACGGAAGTAACCGCGGTTCACAATTGAAGCCCCCTTTTGTGTTGAGGATACTCCTCGCAAGGCAGCTATCCCATCCGCGGTACGATGATGCCGACAATAAGGATGAACTAACTAATCAACCAAGCCAGTTGTAACGCCCCAGATGCGATCCTATCCTTATTTTTGGCTCGAGGGCCTCAACAAGGATAGAAGAGCATTTCGTTGTTTTGCAAGAATGGATATCGTTACAAGTACATGTACAGAAGATATGAGTATATGGAATTGGCTTACACTCTCAACAAGCTACAACCTGAACAACACAATACAACAATATATTCAATCACCATGTAGGAGAGCAGGGTCCGACTACGGATGAAAGCAAACAATAAAAGAATGACGTCCATCCTTGCTATCCCAGGCTACCGGCCTCGAACCCATCCTAGATCAAAGATGATGAAGAAGAAGAAACTCCAAATAGAACAATCATCGCGCTGACGTCAAAGTGTCGCTTTTACCTGTACCTGCAACTGTTGTTTTAGTAATCAGTGAGCCACAGGGACTTAGCAATCTCACTTACAAATGTAACAAGACTAGCAAAGCTTAATGGGTTAGGTATGGTTAAGTGGTGTGGCTGCAGCAAGCAACTATGCATTACTTGAGTGGCTAACCTAGGAGTACAAGAATAAGAGGGGTGATCTACGCATAGCGGATGTGATCTACTGATGATCAAATGAATGATTCTGAACACCTACTTGCGTCAGACATAACCTCACATTGTCCTCAATCGGGGAAGGAGCTCATGAAAGATACGATCACGGTTACGCACACAGTTGGCATATTTTAATTAAGCGTACCACAAGTTATCTAGAACCAGATGTTAAACAAAGTTTCCAAGTTTACAACATAATCGCGGGCACGGCTTTCCGAAAGATTTAACCCTGAAGGGGTGCTCCAACTAGTCCATCACAAATTACCACAAGTTACATAGAAAGCCTCGATCATGAAACTCGTGCTCTCCACGTATTCCATAGTGGAAAACCTCAACTCTGGTATAGCCCAAAGCATTACTGGAATCCCGATGCCTAAGATATTTCATAAAAGGTAAAACAAGTCCAGCATGGCCAGCCGACGTGTCGACGAACCCGACAAGAGTCGCGTATCTCATTCTCAGGACACGACCGGATGAACAGTACGCATGGTGGCCGGATAGACATCCCCCGAGTTGCCCCAGGTGGCCCCAAAAAGTGGCTTTGGTTTGCACCAACACTGATGAGGAGCAGTGGCCTCGGGGTTGATCAATTACTCCGCGGGTGCCGGCGGGTTCCCATGCATTTTTATTAGTTATTAAGCAAATGTAGTACCAAAGTTGGGCCTTGCCAGACAAGTTTTAACTAAGAAAAGTTATCAAGGGGGTCCCCATTACAATCCCGAGCGTGTTAGGAGTGCTCAACTGTGGAATATAACACTGGTAGTCGAAACTAAGGCGGCAAAGTTGGAACAAAACACCAGGCTAGAAGGCCAGGCCTTCCACCTTTTACCAAGTATATAGGTGCATTAAATAAAATAGCAATTATATGATGATATAACAAGGAACCCATGTTTTCACATGGAAGCAAGGGCACCTGCAAATAGCAACGCTATCAAATGCTGATCAAGCAGTAACATAGCCAAACAAGGCTTGTTAGGTAGTGGAGGGGTTAGAGGTTTTACATGGCAATGTTGGGAGGCTTATTAAACAGGTGGTAGGTAGTGAGACATAGCGAAAGAAACGAGACAACTACCATGGAAATGATAGTAATGTTATCTTGGGAAATGGTCATCTTGCGTGTGATCCCACTTGGAAGAAGAAGGAAACCGTGAAGCAGACGAACCCATATAGTCGAACGAATCATCACACTCCGAAGCGGTTCTTAACTCTATTGAGAAGAAACAATCTGGCCCAACAGTCGACACACAACTACACCACAACATATGCAAAATGTGATGTGCAAGCTATTGGAAATATGCCCTAGAGGCAATGATAAATAGTTATTATTATATTTCCTGTTTAAAGATAATCGTTTATTATCCATGCTATAATTGTATTGAATGAAAACATAGATACATGTGTGGATACATAGACAAAACAATGTCCCTAGCAAGCCTCTATTTGGCTAGCCAGTTGATCAAGGATAGTCAAGGTTTTCCGACTATGTGCAAAGTGTTGTCGCTTGATAACTGGATCACATCATTAGGAGAATCATGTGAGGGACTAGACCCAAACTATGAACGTAGCATATTGATCGTGTCATTTTATTACTATAGTTTTCTGCGTGTCAAGTATTTGTTCCTATGACCATGAGATCATATAACTCACTCGCACCGGAGGAATACCTTGTGTGCATCAAACGTCACAACGTAACTGGTGACTATAAAGGTGCTCTACAGGTATCTCCGAAGGTGTCCGTTGAGTTAGCATGGATCAAGACTGGGATTTGTCACTCCGTATGACGGAGAGGTATCTCGGGGCCCACTCGGTAATACAACATCACACACAAGCCTTGCAAGCAATGTGACTACGTGTAAGTCACGGGGTCTTGTATTACAAAACGAGTAAAGAGACTTGCGGGTAACGAGATTGAAATAGGTATGCGGATACTGACGATCGAATCTCTGGCAAGTAACATACCGAAGGACAAAGGGAATGACATACGGGATTATATGAATCCTTGACACTGAGGTTCAACCGATAAGATCTTCAGAGAATATGTAGGATCCAATATGGGTATCCAGGTCCCGCTATTGGATATTGACCGAGGAGTACCTCGGGGCATGTCTACATAGTTCTCGAACCCGCAGGGTCTGCACACCTAAGGTTCGGTGATGTTTTAGTATAGTTGAGTTATATATGTGGTTAACGAATGTTTTTCGGAGTCCCGAATGAGATCATAGATGTCACGAGGATTTCCAGAATGGTCCGGAGATGAAGGTTGATATATAGGATGACTTCATTTGGTTACCGAAAGGTTTTCGGGCATTACCGGGAGTGCGAATGGGTTCCAGATATTCATCGGGAGGGGGCAACCCACCCAGGGGAAGCCCAAAGGCCCTAGGAGTGGTGCACCAGCCATTAGTGGGCTGGTGGGACAGCCCAAAGGGACCTATGCACCAATAAAGAAAAACCAAAGAAAAGGAAAATAAGGTGGGAAGGAAGAGAAGGACTCCACTTTCCAATCCTAGTTGGACTAGGCTTGGAGTAGGACTCCACCTCCTCCCTAGCTGGCGCACCCTTGAGGGCTTGGCCCTCAAGGCAAGCCTCCTCCCCCTCCCTCCTATATATAGTGTTGATTTAGGGCTGATTTGAGACAACTTTTGCCACGTGCAACTCAGATCTAGACACCATAGTTTTACCTTTACATCGTATTTCCGCGAAGCTCGGGCGTAGCCCTGCAGGAGTAGATCCTCCACCACCACCGGAGCGTCGTCACGCTGCCGGTGAACTCATCTACTTCTCCGTATTGCTTGCTGGATCAAGAAGGCCGAGATCATTGTTGAGTTGTACGTGTGCTGAACGCGGAGGTGCCGTCCGTTCGGCACTAGATCGGAACGGATCGTGGGACGGATCGCGAGACGGTTCGTGGGACGGTTCATGGACCGGATCGAGGGACGTGAGGACGTTCCACTACATCAATCGCGTTTATTAACGCTTCCTCCTGTGCGATCTATAAGGATACGTAGATCCAAATCTCCTCTCGTAGATGGACATCAGCATGATAGATCTTCGTGTGCGTAGGAAATTTTTTGTTTCCCAGTCAACGTTCACCAATAGTGGTATCAGAGCTAGGTTCATGCGTAGATGTTATCTCGATTAGAACACAAAGGGTTTTGTGGATGGTGATGTTCGATTTGCTGCCCTCCTTAGTCTTTTCTCGATTCAGTGGTATTGTTGGATTAAAGCGGCCCGGACCGACATTATTCGTACGCTTACGAAAGACTGGTTTCATCGCTTTACATGCAACCTCGTTGCATAAAGATGACTGGCGGGTGTTGGTTTCTTCAACTTTAGTTGAATTGGTTTTGACCCAGGTGGTCCTTGGAGAGGTTAAATAGCAATTTGCACATCTCCGTTGTGGTTTTTGCGTAAGTAAGAAGCGATCTACTAGATACCCATAGGAGCCACGTAAAACATGCAACAATAAATTAGAGGACGTCTAACTTATTTTTGCAGGGTATGCTTGTGATATGATATGGCCAATGACATGATGTGATATATTGGATGTATAAGATGATCATGTTGTAATAGTTAAATATCGACTTGCAAGTCGATGGTATGGCAACCGGCAGGAGCCATAGGGTTGTCTTTGAACTTACGTTTGTGTTTGCAGATGCGTTTACTATATTGCTAGGACGTAGCTTTAGTAGTAATAGCATAAGTAGCACGACAACCCTGATGGCGACACGTTGGTGGAGATCATGACGATGGAGATCATGGTGTGGCGCCGGTAACAAGAAGATCGTGTCGGTATTTTGGTGATGGAGATCAAGAAGCACAAGATGATGGCCATATCATGTCACTTATGAATTGCATGTGATGTTAATCCTTTTATGCACCTTATTTTTCTTAGAACGACGGTAGCATTATGAGGTGATCTCTCACTAAAATTTCAAGACGAAATTGTGTTCTCCCCGACTATGCACCGTAGCTACAGTTCGTCGTTTCAAGACACCACGTGATGATCGAGTGTGATATACTCAACGTTCACATACAACGGATGCAAAACAGTTGCACACGCGGAACACTCGGGTTAAGCTTGACGAGGCTAGCATGTGCAGACATGGCCTCGGAACACATGAGACCGAAAGGTCGATCATGAATCGTATAGTTGATATGATTAGCATAGAGATGCTTACCACTGAAACTACTCTCAACTCACGTGATGATAGGACTTGAGTTAGTGAATTTGGATCATGTACCACTCAAATGACTAGAGAGATGTACCTTTTGAGTGGGAGTTTAGCAAGTAATTTGATTAGTTAAACTCTAATTATCTTGAACATAGTCTAAGTGCACTTTGAAAATATTTGTGTTGTAGATCAATGGCTCACGTGACAGTCACCCTGAATTTTAATACGTTCCTAGAGAAAGCTAAGTTGAAAGATGATGGAAGCAACTTTATAAACTGGGCTCGTAATCTTAAGTTGCTCCTGCAAGCTCGGAAGAAGGATTATGTCCTTAATGCTGCGCTAGGAGATGAACCACCAGCTATGGCTAAGCAAGATGTTAAGAACGCTTGGTTAACCCGTAAGGAGGACTACTCGGTAGTTCAATGTGCAGTCTTGTAGGGCTCAAAGCCGGGACTTCAACGTCGTTTTGAGCATCATGGAGCATTTGAGATGTTCCAGGAGTTGAAGTTTATCTTTTAGAAGAACGCACGGATCGAGAGGTATGAGACCTCCGATAAATTCTATGCTTGCAAGATGGAGGAGAATTCGTTTGTCAATGAACATGTGCTCAAAATGTCTAGGTACTCAAACCGTCTAGATGAGCTGGGGATTGAACTCCCGCAAGAGGCTATCATCGACAGAATTCTTCAATCACTGCCACCAAGCTACAAGAGCTGTGTGTTGAACTATAACATGCAAGGGATGAACAAGTCACCCGGCGAGTTATTCGCGATGCTGAAAGTCGCAGAGTCAGAACTCCGTAAAGAGCATCAAGTGTTGATGGTGAATAAGACCACTAGTTTCAAGAGAAACGACAAAGGAAAGAAGGGTAATTCCAAGAAGAGTTGCAAGCATGTTGCCAATCCGACGAAGAAACCCAAAGTTGGACCTAATCCTGAAACGGAGTGTTATTATTGCAATGGTATGGGTCACTGGAAGTGCAACTGCCCCAAGTATCTGGCTGATAAAGAGGCGTCCAAGGAAAAATCAGGTATATTCGATATACATGTTATTGATGTGTACTTAACCAGCTCTCATAATAGAGGCTGGGTATTCGATACCGGTTCTGTTGCTCATATTTGCAACTCAAAACAGGAACTGCGGAATAAGCGAAGGCTGGGGAAAGATGAAGTGAGGATGTGCGTGGGAAATGGTTCCAAGGTTGATGCAATCGTCGTCGGCACAATTTCACTTCAGTTACCATCAGGATTAGTTATGAACTTAAATAATTGTTATTTAGTGCCTGCATTAAGCATGAACATTATATATGGATCTTGTTTATTGCGAGACGGTTACTCGTTGAAGTCAGAGAATAATGGTTTGTTCTATTTCTATGAGTAATATCTTTTATGGTCATGCACCCAATGTGAGAGGATTGTTCATATTGAATCTTGATAGAGATGATACACATATACATAACATTCAGACCAAAAGAGTTAGAGTTAACAATGATAGCGCCATGTTTTTATGGCACTGCCGCTTAGGTCATATTGGTGTAAAGCACATGAAGAAACCCCATACCGATGGATTTTTGGAGTCACTTGACTTTGATTCACTTGACACCTGCGAACGATGCCTCATGGGCAAGATTACTAAGACTTCGTTCGCCGGAACAATGGAGCGTGCAAGTGACCTATTGGAAATCATACATACCGATGTGTGCGGTCCGATGAGTGTTGAGGCGCGCGGCGGATATCGTTATTTTCTCACCTTCACTGACGATTTGAGTAGATATGGCTATGTCTACTTGATGAAGCACAAGTTTGAAACGTTTGAAAAGTTCAAGCAATTTCAGAGTGAAGTTGAAAATCATTGTAACAAGAAGATCAAATTCCTACGGTCTGATCGTGGGGGTGAATATCTGAGTTTCGAGTTTGGTGCTCACTTAAGACAATGTGGAATTGTTTCACAGTTAACACCGCCTGGAACACCACAGCGTAATGGTGTGTCCGAACGTCGTAATCATACTTTATTAGAGATGGTGCGATCTATGATGTCTCTTACCGATTTGCCATTATCGTTTTGGGGTTATGCATTAGAGACAGCTGCATTCACTTTAAATAAAGCACCATCAAAATCCGTTGAGATGACACCATACGAACTGTGGTATGGCAAAAGACCAAAGTTGTCAGTTCTTAAAGTTTGGGGATGTGATGCTTTGTCAAAAAGCTTCAGCCTGAAAAGATGGAACCCAAAGCGGAAAAGTGTGTCTTCATAGGTTACCCAAAAAAGACAGTTGGGTATACTTTCTCTCTCAAATCCGAGGGAAAAGTGTTTGTTGCTAAAAAACGGAGCTTTTCTTGAGACGGAGTTTCTCTCGCAGGAATTGAGTGGAGGGAAGATAGAACTTCATGAGGTTGTCGAACCTCTAATTCCTCTAGATGGTGGCGCAGGGCAAGGGGAAATCCTTGTTGCTGTAGCGCCTGTTGAGGAGCAAGTTGAAGATGATGATCATGAAATTTTGGATCAAGTTGCTATCGGACCTCGTAGGTCGACAAGATCACGTACTACTCCTGAGTGGTACGGTAATCCTGTCTTAACGATTATGTTGTTGGACAACAATGAACCTGTGAATTATGAAGAAGCAATGGTGGGCCCGGATTCCAATAAATGGTCGGAGGCCATGAAGTCCGAGATAGGATCCATCTACGAGAACAAAGTGTGAACTTTGGAAGTACTACCTGAAGTCCGCAAGGCTATTCAGAACAAATGGATATATAAAAAGAAGACGGACGCACACGATAATGTGAACGTTTATAAAGCTCGACTTGTGGCAAAGGGTTTTTCACAAGTTTAAGGAGTTGACTACGATGAGACCTTCTCACCGGTAGCGATGCTTAAGTCCGTCCGAATCATGTTAGCAATAGCTGCCTTTTACGATTATGAAATCTGGCAGATGGATGTCAAAACGGCGTTCCTTAACGGTTTTATTAAGGAAGAGTTGTATATGATGCAACCCAAATGTTTTGTCGATCCAAAGAATGCTAACAAAGTATGCAAGCTCCAGCGATCTGTTTATGGACTGGTGCAAGCATCTCGGAGTTGGAATAAGCGCTTTGATGAAGTAATCAAAGCATTTGGGTGTATACAAGTGGTTGGAGAATCTTGTGTTTACAAGAAAGTGAGTGGGAGCTTTGTGGCGTTTCTAATATTATATGTGGATTACATATTGCTGATTGGAAACAACGTGGAGCTTTTGGTGAGCATAAAGGATTACTTGAAAAAAAGTTTCTCTATGAAGGACCTAGGAGAAGCTGCTTACATTCTAGGCATTAAGATCTATAGGGATAGATCAAGACGCCTGATAGGACTTTCACAAAGCACATACCTAGATAAAGTTTTGAAGAAGTTCAAAATGGAACAGTCGAAGAAAGGGTTCTTTCCAGTATTACAAGGTATAAAATTGAGTAAGACTCACTGCCCAGCAACTGCGGAAGATAGAGAACAAATGAGTTCCGTCCCCTATGCTACAAACGTACGTTCTATCATGTATGCAATTTTGTGCACTAGACCAAACGTCAGCTTGGCCATAAGTATGGCAGACAGGTTTCAGAGTAATCCAGGAGTGGATCATTGGACGGTGGTCAAGAATAGTCTGAAGTACCTGAAAAGGACTAAGGAAATGTTTCTCGTTTATGAAGGTGACAAAGAGCTCGTCGTAAGAGGTTACGTCGACGCAAGTTTTGACACCGATCCGGATGACTCTAAGTATCAAACCGGATACGTATTTATTCTTAATGGGGGTGCGGTAAGCTGGTGCAGTTCCAAGCAGAGCGTCGTAGCAGATTCTACATGTGAATCGGAGTACATGGCAGCCTCGGAGGCAGCAAAGGAGGGTGTCTGGATGAAGCGGTTCATGACAGATCTTAGAGTTATGCCGAGTGCACTAGATCCATTAACTCTGTTATGTGACAACACTGGTGACATTGCCTTAGCAAAGGAACCAAGGTTTCACAAGAAGACCAGACACATCAAACGACACTTCAATCTCATCCGCGACTACGTCGAAGAAGAGGACGTAAATATTTGCAAAGTGCACACGGATCAGAATGTAGCCGACCCGCTGACTAAACCTCTTCCACGGGCAAAACATGATCAACACCAGAACTGTATGTGTGTTCTATTTATTACAATGTAAATCGCATGGCGATGTGAGGACTAGATTATTGACTCTAGTGCAAGTGGGAGACTGTTGGGAATATGCCCTAGACGCAATGATAAATGGTTATTATTATTTTTCCTATTTAAAGATAATCGTTTATTATCCATGTTATAATTGTTGAATTATGCCCTAGAGGCAATAATAAATATATAGTTATTATTATAATTCATGTATCAAGATAATAGTTTATTATCCATGCTATAATTGTATTGAATGAAGACTCATTTACATGTGTGGATACATAGACAAAACACCGTCCCTAGCATGCCTCTAGTTGGCTAGCCAGTTGATCGATGATAGTCAGTGGCTTCTGATTATGAACAAGGTGTTGTTGCTTGATAACTGGATCACGTCATTGGGAGAATCACGTGATGGACTAGACCCAAACTAATAGACGTAGCATGTTGATCGTGTCATTTTGTTGCTACTGTTTTCTGCGTGTCAAGTATTTATTCCTATGACCATGAGATCATATAACTCACTGACACCGGAGGAATGCTTTGTGTGTATCAAACGTCGCAACATAACTGGGTGACTATAAAGATGCTCTACAGGTATCTCCGAAGGTGTTAGTTGAGTTAGTATGGATCAAGACTGGGATTTGTCACTCCGTGTGACGGAGAGGTATCTCGGGGCCCACTCGGTAATACAACATCACACACAAGCCTTGCAAGCAATGTAACTTAGTGTAAGTTGCCGGATCTTGTATTACGGAACGAGTAAAGAGACTTGCCGGTAAACGAGATTGAAATAGGTATGCGGATACTGACGATCGAATCTCGGGCAAGTAACATACCGAAGGACAAAGGGAATGACATACGGGATTATACAAATCCTTGGCACTGAGGTTCAAACGATAAGATCTTCGTAGAATATGTAGGATCCAATATGGGCATCCAGGTCCCGCTATTGGATATTGACCGAGGAGTCTCTCGGGTCATGTCTACATAGTTCTCGAACCCGCAGGGTCTGCACACTTAAGGTTCGACGTTGTTTTATGCGTATATGAGTTATATGGTTGGTTACTGAATGTTGTTCGGAGTCCCGGATGAGATCACGGACGTCACGAGGATTTCCGGAATGGTCCGCAAACGAAGATTGATATATAGGATGACCTCATTTGATTACCGGAAGGTTTTCGGAGTTACCCGGAATGACGAATGGGTTCCAGGAGTTCACCGGGGGGGCAACCCACCTCGGGAAAGCCCATAGGCCTTGGGGGAGACACACCAGCCCTTAGTGGGCTGGTGGGACAGCCCACAAGTGCTCTATGCGCCAAGAGAAGAAAAATCAAGAGGAAAAGAAAAAAAAAAGAGGAGGAGGTGGGAAGGGAGGGGGACTCCCTCCCACCAAACCTAGTCCAACTCGGTTTGGGGGGGAGAGTCCTCCCCCTTGGACTCGGCCGACCCCCTTGGGGCTCCTTGAGCCCCAAGGCAAGGCCCCCTCCCTCCCACCTATATATACGGAGGTTTTAGGGCTGATTTGAGACGACTTTTCCACGGCAGCCCGACCACATACCTCCACGGTTTTTCCTCTAGATCGCGTTTCTGCGGAGCTCGGGCGGAGCCCTGCTGAGACAAGGTCATCACCAACCTCCGGAGCGCCGTCACGCTGCCGGAGAACTCTTCTACCTCTCCGTCTCTCTTGCTGGATCAAGAAGGCCGAGATCATCGTCGAGCTGTACGTGTGCTGAACGCGGAGGTGCCGTCCGTTCGGTACTAGATCGCGGGATTGTTCGCGGGGCGGATCGAGGGACGTGAGGACGTTCCACTACATCAACCGCGTTCTCTAACGCTTCTGCTGTACGGTCTACAAGGGTACGTAGATCACTCATCCCCTCTCGTAGATGGACATCACCATGATAGGTCTTCGTGCGCGTAGGAAAATTTTGTTTCCCATGCGACGTTCCCCAACAGTGGCATCATGAGCTAGGTTCATGCGTAGATGTCTTCTCGAGTAGAACACAAAAGTTTTTGTGGGCGGTGATGTGCGTTTTGCTGCCCTCCTTAGTCTTTTCTTGATTCCGCGGTATTGTTGGATTGAAGCGGCTTGGACCGACATTACTCGTACGCTTACGAGAGACTGGTTTCATCGTTACGAGTAACCCCCTTTGCTCAAAGATGACTGGCAAGTGACGGTTTCTCCAACTTTAGTTGAATCGGATTTGACCGAAGAGGTCCTTGAATAAGGTTAAATAGCAACTCATATATCTCCGTTGTGGTGTTTGCGTAAGTAAGATGCGATCCTACTAGATACCCTTGGTCACCACGTAAAACATGCAACAACAAAATTAGAGGACGTCTAACTTGTTTTTGCAGGGTATGATTGTGATGTGATATGGCCAACGATGTGATGTGATATATTGGATGTATGAGATGATCATGTTGTAATAGAAATATCGACTTGCACGTCGATGGTACGGCAACCGGCAGGAGCCATAGGGTTGTCTTTATACTAACGTTTGTGCTTGCAGATGCGTTTACTATTTTGCTAGGATGTAGCTTTAGTAGTAATAGCATAAGTAGCACGACAACCCCGATGGCAACACGTTGATGGATGATCATGGTGTGGCGCCGGTGACAAGAAGATCGTGTCGGTGCTTTGGTGATGGAGATCAAGAAGCACGTGATGATGGCCATATCATGTCACTTATGAATTGCATGTGATGTTAATCCTTTTATGCACCTTATTTTGTTTAGAACGACGGTAGCATTATGAGGTGATCTCTCACTAAAATTTCAAGACGAAATTGTGTTCTCCCCGACTGTGCACCGTTGCTACAGTTCGTCGTTTCGAGACACCACGTGATGATCGGGTGTGATAGACTCAACGTTCACATACAACGGGTGCAAAACAGTTGCGCACGCGGAACACTCAGGTTAAGCTTGACGAGCCTATCATGTGCAGACATGGCCTCGGAACACATGAGACCGAAAGGTCGATCGTGAATCATATAGTTGATATGATTAGCATAGGGATGCTTACCACTGAAACTATACCCAACTCACGTGATGATCGGACTTGGGATAGTGTAAGTGGATCATGAACCACTCAAATGACTAGAGAGATGTACTTTTTGAGTGGGAGTTTAGCATATAATTTGATTAAGTTGAACTATAATTATCTTGAACATAGTCTAAGTCCACTTTGAATATATTTGTATTGTAGATCATGGCTCATGCGACAGTCATCCTGAATTTTAAAACGTTCCTAGAGAAAGCTAAGTTGAAAGATGATGGAAGCAACTTTATAAACTGGGCTCGTAATCTTAAGTTGCTCCTGCAAGCTCGAAAGAAGGATTATGTCCTTAATGCTGCGCTAGGAGATGAACCACCCGCTACGGCTGATCAGGATGTTAAGAATGCTTGGTTAGCGCGTAAGGAGGACTACTCAATAGTTCAATGTGCAGTCTTGTATGGCTTAGAACCGGGACTTCAACGTCGCTTTGAGCATCGTGGAGCATTTGAGATGTTTCAGGAGTTGGAGTTTATCTTTCAGAAGAACGCCTGGATCGAGAGGTATGAGACCTCCGATAAATTCTATGCTTGCAAGATGGAGGAAAACTCGTCTGTCAGTGAACATGTGCTCAAAATGTCTGGGTACTCAAACCGTCTAGCTGAACTGGGGATTGAACTCCCGCAAGAAGCTATCACTAACAGAATCCTTCAATCACTGCCGCCAAGCTACAAAGGCTTTGTGTTGAACTACAACATGCAAGGGATGAACAAGTCTCTCGGCGAGTTGTTTGCGATGTTGAAAGTCGCAGAGTCTGAACTCCGTAAAAAGCATCAAGTGTTGATGGTGAATAAGACCACTAGTTTCAAGAGAAACAGCAAAGGCAAGAAGGGCAATTCGAATAAGAGCGGCAAGCATGTTGCCAATCCGCCGAAGAATCCCAAAGCTGGACCTAAGCCTGAAACGGGGTGTTTCTATTGCAAGGGTATGGGTCACTGGAAGCGCAATTGCCCCAAGTATCTGGCAGATAAGAAGGCGGGCAAAGAAAAATCAGGTATATTTGATATACATGTTATTGATGTGTACTTAACCGGCTCTCGTAGTGCCTGGGTATTCGATACCGGTTCTGTTGCTCACATTTGCAACTCGAAGCAGGAACTGCGGAATAGACGAAGGCTGGCGAAAGACGAAGTGACGATGCGCGTAGGAAATGGTTCCAAGGTTGATGCAATCGCCGTCGGCACAGTGTCACTTCAGCTACCATCGGGATTAGTGATGAACTTAAATCATTGTTATTTAGTGCCTGTATTGAGCATGAACATTATATCTGGATCTTGTTTATTGCGAGACGGTTACTCTTTTAAGTCTGAGAATAATGGTTGTTCTATTTCTATGAGTAACATCTTTTATGGTCATGCACCGAATGTGAGAGGATTGTTCATATTGAATCTTGATAGCGATACGCATATACATAACATTGAGACCAAAAGAGCTAGAGTAAACAATGGTAGCGCCATATTTTTATGGCACTGCCGCTTGGGTCATATTGGTGTAAAGCGAATGAAGAAACTCCATGCTGATCGACTTTTGGAGTCACTTGACTTTGATTCACTTGACACGTGCGAACCATGCCTCATGGGCAAGATGACTAAGACTCCGTTCTCCGGAATAATGGAGCGTGCAAGTGACTTGTTGGAAATCATACATACCGATGTGTGTGGTCCAATGAGCGTAGAGGCACGCGGCGGATATCGTTATTTTCTCACCTTCACTGACGATTTAAGTAGATATGGTTATGTCTACTTGATGAAGCACAAGTGTGAAACATTTGAAAAGTTCAAGCAATTTCAGAGTGAAGTGGAAAATCATCGTAAAAAGAAGATCAAGTTCCTATGGTCTGATCGTGGGGGTGAATATCTGAGTTTCGAGTTTGGTGCTCACTTAAGACAATGTGGAATTGTTTCGCAGTTAACACCGCCTGGAACACCACAGCGTAATGGTGTGTCCGAACGTCGTAATCGTACTTTGTTAGGGATGATGCGATCTATGATGTCTCTTACTGATTTGCCGTTATCATTTTGGGGTTATGCATTAGAAACGGCTGCATTCACTTTAAATAGGGCACCATCAAAATCCGTTGAGACGACACCATACGAACTGTGGTATGGCAAGAGGCCAAAATTGTCGTTTCTTAAAGTTTGGGGATGTGATGCTTATGTCAAAAAGCTTCAGCCTGAAAAGCTGGAACCCAAAGCGAAAAAATGCGTCTTCATAGGTTACCCAAAAGAGACAGTTGGGTACACCTTCTATCTCAAATCCGAGGGCAAAGTGTTTGTTGCTAAGAACGGAGCTTTTCTCGAGAAGGAGTTTCTCTCGAGAGAATTGAGTGGGAGGAAGATAGAACTTGACGAGGTTGTCGAACCTCTCATCCCTCTGGATGGTGGCGCAGGGCAAGGGGAAACCTCTGTCATTGCGACGCCGGTTGAGGAGGAAGTTAATGATGATGATCATGAAACTCCAGTTCAAGTTTCTGTTGAACCACGCAGGTCGACGAGATCACGTGCTGCTCTAGAGTGGTACGGTAATCCCGTTTTATCAATCATGTTGTTAGACAACAATGAACCTGCAAGTTATGAAGAAGCAATGGTGAGCCCAGATTCCAACAAATGGCTAGAAGCCATGAAATCTGAGATAGGATCCATGTATGAGAACAAAGTGTGGACTTTGTGATAAGACTTTCACAAAGCACATACCTAGATAAAGTTTTGAAGAAGTTCAAAATGAAACAATCCAAGAAAGGGTTCTTTCCAGTATTACAAGGTATAAAATTGAGTAAGACTCACTGCCCAACAACTGCGGAAGATAGAGAACAAATGAGTTCCGTCCCCTATGCTACAGCCGTACGTTCTATCATGTATGCAATTTTGTGCACTAGACCAGACGTCAGCTTGACCATAAGTATGGCAGACAGGTTTCAGAGTAATCCAGGAGTGGATCATTGGACGGTGGTCAAGAATAGTCTGAAGTACCTGAAAAGGACTAAGGAAATGTTTCTCGTTTATGAAGGTGACAAAGAGCTCGTCGTAAGAGGTTACGTCGACGCAAGTTTTGACACCGATCCGGATGACTCTAAGTATCAAACCGGATACGTATTTATTCTTAATGGGGGTGCGGTAAGCTGGTGCAGTTCCAAGCAGAGCGTCGTAGCAGATTCTACATATGAATCGGAGTACATGGCGGCCTCGGAGGCAGCAAAGGAGGGTGTCTGCATGAAGCGGTTCATGACAGATCTTAGAGTTATGCCGAGTGCACTAGATCCATTAACTCTGTTATGTGACAACACTGGTGACATTGCCTTAGCAAAGGAACCAAGGTTTCACAAGAAGACCAGACACATCAAACGACACTTCAATCTCATCCGCGACTACGTCGAAGAAGAGGACGTAAATATTTGCAAAGTGCACACGGATCTGAATGTAGCCGACCCGCTGACTAAACCTCTTCCACGGGCAAAACATGATCAACACCAGAACTGTATGTGTGTTCTATTTATTACAATGTAAATCGCATGGCGATGTGAGGACTACATTATTGACTCTAGTGCAAGTGGGAGACTGTTGGGAATATGCCCTAGACGCAATGATAAATGGTTATTATTATTTTTCCTATTTAAAGATAATCGTTTATTATCCATGTTATAATTGTTGAATTATGCCCTAGAGGCAATAATAAATATATAGTTATTATTATAATTCATGTATCAAGATAATAGTTTATTATCCATGCTATAATTGTATTGAATGAAGACTCATTTACATGTGTGGATACATAGACAAAACACCGTCCCTAGCATGCCTCTAGTTGGCTAGCCAGTTGATCGATGATAGTCAGTGGCTTCTGATTATGAACAAGGTGTTGTTGCTTGATAACTGGATTACGTCATTGGGAGAATCACGTGATGGACTAGACCCAAACTAATAGACGTAGCATGTTGATCGTGTCATTTTGTTGCTACTGTTTTCTGCGTGTCAAGTATTTATTCCTATGACCATGAGATCATATAACTCACTGACACCGGAGGAATGCTTTGTGTGTATCAAACGTCGCAACGTAACTGTGTGACTATAAAGATGCTCTACAGGTATCTCCGAAGGTGTTAATTGAGTTAATATGGATCAAGACTGGGATTTGTCACTCCTTGTGACGGAGAGGTATCTCGGGGCCCACTCGGTAATACAACATCACACACAAGCCTTACAAGCAATGTAACTTAGTGTAAGTTGCGGGATCTTGTATTACGGAACGAGTAAAGAGACTTGCCGGTAAACGAGATTGAAATAGGTATGCGGATACTGACGATCGAATCTCGGGCAAGTAAAATACCGAAGGACAAAGGGAATGACATACGGGATTATACGAATCCTTGGCACTGAGGTTCAAACGATAAGATCTTCGTAGAATATGTAGGATCCAATATGGGCATCCAGGTCTCGCTATTGGATATTGACCGAGGAGTCTCTCGGTTCATGTCTACATAGTTCTCGAACCCGCAAGGTCTGTACACTTAAGGTTCAACGTTGTTTTATGCGTATATGAGTTATATGGTTGGTTACCGAATGTTGTTCGGAGTCCCGGATGAGATCACGGACGTCACGAGGGTTTCCGGAATGGTCCGCAAACGAAGATTGATATATAGGATGACCTCATTTGATTACCGGAAGGTTTTCAGAGTTACCGGGAATGTACCGGGAATGACGAATGGGTTCCGGGAGTTCACTGTGGGGGCAACCCACCCCGGGGAAGCCCATAGGCCTTGGGGGAGACACACCAGCCCTTAGTGGGCTGGTGGGACAGCCCACAAGTGCTCTATGCGTCAAGAGAAGAAAAATCAAGAGGAAAAGAAAAAAAGAGAGGAGGAGGTGGGAAGGGAGGGGGACTCCCTGCCACCAAACCTAGTCCAACTCGGTTTGGGGGGGAGAGTCCTCCCCTTTGGACTCGGCCGACCCCCTTGGGGCTCCTTGAGCCCTAAGGCAAGGCCCTCTCCCTCCTACCTATATATACGAAGGTTTTATGGCTGATTTGAGACGACTTTTCCACGGCAGCCCGACCACATACCTCCACGGTTTTTCCTCTAGATCGCGTTTCTGCAGAGCTCGGGCGGAGCCCTGCTGGGACAAGGTCATCACCAATCTCCGGAGCGCCGTAACGCTGCCGGAGAACTCTTCTACCTCTCCGTCTCTCTTGGTGGATCAAGAAGGCCGAGATCATCGTCGAGTTGTACGTGTGCTGAACGCGGAGGTGCCGTCCGTTCGGTACTAGATCGTGGGACTGATCGCGGGATTGTTCGCGGGGCGGATCGAGGGACGTGAGGACGTTCCACTACATCAACCGCGTTCTCTAACGCTTCTGCTGTACGGTCTACAAGGGTACGTAGATCACTCATCCCCTCTCGTAGATGGACATCACCATGATAGGTCTTCGTGCGCGTAGGAAAATTTTGTTTCCCATGCGACGTTCCCCAACAATAATTGTATTGAATGAAAACATAGATACATGTGTGGATACATAGACAAAACAATGTCCCTAGCAAGCCTGTATTTGGCTAGCCAGTTAATTAAGGATAGTCAAGGTTTTCTGACTATGTACAAAATGTTGTTGCTTGATAACTGGATCACATCATTAAGAGAATCATGTGATGGACTAGACCTAAACTATGAATGTAGAATATTGATCGTGTCGTTTTATTACTATAGTTTTCTGCGTGTCAAGTATTTGTTCCTATGACCATGAGATCATATAACTCATTAGCACCGGAGGAATACCTTTGTGCATCAAACGTCACAACGTTACTGGGTGACTATAAAGGTGCTCTACACGTATCTCCGAAGGTGTCCGTTGAGTTACTATGGATCAAGACTAGGATTTGTCACTCTGTGTGACGGAGAGGTATCTCGGGGCCGACTCGATAATACAACATCACACACATGCCTTGCAAGCAATGTGACTAAGTGTAAGTCACGGGATTTTGTATTATAGAACAAGTAAAGAGACTTGCCGATAACGAGATTGAAATAGGTATGCGGATACCGACGATCGAATCTCGAACAAGTAACATATCGAAGGACAAAGGGAATGACATACGGGATTATATGAATCCTTGACACTAAAGTTCAACGCATAAGATCTTCGGAAAATATGTACGATCCAATATGGGTATCCAGTTCCCGCTATTGGATATTGACCAAGGAGTACCTCGGGGCATGTCTACATAGTTCTCGAACCCGCAGGGTCTGCACACTTAAGGTTCGGCGATGTTTTAGTATAGTTGAGTTATATGTGTGGTTACCGAATGTTTTTCGGAGTCCCGGATGATATCACGGACATCACGAGGGTTTACGGAATAGTCCAGAGACGAAGATTGATATATAGGATGACTTCATTTGGTTAACGAAAGGTTTTCGGGCATTACCGGGATTGTACCGGAAGTGACGAATGGGTTGCGGATGTTCACCGGGAGAGGGAAAACCCACCCGGGGAAGCCCAAAGGCCCTAGGGATGGCGCACCAGCCCTTAGTGGGCTGGTGGGACAGCCCAAAGGGACCTATGCGCCAAGAAAGAAAAATCAAAGAAAAGAAAAAAATGTGGGAAGGAAGGGAAGGACCCTACTTTCCAATCCTAATTGAAATAGGATTGGAGTAGGACTCCTCCTCCTCCCTAGCCAACGCACCTTGAGGGCTTGGCCCTCAAGGCAAGCCTCCTCCCCCTCCCTCCTATATATAGTGGTGATTTAGGGCTGATTTGAGATAACTTTTGTCACGTGGAACTCAGATCTAGACACCATAGTTTTACCTTTATATCGTATTTCTACGGAGCTCGGGGGGAGCCCTGCAGGAGTAGATCCTTCACCATCACCAGAGCGCCGTCACGCTGCCGGTGAACTCATCTACTTCTCTGTCTTGCTTGCTGGATCAAGAAGGCCGAGATCATCGTCGAGCTATACGTGTGCTGAACGCAGAGGTGTCGTTCGTTCGGCAATAAATCGAAACGGATCATGGGATGGATCGCGGGACGGTTCGTGGGACGGTTCGCGGGGCGGATCGAGGACGTGGGGACGTTCAACTACATCAACTGCGCTTCTTAACGCTTCCTGTTGTACGATCTACAAGGATACGTAGATCCAAATCTCCTCTCATAGATGGACATCAGCATGATAGGTCTTCGTGTGCGTACGAAATTTTTTATTTCGCATGCAACGTTCACCAACACAGGCAATATGATGCATGTCAAGTTTAATTATGCAAGACATGACATGACAATTCACAACAATCAAAAACTACATATTAAGTGAAGCTCAATATGCAACAACTTGCAAATTGACGCAACTCCACATTCAAATATTTAGTTCACTCTTGTTTAGGTACACGACAATTTAAATTGTTATTAACATGCAATAGGTGAAGCATAAATAAACTACACTAGCTACGCATTTTAAATGAGGTCAAAAGCAACTTATAGCATTTCCGAAACGACCCGACATGTTAATTTTGAAATCTGTTTAGAGCTGTCCTAAACACATTTTATATTTATTAAAAAACAAATAAAGTGGAGCATGTGTTTCCACACGTCATTCTAGTCGATTTACATATATGAAACATTTCAATCGGAGCTACGGTTAACTAGTTATGACATAAACCGTTTTAATATGACATCTACGCAAAACAAATTAAACAACAAGGTTAAACATTTTAAACACAAGTGGGAATTAGATATTGTGAAACTACGTACAATTCTGAACATGTTACGTGTATGTAGTTTTTAAATCCGAAGCACGGTTAAATATAGGGAATCGTTTCCACCCGGCGCGTCAGCCGAACCGACGCGCCGATCACCCCCTCGGCTCATACAACGTTTTTCTCATCCCGCGCGCTTCGCTGGTCAATGGATGCAACATTTTTCGTCTAAATTTGTTGCAACCAACGTCATTTTTGCTGCAAGCATAAATAAACTACGCTAGCTACGCATTTTAAATGATGTCAAAAGCAACTTATAGCATTTCCGAAACGACCCGACATGTTAATTTCAAAATCTGTTTAGAGCTATCCTAAACACATTTTATATTTATTAAACAACAAATAAAGTGTATCATGTGTTTTCACACGTCATTCTAGTCGACTTACATATATGAAACATTTCAATCGAAGCTACGATTAACTAGTTATGACATAAACTATTTTAATATGGCATCTACGCAAAACAAATTAAACAACAAGGTTAAACATTTTAAACACAGGTGAGAGTTAGATATTGTGAAACTACGTACGATTCTGAACATGTTACGTGTATGTAGTTTTTAAATCCGATGCACGGTTAAATATAGGGAATCGTTTCCATCCGGCGCGCCGGTCAAACCGACGCGCCAATCGCCCCCTCGCGCGCTAGCTCATGCAACATTTTTCCCATCCCGCGCGCTTCGCTGGTCAATTGATGCAATATTTTTCATCTAAATTTGTTGCAACAAGCATTTTTGTTACTACATTTTGTCCTAGTATAAAAGTTGCATATACGTTCGGTTGCAACTCCAGCTCGTCGGATTTTTCATTACAATCGATGTTTTTTACTTTTGTTACAACCATGTTAATTTTTGCTACAACCGGCATCATGTTTTGCTGCAACCGTTCACTAAAAAAGTTGCATACACGTCACATAAATATTTGTTACAACCGGCTTTGACTTTTGCTACCACATATCATCAGCTTCGTTTTTTTGCTACAATTACGTAGATATTTTTTTCTATAAATTTTATTTTTTGTTGCAATCGTTGAAAAAATTGTTGCATCACATCAAAATTTTGCTGCATAGGGAAAAAATGTTGCATGCGGATTCAACGGTGCGGACGCGCGCGGGTTGATGGATCGTACGGCCCGCGCGCGGAAAAGTTTAGGCCGACGCAGATCACTCCCCTTAAATATATAAGATGTTATAAAATCATGTTTTTTAATGCAGTGTCCTAGTTTATTAGAAAACCGCAACAAGGAAAAATAACGACCACGGGCTGAATAAAATTGGAGCGCTAGGGTATCAAACCATGACCTCCTAAATTGAATCCAGAGTGCTAACGAGTTGGACTGGCTACTGGTGTGTGCACGAACAGGGGCTCGTTGTCAAGTCAACCGAGGCAGAAATTGATTCCGGGGTGAGGGTAAAATGCGTGAAAACAAATGCTTTCTCCTGGGGACTTGTACACACGATCTCCCGGTTCTATTAGAGAAGTGCTATCCAACTAGGCTACGCATATTCAGTGATATTGGTGCAGGGGAGAACTACAAATACTAAGGAGGAGGCCGGTCTTCTTCTCCACGAACATGCATGGCAAAACAGAAGCAGACATGGCGGATCTGGCAGCTTCCATACCTGTGGCTCCGTTGGCCGGAACTGGCGCGGCTTGCGGTTGGCGTATAGGGGAGATGGCGGGGGTGCGGGATGCAGGCATCCCCTTCCTCTGCCCGATGCATAGGATGGACTGGCATGGTCAACTCGAACTCACGCGGGTCAACCGCAGCGAGGCTGGACGGGAACGGCGGCGCGATGGGACACCGTAGAGCGTCCGGGATGAGGGGAAAACGGCGGATTCGGTCATGGAAGCTCCGTTCCCCGCGGTGGTGCGGCGAGACCCGGCGACGTAGACCTTGGAGCTCGGCTCCGACGGCCATGGAGGATCCTGTGGGAAAGAGAGAGGACACGGGGTGAGAGGGAGAAATGGAGGGAGAGAGGAAGAGGCGGGGCGCCGGTCTGGCTCCAGCGAGCGGCCGACGGGGCTCGCAACGGCACGGGAGGCTGCGGCTCCGGGATCTGGCTATGGTTGCCCGGACATGTCCGGTTGGTGGTGGAGGTGTTCACACGTGGGATTGAGGCTAGCAGGTGGGACTGAGACTAGCAGGTGGAATTAAGAGAGGTGGCTGTAATTTTGGCTAGGGGGAAACTCTAGCGGAGTGACGGAGCTCTCTTCACAAGGTAGAATTATATAGGGAATGAACTATGATGGGTTGAACCTCGTCCGTTCGATCCCGATCCAACGACCACGAACGGAGGGAGGGGCTAGTTGGGTCTAGTGGGCTGTGTGGGTGGACTATGTGGGGATGAGAGGGAAGGAAGCAGCCCGTGACAAGATTTTTATACACTGAAATGTTCAGGAATTTAACTCACTATAGTGCCACTATATATTTAGTGCTTCAGATATCAAACAATCTTCGATTACGATGAAGTTTGGCACGCGATCTACCAACATCAAAATAAGACAGCACGCCAAGTTTCAACCCAATCCGAGGAAGTTTTATACACACTTTTAAAACAATATTTAAATGATATCGCGGGCGTGTGCATGTGAGGTTGGTCTCAAAACGGTCAATAACAATAATGAAGAGAACCGGCAACTAATAAAGGATGCAAGTTTTGAAAAAAATGACGACAAAGGAGTGCCGATGCAATGCGAATGCTGCGAATGGTGCGATGATAAATGAGATAAAAAATCACACGACGACAACGGAATAAAAGAAGAATCTTCTAGCGCATCATATCCGGGTTATTACACCAGTGCCCATATAGCATGTGGTTGTATTGCTTAGACAATCTTCAAATCCAAGACTTATTAGTCCTCATGCGGCATGGACGACTGATTGCCCCTTCAGCTTATGAAGGGCAGCCAATCGCTCCTTCTTCCTTGATTTAGTCGTTGCCCGCACCAGTATTCAGATGGTAAGTTTCACCCAGGGTAGAAGAGAATAGAGAACGTCAACAAGGCCAACCGGCCTAGCTCAGCGGTAAGTTCCAATTGTCAATGACTATGAGATCATTCAACAGTGCACCTATAAGGTATAAGCATGGCTAAGAATTTCTACTCCACCGGATTACTATATACTTCTACTCAGGTGTCAATGAATAGGCGACAAGAAGATCAAGGTATGTGTTAATCGACATGCTAACTACGAGAGTAAAAAACATTCATACCGTAACCATAAAACAAGATGCAATATTCTTAAAACATAGGATAAGTATGATCAAAGAAGAAGGCATGCCTTCATTGTTGAGTCCTTCTTCGGTAACCTGTTTATGTACATGTCCAAGGGCGTCACTCCCTACTCGTCGAAACGATAGCAAAAGACAAACAAATAAATACCAAAAACACAAATTCGAAATAACTTCCAAAACAACAATAGTCGCGTATGGATAGGAAGATATTGATCAAGAAGGAGATTCTAAATGAGGTAGAATGATAGGAAGGTAAGATATATGATTCAACGAGGTGACACGGTTTGGTTGACACGACTAAGAAAGGCTTGGTGATAAAGACTAACATTGTGATATGAATTATGCTACTAACACTATTAGTAACCACCACACATCTCAACAAGCATATAGGAAACTACCATATGAAAAACACAATGGCATCAACGCACACAAAATGGAACCGTCGTATGCACTAACTACACAATCACAACATGACATGATAAAGGTAAACGTTAACCACAAATAAATATTTAGATATATTTGTATGATGGTTAAAAGGAACCAAACATTTACATCACTGATATAATTTCAAAAGCAAGTATTTCTTAAGAGAACACCAACATCACACACCATACTAGTTAAGCAATCAAACATCATTCAACAACATGAATTGAAATGGTCTAGGTCCAGCCCTAAAACACTACTAAAATAAAATAGGATCCACTCCATTATGTCAAACAAATTCATTTATCAAACAATTAACAAGAAAACACCTGGAACAAATGGATGAACAACTATCGTAGACATGTTACGATTAACAGTAATGATCAACCACATAAAATATTTGGATTACTCCAAATATTTAATATGGTTAACAACAAGCAAGACTAAACACCAATCATACATCTATTAGCAAGCATTTCTATAACAAAATACCAACCAATACTATGGTAGAAAGTAATTAAATAACTTAGTAATAAGACTCGTCTCACACAAGGTATGTGAGTATAGGATCAACAAGATGTGTTAACTAATAACACAAGCATCAACCATCTGAGTAACCATGAGAACATACTAAACTATGACACGACCTTTATAATAATAAATAACAAATATCCCTATAACCACTAGGAAAATATAACCACGACATGCTTAATAACAAAAGCAAACTATGCACACTAAGCATATGAGGAAATCACAACTCAACTAACGAAAGGTAAACTACCCTAAACATGTGACAAACTATATATTGCAACATGTATAGAACACTCATAAAACTAACATGATACACATTAAGCATATATAAGTAACACAAGAACAAATGTAACACATGCAGTGTAATAAGAGACATGAAAGATCACTAACATGATTTGACATTTAGTATTAGGCATACGCCAAATGGATCAATAAAATAATCTAGATATGATGCTAATCTTGGGATGATCATCACATTAGTTACCATACTTTGGTAGCAATGCTATGCAACTCAAATTTACAACACAACCTAGTTGATAACAACTAGCATAAATATAAAGTGTGGCAATAGCACACAACCATAGGAAAATAAGCAAACTGAGTCAACCTTTATCATGTAAGCAAGTTATACTAGATCATGGCTGTAACAGCCCGAAACCGATGCTCCAGAAGATTCCCCTTTTATTACGTTGTCGTCGTGTGATTTATTTGTTTGTCGCATTCATCATCCCATCATGCACATCATCTGCATTGCATCGGCACTCTATTGTCGCCTCTTTTCAAAAACTTGCATCCGTTATTAGTTGTCGGTTCTCACTGTTTTCGTCGTTAACCATTTTGACACCAACCACACATGCACGCGCTCGCGACATCGTTAAAAATATTGTTTTTCAAACTGTATGTAAAACTTTCTCTGATTGACTTGATACCTGGAATGCGGTCTTATTTTAATATAGGTAGACCACTTGACAAATTTCGTCCCAATCGGAGTTTGTTTGGTACCCGAACCATTAAAATTACAGTGGCACTATAGCCGGCCCTTTCGTCGGACATTTTCGGTTTATAAAACTGTGTCGTTCGGGTGCCTGTTTTCCCTCTCATCTCCGCCTAGCCCCTCTGCACAGTGCACCGACCTGCGTGAAACCTAGTCTGAAAAACCTACCGGTACCCGAAACACACGATCGTGACCGTTGGGTCCGGATCAACCCTCTTATACCGCAAACAGTTTTCGGTTTGTCAATTAGTCATCCTAACCTATTTTCCCCAACCGTCCGGTTAAAATCGGAGGATTGAGGTGATCCGAAACCTAGCCCACAAGCTATATATACTACCTAGTCCTAGCATAACCCTAATATTTAGGAGCCATGTCCCATCCATCCATCCCTAGCGCCGCCACCCCCTCTGTCTCTCTCAGGATCGCCCGATCCAGATCCCCTGAGCCGCCATCCTCCTCGTTTGCACCACACCAACCAGAGCAGCCCCGCTGGCCCAACCAACTGCCCGAGGTCCTCCTTGCTCCAGCTCGCTCGCGACCCGACCGCCTCGAGCAGCCACACCCGTGCAGCAAGAGCGCTCGCGCCCAAGGCCCGCCAGAAACCCCCTCACCTGAGCCTTCCCTGTTGTCGCCATCCCACGTCATTGTCACGCACGCCCCGCCGCCGGCCAGATCCACCGCCGTCGCCTCGGATCCCGTCGCTCGCCTACCGTAAGCCAACCCATCTCCGCCCTCGGCTTCCTCCTTGCCTCACCAGCTCCCTAGAGCAGCCCCTCACTGGAGATCCACGCCGGGGAGCCCGCCAGAGGGTGACTCCCGTTTTGCCGATGTGCCGCGCCATTGATCCGCACCATCCCCCCTCTGCCATGCCCGCATCGCCCTTTCTCCCAGCTCCGCTCCACCTCCTCGCTCGTGGCTCGCCTCTCACCCATCTCTGTTAGGTGTGCCTCACTACCCCCTGACCGGACCGTGCCATCTACAACATACTCCAGCGTGCTCTGCAGACCGCCTTGCCCGCAGCCTCCCTTCTTGCTGCTCGAGCGCACGAGGGCCTCCAAGGGCTTCTAATGGCCATGCATCTTTGGCTGCCATTAGTCGCTGCACCCACGACCTCTGTTGCATGCTCCTGTGCCCCCTTGACACCACCCCCTGTAGATGTTGTTCCTATCCATCCACACCCTCGTGACCCACCGCAAGACCAAGACCTCTACGGAAGACTACACGATGACCCCGGCCATGAAAGTCGCCTTTTTACCTCTATCGATGACCACGTCTACCTCGACCACCCGGATATGCCAGGATCAATTACTCGGATGCCAAGCCTCGCAAGAGCCATGTACGACTACTTCCCTCAATGACTCGATCCGCTCCAAGACGCACACTTCAAAGTTATAACCGTTGAGACGATACTCGAGGACTGGATGCATGTGATGTATGAGATGAATTGTATGTTTGCACCTTATATGTTTGCTAGTTGCACGTTGTCCTCCTTTTGCCGTGCCCCCGACACATGGGAACCCGGTAACCGGGATCACCCCATCATTCTTGGCTTGGCACGCACACTTTCCCAATTCGTTCGCACCGGTATCTCATCGAGTTATCGTGACTGGAACATTGTTGTGGCATCGTTTCCATTTTGACGGCCATGGTTCCCTTTCGTTTGCCATTGCGACACATGCTTCATATCCTTCTTGCCAGTGTTTAATAAAAATTGCATGCATGCTGCATTCATGGCATAATATTCTGTGTTGCACGTATCTTTTAACCATAGCTCCGTTCAATGTTCTTATGTGTTAAACGTCTAGAATGACGTGTAGAATCACATGCTTCACCTCTTGCCATGTTTAAACAAAATTTAATATTTCCCTGTACCTAAACGGGAGTGAACTAAATAATTCGTATGTGGAGTTTCATCAATATGCAACTCATTGCATATTGAGCTTTACTTAATGTGTAGTGTTGATTGTTGTGACTAGCCATGCCATGCCATGCATAATGGAAACAGACATGCATCATATTAGGTTGTGCGTCGTATCATGGTTTTGCCATGGTGAACATTGCGTGTTGATTCCTGTTTCATGTTTTCTTCGTCTCAATAGAGTTCCGTGAGCGTGTCAGAATATGAGGATTCGTTCGACTACGTCGGTTCATCTGCTTCATGGATTCGTTCTTCTTCCAAGAAGGATCTTCGGCAAGATGACCATCTCCGTAGATACCATTACTATCAATGTCATGCTAGTTGTCTCTTTTTTTTTCGTTATGTCTCGCTGCCTACCACCTGCTAAATGTCAGCCTCTCATCATTTCCATGAAAACCTTCAGCCTTTCTACAACCTAGCAAACCACTGATTGGCTATGTTACCGCTTGCTTAACCATTGGATAGCGTTGCTAGTTGCGGGTGCAGTTGCTTCCATGTTATAACATGGGTTCCTTGTTATATCACCATATAATTGCTAATTGATTTAATGGACCTGTGTACTTGGTAAAAGGTGGAAGGCTCGTCTTTATAGCCTGGTGTTTTGTTGCATCTTTGTCGCCTTAGTTTCGGGTATCGGTGTTATATTCCATAATTGAGCGCTCCTAACACGATCGGGGTTGCTATGGGGACCCCCTTGATAATTTGTCTTAGTTAAAGCTTGTCTGGAAAGGCCCAACTTTGGTACTACGTTTGCCTAATAACTAATAAATAGCATAGGGACCCGCCGGCACCCGCGGATAATTAATCAACCCATCCGGTTTTGGTTTTACTCGGGGTTTAGTTTTACTCGTAGTTTTCCCCATCCGTTCGTGTCCTGAGAACGAGATACGCGGCTCCTATCTGGTTCGTCGACACGTCCGGCGGCCTTGCTGGACTTGTTTTACCTTTTATGAAATATCTTGTGCATCAGAATTCCGGTGATACTTTGGGTTATCTTAGAGTTGAGGCTTTCCATTAAGGAATCCGAGGAGATCACAAGTTTCGTGATCGAGGCTTTCTATGCGGCTTGTGGTAATTTGTGATGTAATAGTTGGAGCAACACTGCAGGGTTAAATATTTCAGAAATCCGTGCTCGCGGTTGTGATGCAACGTGAAAACTTTGTTTAACGTCCGGTTCTAGACGACTTGAAGTAAACTTAATTAAAACTTTCCAACTATGTGCGTAACCGTGACTGTCTCTGTCGTGAGTTCCTTCTCCGATCGAGGACACAATGGGGTTATGTCTGACGTAAGTAGGTGTTCAGGATAATTCATTTTATCATCATTAGTTCACGACCGTTATACATAGTTCCTCCCGCCTCTCTTATGCTTGGACTCGTAAGTTAGCCAGCTCAAATAAATGCCCAGTCGCTTGCTGCAGCCTCACCACTTAACCATACCTCACCCATTAAGCTTTTCTAGTATTGATACCTTTGGAAATGAGATTGTTGAGTCCCTATGGTTCATAGATTACTAGAACACCAGTTGCAGGTACAGGTAAAGCGATACTCTGACGTGAGCACGATGATTGTTCTATTTGGAGTTTCTTCTTCTCCTTCTTGTTCGATCTAGGATGAGTACCACGCCGGCAGCCTGGGATAGCAAGGATGGATGTCGTTCTGTTATCGTTTGTTTTTGTCCATAGTCGGACCCTACTCTTCTTCATGATGACTCTATGTCGTTGTACTGAGGTGAACTTGAGGTAGCTTGTGGCGAGTGTAAGCCAATTCCATATACTCATCTCTTCAGTACATGTACTTGTAACGATATCCATTCTTGCAAAACAACGAGATGCACTTCTATCCCTGTTCAGGCCCTCACGCCAAAATAAGGATAGGATCACTTCTTGGGTGTTACAGTTTGGTATCAGAGCAGTACCGACCTAGGAGCCCCCTTGATTGATCAAACTTGGCTTGGTCGAGTCTAGTGAAAAAAAACTGTTTTGAGTCTAGTTATATATCGGAAAGTAGGATTCTTTTTTATCCTCTTCTATGCTATGGTGAGGAATCTTGACGTAATCATTTTAATTTTACTCCTCTTCTCGCTCAAAAAAAATTAGGATCATGCAGGTATTTTTGGAATCTATATGATGTCAATGTGACAGAGTTCTGACTTGGTGCCTCGTGTCTCACTTGATTACTTCCAGGGAGTTGAGCTGTCGAGGATTCTTGAGTACATCGTTATCATTTAGATTTCTTAGGATGTCAGTATGGAGGATGTTTGAAATTTATTAAATACTAGTAGTGGCTAGAGGAGTCTGGCATCCCCAGTACTGGTGGAGAGCGTTCAGATGTACTACCATACTTGGTATCGTTGTGATTACAGGGGTCTGAGATAGATGAGTTTCCAAGATCTCTTGTTATGTGTTGACGGATGTGATACACTGGACGGGTTAGTGTTATTGCTCGAAGTTGAGTGATGGATTTTACTCCTTATATCCGTGGACCCGATTGCATGACCAGAAAATTTCGATAGTTCTTAGGTGGGAATTCAAGTAGTCACTTATAGGACAATCTTCCAACAGATGCATGATGTGAGGTTGGGGTTTGACATTGAGTGGATTCATTTGTTCACGGTCGTTTTTACAGAGGACGGTCTCGATATATGTCATCAGTATGCTTCAACAAGCCTTGTAGTTCGCTACGCCTAGGGACCATATTCGAGCCTCATTTCAATATGACAATCAAATGTACGATCGAGCCCGTGCGATCCTATCCACGAAAATATCAAGCAGAATCTATGTCATATGTTTGTTCTGGCTAATTTGCAAGCCTCATCCTTTGTTTTGCTGGAGTATGGTAATTCAAGTTGCTTCGATGTAAAGTGGTGAAATCACATCTTTCCTAGAGGTGTTCTCATATTTTTATGGGAATATTGATTCTTTTGCTCAATCAAGTTGCCTTGTCAATTCTTCTCAACCGGAGTCGTCATGTCAATTCTTTTTCAACCAGTGTGCTCCTCTTCAAGTGAAATGTATCCTTTTCAATATTTGCAAGATCAATCTCTCATTTCTTTCCGGAGTTCATCTCATCTGTCCCGAGTTGTCTTTGTTTTTCCCCGCCCTCCCGCCCTTTTCTTCAGTGATTCAATTATCATCCAAGTGCCATTCTTTCCATTTTGCTTCCGCTATCTTTTCCTCCATATTGTATTCGATGATTCATTGTGAAGATGCTCCGTGCTATAAGTTCATCATTTTTCATTCTTGTTCTCTTTTCCGATGAATTCAATTCAAGCTATCCGTGTTCATCATATCCTTTTCCTCCTTTCAATTCTTTCCCATGTTGAAAACTATTATCAAGTCTTGCTTGTTTTTCATCCCGCTCTATTCTGTCCGGACTGTTGAAGATATCTGAGAAGTTTCTTGTTTTCAATTCTTTCAATTATTTCGAGGGTCTCACCTCTTCATGTTTTCAGTTATACCGGTGCAGTATCTCTCTTTCTGAGCAACCTTTTCAACGGTGTTTCTTTTGAGTGGCCCCATAACCCACTTGTTTTTCCCAGGATCTTATCTAGATCTTGTAATCTTTCAGAAAATCTCTAATTCTTTTTAAATATGATGTAAGAATGGATTCCATCAGTCATATTCCTTCCTCAAGGTCAATCTGAATTATTTTATCATTGGCTCAACTTTTCATATTCTTATTCCGTAGTGTCTTAGTTATTCTTTGTGGTGTTCTCCTCATCATTTTCAGCTCAAAGACCAAAGGAGTGTTTCTCTCAAATCTTGTCCATTCTTTTATAGATTGTCATCTGAGCTTGTGCTATCTTCTCAATTGTTGTCAATCATGAGAAAATCTCCGTATCTATCTCGTGCATTTCAGTGTTGTGTTCATTTCTCGATACTCCGAAGGCCTTCATTTCAGAATATTTCTTCATTCTCAGCTTTCACTTTTCATTCTCAAATTCTTCTCATTTGTTGTCTCTTCGTTCATCTCTCAGTTATTCCGGTGCCTTGTTTATGTTTTCTCTCAGGTGGATCATGATCTCTTCATTCTCATGTATCTTCATTCATTCTTGGTATCCTCATTCATCTGTGAATTCTTATCGGTCTTTCTTTCAAGACTTCTTCAAGTTTGTGCTCTTTCTCTCTATATCCAATCTTTTCAAGAAGAATAAGTGGTGTGCTAAATCCATTGCTTGTCATCAATTTAACTTGACATAACATAATTCTTATTCTTGTTTCATCAAGGTGATTTCAATTCTTCTCCTGGAGTGGTTTATGATATCAATTCTTTATCTCAAGTGCTTCATCATTTCCTTTCGAAGTTCCAAGTTTTTTCTCTATTATCTCTTCGTGAAGCTTCATCTAAATCTTTGCAAGGCTTCAAGCTTATTATTTTCAACATTCAACTCTTTATATCATCCTTTCATCCAGGTGTTCTCCAACTCTATTATCTCTTCATGGTGATTCATCAAGGTTTGAATTCATTCTCAAGGTGTTCTTCAAAATTCTTGTGGTAGTACCTCAAGTATTGTTTCTGTGCATTTCAAAGACCAGTTCTTCCTCCTCTATCCTTTGAGGTGGCGTTATAGCATTCTTGTTAGTCGAGGAGTCTCGAAGAGAAGTTGTTTTAAGAATGAGATATTTAAACCCACCAATTTTTGATCATGAGATATTTTTAACCCATTGTTTCTTCATTGAGTTATCTTGGATTAGATTTCACCTAAAGCTTTTCCTAAAAATTGTTGCTATTATGGTGATTATCATTGATCCAAGTTCTTAATGTTTCCTCTTGGTGTAAGAACTTGTGCATATCTTGTTGCTCTTAATCAATCCTTGTTTCTGTTAGTGGATGGTTGTCACCTGATACGTCTCCAACGTATCTATAATTTTTGATTGTTTCATGCTGTTATCTTGTCAAACTTTGGATGTTTTATATGCCTTTTATATCTTTTTTGGGACTAACTTATTAATTCAGTGCCAAGTGCCAGTTCATGTTCTTTCCGTGTTTTTGACCCTTTTTCAGGCGGAGTCCAAACAGAATAATTCTTTCACGATGATTTTTTATGGAAAATATCAAAAATACCGGAAGAAAAATATACCGGAGAGGGGTCCCGAGGAAGCCACAAGCCCTGTCGGCGCCCCCCCAGGCCGCACCCGCCAAGCTTGTGGGCCCCTCAGGGGCCCACTTGACGCAACTCCACCGCCATCTGGTCCTATAAATCCAGAAACCTCCAGAAAGGAACCTAGATCGGGAGTTCCGCCACCGCAAGCCTCTGTAGCCACCAAAAACCAATCTGGAGCTTGTTCCGGCACCCTGCCGGAGGGGGAATCCATCTCCGGTGGCCATCTTCATCATCCCGGCGATCTCCATGACGAGGAGGGAGTAGTTATTCCTCGGGGCTGAGGGTATGTACCTGTAGCTATGTGTTTGATCTCTCTCTCTCTCTCTCTCTCTCTCTCTCTCGTGTTCTTGAGATGTCTTGATCTCGATGTACCATGGGCTTTGCTACTATAGTTGGATCTTATGATGTTCTTCCCCCTCTCCCTTCTTGTAATGAATTGAGTTTCCCCTTTGAAGTTATCTTATCGGATTGAGTCTTTGAGAACACTTGATGTATGTCTTGCACGTGTCTATCTGCGGTGATCAACTTGCGGGTTTGCAACATTTGGAACCTATGCATATGGGTTGGCACACGTTTGATTCATGTGAGTACTCGATGTATGTTTGGTGATCAACTTGCAGGTTCGTGACATTGGGAACCTATGCATAGGGGTTGGCACACGTTTTGACTCCCCGGTAGAAACTTTGGGGAACTCTTTGAAGTTATGTGTGTTGGTTGAATAGATGATTCTGAGATTATGTGATGCATATCATATAATCATGCCCACGGATACTTAAGGTGACAATGGAGTATCTAGGTGACATCAGGGTCTTGGTTGATATGTATCTTAAGGTGTTATTCTAGTACAAACTCTATGATGGATCGAACGGAAAGAATAGCTTCGTGTTATTTTACTACGGACTCTTGAGTAGATCGATCAGAAAGAATAACTTTGTGGTGGTTTCGTACCCGACAATAATATCTTCGTTTGTTCTCCGCTATTAGTGACTTTGGAGTAACACTTTGTTGCATGTTGAGGGCTAGTTATATCATCCAATTATGTTATCTTTGTTGAGAGAACTTCCACTAGTGAAAGTATGAACCCTAGGCCTTGTTTCCACGCATTGCAATACCGTTCGTGCTCACTTTTGTTACTAGTTACCTTGCTGTTTTTGTAATTTCAGATTACAAAAACCTATATCTACTATCCATATTGCACTTGTATCACCATCTCTTCGCCGAACTAGTGCACCTATACAACTTACCATTGTATTAGGTGTGTTGGGTACACAAGAGATTCTTTGTTATTTGGTTGCAAGGTTGCTTGAGAGAGACCATCTTCATCCTACATCCCTCTGCACTTGGAGGCCCAAGGACGTCTACAAGGAGAAGGTTGCGTAGTAGACATCAAGCTCTTTTCTGGCGCCGTTGCCGGTGAGGTTAGCGGTTGAAGGTATATCTTTAGATCTTGCAATCGAATCGTTTTGTTTCTTGTTCTTTCGCTAGAAAACTACAAAAAAATGGAATTGAGGATGTCTTATATGCTCCATCTTTTCAGTGTCTTTCGTGAGCATGATGGGAAGGAAAATTGTGCTCAAGTGCTGAAAGAAGAATTACATAGAATGCTTGGCATAGAATATGTGAAGGATGATCATGATTTCAATGTTGTTAGCATGAATTCTATGAATACCCATGATGCTAATGATATGCAAAGCCACAAGCTTGGGGATGCTATATTTGATGAAGATGATCTTTTTAGTTCTTCCACTTTGAATGATCAAAATTATTTTGATGAAAGCATGCCCCCTATCTATGATGATTATTGTGAGGATACTTACGCTTTAAAGAAGAGGGATGATAAAACTTATCATACTCTCGAGAACCCCTTTGCTAAACCTTGCTTTTTCATTGTGGACACAATTTGTAGTGCTCAAGTCTTTTACAATACTCCCACTACTATTCTTGAGAATAGATTTCCTTATGTGGAGAGTAGTAAAATTCCTATGCTTGTAGATCATGAAAATAAAGCCTTAGGTGGTGGTTACATTGTTGAATTCATTCATGATGCTACTGAAAATTACTATGAGAGAGGATCATATGCTTCTACTTATTGCAATAGTATCAAGCTTCCTCTCCATATGTTGAAATTTTTGAAGCTATGCTTGTTTTACCTTCCTATGCTAGTTGATTCTTGCTCCAATAAATTGTTTGATCACAAAATCCCTATGCATAGGAAGTGGGTTAGATTTAAATGTGCTAGCCATTTGCTCCATGATGCTCTCATTGTGTTTCAATCCTTACCTTTTATGTGAGCATCATTGAAATCAATGCCTAGCTAAGGGCGTTAAACTATAGCGCTTGTTGGGAGGCAACCCAATGAATAAATTTTTCTCTGATTTTTGCTTCCCGTTTTGTTTTCTCCACACCATCATAATTCTGTTATGATTGTGTCTTTTGTGTTTCTTTTTGTGTTTGTGCCAAGCAAAACCGTTATGATTAGTCTTGGTGATGATTGTTTGATCATGCTGGAAAAAGACAGAAACTTTCTGCTCACAAAAAGAATTTTCATTTTTATTCTGTAAGAGCTTTTGAGTTGATTCTTTTTGCTTCTAATTTATATACAATTTCTTCATACTGTCATAATTTTTCAGATTTTGTGAAGTATCAGAAGTATACGAAGTATACAGATTGCTACAGACTAGTCTGCTGTTAACAGATTCTGTTTTTGTTGAGTTGGTTGCTTATTTTGATGGAACTATGGATAGTATCGGAGGGTGCTAGCCATGGAAAAGTGAAAATACAGCAACCCAACACCAACATAAGTAGAATTTAAGTTTGCTACAATACCTAAGGAAGTGGTGATTTGCTTTCTTATACTAATGATATCACGAGTTTCTGTTTAAGTTTTGTGTTGTGAAGTTTTCAAGTTCTGGGTGAAGTTCTCATGGACAAAGAGATAAAGAGTGGCAAGAGCTCAAGCTTGGGGATGCCCAAGGCACCCCAAGTTGATTCAAGGATGCTGAAAAAGCCTAATCTTGGGGATGTGTAACGACCAAGATGCAGTCCTTTCCGATCTGGGGGTCGAGGCCCCAAATTGGAAAGGAGCGCATCTAAGCGTCTCGCAAACAAGGTATCACAGCACATACATAATAATAACAGATAGACAATTAGGGGTTCAATTGCCTTCTCATAAATATATCAGAGTACATCACACATGCAATCAAAGTAGTTCCGCTACGGACTACAAAACAAGGGAAATGGCTATGCTACCGTGCCTGCTGACCCACGATCACGACCACGCCTCAATCTTCTAGATAGTTCACGTACAGGCGGTCTGTCTCCTCATCGTACTGCCACGCCAGCTGCGTGCCGTCGGGATCACCTGTCTCTGGGGTACCTGAACCTATTGGTATTGTGGAGGAATCCGTGAGCCACGGGGACTCAGCAATCTAAGACCTTGGTTCCAGAACTAGTCAAGTTATTAGGTTGGATAGGTGGAGTGTTTAAGGTTGCATCATCCTAAGCTTGATATGGTGGCTATCTTACGTAGAACATTTATGAAGGTGGTCTATACTAGCGGTCGAGAATACTTGATCACTAAGTGATCCTGAGCACCTACCTACGTCATTCATAACCCCACCGTGTTCCCGATCGAAGAGAGATCTTCGAGGGGACAGTCACGGTTACGCACACGGTTGGCAATTTTATTAGCTTTTATTTAAGTTATCTAGTACCGGATGTTAAAAAATATTCCAATTTGCCACATAACCACGGGCACGGCTTTCCAAAAGATTAAACCCTGCAGGGGTGCTCCAACTAGTCCATCACAAACGTACACGGGCCGCAAAGTAATCCTCTATCACGAATCTCGTGATCTCGTCGGATTCCTTAGAGGAAAACCTCAACTCTGGGGAGAACCAAAGCTTCAGTGGGATTCCTATACGCAAGACATATCGCTAAGGTAAGGCAAGACTAGCAGGACCTCCCGTCGTGTCGACGACCCCGATAAGAGCCGCGTATCTCAGTCTCAGGACACGACGGATGGAAAAGCCTATAGGAGCCAAACCTCAAGTTTCCCTGTGGTGGCTCACGCAGTCTGTCCCTTTTGGACCAACACTCATGAGGAGCACTGGCTGGGGTTGTTGATTAAAGATCCTCGGGGTGATCATTCCCTATGCAGATTATTATTAAGTGATTAGAAAATTAACACCAATGTTGGGTCCTGCCGGACAAGTCTTAACACTACGCGATTTATCGAGGGGGTCCCCATAACAACCCCGAACGTGTTAGGAGCGATCAATATGGAATCAAACACCGGTAGCCGGTAACTATGGTGATAATAACGGAACATAGCACCCGGCAAAAGGCTAGGCTTTCTGTTATTTACCAAGTATATAGGTGCATTAAATAAATAACAGAATTTAAGAAAAGGATATCAAGCTCATGTTGTCACATGAGACAAAGCACCTGCATCTAGCAACGCTAACATGAGTAGCTGAGCAAAGCCTACTTAGCCATTCAAGTTTTGCTAGGAAGGGTTAAGTGTTTGGTTTCATGGCATATCAAGAGGCAAATATTTCAGTGGTAGGCAACGAGCATATGACAAGGAAAAATGTAAACTAGCATAACAAGTCTAGAGATGGAATCAAGGTCATGTCATCTTGCCTGTGAGATCCTCAGCTTGGAATGGTTCTTGTTCGTCCTGCACGTACTCTCCTAAATCCACATATTCATTCTCCGATCCCGGTGCTACCCAACATAAGAATAACATCCAATGAACAACAGAACCTCAAGATGCAACAAGCACATGATGCATGAGATGCATATGAGCATGCAACACCATTTCTATCACTAGCACAAGCATGAGAAGCTAATACATGTTCCTGGACAAAACTGTATCCTAAGCTGTTTTTACATGCATGAGAATGACATGATCAGATGCGTCTCGTGAAAATGATGAAAAACCATATAAAGAACATCACGATCGGAGCTACGGATCAACGGGAAACAACGAAACAAGATATGAAGCCCTACGTGACAAAATCATCACCACACACTCAAATGGCACAACTCTGGTATTTCCAGGTTGCCAAGACATAAAACAAACCATCATGGATGGGGTGGAGCAAAGAAGAGCACCACATCATCAACTAAGCACACACAAACATCAAAATGACAAAACTACACAATCTGCCATAAACTGCATCATAGCACTTTGTGAGCTACATGCAAAGCACCTACAGCCACCCAAACATGACAAATAATATATGTGGATGTAGCTAACCAAGAATACTACAAGAACAAGCAAGAATCCCACAAAAAGGAATTAAACACAGAAAGATACAAGGCTGCAAACTTGCCCAAAAACATCAGTTTTCAGGGACTTAGTGAAAATTCTAGATTCTCACTTTCTGTCTATGCTCTGAAGCATTTTGACAGCAGCCAAAACAATACCTACAGGACTCCAAATGAAATGAAATTTTACAGGGAGCTAGACAAACATATCAGGTCCAACGTTCAAGTTGAAAGATAAGGCTAGATCACTACACAGTGACCTGCACAACCTCATCAACAGGAGAAGAAAATATAACCAGATTCTCAGACTTAATGAAAATCTCTGATTTTCAGATTTTCACTAATCTGGAATTTCAGCCACATGCCTACTTTGGATGGGCACAACTTGCACGCATGGATTCCAAAGCATGAATTGAAACCAACATGTGGTAGAGGGGGTCACCCTCTACTACCACAACCAAGAATAAATCATAAAGACTCTCCACAACTCATGGAACCAAGCTCTAAACATAGAAGAAAATGAAGATATGTCATCTCCAGAAAATGTTCCAATGGCACATATGATTTCACCAATGGATTCCTGGGATCTTTCTACCCCAAAACCATATAAAATATGCATGCACTTGTTTGGAGCAAGTGGCCTCAAACTAGGAAGGAAGAAACTACAAGAATCTTACATGTGACTAGTGCAACATTTCATGCAACTATCACTAGAACAACTACCACATAGCTATGCTCATGTGCACAAATACAATATGGACATGAGGGTTTCAACCCCATGTTTGTGTCATGCACAACAACATCACAAGCACTTCTTTCACTAGATCACCCCCCACACACACATCATGCCCTCTCTCATATGTACATGAGGAGGTGCACAAGTGTTGCCAATGGGGATGTTTCACCGCGCACACACATCATCTCCACAACCTCATCTCAAGCACTTAATCCCAAGAACAACATGAAGGGGATCTACTAAGCAAGAAATCATGGAAGCATCACATCACTAACACTCCTACTAGGTACCACATGTGGTGTGCACTACTTACACACATATCTCCATACCTACACCATCATCATCACTCACAACTCCTATGCACACATGCCTACTTGCAATTACACCACCAACACATACTAGCAAGATCACATACACACACACATCACTTAATCCACATACACACACATGCACTTCTTCTAGTCTGTGCAAAACACACACACAAATACAACCTGCACCTAGCTACACTAGCAGGAAGAAGAATTAAAAGGCCACTTTGATCTCTATGAATTAGGCACAAAGTGTTGGATCAACAAAAGAAATAGAAAATAAAAAGAAATGACAAAAATATGCAACAGGGGCTCTTGGGAATCAAACCCAGAACCTCCTGTACACAGCAACAACACCAAGCCACTACGCCACTGCCACTTTGTCGACAGGGTAGGGGGAGTAAACAATAACCTGTTCCTGTTGCTACTGTGCAGTTTAATCAAGAAAACAAAAGAGTGCCGAGGGGGATCGAACCCGCGCCCTCTCAACAGGCAACAACACACTACTACCACTAGGCTACGAATCGGTACTTGACTATATAGGGGCAGCAACTCTGAAGTAGTACCCCTACTGCTAACTCTGCTGCCGACGACTTGCCGGAACAGGGGAGGGACCTTGTCGGCGGTCTACTAGCAATTGATCTACGGCTCCTGGATGGAAGGTTGCTTGGGCAACCACGGTTCCATTTCTACCACAACTACTGCCCGAGAGGCTCTACAACGACGAATCCACGGCGAGCGGCGGCTCCGGTGGCAGAGACAACGCGCGCTTCGATTACGCGGCTATGGCGCTCGATCTAGCACAGGGAGGAGGGACGAGGAGTACTACCTCACGTACGGGTCGAGGAAGAAGCGCCCGTAGAGGAATTAGTAGGAAGAAGAGCGCAGAGCGGCGAAGCTCGTCGGAGAAGGAGCGCCTCCGGGAAGAAGACGAAGCAGGGTCGGGGAAGACGATCGAGCGGCGGGAACGGGCTCCTGGAGATGCCCTCGAGCTGTTGGACCCTTCGAAGCGGAAGAAGACGAAGCAGGATGACGGCGACGACGAGCTTCACCCGTCGGCCATGGCGGAGCCGATCGCTTCTTACCTTGCAGCTCGACAGAGAGAGGAGGGGAAAGGGATCTGGATGGAGCGGCGGCGGGGAGGAACCCTAACAAGGCACGGACGCCAAGGGGGTCTTTATAGAGCAAGGGGAAAGCGAGGGACGAGCGACGACACCATGTGCGCGGCTCTCTCTTCGGGGAACAGAGGGGAACGAGAGAGAGAGAATGAGAGGAGGGTCCCACTGCCTCGCTGGAAAGGAGGTTAACAACGCACGTGCGCGCGACGGGCTGAGAGGGGGAAGGAGAGATGGGCCACTAAGTGGGAGGGAGCCCACTTAGTGCGCTAGATAGAGAAAGAGAGCCTCCGTGTCTATTTCTATTTAAAAAATAAAACAGGGAAAGAAAAATAGGCACAGGGCAAAATAAAAGGAATAAAATCAAATGGAAAATTGCCCTGGACCTGAAAATGAACCAACTAATTAAATAAAATACTTCCAACATTTATGGAGCTACTTTCATAAATCCAAAAAAACATTTATTTATTCTGTTTTGTGATTTATATGCACCCTCAAGTCCAAGAATAAAACTCCAAATCATCACATCATCATCTCCACAATATACTCTAAACACAAGACATTTTTAAAATAGCTTTTGGGAAGATGGAATTTTGAACATGAGATAAAAGGAAAGGAAAAGGGTTTTGCAACCCAAAGTGGTTTGAAGGTGAGAACCACCACAAGTACTACACAATCCATCACCTCATGAGCATCACCACATAAAACCACAAAGTATCCAATCTCAACTTCACAAGTGAACACAAGGTATAGCAAGGATGGTATGGCATGGATGCATGTATGCAAAAGAAGAATACAAGGTGACACATGAAATCATACATGCATAGATAGCTCTCATGACAATGTCAAGGTGGTCCCACATGGAAGGTTACAAAAAGGAAAGGCTTTACACTTGGGGCACTACAGGATGCCCCGGGAAGGCATCCCCTCTTTCGTCTTCAATCCATCGATAATGTTACTTGGAGCTATATTTTTATTCACCACATGATATGTGTTTTGCTTGGAGCGTCTTGTATCGTAGGAGTCTTTTATTTTTGTTGTGTCACAATCTTCCTTGCTGCACACCTAGAGAGAGAGAGACATGCACTCACCGTGATTTTGTCGAGCTTCACTTATATCCTTTGAGTTAGGCAATTCAGCTCACATGTGTTTCACTTATATCTTTAGAGCTAGTTGATTTTGCTCTATGTGCTTCACTTATATCTTTTAGAACACAGCGGTGCATGGCTTGGTAGTTGGATTATGCTATGAAAGTAGTCCCAAAAGTGGCAGTTATCCAAAGGGTTACGAAAACTTCCATCTTCTTGTGCATTGAGTAGAAAGAGAAGCTTGATTCCTCTCAATTAGTTTTGAGATGTGGTTGTGGTAATATTTAAGTTATGTTAGTATGGTGTTGTGAATCTAGAGATACTTGTGTTGAAGTTAGTGATTCCCGTAGCATGCACGTATGGTGAACCGCTATGTGATGAAGTTTGAGCATGATTAGTTTATTGATTGTCATCCTTTGTGTAGCGGTCGGGACCGCGCGATGGTTTATACCTACCAACCCTTCCCCTAGTAGTATGCGTTGAATGCTTTGTTTCGATTACTAATAAAACTATTGCAACAAGTATATGAGTTCTTCTTGACTAATGTTGAGTCCATGGTTTAGATGCACTTTCACCTTCCACCATCACTATCTTCTTTAGTACCGTGCAACTTTCGCCGGTACATAAACCTACCATATAGCCTCCCTCAAAACAGACACCATACGTACCTACTATGGCATTTTCAAAGCCATTCCGAGATATATTGCCATGCAACTACCACCATGACATGTTCCACCACTTCTACATTGCCATTGCATGATCATAAGATAGCTAGCATGATGTTTCCATTGATGTCTATGCCATGCTAGATCATTGTCACGGTACACTACCGAAGGCATTTCATATAGAGTCATCATTGTTCTAAGCATTGATCTTTGAGTAAATAAAAGTGTGATGATCATCATTATTAGAGCATTGTTCCATGTGAGGAAACAAAGAAAAGAGGCCAAAGAGCCCAAAATAAAAAATAAAAAAAATGAGAGAAAAAGAGAGAAGGGACAACGCCACTATCTCCTTTCCACACTTGTGCTTCATAATAAGCACCATGTTCTTCATGATTGAGAGCCTCTCGTTTTGTCACCACCATATAACTAGTGGGAATTTTTGTTATATAACTTGGCTTGTATATTCCAATGATGGGCTTCCTCAAAATGGCCCTAGGTCTTCGTGAGCAAGCAACTTCGATGCACACCCACTAGTTCTCCTTTAGAGCTTTCACATACTTATAGTTCTAGTGCATCTTTTGTATGGCATTCCCTACTCATTCACATTGATTTCTATTAAGGGGCATCTCCATAGCCTTTTTAATATGCCTAGTCAATGTGACCATCTTCTCCCTTTTTGTCTCACAACCTCCACCACTCCATTCCACCTATAGTGCTATAACCATGGCTCACGCTCATGTATTACATGAGAGTTGAAAAAGTTTGAGAAAGTAAATGTCACAGCCCAAGTTTGCCTTGCTTGCCATTGCATTTCATGCATGCATTCAAATTGCATTGAATATGGAAATGGAAGTGATCAAGCCAAATGAGTTGAAATTGACAAAAAAGGCAATAAAAATATTACCTTAAAAGGAACCAGAAAAATGTTCCAAATATTTTGGAAAATAGTGACACGGAATAAATTTGTCAAACCAAATTTCTAAGTCACAGGAACTTATGAAAAGGATTTTTGATTGGATTAAATAACTGTTTGGAATGGAGTTATTTTGTTTCCTTTTAAAATAAAAGTTTCAAAATGTTGAAACTATTTTGTGGCACTGATTATTTTTATTACTGTCACATAATACTATTTTAGGGTTTTATAAAATGATTAAATGTTTTATTAAAATCCTAAATCTAAATGCCAGAAAGAAATAAAACAAAAATAGGAAAAGAGAGAGAAGAACTTACCTATCGCTCACCTGCTGGCCCAGCCCACCAGGGGGGTCTCCCCTGTCGTCTTCCTCCTCGTGCGAGAAGGCACAGGAGAAGGAAGGCACGGCGCGCCCCTCGCCACCTCCTGCTTCGCGTGGAGCTCTCCCCTGCCTCCTCACACCAGCACGACAAGCTCTCCCTCTCCCTTATCTCCTCCCCTCCTCTCCATTTTCCCCTTCCTCCCCTGCTCTTCTCTCTTTTTACTCCTGTCGCCATTGGTGAGCTCGGGATCGAGCTCACCACCTTGGCCACCATCCCTCTCTAGCCCAGCTGAGGTATCCCATAGCTCCGCCTCACACCTCCCCATCTCTACGCGCGAAGAATCGAGCTCAGATGCCCTGCCGCGCCACCATCCGCATCAAGTTCATCGTCGGCCGCCGAACCTCCCCGGCGTCGATTCGCTGCAACCGGAGCTTCCCCGGCCTCTACGTGTGCGCAAACCGAACCCTATGAGCCACCGGATTCGCTCCCCCTCTCCTTGTCAAGCTCCTCTTCCTCTAACCTTGCTAACCGCCGGAGCCGAAGCTCCTGCCGCCGGCCCGCGTCGCCGTGGCCAGTGCCACCTAGGGCCGCTACCTAGCACCTATCTATGCTCTCCGCGCTCGCAGGAAGCTGTAGCCGGCCTCAGATGCTTTCCCCGCGTTCCCTAGCCTCGAGCCCAACTAAGCAGAGCTCCGGCCGCCGCGCACGCTCGTCGCCGGCACCTTTTCCGGCCACCTCAGCTCCTCCTGATGCCCCTGCCAGATCGGGCGCTTCGCCAGCGTCCCGTAGCTGCAAACCGCGCTCGATTTGGACCTCTGTAGCGCGAATTAGCTCAACTCCGGCGAGCCCTCCGCCGCGGATCGGTCGCCGGCGACCACTCTCCGGTAGCCGTCGACGTGGCCGACCATTAGCGCGTAATTAAATCCCCACTCAATCGCTGCCAGAGGGCCCCACGCCTGGTCAAACCCCAATTAGGGGTTGGTCAGCGCGGGGTTAGCCTCTGGGTCACTGACCAGTGGGCCCACTGGTCAGGGTTTGACCTGGACCGGCTAGTTGACCTGCTGACGCAGGGATGACATCAGCCTGACGCAGTAATAACTTTTCCGATTTATTATAATTCCAGAAAATGCTGAAAACTTCTAAAAATCATATAAAATAATCTGTAAGTCTAATGAAAATAATTTATATATGAAAAATGATCAGAAAATCCAAAGAATCCGAATGGCATTTTCATGCATGTTTGAAAAAGTTAACATCACCAAATAGGCAAAATGGTGTATAAGATAAATTTCATATTAGTTTGGAGATGGAATTTGATACTTATTTGAATTCCCCTTCAATTTTTATGACCAAACATTGGTCAATACAAATCAGTACCTCAAAATACTAATCCCATGCATGTTGGAACAATTTGTTATGAGCATCAGGTCGAATCAATTATAAGGGTACTTGGAAAAATACCGGCTTGAAGTCATGTTTGAATCCTAAATTCAAACCAACTTCAACTTAAGAAATGATAGCAACATTACCCATGCCACCTTTCATTTCATGTCTTGAGCATGCATCATAGTGTTGCATTTCCGTGAAGTAATTGTTGTTCTTTCTTGTTTGCCGGTGTTGTTCCCTCTCGGTAAACGATGTTCCGACGATGTGATCGTTGACATTGATGAAGACTCATTGCTATCTTCAGATGTGCCAGGCAAGCAAACCCCCTTGAGCATATTGAAATAGACCCACTCTCTCGCTCCTGCTCTCTTTTACTGCATTAGGACAAACACGATTGAACTGTACATGTTATCGGTAGTTGACCCATTCCTCTGCATGACCTGATTTTGTCACAGTAAATAGTTGAACCCACTCAGCATGAGTAGCAACTGCTTGAGCCTTGTTGTGCTTACTCATCCATGCTTGCTTACAATGCCTGTTATGCTTAGGGTCGTGTTGGGTCTGATCCGTCTGGATGATGAATCGGAATGGTTGTGTGCATGTCCTACAGTTTGAGAGTAAAGGTGTGAATCTGATTTGGTAAAGGTAGCGATGAGAGGCCATGTAGGAGTACATGGCGGGTTGTCTCATTGGGACCATCCTTAAGAACTGAGTTCTGTGTGTGTTATCAAAGACAAGATACTACCACACATTGGGATACTTAATTAACCCTCTCGTCTTATTAATCGCCTAGATCTCTGTCTAGGAGTTGCAATTAGTTTCTGGTGTTTGTAGGAAAAGTGTTGGCGGCCGTGTTTAGCTCTGCCCGACGGGGGAGGCTTCACTACGGTAGATACACAGTGGCACGGTGTACCAAGTGGCACCCGGATGGTGGGCTTGGGAACCCTGCGCACATCGTTTGGGGCCGTAGAGGAAACTCGGCCGGACTTCCTTGCGGGTTCAGTCTCAAATAGGCGATAAACCTAGACTAGGGTCTTGTGTGGTTAACGGTCGTGGCCGACACCCACGCTAGTGCTTCCGCTTGAAGGTTGCCGAGATGCATGACGCACACACGGTGATAAGTGGTGGGAGCGTGTGTGAAGAAGTATACCCGTGTAGGGTGATTTAATCTGTTCGAATAGCCGCGTCCTCGGATATGGACTACTTGGAAACATTACGTGGTACATAGACAATTTAAATGGATACTCTAAAACATGCAAGATAAGTGTGAGTGCTATGGAAGGCCTTCTCGTAGGCAGACGAGAGTGGATCTATAGTGGTGTATTGCATTGGTGAATATGTGGACTCGTGTGCGCTATCCCACCTCAAAGAAAGAACTTGTAGTCGTAGTACATGATAGCCAAGAGTCAAAGCTGGCTTGCTGCAATCAAGCCCCACAATCCTTTCATTGAAACATGATGCATATGTAGATAGTTCTGATGTAAGACTTGCTGAGTACCTTTGTACTCACGGTTGCTTTATTTATGTTTTTGCAGAGAAGACTTAGACTCATTAAAAGGTTCTACACGATGTGTTCGATGTTGACCGGAATAGCTTGGGAATCCCAGACAGAGGTCTGGCTCCTTTGATAGGGTCGTAGTAGCTTTTCAGGCTCTTCCAGCCACTTTTAGTTGATGTCTGTACCCAGACATGATTTGCTTCCTCTTGATGCTTGTATGACTTGAGTGCCGGGTCATGTGACCCCTGTTTGTAATATCATACTATGTTGACTCTTATGAGTCTTTAATAAATGCTTGAGTAATAGAGTTATGTTGTGATGCCATGTTGTATCTACACATATCGTGCATAATGTGTGTATGTTATGAAATGCATTATATGTGTGGGATTCGACACCTAGTTGTGTGCCTTTAGTAGTACTCTTTACAGGGAAATGCCTCTTTGTGCTTCTATCGAGCCTTGGTAGCTTGCTACTTCTCTAGACACATTGATTGACCGGCGTGTATCCTTCTTTGCTGCTGTGTGTGTCCCCTCGGGGAAATGTCAGGCGGTGTAATAGAGTCCCTGTAGCTTGCTACGACTCGTCTACACACGCTGTTGATCGACACCTGCTTTGCTGGGTTATGTATGCCTGTCCCTGTACGGATGTACTGCTTGGGTTTATAACTAGTCATGTCGACCCGGGTTCTTTGTCGTTTGAACGCTAGCAACATATTTATATACGTGAGCCAAAAGACGCAAACGGTCCCGGCCAAGGTAAGGTGGCGGCCGTGGAGTTTACCGTGCGTGAGGCCGCAAAGTGATGTGATGTGTTACAGTCTAGGTTCTTATCACTCAGGATCGAGGTCCCGACAGTAAAGGTGTGAAAACAATTACTTGGCCAATACCGAGGTTGTGCATGATTTAAATTCGTTGTGCAAGGATGATGGAGCATAGCCAGACTATATGATTTTGTAGGGATAACTTTCTTTTGGCCATGTTATTTTGAAAGTTCATGATTACCTTGCTAGTTTGCTTGAAGTATTATTGTCTCCACATCAATAGCAAACTATTGTTTTGAATCTAACGGATCTGAACATTCATGTCACATAAGAGGAGTTACAAAGGACATCTCTGCTAGGTGGCATGAAAGCATCAAAAATTCATTCTTTATCACTTCCCTACTGGAGGACGAGCAGGAGTTAAGCTTGGGGATGCTTAATAATTTTTTATGGTTTCATGTTGTTATCTTGTCAAACTTTGGATGTTTTATATGCCTTTTATATATTTTTTGGGACTAACCTATTAATTCAGTGCCAAGTGCCAGTTCCTGTTCTTTCCGTGTATTTGACCCTTTTTCACGCGGAGTCCAAACGTAATAATTCTTTCGCAATGATTTTTTATGGAAAATATCAAAAATACCGGAAGAAAAAGATACCGGAGAGGGGTCCCGAGAAGCCACAAGCCCTGTCGGCGCCCCCCCAGGCCGCACCAACCAAGCTTGTGGGCCCCTCAGGGGCCCACTTCACGCAACTCCACCGCCATCAGGTCCTATAAATACAGAAACCTCTAGAAAGAAACCTAGATCGGGAGTTTCGCCGCCGCAAGCCTCTGTAGCCACCAAAAACCAATCTGGAGCCCGTTCCGGCACCGTGTCGGAGGGGGAATCCATCTCCGGTGGCCATCTTCATCATCCCGGCGATCTCCATGACGAGGAGGGAGTAGTTCTCCCTCGGGGCTGAGGGTATGTACCAGTAGCTATGTGTTTGATCTGTCTGTCTCGTGTTCTTGAGATGTCTTGATCTTGATGTACCATGGGCTTTGCTACTATAGTTGGATCTTATGATGTTATTCCCCCTCTCCCTTCTTGTAATGAATTGAGTTTCCCCTTTGAAGTTATCTTATCGGATTGAGTCTTTGAGAACACTTGATGTATGTGTTGCGCGTGTCTATCTACGGTGATCAACTTGCGGGTTTGTGACATTTGGAACCTATGCATATGGGTTGGCACACGTTTGATTCATGTGAGTACTCGATGTATGTTTTGGTGATCAACTTGTGGGTTCGTGACATTGGGAACCTATGCATAGGGGTTGGCACACGTTTTGACTCTCCGGTAGAAACTTTGGGGCACTCTTTGAAGTTCTATGTGTTGGTTGAATAGATGATTCTGAGATTATGTGATGCATATCGTATAATCATGCCCACGGATACTTGAGGTGACAATGGAGTATCTAGGTAACATTAGGGTCTTGGTTGATATGTATCTTAAGGTGTTATTCTAGTACAAACCTATGACGGATCGAACGGAAAGAATAACTTCGTGTTATTTTACTACGGACTCTTGAATAGATCGATCAGAAAGAATAACTTTGTGGTGGTTTTGTACCCGACAATAATCTCTTCGTTTGTTCTCCGCTATTAGTGACTTTGGAGTGACTCTTTGTTGCATGTTGAGGGCTAGTTATATGATCCAATTATGTTATCTTTGTTGAGAGAACTTCCACTAGTGAAAGTATGAACCCTAGGCCTTGTTTCCACACATTGCAATACCATTCGTGCTGACTTCTGTTACTAGTTACCTTCCTGTTTTTGTAATTTCAGATTACAAAAACCTATATCTACCATCCATATTGCACTTGTATCACCATCTCTTCGCCGAACTAGTGCACCTATACAACTTACCATTGTATTAGGTGTGTTGGGGAGACAAGAGACTCTTTGTTATTTGGTTGCAGGGTTGCTTGAGTGAGACCATCTTCATCCTACGCCTCCCGCGGATTGATAAACCTTAGGTCGCCCACTTGAGGGAAAATTGCTATTGTCCTACAACCCTCTGCACTTGGAGGCCCAACAACGTCTACAAGGAGAAGGCCGCGTAGTAGATATCATCACCTCATTATTTTGGGATGGTTTTCTAAGTCCACTGCAAGCTTGTTCTTTTTGTTGTTGGTTTTCCAACAACTCCGTTCAATTCTTCTTGAAAGGATGCTTGCCAAATTCAATTGAGGTAGTAGTTTTCATTTTCTTCTTCATTTTTTCTTCCCAATGATCTAGTTTCTATTCTCTTATTCCGAAGTTTTTGTGATGTTGCTCTCTTTTATCCATTATCTAGTTTTGTCAAGATGGTGTTCTTCCTTTCTTATTCATTTAACCGAAGTGTTGTGTCTTCTTTCATGTTCTTTACTTCTTATCAATTTAGTTGGTTTGTTGTGAATCTTGTCAAGATCTTTCCATCTTATCAAATTTTTGCCTGTCTTTCCTACCGAAGTGCTGCCGAAATTTCTTTTGAATTCTTGCTTGTTTCCCATATCGTTCTTCATCTCTTGGCAAACTTCAACCATCATTGGTATCGCTTGTTTTTCAAAGAAGAAACTAAGTTTTACCTCTTGCTTTCTCATCCTCTTCCCCTATTCATTCTTAGATCTCGGGGCAAGATCTCTTGTTAGTGTAGGAGAGTTGTAACATCCCGAGACTGACGCTCTAGAAGATTCCCCTTTTATTCCGTTGTCGTCATGTGATTTATTTGTTTGTCGCATGCATCATCGCATCATGCGCATCATCTGCACTGCATCGGCACTCTGTTGCCGTCTGTTTTAAAAAACTTGCATCCATTATTAGTTGCCGGTTCTCTCCATTTTCGTCGTTAACCGTTTTGAGACCAACCACACATGCACGCGCCTGTGACATAGTTAATAATATTGTTTTGAAACGTGTGTGTAAAACTTTCTCAGATTGAGTTGAAACTTGGAGTGCAGTCTTACTTAAATATAGGTAGGCCGCCTGCCAAATTTCTCTGCAATCGGAGTTCATTTGGTACCTGAACCGTTAAAGCTATAGCGGCACTATAGCCGGTCATTTCGTCAGAAGTTTTTGGTTTATAAAACTCTCTCGCTAGGTTGCATGTTTTCCCTCTCATCTCCACCTAGCCCCTATGCACAGTGCACCGACCTGCGCGGAACCTAGTCCGAAAAACCTCCTGGTACCCAAAACACATGATCGTGACCGTTGGGTCCGGATCAACCCCGTTATACTGCAAACACTGTTCGGTTGGTCAATTGTCTTCCTAACATATTTTTCCCGACCATTCGATTAAAAACGGAGGATCGAGGTGATCCAAAACCTAGCCCACTAGCTATATGTACTATCTAGTCCTAGCCTAACCGTAAAATTTAGGAGCCATGTACCATCCATCCATTCATAGGGCCGCCACCCTCTCTCTCACGGGATCACCCCGATCCAAATCCCCAGAGCCGCTGTCCTCCTCGTTTGCACCGCACCAACCAGAGCAGCCCGCTGGCCCAGCTAACTGTCCGAGCTCCTCCTTGATGCACGTGGCACGCGGCCCGAGCACCTCAAGCAGCCACACCCATGCAGCAAGAGCGCTCGCGCCCAAGGCCCATCGGAACCCCCCTCGCCCGAGCCTTCCCTATCGTCGCCATCCCACGTCATTTTCGTGCACGGCCCGTCGCCAGCCAGATCCACTGCCACCGCCTCGGATCCCACTGCTCACCTGCTGCCAGCCAACCCATCTCCGCCCTTGGCCTCCTCCTCGCCTCACTAGCTCCCTGGAGCCGCTCCATGCCGGGGACCCCATGCTGCCCTGCTAGAGGGTGCCTCCCATTTTGCCGACGTGTCGCGCCGTCGATCCGAACCATCCCTCTATGTCACGCCCGCATCACCCTTCCTCCCATCTCCGCTCCACCTCCTCACACGCAGCTCGCCTCTCACCCATCTCTGTCACGCGTGCCTCGCTTCCCCCTGAGCGGGTCGTGCCGTCTCCGGCGACCTCCAGCACCCCCTGCAGATCGCCCTGCCTACAACTTGCTTGCCTTGCTTCTCAAGCGCACCAGCGCAGCCAAGGGCCTCTCATGGCCATGCATCCTTGGCTGCCATTAGTCGCTGCACCCACGGCCTCTGTTGCATGCTCCTGTGCCCCCTTGACACAACCCCCTGTAGATATGGTTCTTATCCATCTACACCACCGTGACCCACCACAAGACCAAGACCTCTACGGATGACTACACGATCACCCCGGCCATGAAAGCCGCCTTATACCTCTACCGACGACCACATGTACATCGACCACCCGGATATGCCAGGATGGATTACTCGGACGCCAAGCCTCGCAAGAGCCATGTACGACTACTTCCCTCGATGACTCGATCCGCTTCGAGGACGCACACTTCAAGGGTATAACCGTTGAGACTATGCCCGTGGACCAGATACATGTGATGTATGAGATGAACCGTATGTTTTCCACTTATATGTCCGCTAGTTGCACGTTGTCCCCCTTTTCCCGTGCCCCCAACACATGGGAACCCGGTAACCGGGATCACCCCATCATTCTTGGCATGGCATGCACACTTTCCCAATTCGTTTGCACCGGTATCTCATCGAGTTATCGGGACTGGAACGTTGCCGTGGCATCGTTTCCGCTTTTCCGCCATGGTTCCCTTTCGTTTACCATGGCGACACATGCTTCATATCCTTCTTGCAAGTGTTCAATAAAAATTGCATGCATGTTGCATTCATGGCATAATATTCTGTGTTGCATGTATTTTTAACCGTAGCTACGTTCAATGTTCTTATGTGTTAACCGACTAGAATGATGTGTAGAATCACATGCTTCACCTCTTGGCATGTTTAAACAACATTTAATATTTCCGTGTAACTCAACAGGAGTGAACTAAATAATTCGTATGTGGAGTTTCGTCAATATGCAACTCGTTGCATATTGAGCTTCACTTAATGCCTAGTGTTTATTGTTTTGAATAGCCATGCCATGCCTGTCATAATTGAAATGGACATGCATCATATTAGGTTGTGAGTCATATCATGCATGTGCCGTGGTGAATATTTCGTGTCGATAGAGTTCCGCAAGCGTGTCGGAATGTGAGGATCTGTTCGACTACGTCGGTTCGTGTGCTTCACGGATTCTTTCTTCTTCCAAGCGGGATCTCACGCAAGATGACCATTACCCTAGATACCATTACTATCAATGACAGGCTAGTTGTCTCATTTCTTTCGTTATGTCTCGCGGCCTACCACCTGTTAAATGTCAACCTCTCATCATTACCATGAAAACTTCCAACCTGATTCCTGTAGTGCTTTCTACAACCTAGCAAACCACTGATTGACTATGTTACCGCTTTCTTAACCATTGGATAGTGTTGCTAGTTGCAGGTGGAGGTGCTTCCATGTGATAACATGGGTTCCTTCTTATATGACCATATAATTGCTAATTAATTTAATGGACCTATATACTTGGTAAAAGGTGGAAGGCTCAGCTTTCTAGCCTGGTGTTTTGTTCCATCTTTGCCGCCTTAGTTTTGGCTACCGGTATTATATTCCATAATTGAGCGCTCCTAACACGATCGGGGTTGTTATGGGGACCCCCCTTGATAATTCGTCTTAGTTAAAGCTTGTATGGCAAGGCCCAACTTTGGTACTACATTTGCCTAATAACTAATAAATAGCATAGGGACCCGCCGGTACTCGTGGATAATTAATCAACCCTCGGGCCAGTGCTCCTCATGAGTGTTGGTCCACAAAGGGCAAACTGCAGGGCCACCACGGGGCAACTTGAGGTTTGGTTTACTCGTAGTATGAGCCATACGGTCGTGTCCTGAAAACGAGATATGCGGCTCTGATATGTCCATTTTGCATCATGCTTTCATGTTGATATTTTATCGCTTTTTGGGCTGTTATTACACTTCACGGTACAATACTTATGCCTTTTCTCTCTTATTTTGCAAGGTTTACATGAAGAGGGAGAATGCCGACAGCTGGAATTCTGTCCTGAAAAAGGAGAAAGTTTGAGATACCTATTCTGCGCAACTCCAAAAGCCGTGAAAATCAACGAGGATTTTTTTGGGATTTATAAAAAATACTGGGCTGAAGAAGTACCGGAGGGGCGCCAGTAGGAGGCCACAAGCGTGCTAGGTGTGGCCCCCCCTGGCCGCGCCTACGGGGCTTGTGGGCTCCCACTTGGCCCTCTGGCTTCCACCTTTTGCTACAAGAAGGGTTTCGGTCTGGAAAAAAATCAAGAGGAGGCTTTTCGGAGGATTCGCCGTGGCCACGAGGCGGAACTTGAGCAGAACCAATCTAGAGCTCGGGCAGGACGATCCTGCCGGGGAAACTACCCTCCCAGAGGGGGAAATCGTCGCCATTGTCATCACCAACAGTCCTCTCATCGGAGGGGACAAGTCACCATCAACATCTTCATCAGCACAATCTCATCTCCAAACCCTAGTTCATCTCTTGTAACCAATCTCCGTCCCGCGACTCCGATTGGTACTTGTAAGGTTGCTAGTAGTGTTAATTACTCTTTGTAGTTGATGCTAGTTGGATTACTTGGTGGAAGATTATATGTTCAGATCTTTGATGCTACTCATTACCTCTCTGGTCATGAATATGATTATGCTTTGTGAGTAGTTACTTTTGTTCCCGAGGACATGGGATAATTCATGCTATAAGTAGTCATGTGAATTTGATATTCGTTCGATATTTTGATGTGTTGTATGTTGTTTTTCCTCTAGTGGTGTTATGTGAACGTCGACTACATAACACATCACCATTATTTAGGCCTAGAGGAAGGCATTGGGAGGTAGTAAGTAGATGATGGGTTGCTAGAGTGACAGAAGCTTAAACCCTAGTTTATGCGTTGCTTAGTAAGGGCCTGATTTGGATCCACTAGTTTAATGCTATGGTTAGACTTTGTCTTAGTTCTTCTTTCGTAGTTGCAGATGCTTGCGAGAGGGGTTAATCATAAGTGGGATGCTTTTCCAAGTAAGGGCAGTACCCAAGCGCCGGTCCACCCACATATCAAACTATCAAAGTAACGAACGCGAATCATATGAACATGATGAAAACTAGCTTGACAAAATTTCCCATGGGTCCTCGGGAGCGTTTTACCTCCTATAAGACTTTCTCGAGGCTTGTACCTTGCTACAAAAGGGATTGGGCCACCTTGCTGCACCGTTGTTACTTTTGTTACTTGCTACGTATCATCTTGCCACACAACTACTTGTAACCGATAATTTCAGTGCTTGCAGATATTACCTTGCTGAAAACCACTTGTCAGATCCTTGTGCTCCTCGTTGGGTTCGACACTCTTACTTATCGAAAGGACTACGATAAATTCCCTATACTTGTGGTTCATCAGGCTCCTATCAGGTTCGTCGACACGTCGGCCGGCCTTGCTGGACTTGTTTTACCTTTTACGAAATATCTTGTGCATCGGGTTTCCGGTGATGCTTTGGGTTATATCAGAGTTGAGGCTTTCCACTAAGGAATCCTGGGAGATAACGAGTTTCGTGATCGAGGCTTTCTATGTGGCTTGTGGTAATTTGTGATGGATTAGTTGGAGCACCACTGCAGGGTTAAATCTTTCGGAAAGTCGTGCCCGCGGTTATGTGACAACGTGGAAACTTTGTTCAACATCCGTTTGTAGAAGACCTGAAGTAAACTTAATTAAAACTTGCCAACTGTGTGCGTAACTGTGACTATCTCTATCGCGAGTTCCTTCTCCGACTGAGGACACGGTGGGGTTATGTCTGACGTAAGTAGGTGTTCACGATCATTCATTTCATCATCATTAGTTCACGACCGTTATACGTAGTTCCTCCCCCCTCTCTTATGCATGTACTCGTAAGTTAGCCATCTCAAATAAATACTTAGTCGCTTGCTGTAGCCTCACCACTTAACAATACCTCACCCATTAACTTTGCTAGTCTTGATACCTTTGGAAATGAGATTTCTTAGCCCCCGTGGCTCATAGATTACTACAACACGAGTTGCAGGTACACGTAAAGCGATACTCTGACATGAGAGCGATGATTGTTCTATTTAGAGTTTCTTCTTCTCCTTCTTCATCGAACTAAGATGGGTTACAGGCCGGCAGCCTGAGATAGCAAGGATGGGCATCGTTCTTTTATCTATTTGGAGTTTCTTCTTCTCCTTCTTCATTGTTTGTTTTTTTCCATAGTCGGACCCTGCTCTTCTTCATGATGACCGTATGTTGTTGTACTGATGTGAACTTGGGGTAGGTTGTGGCGTGTGTAAACCAATTCCATATACTCATCTCTTCAGTACATGTACTTGTAATGATATCCATTCTTGCAAAACGACGAGATGCGCTTCTATCCCTCTCAAGGCCCTCGCGTCAAAATAAGGATATGATCGCATCTTGGACGTTACAATGGCATCAACCAATCAAGATGTATTATACTAGCGTGAATAACAAGATGTAATGCTTTTCTATCTCGTACAAACCTACACTTGCAATTATCTAGACAAACAATTTGGCATCATATGAGACATGAATTGCTACACCCACACAATACTTTCTAGTTATATAATCACAAAAACATGGCATGCTATTGATAAAGCAGGAATTACTCAATAAAGCAATATACGAAGTCAACAAACTATTATCATGTAAATATATAAAGTGAGGCTAACCTCATCATATAGTACAAACTAGCAATTTAAAGACATAGTAATATATAACCAAAACATGAATTCCACTTTGAGCAAGTGCTAACATGGCATGGCAATCAACCAAGACAAATAGACACACATGATCATTATAAAGAATATATGCCACAAGAACAAATTCTATATATATAGAAATACAAATATAAGGTGGTCCATAAAACAACCAACCATGTGATCTTCCATAACAAACATCTATGAACTAAGAGGAATACTACGCAATAATGTGCTACACTCCAACCATACATAAGTAATGATCTCAAGCCATGATAAACAAAAAAAAATTAAATAAAAAGATAAATTATAGCAATAATGTGGTAGACTCCAACCATACATAAGTAATGATCTCAAGCCATGATAAACAAAAAAGAAATTAAATAAAAAGATAAATTATTCTATGATGAAACGAAGCAAAACAATGAAAATTCTATGAAACTATAAGCATGGCGAACATTAACTGTATACGCATGCACAAGAAAGGACTACAAACTAAAATAAATAAATAAATAAAATATGTACAACATTATAGTAATTCACAACACTGCTATGTGCATATATCCTACGACTACTTACCGCATCAAAGAAAATTAACACATGAAATAACATGTTCTATAATTTTCAAAAACTATAACTAATAAAAAAGATAAATCTAATAAGTCACTTGCCACATAAAAAATTATGAGAGCCATGTCACAAACATATGAATGATAACATATTAACACAAAAGTTCACCGCAAAACTACTACTCATGTGGTAATTCACAATACCTATTACAAACACATATCACACTATTTAGTAGATCAAACAAAATCTAAACTAAATATACAAAATAGTAAACATGCCAATAATTCAAAAAATACTACACAAGCGTAAAAACACGAGTATATGTGGTAACACAAAATATCGGTCAATAACTGCAACTATTTTCACAATTTAAACATGAGCAAAACAAATCTAGTAAGTCATAAGTAACTCCTAGGTTTATGAAATAATTTCGAGCGACTCGGACACATATCACCAAGATATGGAAATATTTTAACAAATAGATAATCTTACTAAAAAAATAATTATGTATTCATGCCCAAAATTGACTACAGATCATATATATTCTTCCCTTTTATAAGATCTGCCCAACAATCTAACTCGACCACATGGTTACTACAGCCACATGAAACAATTCATATGTTGAATATGAAGTCATATCATGAGTAGAAACTAAAGGAACACGTTGATGCCACCCGATGACCTTCGATTTTGGACGCACGCGGCCAACTCATGAAATAGGACGAATTATGATGTCTAGGAGAGACACTGGGTGACGTTAAGGATGGGTACAATAGGAATTTAATAGAGGCTGAACGAGTTTGACGGAAGGGCTCGATGAACTTGACGAATAGTGTACACGGACATGTGAAATTCCTCATGTGTGATCGACGGATTGTGTTCTTTCTTCTCTGAATGAAACGATGGCATGGAGGAGGACCTTTTGGCGCAAGGGTTTCAATGGAGACACTTCGAGTCACCGGAACGAGAACCTATGCCCATGGAGGAGGAGCAGGAGCTCGGGGCGCACATATATATACTCATAGGTTGTGAACTGTTTGAGATCGATGGGAGTTATAGGAGGGCATGATAGTGGCTGTACGTTTGAGCTTCATGTGTGCATGTAAGTGTGAGTGGAGAAAGAAGATGAAGCCCTAGGGGTTGGCTGCTGGGAGATGTGCCAAGTGGAAGAATTAGACCGCGAGAGACAAAGGGAATTAAAGAGGCAACATGAGTGGACGTGGTGGCTGAACGTTTCTCTCTCATGGTTTCTCTCCTGTAAGTATGCACGTGAGGAGGAAGAAAGGTTCAGCCACCTGATGTAAATGCGCTAACGGCCCGGGTGCGAAAAAATTAGAGAAGGGAAGAAAAAAAACGGATTGGAAACCCATTCGGTTTGGAGAACAAAAGAAAAATATAGAGATGAGCTTGCCCCAAGTGGGTTGGAAAAATTAGAGACATAAGAGAAAACAGATTGAACCTATTCTAGAGTTTAATAGAAGAAAAGAATTAGATTTCTTAAAATAAATTTATAGAGGACATGAATTAGATTTTCTTAAAAGAATTTAGAAAAGGAATAGAAGATCTGTCAACAATCAACAGAAGTTCCAAAAATACAAATGTACATAATTTAATAAGTCAAATACAAGAAGCATAAAACCTAACTTAAAGAAAAGAAAAAAATCAATTTAAAATTTAAGTTCACATTAATTAATTTAAACATTAATTTGCATATCACACAACTCAACAAAAGTATTTAGATGGGATGCAACATCTTCACTAGGAAGGCCAGAAAATTGTTCTTTCATAACAAGATTGAGCAAAGCGGCATTACTTTCACAAGATTCCGTACTAGTGGCGGGAGAAATCGGAGTACTAATAGAATCATTATTATTATTAGTGGAAAAGTCACATAACTTGGTATTCTCTTGAGTCATTGTGACAAAGCAAACAATCTAGCACACAGGCAAGAAAACAAAAATACGAACGAAAAAGGGCGAATAAAAAGGCAAATCTTTTTGGTATTCTCTGAAAATAGTTTTAGAAGTGGGGGAGAGGAAAATGAGGGGTAAATTGCAAATAAAGTAAATGCAAGAGATGGGTTTGTGATGGGTACTTGGTAGGCTTGATCTGTCTATGTATCCTCCCCAGCAACGGCGCCAGAAATCCTTCTTGCTACTTCTTGAACTTGCATTGGTTTTCCCATGAAGAGGCAAGGGCGATGCAGGAAAGTAGATACGTATTTCCCTCAGTTTGTTGAGAACCAAGGTATCAATCCAATAGGAGGAACAAGCAAGGCCCCAATCTTTGTATCTACACAAACAATCAAACACTTGCACCCAACGCTAAAAAGTGGTTGTCAATCCCTTCAGAGTTATTTGCAAGGATGAGATCTGATAGAGATAGACATAAAGGATTGTGGAAACAAAAGTAAATGAATTGCAGCAACATGTTTTTCGTATTTTTGGTTTATAGATATAAAAGTATAATATGGAAAATAGACCCGGGGGTCATAGGTTTCACTAGAGTCTTCTCTCATAAAGGAAAATAATACGGTGAGTGAATAAATTACTGTCGAGCAATTGTTAGAAAAGCGAATAATTATGAAGATATCCAAGGCAATGATTATGCATATAGGCATCACGTCCGTGTCAAGTAGACCAAAAAAATTCTCCATCTACTACTATTACTCCACACATCGACCGACTCCTGTGTGCATCTAGAGTATTAAGTTCTTGAAGAACAGAGTAACGCATTAAGTAAGATGACATGATTTAGAGGGTTAAACTCAAGGAATATGATGAAAACCCCATATTTTTATCCCCGATGGCAACAATACAATACATGCCTCACTACCCATCCTATGTCACTGGGTGAGGACACCGCAAGATTGAACCCAAAACTAAGCACTTCTCCCATTGCAAGAATTACCAATCTAGTTGGCCAAACCAAACCAATAACTCTAAGAGACTTGCTAATATACGAAATCATGCATATAAGAATTCACAAGAGATTAAAATATTATTGATAGATAATCTGAAGATAAACTCACACTTCATCGGATCTTGACAAACACACCGCAAAAGAGTATTACATCGGATAGATCTCCATGAAGATCATGAAGAACATGGTATTGAAGATCAAAGAGAGAGAAGAAGCCATCTAGCTACTAGCTATGGATCCGTAGGTCTGTGGTGAACTACTCACGCATCATCGAAGGGCAATGGAGTTGATGTAGAGTTCCTCCGTGATCAGTTCCCTCTTTGGCAGATTACCAGAAAAGGCTCCCAGATTGGATCTCATGGGAACAAAGGCTCTCGATGCAGGAAAAGTATTTTCGTGGCTCCCTTTTGTGATGGGGAGTATTTGGTAATCTATTGAACGAAAAACAGGGTTAAGAGACCTGCAGGGGACCCATAAGCCACGGGGCGTGACCCCCTAGGGCGCACCCTGCAGGCTTGTGGCCTCCCGTCAGGTGTCCTGCCCCCTACTCCAAGTCTTTTTGGGTTTCTTCTGGTCCAAGAAAAATCATTTCGGAGATTTTAGTCCGTTTGGACCCCGTTTAATATTCCTTATCTGCAATACTCAAAAACATGGGAAAAAACAGAAACTGTCACTAGGCTCTAGATTAATAGGTTAGTCCCAAAAATAATATACAACACCATATTAATGCATATAAAACATCCAAAACAGATAATATAATAGCATGGAACAATCAAAAATTATAGATAGGTTGGAGACGTATCACTTCCCAGCAACGGCGCGTGAAAAGAGCTTGATGTCTACTACACAATTTTATTCTTGTAGACTATATTGGGCCTCCAAGCGCAGAGTTCTGTAGGACAGTAGCAATTTTTCATCAAGTGGATGATCTAATGTTTATCAATCTGTGGGAGGTGTAAGATGAAGGTGGTCTCTCTGTGACAACCCTGTAATCAAATACAAAAAATCTCTTGTGTCGTGAACACACCCAATACAATGGCAATGTGTATAGTGCACTAGTTCGGCGAAGAGATGGTGATACAAGTGTATTATGGATAATAGATATAGGTTTTTGTAATCTGAAAATATAAAAAAACAGCAAGGTACAAAGTGTAAAACAGCGAGCAAAACATTGTATAAATGCTTGGTAATAAGACCTAGGGTTCATACTTTCACTAGTGCCATGTCTCAAGAATGCTAACATAGTAGAATCATATGATCATCCCTCAACGTGCAACATAGAATCACTCCGGAATTCCTATCTAGCAGAGAACAATAAGATGAAATTGGTGTAGGTTGTAGAACCACCTCAAAGTTATTCTTTCTGATCAATCTTTTGAGTAATTCCTATAAGTGTCAAAAAAATCCTAGAGTTCGTACTAGAATAATACCCATGATACATATCAATCAACCCTAATGTTACCTAGATACTCCAGTGTCACCTCAAGTATTCACTGGTAAATTATACGACATGCATCAATTTTTTTCAGATATATCATGTTCAATCCAACACAAAGGACTTCAAGGAGCACCCCAAGATTTCTATCGAAGAACATGCTATAAAAACGTGCAATCAACCCTTATGCATAGATCCCCAAGGTCATGGAATCCGCAAGTTGATTCCATAACATATATAAAGTGAATCACCTGAGTACCGGCTATTAGCATGAAAGGCATACATCAAGTGTTCTCAAACCAAAATATTCAATCCAACATAACGAGTTCTTAAAGGGCAAGATTCAATTCGTAACAACAAGGTAGCAAGGGAATAACATCATATGATCCAACTAGGTTAACAAGGCCCGTGATACATCAATACCGTTCCATCTCAAGAACATGAGAGAGAGATTGAACACATAGCTACTTGTACATACACTCAGCCCCGAGGGTGAACTACTCCCTCCTCGTCATGGCCTCCGCCAGGAAGATGAAGATGGCCACCGGAGATGATTTCCCCTCTCCGACAGAATACAAAAGTTTTGGTGGGGTGCGGAAGTTTTTCTTTATTTCTCAGGTTTCTTGTATTGATAGGATTTTTCAGTGCTGGAATCACACCAAACGGAGCCACGTGGGCCCCACAAGCCATCAAGGTGCGACCTAGGGGGTGCCATGGTGGCTTGTGGTCCACAGGTGACTCCTCTCGGGTGGTTATTCACTCCAATATTGCTTATTTCCTATAGAAAAAATTATAAAAAAGTTTCGTGCAATTACGAGGAGTTTCATTTTCTGCACAAAAACAACACCATGGTAATTTTCCTAAAAATTGCGTCAGTCCGAGTTAGTTCTAAATAAATTATATAAAGTGCATCAAACCCGTATAAAAGTATTTTAAACATAGGTAAACATGGCATGAATACTTCATAAATTATTGATACGTTGGAGACGTATCACCAGGGCAGTAAATGAGAGTAACTAGAGGCGTTACTGGAAAGTGTCGTTTTAGCTAGAGGCGTTACACGCAACATTCATCTTGAAAACACTTCATGTGAGATGTGAAGACCCTTAGCCATTGCAGTACTTTTTCCATCCACGCCTTGCCCTGGTCCAAGTGGTGGTGAGTGTCCGACTGACTGGAGGTTGGCTGAGTAAATCGAGATGTTCGAGTGAAAGCCGAGTTGCATCGGTGGCTCTAGGACTTCAATGACTTTGCGGGGCTCAAGGTGGGCCTTGGATGGTTGGTCCTTGACCCTACCCTTAGTAGGTACTCCCATCAGTAGCCCCCGAATAGGTTGAGGTTTAACTGGTCGAGTGGAAGATACTTCAGGGTGTCCTCGATGTCTCGGTGAGATCTGTAAAGCAGCTCGTGGTTGTTGCACTCGAATCCAAAGTAGACCAATACGGATTCAATATTTCGAAGATTCCAAATGATGGGGCTGACTCGGGGGGTCCACATTTGGTACCATTTGATCGTCTCTCGGATAACATACTAATGACTCGGACATATGCAAGCTTAGGGCCCCGAGTGATCAAGCGGGTGCTAGGACTGGTCCCACTCATGTTCTAGTGGAACTCCCTTGATCACGTCTACATGTATCCAAGTGATTCGAGTCCTTCGGAGAGACGGGGTATTCGGCGGGCCGAGTCATCTCGTTTTTGGAAAGTGGATGTGGAGTCCAATCGGGTAGAAGCGTCGAGGTGTTTTCATGGGTTTTGAATCATGGGTGACGATGTCTACTACGCAACCTTCTCCTTGTAGACGTTGTTGGGCCTCCAAGTGCAGAGGGTTGTAGGACAGTAGCAATTTTCCCTCAAGTGGGTGACCTAAGGTTTATCAATCCGCGGGAGGCGTAGGATGAAGATGGTCTCTCTCAAGCAACCCTGCAACCAAATAACAAAGAGTCTCTTGTGTCCCCAACACACCTAATACAATGGTAAGTTGTATAGGTGCACTAGTTCGGCGAACAGATGGTGAAACAAGTGCAATATGGATGGTAGATATAGGTTTTTGTAATCTGAAATTACAAAAACAGCAAGGTAACAAATGGTCAAAGTGAGCACGAACGGTATTGCAATGCGTGGAAACAAGGCCTAGGGTTCATACTTTCACTAGTGAAGTTCTCTCACCAATGATAACATAATTGGATCATATAACTAGCCCTCAACATGTAACAAAGAGTCACTTCAAAGTCATTATTCAAGAGTTCGTACTAGAATAACACCTTAAGATACATATCAACCAAGACCCTAATGTCACCTAGATACTCCTGTCACGTCAAGTATCCGTGGGCATGATTATACGATATGCATCACACAATCTGAGAATCATGTATTCAACCAACACATAGAACTTCAAAGAGTGCCCCAAAGTTTCTACCAGGGAGTCAAAACGTGTGCCAACCCCTGTGCATAGGTTCCCAATGTCACGAACCCGCAAGTTGATCACCAAAACGTACATCAAGTACTCACATGAATCCAACGTGTGCCAACCCATATGCATAGGTTCCCAATTGTCACAAACCCGCAAGTTGATCACAACAGATAGAGACGTGCAAGACATACATCAAGTGTTCTCAAAGAGTCAATCGATAAGATAACTCCAAAGGGGAAACTCAATTAATTACAAGAGGGAGAGGGGGAAGAACATCATATGATCCAACTATAGTAGAAAAGCCCATGGTACATCGAGATCAAGACATCTCAAGAACACGAGAGAGAGAGATCAAACACATAGCTACTGGTACATACCCTCAGCCCCGAGGGAGAACTACTCCCTCCTCGTCATGGAGATCGCCGGGATGATGAAGATGGCCATCGAAGATGGATTCTCCCTCCGGCAGGGTGCCGGAACGGGCTCCAGATTGGTTTTTGGTGGCTACAGAGGCTTGTGGCGGCGGAACTCCCGATCTAGGTTTCTTTTGGGGGGTTTCTGAATTTATAGGAATTTATGGCGATGGAATTACGTCGGTTGGGCCCACGAGGAGGTCACAAGCCTGGTCGCCACCACCTAGGGGGGTGGTGGCGGCGTCAGGGCTTGTGACTCCCTTGTGGCTCTTCTGGCCTTCTTTCAAAGCTTCGGGGGTCTCTTTTGGTCCAAAAAAAATCATCGTAAAGTTTCATTCCATTTGGACTCCGTCTGAAAATGGGCCAAAAACACGGAAAAAATAGAAACTGGCACTTGGCACTGAGTTAATAGGTTAGTCCCAAAAAGATATAAAATAGCATATTCATGCATATAAAATATCCAAAGTTGACAAGATAATAGCATGGAACCATAAAAAATTATAGATACGTTGGAGACGTATCAAGCATCCCCAAGCTTAACTCCTGCTCGTCCTTGAGTAGGGAAGTGATAAAGAATGGATTTTTGATGTTGCATGCTACCTAGCATAGTTGTCCTTTGTAACTTCTCTCACGTGACATGAATGTTCAGATCCGTTAGATTCAAAACAATAGTTTGCTATTGACGTGGAGACAATAATACTTCAAACAAACTAGCAAGGTAATCATGAACTTTCAAAATAACAAGGCCAAAAAGAAAGTTATCCCTGCAAAATCATATAGTCTGGCTATGCTCTATCATCCTTGCACAACGAATTTAAATCATGCACAACCTCGGTATTGGCAAAGTAATTGATATCACACCTTTACTTTCTCAAACTTTTTCAACTCTCACGCAATACATGAGCGTGAGCCATGGTTCTAGCACTATAAGTGGAATGGAGTGTGGTGAAGGTTGCAAGGCAAACAAGGAGAAGATGGTCACATTGACTAGGCATATCAATGATCTATGGAGATGCTCATCAATAGATATGAATGTGAATGAGTAGGGATTGCCATACAATTGATGCACTAGAGCTAGGAGTATGTGGAAGCTCTTCAAGAAAACTAGTGGGTGTGCATCCAACTTGCTTGCTCACGAAGACCTAAGGCAATTTTGAGGAAGCCCATCATAGGAATATACAAGCCAAGTTATGTAATGAAAATTTTCCACTAGCTATATGGTGGTGACAAAACGAGAGACTCTCAATCATGAAGATCATGGTGCTTAATATCCACAAGTGTGGAAAGATGGTAGCATTGTCCCTTCTCTCTTTTTCTCTCATTTTTTTGGAGGGCTCTTTGACCTCTTTTTTATTTTTTATTTTTTATTTTGGTGGGCATCTTTGGCCTATTTTATTTCCTCACATGGGACAATGCTCCATCAATGATGATCATCACACTTTCAACTCAAAACTTAGAGCAACGATGACTCTATATGGAATTCCTTCGGTAGTGTACCGTGACAATGATCTAGCATGGCATCGACATTAATGGAAACATCATGCTAGCTATCTTACGATCATGCAATGGCAATGTAGACTTGGTGGCACATGTCATGGTGGTAGTTGCATGGCAATATATCTCGGAATGACTTTGAAAAATCCATAGTAGGTAGGTATGGTGGCTGTTTTGAGGGAGGCTAATGGTGGGTTTTGTGCACCGGCGAAAGTTGCACGGCACTAAGAAGATAGTGATGGTGGAAGGTGAAAGTGCATCTAAACCATGGACTCAACATTAGTCATGAAGAACTCATATACTTGTTGCAAAAGTTTTATTAGTAATCGAAGCAAAGCATTCAACGCATACTCCTAGGGGAAGGGTTGGTAGGTATAAACCATCGCACGATCCCGACCGCCACGCAAAGGATGACAATCAAAAGACTAATCATGCTGAGACTTCATCACATAGCGGTTCACCATACGTGCATGCTACGGGAATCACTAACTTCAACACAAGTATTTCTAGATCCACAACACCTTACTAGCATGACTTCAATATTACCAAAACCACAACTCAAAACTAATTGAGAGGAATCAAACTTCTATAACTATTCAATGCACATGAAGGTGGAAGTTTTCGTATCCCTTTGGATAACTAACCCTTTTTAGACTAATTTCAAAGCATAGATCAACTACCAAGCCACGCACCGCTGCGCTCTAAAATATATAAGTGAAGAACATAGAGCAAAAGTATCTAGCTCAAAAGATATAAGTGAAGCACATGTGAGCTGAATTGTCTACCAAAGGATATAAGTGAAGCTCGACAAAATCACGGTGAGTGCATGTCTCTCTATAGGTGTGCAGCAAGGATGATTTTGACACAACAAAAAATAAAATACTCCTAAGATACAAGATGCTCCAAGCAAAACACATAACATGTGGTGAATAAAAATATAGCCCCAAGTAACGTTACCGATGGATTGAAGACGAGAGAGGGGGTGCCTTCCGGGGGCATCCCCAAGCTTAGGCTTTTACGGCATCCTTGAATCTCTTGGGGTGCCTTGGGAATCCCCAATCTTGAGCTCTTGCCACTCTTTATCTCTTTGTCCATAAGAACTTCACCCAAAACTTGAAAACTTCACAACACGAAACTTAAACAGAAACTCGTGATAACATTAGTATGAGAAAGCAAACAACCACTTCCTTAGGTACTGTAGCAAACTTAAATTCTACTTAATCTGATGTTGGGTTACTGTGTTTTCAATCTTCCCTGGCTAATACCCCCCGATACTATCCATAGTTTCATCAAAATAAGCAACCAACACAACAAAAAACAGAATCTGTTAACAGCAGACCAGTCTGTAGCAATCTGTATATTTTGTATACCTGTGGTACTTCACAAATTCTGAAAAATTTCGACAGTCTGAAAAAATTGCGTAGAAATCAGATGCAAAAAGAATCAACTCAAAATCTCTTACATAAAATAAATGAAAATTCTTTTCGTGAGCAGAAAGTTTCTGTCTTTTCCAGCATGACCAAACGATCATCCCCAAGACTAATCATAACGGTTTTGCTTGGCACAAACGTAGAAAGAAACACAAAAAACAAAATCATAACAGAATTAAGATGGTGTGGAGAAAACAAAACAGGAAGCAAAAAGCAAAGAATTTTTTTTCATTGGGTTGCCTCCCAACAAGCGCTATCGTTTAACGCCCTTAGCTAGGCATTTATTTCAATGATGCTCACATAAAAGGTAAGAATTGAAACACAATGAGAGCATCATCGAGCAAATGGCTAGCACATTTAAGTCTAACCCACTTCCTATGCATAGGGATTTTGTGATCAAACAATTTATTGGAGCAAGAATCAACTAGCATAGGAAGGCAAAACAAGCATAGCTTCAAAAATTTCAACATATGGAGAGGAAGCTTGATACTATTGCAATAAGTAGAAGCATATGATCCTCTCTCGTAGTAATTTTCAGTAGCATCATGAATGAATTCAACAATATAACCAGCACCTAAAGCTTTCTTTTCATGATCTACAAGCATAGAAATTTTACTACTCTCCACATAAGGAAATATATTCTCAAGAATAGTAGTGGGAGTATCGTAAAAGACTTGAGCACTACAAATTGTGTCCACAATGAAAAAGCAAGGTTTAGCACAGGGGTTTTCGAAAGTATGACAAGCTTTATCATCCCTCTTCTTCAAAGCATAAGTATCCTCACGATAATCATCATAGATAGGGGGCATGCTTTCATCAAAATAATTTTGATCATTCAAAGTGGAAGAACTAAAAAGATCATCTTCATCAAATAAAGCATCCCCAAGCTTGTGGCTTTGCATATCATTAGCATCATGGGTATTCGAAGAATTCATGCTAAGAACATTGAAATCATGCTCATCATTCACATATTCACATCATTAGCACTTGAGCACAATTTTCCTTCCCATGATGCTCACGAAAGACATTGAAAAGATGGAGGATATGAGGCATCCTCAATTCCATTTTTTTATAGTTTTCTAGCGAAAGAACAAGAAACAAAAATATTCGATTGCAAGATCTAAAGATATACCTTCAAGCGCTAACCTCCCCGGCAACGGCGCCAGAAAAGAGCTTGATGTCTACTACGCAACCTTCTCCTTGTAGACGTTGTTGGGCCTCCAAGTGCAGAGGGTTGTAGGACAGTAGCGATTTTCCCTCAAGTGGGTGACCTAAGGTTTATCAATCCGCGGGAGGCGTAGGATGAAGATGGTCTCTCTCAAGCAACCCTGCAACCAAATAACAAAGAGTCTCTTGTGTCCCCAACACACCTAATACAATGGTAAGTTGTATAGGTGCACTAGTTCGGCGAAGAGATGGTGAAACAAGTGCACTATGGATGGTAGATATAGGTTTTTGTAATCTGAAATTACAAAAATAGCAAGGTAACAAATGGTAGAAGTGAGCACAAACGATATTGCAATGCGTGGAAACAAGGCCTAGGGTTCATACTTTCACTAGTGAAGTTCTCTCAACAATGATAACATAATTGGATCATATAACTAGCCCTCAACATGTAACAAAGGGTCACTCCAAAGTCACTAATAGCGGGGAACAAACGAAGAGATTATTGTCGGGTACGAAACCACCACAAAGTTATTCTTTCTGATCGATCTATTCAAGGGTTCGTACTAGAATAACACCTTAAGATACATATCAACCAAGACCCTAATGTCACCTAGATACTCCATTGTCACCTCAAGTATCCGTGGGCATGATTATACGATATGCATCACGCAATCTCAGAATCATCTATTCAACCAACACATAGAACTTCAAAGAGTGCCCCAAAGTTTCTACCAGAGAGTCAAAACGTGTGCCAACCCCTGTGCATAGGTTCCCAATGTCACGAACCCGCAAGTTGATCACCAAAACATACATCAAGTACTCACATGAATCCAACGTGTGCCAACCCATATGCATAGGTTCCCAATTGTCACAAACCCGCAAGTTGATCACAGCAGATAGACACGTGCAAGACATACATCAAGTGTTCTCAAAGACTCAATCCGATAAGATAACTCCAAAGGGGAAACTCAATTCATTACAAGAGGGAGAGGGGAAGAACATCATAAGATCCAACTATAGTAGCAAAGCCCATGGTACATCGAGATCAAGACATCTCAAGAACATGAGAGAGAGAGAGAGAGAGATCAAACACATAGCTACTGGTACATACCCTCATCCCCGAGGGAGAACTACTCCCTCCTCGTCATGGAGATCGTCGGGATGATGAAGATGGCCACCGGAGATGGATTCCCCCCCGGCAGGGTGCCGGAACAGGCTCCAGATTGGTTTTTGTTGGCTACAGAGGCTTGCGGCGGCGAAAGTCCGGATCTAGGTTTCTTTTTGGGGGTTTCTGAATTTATAGGAATTTATGGCAGTGGAATTACGTCGGTTGGGCCCACGAGGAGGTCACAAGCCTGGTCGCCACCACCTAGGGGGGTGGTGGCGGCGTCAGGGCTTGTGACTCCCTCGTGGATCTTCTGGCCTTCTTTCAAAGCTTCGGGGGTCTCTTTTGGTCCAAAAAAATCATCGTAAAGTTTTATTCCATTTGGAATCCGTTTGAAAATGGACCAAAAACACGGAAAAAACAGAAACTGGCAGTTGGCACTGAGTTAAGCAGTTAGTCCCCAAAAAGATATAAAATAGCATATTCATGCATATAAAACATCCAAAGTTGACAAGATAATAGCATGGAACCATCAAAAATTATAGATACGTTGGAGACGTATCAGGTGGCGCGCACGCTGCAAGAGAACGACGTCGTCGTGGTTAGTGGAGAAAGTGGTGCGGAGCCTTGATTCGTGCGCCTGGAATTCTTCCACGTGTAGCAAATGCACCGTCCGTGAGATCTTGTAGATCTTCTATTGATTGTTGATTGAAGGCTGGAGATCTTTTGCCCAAAATATAGAAGGAATATTTGGGGAGTAGGAGGGGTATTCTCAGATCTTGTCTTCTTCCCCCTCGCCAACTCCACCACCCTGCTCGAGTGCTCCACCACTCTGCCCTTAGCCAACGCTTGCCTAGGCCACCTTGCCGAGCAATATGACGAGGAGCGCGACCACAAAGGTCGAGTGTACGAAGATCTTGCACGGGTCTTCCTCGAGCGTCGGGCCGCCGCCGACAGGTTGGATCCAGGGCGACTAGTTGCCGTCCCACAACACCAAGAATCGCCTGCTTGAGCTAGAGAGCCAAGGGGTTGTGGCAGTCGGGAGTCGGCGACAGCCGAAGGAGGGAAAGCATGAGCCCTCGCCGCAAGGACATGAGCGGGTGCTCCTTGTCACCCATGTCGAGCGAGGTTTGTCCATGCCCCGGCACCCCTTCTTTCGTACTTTCCTTGATTTATATGGAGCTAAGCTCCATCATATTACCCCCATTGTGTCTGCCCGGGCGGACAGGCTCTGTAGGCACTGGTGTGAATGTGACACCACGGAGTTTTGTTGTAGGGTGGTGTTCACGACAGTCTGGATTTATCAAATGCCTTCCCCAGCTACGGAGTCAGATGGCTGGAGGGAATGAGCAATCCGAGTGGCCGCGGCCAAGTTCTCCAACGGTGTGCGCATCACTTGGATGTTACACGGGTGGACGTTCGGAAACAACTTCCCATGAGTGCGGCTGGAGCTGGGTTGCTCCCTTGCCATGCGGTTGTGGAGTGACTGCTGGAGTCACTCGAGCCGCTCGCGCTCGACCAGTGTGGCCTGGTGCGTCGCATCCAAGGACAACTCCTCAAGAGTAGTCTTGGTGATGGGGGTGTGCACTACCTCATCGTTCCTACGACTGATGTCTTCCCGCTACTCCCGACTAAGGGGTTCGGGGACGTAGGCGTCGTCATGACGTTGTCACGGGCTCCTCCACCTCTCCCATGAGAACTACCCGTGGAGTATCCAGGAGGTCCTCCTCTGGCCGTGTTGTCAATCAGAATCTCTAGAGCGTTTCTGCTGCTCTCGCACTCAGACTCGTCAAAAGACTCGTCGCCCGGAGAAAGAAAAAGGCTGAAGGTGGGCTCGTCTAAGTCGACCATGGCCACCTTTCTAGTCATGTCCTCGAGTGCCATGGCATGTCTGATCCAATGCTTCCATGGGACAAGGGGATGTCGAGCAATAAGACAGTGACGGTTGTCGGCGTAAGACTCCGTGCATCTCCTCACTCAAATGCGTCGCGCCGTGGGCGTATAGCGCAAGCATATCCAGCAGCGCATCCTGCAGCCACGTCGAATCATCGACGATGAAGCCAAGGGAACCGAAGAGGATCTCGCCGCCGAGTGTCATCATGATGACAGGAAATCATTAATCTCCACCCTCACCGGAATTTGCTAGACATGTAACCCCACGGAGGGCGCCAACTGTCGAGCGAACGAGCCTTACAATAGTACAATGGTAACGAATGTGGGGGTGGAGCCTAGTTATGATGCAAGTGTAGCACTCAGATGTACGAGTTTAGGCCCCACTTGGGAGTGGTAAACACCCTACACCTTGAGTCCAGATGCTTAGTGTTGCTTATGGGGAGTGTGAATACACGGGGTGCTTAACCCTTGTCCACGAGCTCGGGTGCGGCTTATATAGAGTGCATCGTGACCAGCCGAGCGCCATTACTAGGGCATTAAATATGAGTAACTACATGCATTACTAGAAACTGCCGTCTTAACTAGAGGTGTTACACGTAACGTTCGTGTTGATAGCACTTCATGTGAGATGTGAACACCCTTAGCCGTTGTAGTCCTTTTACCGTCCATGCCTTGTTGTGGTCCGAGTGTTACTGAGTGTCCGACTATATGGAGGTTGTCCGAGTGACTCCATGCATCTGAGTGAAACCCGAGTTGTATCAGTAGCTCTAGGACTTCAATGACTTTGCGGGGGCCGAGGTGGGCCCTGTTGGGGAACGTTGCATGGGAAACAAAAAAATTCCTATGCACACGAAGACCTATCATGGTGATGATCATCTACGAGAGGGCGATCGGATCCACATACCCTTGTAGATCGCTAAGCGGAAGCGTTAATAAATGTGGTTGATGTAGTGGTACGTCTTCACGATCCGTCCCACGAACCGTCCCACGATCCGTCCCATGAACCGTCTCACGATCTGTCCCAATCAAGTGCCGAACGGACGGCACCTCCGCGTTCCGCACACGTACATCCCGATGATGATATTTGCATTCTTGATCCAGCAAGAGAGATAGGGATGTAGATGAGCTCGCCGGAAGCGTGACGGCGCTCCGGTGGTGGTGGTGATCTTATTCCTGCAGGGCTTCGCCTAAGCACCGCAGAAATCCGATCTAGAGGAAAACCTACGAAGTAGAGGTTTAGGGTTGCACGTGGCAAAGTTGTGTCTCAAAAAGACCTAAACCATCTAATAGATATAGGAGGTGGGAGGGGCTAACCTTGGGGATCAAGGAGAGCCCCTTGGCTTCAGCCGAAGTGGGAGAGGGAGGAGTCCTCTTCCAATCCCAATTGGATTAGTACTCCTTCCTTAATTTCCCACCTCTTTTGAATTTTCCACTTTTTCCTCATGGGCTTTCCTTGGATGACTTTATCAGCCCATTATGCCTTATTGCGCATCCAATAAACCCATGTGGACACCTTGGGGTGTGGTGGGCCTACCGAGTGGGCCCCCGGAACCCATTCGTCACTCCGGGTACACTCCCGGCAATGCCCGAAAACCTTCCGGAATCCAAACACCAACTTCGTATATATCAATCTTCGTTTCCGTACCATTATGGAACTCCTCGTGACGTACGGGATCTCATCCAGGAATCTGAACAAAACTTCGGTCACCAACACATATAACTCAACTATACAGAAACGTCACCGAACCTTAAGTGTGCAGACCATGCGGGTTCGAGACCTATACAGACATGACCTGAGACACTCCCCGGTCAATATCCAATAGTGGAACCTGGATGTCCATATTGGATCCTACATATTCTACAAAGATCTTATCGGTTGAACCTCTTTTCCCAGGATTCATATAATCTGGTATACCATTCCCTTTGTCCTTCGGTTTGTTACTTGCCCAAGATTCGATCGTCGGTATCTCCATACCTAGTTCAATCTCGTTACCGGCAAGTCTCTTTACTCGTTCTATAATACAAGATCTCGTAACTAACTCCTTAGTTACATTTCTTGCAACGCTTGTTGTGATGTTGTATTACCGAGTGGGCCCCGAGATACCTCTCTGTCACATGGAGTGACAAATCCCAATCTTGATCCATGCCAACCCAACAGACACCTTTGGAGATACCTGTAGAGCACCTTTATAGTCACCCAGTTACATGGCGATGTTTGATACACACAATGTATTCCTTCGGTGTCCGGGAGTTGCTTGATCTCATGGTCATAGGAACAAATACATTGACATGCAGAAAACAATAGCAATAAACTGACACGATCATATGCTACGTTTATAGTTTGGGTCTTTTCCATCACGTCATTCTCCTAATTATGTGATCCCGTTATCAAGTGACAACAATTTTCTATGGCTAGTAAATCTTAACCATCTTTGATCAATGAGCTAGTCAACTAGAGGCTTTCTAGGGACAATGTTTTGTCTATGTATCCACACATGTATCTGAGTTTCCAATTGATACAATTATATCATGGATAATAAACGATTATCATGACCATGGAAATATAATAATAACCAATTTATTATTGCCTCTAGGGTATATTTCCAATAGTTTCCAACTTCCACTAGACTCAATAATCTAGTTCACATCACTACGTGATTGTAATGAACCTAACAGCCATACAGTTATGGGGTTTGATCATATCTTGCTTGTGACAGAGGTTTTTAGTCAATGAGTCTGAACCTTTCAGATCCGTGTGTGCTTTACAAATCTCTATTTTATCCTATAGATGCTGCTACCACGCACCATTTGGAACTATTCCAAATGACTGCTCCACTATACAAATCCGGTTTACTACTCATAGTTATTCGGATTAGTTTCAAAGCTTGCATCGACGTAAGTCTTTATGACGAACTCCTTAATCACCTCCATAATCGGGAAAAATTCCTTAGTCCACTAGTTACTAAGGATAACTTTGACCGTTGTTTAGTTATTCAATCGTGGATCACTCTTTCGTACCCCTTGACAAATTCATGGCAAGCCACACATCAGGTGCGGTACACAACATAGCATACTTTAGAGCCTATGGCTAATGCATAGGGGACGACCTTCGTCCTTTTTCCTTTTTTGCCATGGTTTAGGCTTTGAGCCTTACTCAAATTTACACCTTACAACAGAGCCTAGAACTCCTTCTTCACTTATCTATTTTGAACTCTTTCAAAAACTTGTGAACGCATGTATTTCATTGGAAGTTTTTATCAAGCGTCTTAGTCTATCTCTATAGATCTTGATGCTCAATGTTCAAGTAGCTCAATCCAAGTCTTCCTTTGAAAAACTCCTTTCAAACAACCCTTTATGCTTTCCAGCAATTCTACATTACTTGCGATCAACAATATGTCAACCACATATACTTATCAGAAATTCTATAGTGCTCCCACTCACTTCTTTGGAAATATAAGTTTCTCATAAACCTTGTATAAACCCAAAAGCTTTGATCATCTCATCAAAGCGTATATTCCAACTCTGAGATGCTTGCACCAGTCCATAGAAGGATTGCTGGAGCTTGCATACTTGTTAGCATCCTTTGGATCGACAAAACCTTCTCGTTGTAACACATACAACCTTTCCTCAACAAAACCGTCGAGGAAACAATGTTTTGACATCCTATGTGCTATATTTCATAAATAATGCAGTAACTGCTAACATAATTCCAATAGACTTTTAGCATCGCTATGAGTGAGACAGTCTCATCATAGTCAACCCTTTGAACTTGTCGGAAACATCTTTGCGACAAGGAGAGCTTTTCTTTAATGGTGACTTTTCACCATCATCGTCTGTCTTCCTTTTAAAGATCCATCTGTACTTAATAGTCTTACGACCATTAAGTAGTTCTTCCAAAGTCTACACTTTGTTTTCATACATGGATCCTCTCTTGGATTTCACGGCCCCCAGCCATTTGCCGGAATCCGGGCCCACCCTCGCTTCTCCATAGCTCGTAGGTTCATTGTTGTTCAACAACATGACCTCCAAGATAGGGTTACCGTACCACTCTGTAGTAGTACGCGACCTTGTCGACCTATGAGGTTTGTAGTAGCTTGATCCGAAGCTTAATGATCACTATCATCAGTTTCCACTTCAATTGCCGTAGGAGCCACAGGAACAACTTCCTACGCCCTGCTACACTCTGGTTGAAGTGACAGTTCCTTAAGCTCATCAAGTTCCACCACCCTCCCACTCAATTCTTTCGAGAGATACTTTTCCTGGAGAAAGGCCCCATTTCTAGAAACAAACACTTTGCTTCCGAATCTGAGATAGGAGGTATACCCAACTATTTTGGGTGTCTCATGAAGATGCATTTATCCGCTTTGGGTTCGAGCTTATCATGCTGAAACTTTTCCACATAAGTATCACAGCCCCAAATTTTAAGAATCGACAGCTTAGGTTTCTCCAAACCATAGTTCATACGATGTCATCTCAACGGAAATACGTGGTGCCCCATTTAAAGTGAATGTGGTTATCTCTAATGCATAACCCATAAACGATAGTGGTAATTCGATAAGAGACATCATAGTATGAACCATATCAAATAGGGTGCGGCTATGACGTTCGGACACACCATCACACTATGGTGTTCTACGTGGCATGAGATGTGAAACAATTTTCACATAGGTCCTAAGTGTGTACCAACCTCATAACTCAGATATTCATCTCTATCATCATATCGTAGACATGTTACCCTCTTGTCACGACGATCTTCAACTTCACTCTGAAACTACTTGAACCTTCCAATAATTCAGGCGTGTGTTTCATCAAGCAAATACACTAGTATCTACTCAAATCATGTGTGAAGTAAGAACATAACGATATCCACTGCGTGCCTCACCACACATTGGACTGCATACATCCAAATGTATTTCTTCCAATAAGTTACTTTCTAGTTCCATCTCATTGGAAAACGAGGCCTTTAGTCATCTTTCTCATGTGGTATGATTTGCATGTCTCAAGTGATTCAAAATCAAGTGAGTCCAAACGATCCATCTGCATGGAGTTTCTTCGTGCGTTTATACTAATAGGCATGGTTTGCATGTGTCAAACATTTCAAAAATGAGTGAGTACCAAGATCCATCTGCATGGAGCTTCTTCATGCATTTTATACCAACATGACTCAAGCGGCATTGCCACAAGTAAGTGGTACTATCATTACTACTTTGTATCTTTTGGCATCAATATTATGAACATGTGTATCACTACGACCGAGATTCAATAAACCATTGAAGGTATTTATTCAAGCAAATAAAATAACCATTATTCTCTTCAAATGAATAATCGTATTGCAATAAACATGATCTAATCATGTTCATGCTCAACGCAAACACCAAATATAACTTATTTAGGTTTAACACCAATCCGATGGTAGAGGGAGCGTGCGATGTTTGATCACATCAACCTTAGAATTAGTTCCAACACACATCGTCACCTCACCCTTGCTAGTATCCATTTAATCCATAGCTACAATTTTGAGTTACTAACACTTAGCAACTGAACCGGTATCTAATACCCTTGTGCTAGTAGGAGTACTAGTAAGGTACACATCAATATCAGGTTTATCCAATATACTTTTGTCGACATTGCCAGCCTTCTCATCTACCAATTATCTAGGGTATCTCCTCTTCAGTGACTGTTCCCCTCATTACAGAAGCACTTAGTCTCGGGCTTGGGTTCAACCTTGGGTATTTTCACTAGAGCAACAACTGGTTTGCCGTTCCATGAGCTATCCCTTCTTTCCCTTGCCCTTCTTGAAACTAGTGGTTTTGATAACCATCAACAATTGATGCTCCTATTTGATTTCTACTTTCGCGATGTCAAACATCGTGAATAGCTTAAGGATCATCATATCTATCTTTGATATTTTATAGTTCATCACGAACCTCGATTAGCTTGGTGGCAGTGACTTTGGAGAACCATCACTATCTCATTTGGAAGATCAACTCCCACTCAATTCAAGCGATTGTAGCACTCAGACAATCTGAGCACATGCTCAACGATTGAGATTTTATCCCTTACTTAGTAGACAAAGAATCTTGTCGGAGGTCTCATACCCCTCAACAAGGGCACGAGCATGTAATCCTAATTTCATCTCTTGGAACATCTCATATGTTCCGTGACGTTGAAAACGTCTTCGGTGCCTTAATTCTAAGCCGTTTAAGCATTATGCACTGAACTATCACGTAGTCATCAAAGAACGTGTATGTGAGATGTTCGCAACATCCACAGATGACGCTCGAGATTGAGCACACCGAGCGGTTGATTAAGGACATAAGCCTTCTGTGCAGCAATGAGGACAATCCTAAGTTTACGGATCTAGTCCGCATAATTGCAACGATCAACTTTCAACTAAATTTTCTCTAGGAGCATATCTAAAATAGTAGAGCTACAAAGCAAGCTACAACATAATTTGCAAAGATCTTTTTGACTATGTTCATGATAATTAGTTCAATTAATCATATTACTTAAGAACTCCCACTCAAATAGACATCCCTCTGGTCATGATAATTAGTTCAATAACTCAAGTCCGATCATCACGTGAGTTGAGTTTAGATCCAATGGTGAACATCTCCATGTTGATCATATCAACTACATGATTCATTCTCGACCTTTCGGTCTCTTGTGTTCCGAGGCCATGTCTGTACATGCTAGGCTCGTCAAGTTTAACCCGAGTGTTCCGCGTGTGCAACTGTTTTGCACCCGTTGTATGTGAACATTGAGTCTATCACACCCAATCATCACGTGGTGTCTCGAAACAACGAACTGTCGCAACGGTGCACAGTCGGGCAGAACACAATTTTATCTTGAAATTTTAGTGAGGGATCACCTTATAATGCTATCGTCGTTCTAAGAAAAATAAGGTGCATAAAAGTATTAACATCACATGCACATCATAACTGACATGATATGGCCATGATCTTGTGCTTCTTGATCTCCATCACCAAAGCACCGGCACGATCTTCATCGTCACCGGTGCCACACCATGATCTCCATCATTGTGCCGCCATCGAGGTTGTCATTCTATCTATGCTATTACTACTAAAGCTACTACCTAGCAATATAGTAAACGCATATGCAAGCACAAACGTTAGTTTTAAAGACAACCCTATGGCTCCTCCCGGTTGCCGTAGCATCGACGTGCAAGTCAATATTTAACTACTACGACATGATCATCTCATACATCCAATATAGCATATCATGTCATTGGCTATATCACACCACATGCATACCCTGCAAAAACAAGTTAGATGTCCTCTAATTTGTTGTTGCATGTTTTACGTGGCTGCTATGGATATCTAGTATGATCGCATCTTACTTATGCAAAGCCACAACGGTGATATACAATGTGCTATTTAACCTTCTCCAAGGACCGCCTCGGTCAAATCCAATTCAACTAAAGTTGAAGAAACATGCACCCACCAGTCATCTTTATGCAACAAGTTGCATGTTAGCTAATGAAACCGGTCTCTCGTAAGCGTACGGGTAAGGTTGGTCCTGGCCCCTTCAATCTAACAATACCGCTGAATGGAGATAAAGACTAAGGAGGGAAGCAAAAAGAACATCAACGCCCACAAACTCTTTTGTGTTCTACTCAAGATATCATCTACGCATGAACCTAGCTCATGATGCCACTGTTGGGGAACGTTGCATGGGAAACAAAAAATTTCCTACGCACACGAAGACCTATCATGGTGATGAATATCTACGAGAGGGAGATCGGATCCACATGCCCTTGGATCGCTAAGCGGAAGCATTAATAAACGCGGTTGGTGTAGTGGGATGTCTTCATGATCCGTCCCACGAACCGTCCCATGATTCATCCCACGAACCGTGTCACAATCCGTCCCGATCTAGTGCCGAACGTACGGAACCTCCGCGTTCTGCACACGTACAACCCAATGACGATCTTCGCCTTCTTGATCCAGCAAGAGAGACGGGGATGTAGATGAGTTCCCCAGCAGCGTTATGGTGCTCCGGTGGTGGTGGTGATCTTATTCCTACAGGGCTTCGCCTAAGCACCGCAAAATTCCGATCTAGAGGAAAAACTACGAAGTAGAGGTTTAGGGTTGCACGTGGCAAAGTTGTGTCTCAGAAAGACCTAAACCCTCTAGTATATATAGGAGGAGGGAGGGGCTAACCTTGGGGCTCAAGGAGAGCCCCTTGGCTTTGGCCGAAGTGGTAGAGGGAGGAGTCCTCCTCCAATCCCACTTGGATTAGGACTCCTTCCTTAATTTCCCACCTCTTTTGGATTTTCCACTTTTTCCTCATGGGCTTTCCTTGGATGACTTTGTCAGCCCGTTATGCCTTATTGTGCATCCAATAAACCCATGTGGACCCCTTGGGGTGAGGTGTGTCCACCCAGTGGGCCCCCGGAACCCATTCGTCACTCCCGGTACACTCCCGGCAATGCCCGAAAACCTTTCGGAATCCAAACACCAACTTCGTATTCTGGAGCTACTCATGACGTCGGGATATCATCCGGGACTCCGAACAAAACTTCGGTTACCAATACATATAACTCAACTATACTGAAATGTCACTGAACCTTAAGTGTGCAGACCCTTTGGGTTCGAGAACTATGCACATAAGACCTGGAACACTCCCCGGTGAATATGCTATAGTGGTACCTAGATGTCCGTATTGGATCCTACATATTCTACGAAGATCTTATCGGTTGAACCTCTTTTCTAAGGATTCATAAAAACCCGTATACCATTCCCTCTGTCCTTCGGTATGTTACTTGCCCAAGATTCTATCTTCGGTATCTCCATACCTAGTTCAATCTCGTTACCGGCAAGTCTCTTTACTTGTTGTGTAATACAAGATCCCGTAACTAACTCCTTAGTCACATTGCTTGCAAGGCTTGTTGTGATGTTGTATTACCAGTGGGCCCCAAGATACCTCTACGTCACACGGACTGACAAATCCCAATCTTGATCCATGCCAAACACCTTTGGAGATACCTATAGAGCACCTTTATAGTCACCCAGTTACATTGCGACGATTGATACACACAAGGTATTCCTTCGGTGTTCGGGAGTTGCATGATCTCATGGTCATAGTGTTGGGTAACGTAGCATAAATTCAAAATTTTCCTACGCCATATTCAGATCTTCGTATGGAGAGACGGGCAACGAGAGAGGGGAGAGTGCATCTTCATACATTTGAAGATCGCTAAGCGGAAGCGTTGCTAGAACGCGGTTGATGGAGTTGTACTCGCGGCGATTCAGATCGCGATGTCATTCCGATCTAGCTCGCGGCGATTCAGATCGCGGTGTGATTCTGATCTAGTGCCGAACCATGGCACCTCCGTGTTCAACACACGTGCAGCCCGATGATGTCTCCCGCACCTTGATCCAGCAAGGAGGAGGAAGAGGTTGGGGAAGATCTCCGGCAGCACGATGGCATGGTGTCGACGGAGAGACGAGGTCTCCCGGCAAGGCTTCGCCAAGCACCGTGGGAGAGGAGGAAGAAGGAGAGCAGGGCTGCACCGAGAGACAGATGGAAAACCGTGTCTCTAATGGCTAAAACCCCCGCTATATATAGGGGGAAGGGAGGGTGGCGCTCCCTTTAGGGTTACCCCCTTGAGGCCTCGTTTGGTTAAGGGGGATTGGGGAGGTTTTGAGAGGAAAATCCCTAGGAGGGTCAGAAACCCCACAGATCCTCGGGCGCCCATTTGGTAGGAGGAGTTTGCTTAGCCCAATCCCCTCCGTTCCCCTTCAATCCCTTCCTATCCATGTGTTTCAAAACCCTCCTCGGGGTACTAGTGGAAGCAAATCCCCGGGGATTTGAGAGGATCGGGTGGAACAAAGGGATTCACCCAATCCCCTGAAATCCCTCCCTCTCAAAACCTCCCCAATCCCCCTTAACCAAACGAGGCCTGAAGGGGGGGCGGCAGCCCTAGATGGGGGCACGGGTGGCGGCCAGGAGGGGAGGAGGGGGTGGCACACCCCCTGGTGGGCCTTAGGCCCACCTACGCTAGGGTTCCCCCTTCCCCCTCTTAGGTGCCATGGGCCAGGTGTGGGGTGTACACCAGCCCACCCAGGGGCTGGTTCCCTCTCACACTTGGCCCATGTAGCCTCATGGGGCTGGTGGCCTCTCCTGCTGGGTCTCCGGAACCATTCCGGTGGTCCCCGTACGTTGCCGATGGTGCCCGAAACATTTCCGGCGTCCAAACCTTTGCTCACGAGGAAGCGGTCATCCCAGAGGTGCAGCTGTAGACCATCACAGACGAGAACAATGCCAGTTGCGCCTCCTATGCCCCACCGACGAACCATATAGCATAGACAACGCCATCTCCATTGTGTACCTCATATCTACCGGTGACGGAAAAGGAGTGCTCTCTTACTAGGATGACTAGAGCATGGGAGGCGACACTGCCTTGTGTCCAATGTGGGCCAGTCCATCTCTCATTTTCTACTCTTCCCCGCTAGAGACCATGTCGGGGGGATAACCCCGGGGTAGTCTCATCGAGCCTGCTCCTTCGTCTCCAGCCCAAAAGGAATGACCAAGTATAATTCCCTAAGGCCCAAGTCTTCTGGCCGGCTAGGCTACACCTACCGGTTAGAAGGCGAGACGGTCAATTCTCTGGCCGGCCAGGCGGCACCTGCCGGTTGGAAGCAAGACAGCTACCTCCCGCTGACCGCCTAGGCCAAGCCAGCCGGCTAGGATCGAGGCGGCCGTCCCCAAGCCGGCTAGCCAAGCGGGCTAGTCGGCCGGGGATCTCAAGTCACATTAGATCGTAGGTCATGACGAGACCCTACAATTAAAGGTGGCTACGCGTCAGCAAAGGTACTGGATCGAAGTGCACGGCAGGTACCAGCGTCGGCGGCCACGCCGCTGACCTACCCCGGCTCTGATCCATCACCCAGCACAGTGTCGGCCAGCAAACTCCCACTCCATTACTACACTCGGCGTGGGAACAATGGAGGCGGCCGTACCTTCTGCCCATGACGAATCTCGCTGGGCGACGACGGACTTACCGCGCGTGCCTTGCGTCAACCTTATGTAGGAGCTTCATTGGCTAGCCGGCGGGTCCCACCTCCAGACGGGACCTCGCAGCCGATGGGGCCCTCAAGCAACAGGACAAGACCCTCGTGGCCCCCCTGGCCAGCCGGTGAGGCTGCTAGCCGGGCCCCCTCTTGTACCCTTTATCCATATTGTAGGCCGCTGGGTTCGTCTATAAAACCCCCCGGTCCCCCTCCATGCAGAGGGTCGGTCAACAGATTACACACAAACACACTCACTAACCACATAGGAGAGGTAGAGATGAGCAGACTGCTCCCTTCTTCCTCCTCCGCAATACAGCTCCAGGAGCAACCTTGTAATCCCATCCATATGCATCATACACTCCGGCAGGACTAGGATTATTATCTCTACGGAGAGCCCTGAACCTGGGTACATCGTGCGTTCCATGCTTGTACCAACCTCGCCCTAGCGCCCTCTGTTGCCACTTCGGTTCTCACTGACTTTAGCCTACCCATGGCATATGTTGTGAGTGTTCATCGACATTTGGCGCCCACCGTGGGTCCGATCGCGGCATCGGCTGGCTTTACGCGCTGGGCGGGGCCCCGCACCTACACCACCGGATGCATCGCGTCCGGATCGATCTGCATGCCCGTGGAGCCCACCTTCGATGAGGCAACACCCATGATGATCGACGTCCCAATCCGCCATGCGGATTCGGATGGAGAGTCCGATGACGAGGCGCCTCCTAGCGTCGTCGTCGCTGCTATGGAAAACCTCAGCGTTCTCTTTAGCGACCTGCGCCTCAACGATGGTCCTCGCTACTTCGGCGAGGACTTCGATGTCGAGGCCCTGTGCGCCAGCTTTAGTAGGCTCTCTATCATTGAGACGCCTACACACGACGTGTACGCCAACAACGTACTCGTCTTCGACGGCCCTCCGCTGTCCGTGGGGTTCTTCAACCCATACCATGTCGCCACCGTCTCCACCACCGTGGCCATGATGGTCATCGGCGCCGGCACCAGCACGGCTCATGGCAAGGCGTCAGCAGACGCTGGTGAGCCCGCTGCTGTTACCGCTGACACTCTTCAGGCTGCGCTTACCGGCCTGAAGACACAGATCGCCGCCTCCACAAACCCTAACGATGCACGAGCCTCGCTGGAGGAGGCTCGCACGCAGATCTTGGAGGAGGGCATCGCAGTTGCCTCGGCAAAGCGTCCGATGGAGGCCACGCAGCACAAGTATAACTCCGCATACGGCCTCACTCCGGTTTCCAAGGCCCCTAACCGGTTTGGGTCGGTCCGCGGCCGCGGATGGTTCATTGCCGAGATTCTAGGCGGCAAGCAGCCCATCTACGAGGCTCGTGCAGCCAACCTACGGGCGGCACAAGCGGCCATGGCAGAAATGCCAAGCTTGGAGGGCGAGGAGCGCGACTTCCAGGAGAAGCGGGTCAAGGATCTCCGCCAACGAGCAGGAGACCCGGCTTGACCCCGGTCAGGCCGAGTCAGAGTCTCCGGGACCCAACCCCGGAGCGCGCCGCAACCCTAGCGGTCATCAGCACGCGGAGGGATCTTCCTCACATCGCACTTCCGGCCGAAAGGGCGAGGGAAGCCAAGACAGGCGCTCCCAGCGCCAGAGCGACCATACTTCGAGAAAGCGTCGTGGAGGCCACGAAAGCGACTCGGTGTATGAGGTCCCTCGTCCGGGGAGGACCCATGCCACCGGTTCGCAAGGTACCCTTCCGATCGAGGCTCGGATCGGCGCTCGCGTTCCCCACAACGACTAGGATGCCCGTCGGCGTCTCAACACCCTGGCCCAGTCAACCCTCCTGGAGGAGGACGACCCCATCAGTCCGGCCTACTTCGGCCCCCGGATCCGAGGGGAGCCATTTCCCCGAAGTTTCACCTTGCCCCGGGACACTCCCAAGTAGAATAGCACCGCCAAGCCAGAGGACTGGCTGATCGACTACACCACCGCCGTTGGCATTGCCAGGGGCAACAAAAAAGTAGTCGTTCACTACGTGCCACTCATGTTGGCCAGCTCGGCTCGAACTTGGCTCAATAGCCTTCCAGCCAGCAGCGTCAACTCATGGGTGGACTTCGAGGAGGTGTTCGTTCGCAACTTCACTGGCACCTACAAGCGCCTTGGCCGGCCTCGCGAGCTAGCCATGTGCGTCCAGAGGCCCGACGAACCCCTTCGCGACTATGTCACTCGCTGGACGGAGCTTCTCAACTCCTGCGAGGGAGTGCATGAGGTACATGCCATCCAGTACTTCATCGACGGTTGCCGAGATGGCACTCTCCTCAAGCACAAGCTCATGTGCTCCGATCCCACCTCTCTGCGGTGCTCATGGCCAAGTCGGACAATTACGCCACGGCCAACTCTGCGATGCGAGTCAAGGTGACCGCCTCAGACAAGGCTGTCCCCACGCCGGCTCCTCCTAAGCCGGCTGGAGACAATCGAGGCGGTCAGAACAACAACAAGCGCAAGACGGATCGGCTAGATTCGCGCTCGAACAACAAGTTGGTGGCCTGCGTGGAGGGTGAGGCGTCGGCTTCTCAAGCCGGCTCTCAACGGAAGCGGCCCAACAGGGGAAATACGATCTGGTTCCCCAAGCAGACTTTCGAGCAGCTGCTTCACGCCGCCTGCAAGATACACTCTGGGGCACAGCCTTCTACCCACACCCTTCGACAGTGCAGCTTTGTACGCGGGATGTCGCAAGGGGAGGGCGTGCCGGCTACCCCAGGTGCACAGGCTGTGCCTCAAGCCCCAGCTCTGGGTCCTCCTCCGGCTCCACCGCCGCCGCCCGACGACGACGGTCGCCTCCACAACGACTACCTCCATCAAGACGGAGCATTCGTTGTCTTCACCAGCGAAGGCGACGACAAGCATAGCCTGCGCCAGCGGCGGCGTGAGGTGAATGCCATGCCCCCCCGAATTCCCCAATACATGCATTGGTCTGACATGCCAATCACATGGAGCCGGGTAGACCATCCTGCGGTGATGCCCAACCCGGGCTCATACGCGCTTGTCCTCGACCCCACCTTCACCTCCAAGAGGCTCACCTGCCGGTTCTCCCGGGTGCTGGTCGATGGTGGCAGCAGCATCAACATCCTCTACCTCGACACTCTCTGCAAGCTCGGGCTCAAGGAAATGGATGTCCTGCCGACCAGCACTGTCTTCCACGACATCGTGTCAGGGCAGTCCTGCTCGCCTATCGGCAAAATCCAGCTGGACGTCCTCTTCGGCGACAAGGCTCACTTCCGCCACCGAGTCCATATGGTTCAAGGTAGTGGACCTCAACAGCCCGTATCACACGCTGCTGGGCAGACCGGCTCTAGCCAAGTTCATGGCTATCCCGCACTACGCTTACCTGAAGATGAAGATGACGGGTCCAAAGGGCATCATCACCATTGCTGGCGACTACAAGAAGTCACTCGAGTGTGCAGAAGACAGCAGCCGCCTGGCCGACGCCATGGTGATTGCTGAGGAGAAGAGACAGATCGACCGGCTCGTGGCTCAGGCTACCGAGCAGCCGGCGATCCCTTCTCTTCCATCCCAGTCGGCCGGCGAGGGTTCCTTCAAGCCGGCTAAAGAAACCAAGTAGGTGCCACTCGACCCTGCAAACCCCAAGCAGCGCGTCACCATCGGGGCTGGCCTCAGCCCCAAATAGGAAGGCGAGCTCGTCGACTTCCTCCGTGAGAATCGGGACATCTTTGCATGGTCCCCGAAGACATGCCGGGTGTTTTGAGGAAGTATGCCGAGCACAAACTTCACGTGCGACCGGATGCAAAGCCGGTAAAAAAACCCTTGCGCCGCTTCGCCGAGGGGAAGCGACGCACCATCGAAGAAGAGATTACCCGACTCCTTGCATCCGGCTTCATCATGGAGGTTTTCCACCCGGACTAGTTAGCTAATCCAGTCCTGGTGCTGAAGCAGAACAATACATGGCGAATGTGTATCGACTACACTAGCCTGAATACGGCCTGTCCGAAAGACCCTTTCGCGTTGCCTAGGATAGATCAAGTGATCGACTCCACTATAGGCTGTGAAATGCTGTCATTTCTGGATGCTTATTTAGGCTACCATCAAATCAAGCTGGATCCAGCTGATCGCCTGAAGACCACCTTCATCACGCCCTTCGGGACCTACTGCTACACCACCATGACATTCGGTCTGAAGAACGCTGGTGCGACATTCAAGTGCTGCATGAAGTAGTGCCTACTGCCATAGATCGGCAGAAACATCCACGTCTATGTGGATGACATCGTCGTCAGGACGAAGCATCACTTCAGCCTCCTCGACGACTTGCGGGAGACGTTCACCAACCTGCGCGAGTACAAGATCCGGCTCAACCCGGAGAAGTGCGTCTTCGGGGTTCCAGGCGGCAAGCTCTTGGGGTTCTTCGTGTCCGCTCGTGGCATTGAGGCTAACCCCGAGAAGATCGGCACCATCGAGCGGTTGGTGAAGCCGGCTCGGATCCTAGACGTCCAGAAGTTCGTCGACTGCCTGTCGTCCCTTAGCCGGTTCATCAGCCGACTCGGCGAGAAGGCCCTTCCACTCTACCAGCTCATGAAGAAGACGACAAAATGCGAGTGGAACGACCAGGCGGACGAAGCCTTCTGTGACCTCAAGAGGGTCATCTAGAGCCTGCCAATCTTGGCAGCGCCGACTAAAAGGGAACCCATACTCATATACATTGCAGCGACCACTCGCGTGGTTAGTGTGGTGCTGGTAGTTCAATGTAAGGAGGAGGGCAAGGTACACTTAGTGCAGCGCCATGTCTACTACCTCAGCGAGGTCTTGTCCGCCTCCAAGCAGAACTATCCCCACTACCCAAAAATGTGTTATGGTGTTTACCATGATGCAAAGAAGTTGAAGCAATACTTCCAAGAGCGTGCTATCACCATGGTGAGAACTGCTCCACTTCCACAAATCATGGGCAACCGTGATGCAACTGGCAGGACCGCGAAGTGGTCCATCGCCATGGCGGACCACGATATCCGCTACGAGCCTCGCACCGCCATCAAATCTTAGGTGGTGGACGACTTCCTGGTCGACTGGGCCGAAACACAGTTTGACCCACCACCTTCAAACTCCATGCATTGGCACATGCACATCGACAGCTCAAAGATGCGGACTGGTCTGGGAGCCGGCATCGTCTTGACGTCTCCAAAAGGAGACCAGCTCAAGTATGCTCTCCAGATCCACTTCGCCACCTCTAACAACGTCGCCGAGTACGAAGCACTCGCTCATGGCCTCCGGCTCACCAAGAAGATTGGCATCCGGCTGCTCATCTGCTTCGGTGACTCAGATCTTGTGGTGCAGCAAGTTTCTGGCGAATGGGATGCCAGGGACGCCAACATGGCAAGCTACCGCTTCCTCATCCAGCAGCTCATCGGCCCCTTTGAGGGTTGCGAGTTCCACCACATTCCGAGGGCAGACAACGAGGCGGCCGATACATTGGCCAAGATTGTCTCCATGAGACAAGCTATTCTAGCCGGTGTCTCCCTTGAGCAGCTGCACAAGCCGTCTATCAGGCCGTCTCCAGAGTCGGCATCAATTTTTGTGCCGGCTGATTCTTTGGTGCAAGCGCCGTCGGCTCCACCAGCTACACCGGCTACAGCTCCTGTGCCGGCTGCGCTGGCTCTGCCGACTCCAATGCTGGCACCGGCTACGACTACTTCGCCGGCTACAACAACAAATCCGGCTCCGCCCTGCCTCGAGACCTGTCGTCTCGACACCGAGTGGGTGGACGTCATGGAGGTAGACGGCCAGCCGGCTGCCGCAACGACATCAGAGACACCTTGTCTCGATCCTACGACTACTGCTTCATCAAGCGCGGGGGCTGCAGAAGCCCCCGACAGTCAGGTCGAGACGGAGCCAACCCTTTTGTCGGCTCCGTCATAGGCTCAACCCATCCTAGCCTTCCTCCATTGAGGTGAACTCCCTCAAGAGGAGGCAGAGGAGAAGTAGATCCATCACAGATCTGCAGCCTACGCCATCATCAATCGCGAGCTGGTTCGGCGTAGCATGACTGGCGTGTTCCAGCGCTGCGTTGAATCCGAAAAGGGACAGGAGATCCTCAGAGACAGTCACCAGGGGGAGTGCGGGCATCATGCCGCCTCTAGAACCCTGGTGGCCAAGGCGTTCCGCCACGGATTCTACTGTCCCACGTCCCTCGAGGAGGCCGTGGACATGGTCAACAAATGCGAGGGCTGCCAATTCATTGGAACGCAGAGGCACATGCCGCCTTCGGCCCTCGAAACCATCCCCTTGTTATGGCTTTCGCCATCTGGGGGCTGGACATGGTGGGGCCTTTCAAGACGGCTCGCGGTGGCATGACTCACCTCTTGGTGGCCGTCGACAAATTCACCAAGTGGATTGAAGCTAGGCCCATCAAGAAGCTTGATGGACCCATGGCTGTCAAGTTCATCACGGACATCTCTGTTCGATATGGCGTCCCCCACAGCATCATCACCGACAAAGGCACTAACTTCGCCAAGGGCGCTCTGGCGCTCTACTGCTCCAAGGTAGGCATCCGGCTTGACTTGGCGTCAGTGGCACATCCCCAGTCCAATGGCTAGGTGGAGAGGGCCAACGGCCTAATCCTGGCCGGCATCAAGCCAAGACTGGTGGCTCCACTTGTCAGGTCAGCAGGCTGCTGGATCGAAGAACTACCGGCTCTACTATGGAGTCTCCGCACTACACCCAACCGGTCAACCGGCTTCACTCCGTTCTTTCTGGTATATGGGTCCGAGCCCATCATCCCTACGAATATCGAGTTCGACTCGCCTCGGGTCACCTTGTACACGGAAATGGAGGCAAAGGAGGCAAGAGAAGGTGGTGTTGATCTCCTCGAGGAAGCAAGGGACCTGGCCTTGAGCCGGACAGCCATCTATCAACAGAAGCTCAGATACTACCACCGCAAGAAGATCAAGCCTCTCTCTTTCAGAGAGGAAGACTTGGTGCTCAGAAGAATTCAGCGCACCGCTGGCCAGCACAAGCTTTCATACCCATAGGAGGGACCCTTCATCATCAGTAGGGCATTGCACAACAACGCATACTACTTGATCGATGCCCAGAAGCCAAGGAAGCGCAAGAGGGACGACTCCAACCAGGAGACGGAACATCCATGGAACGCGGCATTGCTTCGCCAGTTCTATTGCTAGAAGGCAAGTATCAAACATGGAAAGAGGATGCACATATGTATCTTTCTCCCTCTTCAGGGATTTCCAATGAATGGAATGAAAAGAGCATGCCATATGTTTCTTTTTAAATTCATACTTAGAGTGCTCACTCTGTGAGCCCCTTGCCGGCTCTAATAAGCTGGGGGCTCGCTAGCCGCTCGGACGACTTCCTTATGTTGTAGAAAAACACATAGTGTACGCCGGACCGATCCCTAGTCACCTCGTAACAGCTGCAGACCGGCTCCCGGCTGTCCGGCTAGCGAGGAAACGCCAGGTAAGGCCGGATGCATGGAAAGTTTAACTACAAAAAGGTTGCCGGCTCGGGTTGGCTTGATCTATTTTACGATCTCATTCTATCCAGCCACTACTGGTTTATGTCTGAATCTTTAAGTCTTAATGGCTTCGAAAAATCTAAGTCTTATATTCTCAAAGTCAGAAACCTCGACCCAGTCACAGACCGGCTCCCGGCTGTTTGGCTGGCGGGGTGGAAACTTGGGGGGGGGGGTAGAGGAGTTGGAGAAAAAGAAGTCAAACAGGAATCAAAAGATGAAGATATAAGACAACACGCATGGCAATACGAATATAATGTTGAATCCATACATTCAAAAAGCATTGGCCCACGGCCGAAGTTCATTACACCCCCAGTGGGTGGAACTGTTGGACTGACAAGATAATTATAGACAACAAAAAGAAAAAATAGGATTGGCTAAGGGGCTGCGGCCTTGTCGGTCGCCCCGGCTGCTACTCCTGAAGTGGTGGCTTCACCATCGCCGGCTCCTCCCGAGGCGGTGGCACCGTCTCCTCCACGAGGGCTTCCGGCTTTGTCCGCGTTGGAGTCGGCATACGTCTCACCGCTGGAGGCAGCAACATTCTCCACCTCATGGGCCGTCTCATCGGAGCTGCCATCGGCGTCATAGGGATGGAGGCCATGTAGAACCTGAGGGATCACATTGCCGCCTTCGCTCCACTCCAAGTTGAGCTCATCCCAAGCAGCATACGAGGCGATGTTGTTGGCCCTCACGCGCAACTCCTCCAGGGCCTGCAGCTCCACCTCCGAGCCGTCGCGCTGAGCGACGAGCTTGCCCAAGTCCAGGTTTCGGTACCAGGACTTGGCCAAGCGCAGTGTGATAGCCTGACTTATTAGGGATGATAGACTACTCATATCAATAAGGAATCCCTTCTTTTCCTGGAGCCCATTCGAACAGAATTCCCAGGTTAAGCGTGCTTGGCTTGGAGTAGTTCTAGGATGGGTGACCGACCGGGAAGTTCATCCCGGGTACTCATGAGTGAGGACAAAGTGCGCAGAAAAGACTAGTATTGATATGTGGGGCTAGTCTAGATCCCGCGAGGAGTAACGAGCACCGACGGTGTGTCCGGGGCGTTACAAGTTTGGTATCAGAGCCGACCCTCTTGGTTACATGGATGTTTGCGGACACGTGTGTGGTCAAGTTGTTCATGACGTTTGTGACCCGTCGTGGCACACGACATTGCAAATGTACTGGACTGGATGCACAGACGTTTGTAGCAAGAGGGAACGCTCCTGTGGCCCAACGAGGACGTCGGTTCCTGTGAGTGGTGGTGTATGTGATAGCCTGGCTTATTAGGGATGGTAGACTACTCATATCAAAAAGCAATTACTTCTTTTCCGGGAGCCCATTCGAACAGAAGTTCCAGGTTAAGCGTGTTCGGCTTGAAGTAGTTCTAGGATGGGTGACCGACCGGGAAGTTCATCCCGGGTGTGGATGAGTGAGGACAAAGTGCGCAGAAAAGACTAGTATTGATATGTGGGGCCAGTCTAGATGCCGCCAGGAGTAATGACCACCGGTGGGAGTGTCCGGGGTGTTACACGCAGGGCCATGTAGGCTCCAGCGTGGCGCCCTCCAGGGCTTCGAGCCCCCGCACCTTGCTCGCTTGAGTGAGGCGGGCGACTTCCTCCTAGAGTGCCGCCGCCATGCCCAGGGCCTTGGGCAGTTGCGACTGTTTTTGGATCAGGGCGTCCTCCTTCTCCTTCAAGGCAGCATCCTTGAGCTTCATCTCCTCGAGATGAAGCATCTCAAGACGCTCCACGTCGGCAGTATCGGAGGCCTCCTTCTCCCGTAGGGAGGCACGCAACTGCTCCTGCTCGGCCTGGCAGGCTGCCTCGAGCTCCTTCTTCTCCGTCTGGAGAAGAGACAGATGCTGCTGGAGCCGACTGTCCGCCTCGCATAGGGCGTCCCCCTCCATGACAACCTCGCCCAGCCGGGCCTGAAGCTCGGCGACCTGGCCATCAGCCGCCTGGTTTTTAGCCCGCAGCGTGTTGTAGGCTTGCACCTTGGCATCTTAAGATCCTACAAAGCAATGAAGAAGCAGAAGTAATATTCGGCCTAGTTAAATCATAACCAGCCTGATACTCGGGGGCTACACCGAGTGGGTGCGCTAGTGCACCTCCACTAAAAGAAGCAAAGCAAGAGAAGAAGCTCAAAGAGATTCGGCCCGGCCGATGCTCGGGCTCCCCGATTCTTGGGGGCTACACCCAGTGGGTGCGCTGGCACACCCCACTGATTTTTGAAGAAGAAAATAAAAAATCAAAGAGAGACGAGGCACTTACCCTAGTGCGCTCCTCCAAACGCTCCAGATCACTGCTCACTATGCGGGCCGCCTGGTCCACCTTGTACCGGTTGCTGGCAAACATGGATACTAGCTCCGGGACGCCGTGGAGCAGGGTGTCTGCGGGCATCTTCTGGCGCTCCAGATTAGCCGCTCGCCAACCCTTCATGGGCCGTCTCCCGACTCTCGGACCGGCTCCTGGAGCAGTCGGACCATAGTTGGAGACGACGATGGTGCCGTCTGCAGGTGCTGGCATGACGGCCGGCTCGGCCGACGTCCTAGCCGGGGCCGCCTGCTCAGCAGAAGGTGGATGGGCCACGTCCGGCACATCCATGTTCACCCCTGGTGCATCCGGGGCTACGTCTGGCGTGTCCAGGTTCTGTTCCGGCGCATCAGGCGCCGCCTCCACCCTAGGTGAATCAGGGATCACCTCAAGATCCACCGGCAGAGAGGCGTCTAGCTTGGGCGGATGGGCCTCGTCGGTCCTCGGGGGGCGCCTCGGGGCCGCCTCGATAGCTGGCTCCTCCACACGAGCACGCGTGGAGGGGTCATGTCTAGCCTTCGTACGCTTCTCCGCCGGCTTCTCGGGCCGGCTGGGGCGAGACTGGCCCTCGGCCGTCTTCCCCGCGGCCGCATCCCACCCGCGGGTGGACTGCTCGTCGAGCTCCTTCCGGGTAGCATCAGCCGCCTCCCTTCCAAGCGACATTTTGAGGAACGAAGCTTCACACAAGACAAAGTAAAAGAGCGAAAGGGGAGCCCTTACCCCACGATGATGCGCACGTGCCTCCTGCCGCCACCAGCACGTCACTTCTTAGCGCTGTCTGCTCGTGCCCCGGCTGAAGGGCCCGTCGCGGCTCGCTTAGGAGCTGACCTGGAAGCTGTGGCACCCTTGCCTTTCTTCCGGGCCGCCTTGTCAAGACCAGCCGCCTTGGCCTCATGGCACCGTCCGCGTGTCAGGGGCGGACTGGTGACCTCCTCCACCCCGTCGGAGTCTTCCACGAAGGCTGCATCAGATAGGGAGGAGGAAGTCTCATCATTATCCATCCAGTCTACAATGGAGGGCCTCAGATGCTCACTAGACAGCTCCGTCCGCTCCGACTCCAGCGCATCCTCCAAGCCTGCGGAGGAGGCGCAACGGGACTCGATCATGCCCTCGTCCTCGATCTCTGAGGCGTCAGACGTCGCCACGTCGGGGGCAGGCGGGTTGAGTGCCTTCAGCTTCTCGAACACCTGCGCGAAGGAGTTGACGGCCGGCTTAAAAAGAAGGCCGAGCATGACACAAACAACAAGAACAGAGCAACAAAAAATACTTACCACCGGAGGCAGACGGGACCTACTGTAAGGGGCCATCCCCCACGCCCAGTTCCCACTATCGTCAATGCGGGACCTAGCAGTGAATCTCTTGGTGGAGGTCCGGCAGGGGTCATGTCGGCCACTCATCTGGCAGACCAGATGGGGCCGCCTCTGCAGCAGCAGAATCCTACGGGTAACCATGGTGGTAAGTAGGTCGCGGCCAAGGAGGCCGCGATCCTGCAAGATGTCGAGGTGGGCACCGATCTGCACCACCTCGGGAATCGGCTTCGGGAACTTCGCCCCCCAGTTCAACTTCAACGGAGGATTGATGTTGAATGAGGGCATGTTGAGGACGTCGTGTGCAGGGTCGGTACTCTTCACATAGAAGAAGACCCTCTGCCACTGCTTGATGGAGTCCTGCAGCGGCATCTGGGGGAAGCTGGACTTCGAGCGATGATGCACCAGTGCGGCTCCGCATGGCGTCATCGGGTGTGGCCCGGCGAGCTTCTCCAGCTCGGCCTTGTCCATCATAATGGACTCCTGCTTGAAGAAAAACAAGCTTCGCCAGAGGTCGAGGTGGGGCTCGATCCCCAGGAAGCCCTCTCCCAAGATAACGAAGGCCGACAGCTGCAGAATGGCGTTCGGCGCCAGGTGGTTTGGCTGCAGGCCGAAGAAGTTGAGCCAGTCGGAGAAGAAGGGGCTCGCCGGGATCCCAAAGCCCCTGTAGAAGTGCTCGTCGAATACGAAGATCTCTCCCTCTTCCGGTGTTGGAGCTGTCTCGATGCCAGGGATCCACACCGTCACCTGGGAGGCCGGGGGCAACATCCGGCGGTGGCGGAGCGCTCGATACGTCCTTCGCAGATCTCACTGCCGACCCAACTCCGTGAGACAAAGTCTTCTTCGAGGAAGATCCACCGGCCATGACTGCGGGTGGCGGATTCTCGGGAAGGCTGGTGGCGCGACGGTGACGGAGAAGAAGAAGAAGACGAAGGTGGACGGGCTTTTTCTCTCTAGGCTCAGGGAGGAAGAGTGCGTCGATCCCATTTAAACCCCATGAAGCATCGTGGGGAGGGGATCCGGTGCGCGCGGAGCCCCACTAATCATGTGTATTACGGACGGTAGCGCTTCCCGAAACACAACCGTCACGGAGTAAATCCGCAAAGGATCCAACGCGCGGCGGCTGAGGGGGCGTCGTGGCGGGACCGAGGGCCCAGGCCCGGTCCCGTCATCAGTAAAAACCATCATCATGTCAGGACGGGCCCGGCACGTGGCGCGATCTGCGTGGCGTACGACAAAGCCAGCTGGCATCCTCTACCGCAGGTGGCGGCAGGAATACAAAGACAAAAAATCAAGCCGATAAGGTCGCCAGACAGCAGGCGGCGGGCTGATAGGTCCCAAACGTATCTATAACTTTTGATGGTTTCATGCTGTTCTCTTGTCATCTTTGGATGTTTTATGTACCTTTTATATCTTTTTTGGGACTAACTTATTAATTCAGTACCAAGTGCCAGTTCCTGTTTTTTCTGTGTTTTTGGCTCTTTTCAGATCAGATTTGGAACGGAGTCCAAACGGAATAAAATCCCCGAAATGATTTTTTCCCGAACGGAAGAAGATCAGGGGGCCTGTGGGCCAAGCCAGGAGGGCTCCTCGGAGCCCAAAAAGCCCCCACTCCGCCACTAGGGCGGAGGCGGCGGTGGCAGGGCTTGTGGCCTCCCTGGCCGCCCCCTGACCTAGGTCTTGCGCCTATATATTCCCTAAAATACAGCAAAAAATCAGGGGAGCCTCGAAAATACTTTTCCGCCGCCGCAAGCTTCCGTTTCCGCGAGATCTCATCTGGAGACCCTTCCCGGCGCCCTGCTGGAGGGGACTTTGGAGTTGCAGGGCTTCTTAATCATCATCATCGCCCCTCCAATGACACGTTAGTAGTTCACTTCAGACCTACGGGTCCGTAGTTAGTAGCTAGATGGCTTCTTCTCTCTCTTGGATCTTCAATACAAAGTTCTCCATGATCTTCATGGAGATCTATCCGATGTAATCTTCTTTGGCGGTGTGTTTGTCGAGATCAGATGAACTGTGGATTTGTGATCTGATTATCTAAGATATATATTTGAGTCTTTGCTGATTCCTTATATGCATTATTTTATATCCTTGTAAGTCTCTCCGAGTCTTGGGTTTTGTTTGGCCAACTAGATCTATGATTCTTGCAATGGGACAAGTGCTTGGTTTTGGGTTCTACCATGTGGTGACTTTCCCAGTGACAGTAGGGGCCGCAAGGCACACATTAAGTAGTTGCCATCAAGGGTAACAAGGTGGGCTATGTCGTTGATATGAAATTGTCCATCTACATCATGTCATCTTGCTTAAGGCGTTACTCTGTTCTTTTGGACTTAATACACTAGATGCATGCTGGATAGCAGTCGACGTGTGGAGTAATAGTAGTAGATCCAGACAGTATCGGTCTACTTGTTTTGGACGTGATGCCTATAGATATAATCATTGCCATAGATGACGTCACGACTTTGCGCGGTTCTATCAATTGCTCGACAATAATTTGTTCACCCACCGTCTACTTGCTTTCATGAGAGAAGCCACTAGTAAACACTACGGCCCCCGGGTCTATTTACATCTATCGTTTCCACTTTCGCTTTTACTTTGCTTTGTTACTTTGTTGCTTTCAGTTCTCACTTGGCAAACAATCTATAAGGGATTGACAACCCCTTCATAGCGTTGGGAGCAGGTTCTTTGTTTTTGTGCAGGATCTTGTGATACTCCTCCACTGGATCAATACCTTGGTTCTCAAACTAAGGGAAATACTTACCACTACTGTGCTACATCACCCTTTCCTCTTCGAGGGAACACCAACGGAAGGCTCCAAGGCCACGGGGGAAATCCTTTGAATATTTTCCTAGGAAGTCCCTTAAGGCGTAGCCGCAGCAGAAGGATTCCTGGTGCCGTCGACACGACTATTCCTAGCGCCGTTGCCAGGGAAGCACAACTGACATCATGGGCCTCTCCAACTTCGGGGACTACTGTAGTGGGGATAACCCCGGGGTAGGCTCATCGAGCCTGCTCCTTCGTCTCTGGCCCAAAAGTAATGACCAAGTATAATTCCCCAAGGCCCAAGTCTTGTGGCCGGCTAGGCTACACCTACCGGCTAGAAGGCGAGACGACCAATTCTCTGGCTCGCCAGGCGGCACCTGCCGTTTGGAAGCAACACGACTACCTCCTCTTGACCTCCTAGGCCAAGCCAGCCTGCTAGGATCAAGGCGGTCGTCCCCAAGCCGGCTAGCCAAGCGGGCTAGCCGGCCGGGGATCTCAAGTCACATCAGATCGTAGGTCATGACGAGACCCTACGATTAAAGGTGGCTATGCGTCAGCAAAGGTACTGGATTGGAGTGCACGGCAGGTACCAGCGTCGGCGGCCACACCGCTGACCTACCCCGGCTCTGATCCGTCACCCAACACAGTGTCGGTGTCAAACTCCCACTCCATTACTGCACTCGGCGTGGGAACAGTGGAGGCAGCCGTACCTTCTTCCCATGACGAATCTCGCTGGGTGACGCCGGACGTACCGCGCGTGCCCTGCGTCAACCTTACGCAGGAGCTTCATTGGCTAGCCGGCGGGTCCCACCTCTAGACGGGACCTCGCAGCCGGCGGGCCCCTCAAGCGACAGGACAAGACCCTCATGGGCCCCCTGGCCAGCCGGCGAGGCTGTCAGCTGGCCCCCCTCTTGTACACTTTATCCATATTGTAGGCCGGTGGGTTCGTCTATAAAACCCGTCGGCCCCCCTCCATGCAGAGGGTGAGTCAACATATTACACACACTCACCAACAACATAGGAGAGGCAGAGACGAGCCGGCTGTTCCCTTCTTCCTCCTCCACAATAAAGCTCCAGGAGCAACCTTGTAATCCCATCCATATACATCATACACTCCGGCAGGACTAGGTGTATTATCTCTACCGAAAGCCTTGAACCTGGGTACATCGTGCGTTCCATGCTTGTACCAACCTCACCCCCAACCCCTCCGTTGCCACTTCGGTTTTGACTAACTTTAGCCTACCCATGGCATATCTCGTGAGTATTCACCGATAGACCACCACTTCACTTCATAGCTCTTATCTCAAGTGCTCATGGAGACAGCGGATGAAGGATGCTATGGGCTTGGACGCGGGACACCGTCATAGGGCAGGTTTAGGGTCAAAACGGATTTCTTGTTTTAACTGTTTAGAAAGTTATGAAAGTCCGGCGTTTTGTATGAATGACGTTCATTTTACATCGAATTTGTCATGTTTGTACCAAATTCATTCAGTTTGTTAAGTTAGTTGTTGAAATGTATGTGGGCAGCGTTCAATGGCCGCTTCTGGCATTAGTATCTATGTACTAGTCCCCCCATGTCTACGGACGGATATCGGAGAGAATTTATGGGTCGCCGTTGGAGATGCCCTAAGGTTTGTATGTCTCAAGTGAGGAGGGGTGATGATGATGGCTCGCTCTAGTGTTTGTAGTCATCACTGGGTGTAGAATCCAAAGTATGTCTAGAGGGGGGGGGTGATTAGACTACTTGACAAGATAAATTTTTTGCCTTTTCCCAAGTCTACTTGAGAGGCACCTACAATAGTTATGGTAGGTCAAGTACACCCTACACATGCAATTCTAATAGTATAACAGCAGAAAGTAAAACATGCAAGTGTAAAGTAGAAAAGTAAGGTAGGGAGATCAAATGCATGAGGTTGACACGGCGATTTTTGGCATGGTTCCGATTGGTGGCGCTATTGTACGTCCATGTTAGTGAAGACTTCAACCCACGGAGGGTAATGGATGCAAGAGTCCATGGAGGGAACCACCCACGAAGGGTCCACAAAGAAGCGACATTGTCTATTCCACCACTGCTTCTGTCCATGGAGGACTAGCCTTACTCATGGTAGATCTTCACGAAGTAGGCGACCTCCTTCCCTTACAAACATCTTGCTTCAACTCCACAACACGAAGTAGGCGGCTCCCAAGCGACGCCTAACCAATCTAGGAGGCACCATCCTCCAAAAGGTAATAGATGTCGTAGATCAATGAACTCTTTGCTCTTGTGCTTCTTAAAATAGTCTCCTAAACACAAATCACTCTCTCACAGAATATGCATGGGTAGGAGTGGTTGATTTGGTGGAAAGCAGTTTGGGGAGGATAGAGATCAAGTTTCAAATGATAGGATTGGAATATCTTGGTCTCAACACATGAGTAGGTGGCTCTCTCTCAGAAAATGGATCTGGAAGAGAAGTGTGTGTTCTTAGTGCTTCTCCCACGAATGAGAGGTGGGTGAAGGCGTATATATAGGCAGCAGCCAAAATCTAACCGTTAAACACAAAAGTGAAAACTCGGTGACACCAAAGTTGAAAACTCGGTGGTACCGACTAGCACAAAGGTGTGAACTTTTGAATCTCGGTGAGTGTGACAACCCGAGACCGACGCTCCAGAAGATTCCCCTTTTATACCTTTCTTGTCGTATGGTTCGCTTGGATGTCGCATTCATCATCGCATCATGTGCATCATCAGAATTGCACCACCACTCCGTTGCCGCCAGTTTTCAAATCATTATCCGTTATTTAGTTGCCGGTTCTCTCCGTTATCGTCGTTCACCGTTTAGAGACCAACCACACACACGCGCGCCCGCGACATCGTTAAAATATTTGTTTTTAAAAGTGTCTGGAAAATATTCTCGGATTGGGTAATAACTTGGCGTGCGATCTTGTTTTACTGTAGGTAGGCAACCTGCCAAATTTCATCATAATCGGAGTGTGTTTGATACCCGAACAGTCGACCGTAGAGGCACCGTCATCGGGTTATCGTCGGACATTTTCGGTGTTGTAAATCTCTGTCGCCGGGTAGCACCATTTCTCCCTCATCTCCGCCAAACCCTCTACACAACCACCGCAACCATCGAGCCTACCCCTCTGTTTTGGACAGTCTGATCGAGATCCGATGACCCGAAAACGCATGTAAATCCCAAACCCTAGCCATAACAGCTATAAATGGACATTCCCACATCGAAATCTGGCAACCCCAATCCCCGCCCCGGGATCTGCGCCACAGCCCTCAGCCGCCTCCACCTTCCACCTCCAGCCGCACGGGCCAGCACACCCGGATCCGGCCCGCCCGGGCCCGAAGCCCCACCACCAACGCGCACGGAGTAGAGAGCTCCTCGCTCCCGAGGCTGCCCGCGCCCGAGCCTCACATCACCGTCACAGTGCTGCTCACGACACGCACCGCTGCAGCCCGCCGACAGCCGGAGCCCCTCCATCTCCGCCCCGACCAGCTCCGCCCCGCGCGTCGCCTTCCCAGCTCCTCCTCCTCGCCCCGATGCCTTATGCCTCGTCACCGACCACCAGCAGCACCCCAACCTAATGGATCCGGCCAGATCCGGTCCGCTGAGATCATCTCCGGCCATCCTCGCTAGCCCCCTCACCGTCGCTGTCATCGGCGAGCCTCGCCGCCACAAGCCGCCGCCTCTCCTCGCGATCCAACGGGATCGGGACGAGGGAGCGAGGCTCCCAGCATCACGTTGAGAAGGCTGGTTCCGCCCCAGGCCTCGTGGCCCAGCCGCAGCCGCCGAGCAGCCCAGCTCGCCCAGTAGCAGTCCGCCCTCCCTCAGCCTCTGCGCAGCCTAGCTTGCCATCCCGAGCCAGCCGACCGAGCCTCCGCCCCGACTTGGGCCGAGCCCACGTGGTGCGCCTCCGCTACCCTATCAAGTGCCCGTAGCACAATTTAGTTAAATGGCACCCATGTTCTGTTTCAGCCTGTACGTAGATTCGGCCCATTAGATTTTTTTAGGTTTGTCGAATTTAGTTAATTTCAGAAAAGAGCATATTTTCAAAACCCCGTAATTTCTATTCCGTGCATCAGATTCCAGCAAGGTAGATATGTAACTTGGCTAGAATTTCACGTGGATTAATATTTCCAACTTTCATGCATGATAAAAATACTTATACGTGCTGTTGGCATCAATTTGCGTGTCGACGTGTTAAAAATGGTTTAGGTCGTAGTTATCTAACCGTAGCTCCCTTGGAGATGAGCCACATATGTAAATGGACTAGAACGACGAGTAGAATACGGCTCTATTTAAAATGCCTAGACAGGTAGTTTAATTTATGCTTTACCCCTTCCATGTTTAACAACATTTAATATTGTCGTGTACCTATATGGGAGTGAACTAAATAATTAAATGTGGAGTTCCGTTAATATGCAACTCGCTGCATATTGAGCTTCACTTAATGTGTAGCATTTGACTGTGTGGATTGCCATGCCATGCCTTGCATATTTTAAACTGATCATTCATCATATGTGTTGCATCATGGTTTGCATGTGCCGTGGTGAATATCGTGTGTTGATGCTTGTTTCCGGTTTACTTCGTCTCGATAGAGTTCCGCAAGCGTGTCGAAATGTGAGGATCCGTTCGACTACGTTGGTTCGTCTACTTCACGGAGTCGTTCTTCTTCCAAGCAGGATCTCACGCAAGATGATCATTTCCCTAGATACCATTACTATCATTGCCGTGCTAGTTGTTTCGTTTCTATCATTATGTCTCGCTGCCTACCTCCTCTTAAATATTAGCTTCCGAACATTTCCATGAAAACCTTCAACTTGTATACAACCTAGCAAACCACTGATTGGCTATGTTACCACTTGCTTAACCATGTGTTAGCATTGCTAGTTGCAGGTGCAGTTGCTTCCATGTGATACATGGGTTCCTTGGTATATCATCATATTATTGCTAATTAATTTTAGTGCACCTATATACTTGGTAAAAGGTGGAAGGCTCGGCCTTTCTAGCCTGGTGTTTTGTTTCACCTTTGCTGCCTTAGTTTCGGTTACCGCTGTTATGTTCCACAAATGAACGCTCCTAACATGCTTGGTTTGTGGGACCCCCTAGATTCTCGCTTTGGGATAAAGCTCATTTGGCAAGGCCCAACATTGGTACTATATTTGCCCAACATAATAATATTGATAATAGTGAAAAATATAGGGCGTCCTGAACCCAAGGAGTAATTCAACATAATACAGGGAGGGCCAGTGCTGATAGTGCTAGTCCAAAAGAGAGCACCTTATTAACGCTACCCGGGGCAACTCGGCGTTTGGCATGGTAACCATAGCTCATACGTCGTGTCCTGAGAATGAGATACGCGGCTTCTATCGGGATTGTCAACACGCCGGGCGGCCTTGCTAGGCTTGCTTTACCTTTCTCGAGTGTCTTGTCCGAGGGGTTCCGAGGATGCTTTGGGTTATCTCGAGGTTGAGGTTTTCCAATAGAAATCCGAGGAGATCACGGGTTTCCCTGATCGAGGTCATTCCGTTGCAGCGTGTGGTAGTTTGTGATGGACTAGTTGGAGCACTACTGCAGGGTTAAATCTTTTGGAAAGCCGTGCCCACGGTTAGGTGGCAACATGGAAACTTTGTTTAACATCCGGTTCTAGATAACTTGAAGTATGCTTAATTAAAACTTGCCAACTCAATGCGTAACCGTGACTGTCTCTTTCGCGAGCTCCTTCTCCGACCGAGGACACGGTGGGGTCATGTCTGACGTAAGTAGGTGTTCAGGATCATTCAGTTGATCATCAGTAGTTCACGTCCGCTATGCGTAGATCACCCCCCTCTTATTCTTGTACTCGTAAGTTAGCCACCTAAAATAAATGCTTAGTAGCTTGCTGCAGCTCACCACTTAACAAAGCCTCACCCATTAAATTTTGCTAGTCTTGATACCTTTGGAAATGAGATTGCTGAGTCCCCTGTGGCTCATAGATTACTACAGCACCAGTTGCAGGTACATGTAAAGGGTTACTTGACGCGAGCGCATTGGTTGTTCATTTGGAGTTTCTTCTTCTTCTTCTTCTTCTTCGATCTAGGATGGGTCCCAGACCGACAACCTAGGATAGCAAGGATGGACGTCGTTCTTTTATCGTTTGTTTTTCAACCGTAGTCGGACCCTGCTCTTCTTCATGATGATTGTATGTATTGTATTGATGTGACTCTGATGTAGCTTGTGGCGAGTGTAAGTCGACTCTTTATACTCATCTTTTCAGTACATGTACTTGTAGAAATATCCATTCTTGCAAAACGACGAGATGTGTTTCTGTCCGTGTCGAGGCCCTCGCGCCAAAATAGGTGTAGGACCGCATCTTGGGTGTTACAAGTTGGTATCAGAGCAGTACCGACCTAAGAGCCCCCTTGATTGATTGAACTTGGCCGAGTCGAGTCTAGTGAAAAATTGCTTTTAGTCTAGTAATATATCGGAGAGTAGTATTATTTTTTCTCCTCTTCTATGCTATGGTGAGGAATCGTGACGTAATAATTCTAATTCTACTTCTCTTCTCACTCAATTTTTTTAGGATCACACAAATATTTTTGGAATCTATATGATGCCGATGTGACGGAGTTGTGTATTGGTGCCTCCTGTTGTGTTGATTTTATTCCGGGAGTTGAGTTCGAGGGGATTCTTGAGCACATCGCTATCATTCAGATTTCTTAATATCTCAGGACGGAGAATGTTCGAAAATGCTTCAATACTAGTAGTGGCGACATAACCCCGACATCCCCAGTACTAGTGCACAAAGTTCGGGGGTACTACCATACTTGTTTCCTTGTGATTACAAGGATCTGACATAGATGAGTTTCCGAGATCTCTGGTTATCTGTTGATGGATGTGATACACTGGACGTGTGGTGTTATTGCTAAGAGTTGAGTGATGGATTTACTCCTTGTATCCACGGACCAGATTGCATGACCAGAAAATTTCGAGAGTTCTTAGGTGGGAATTCAATTAGTTACTTATAGGACTATCTTCCAACAGATGCATGATGTGAGGTTGGGGTTCCACATTTAGTGGATTCGTTTGTTCAAGGTCGTCTTACAGCGGTTCTCGTTGTGTCTTAAAGTGTCCTTGTAGATTGCTACGACTCGGGGACGCTTCGTATGTCGTGTACACTGCCTTGTATATGATGGCTACTGTGGGATAGGACCCGTGCGATCCTATCCATGAAAATATCGGATGGAATCTCTATCATGAATTTGTTCCTGCTTGTTTCATAAGCCTCATCCTTTGTTTTGTTGGAGTATATTAATTCGAGTTGCTTCGATGTCAAATGGTGATTTCATATCTTTCCAAGAGGTGTTCTCATATTTCTATGGGAATGCTTATTAATTCTTTTTCTCAATCAAGTTGTGTTATCAATTCTTTTCAACCGGATTTGTCGTGTCAATTCTTTTCAATCGGTGTGCTTCTCTTCAAGTGAATTCTATCCTCTCCAATTTTTGTAAGATCAATATCTCCTTTCTTTCCGGAGTTCATCTCATCTGTCCCAAGTTGTCTTTGTTTTCCCCGCCCTCCCGCCCTTTTCTTCAGTTATTCAATTGTCATCCAAGTGCCTTTCTTTACATCAATACTTCCGCTCTCTTTTCTTCCATATTGGTTCCGGTGATTCGTGTGAAGATTCTTAGGAGTTGCTAGTTCATCATTCTTCGTTATTGTTTTCTTTACCGGTGAACTCAATTCAAGTTATCTGTGTTCATCATATCCTTTTCATTCTTTAATTTCTTTCCCATGTTGAAAATGATTATCAAGTCTTTCTTGTTGTCATCTCTCTCTATTCTATCCGGTGTGCTGAAGATATCTCAGAAGTTTCTTGTTTTCAATCCTTTCAATTATTCGAGGTGCTAACCTCATCAAGTTTTCATTTGTACTGGTGCAATCAATATTTATTAGCAATCCATTCATCCGGTGTTTTCTTTGAGTGGGCCCATAACCCACATGTTCTTTCCCAGGATCTTATCTGACTCTTGGAATCTTTTCCTGTTGATCTCTAACTCTATTCAATTATGATGTAAGTATGAATTTCATTAGTCATGTTCCTTCTCGAAGATCGCTTCAAATTTGTTTTCTTCATTGGCTCAACTTTCCCATGTTCTTATTCCAGAGTGTCTCGGTTATTCTTGGCGGTGGTCTCCTCATCATTTTCAGCTTGGAAGACCGAAGGGGTGTTTCTCTCAAATCCTGTCCATTCTTTTGAAGATTGTCATCTTAGCTCGTGCTATTCTTCTCAATTCTTGTCTCATGACTAATTCCTTCCATATCTATCTGGTGCATTTCAGAATTGTTTTGTTTTCTTCATCCTCCGAAGGCCATCATTTCAGAAGATTTCTTCGTTCTCAGCTTTCAGCTTTCATCCTCAAATTCTTCTCAATTGTGTCTCTTCGTTCTTATCTCAATTATTCCGGTACGTTGTTCCGGTTTTTTTGCTCTCTCTCAGGTGGCTCATGATATCTTCATTCTTATATGTCTCCATTCTTTCTCGTTATCCCCATTCATTCCAATTCTTACCAGTGTCTCCTTCAAGACTTCTTCAGTTGTGCTCCATCTTTCTACTCAATCTTTCTCAAGAAGAATAAGTGGTATGCTAAATCCGTTGCGTGTCATCAATTTAACTTGATGAAGGATAAGCATAACATAATTATTATTCTTGTTTCATAAGGATTTCAATTCTTCTTTTGGAGTGGCTCATGGTATCAATTTTCTATTCTATGTTGTTCATCTTCTTTTTCTGGAGTTCCAAGTTCTCTCAAGCATCTCTTCACGAAGCTTCATCTAAGTCATGGCGGGCCTAAATCTTATTCTTTTCATTCTTAATATCTTTGCATCTTTATTTTGTAAAGGGAGGCTCGTCTTTGTGTTTTTTTAAGAATTCATTCCTTCTCAAATGTTCTTCAAGACCCTTGTTGGAGAACCTCAGGTGTTCTTTCTATTGCATTCCAAAGAGAAAGTCTTTTCCCTTTATCCTTTGAGGTGGTGTTATAACGTTCTTGTTAGTGGAGAAGTCTCGAAGAGAAGTTGATAAAGAATTATATAGGTAAACACACCAAATTCTTTGATCATGACATATTTTGGCCCATGGTTCTTCATTGAGTTATCCTAGATTAGATTTCACCTTAAGATTTCCTAAGGGTTGTTGCTATTATGGTGGTTATCGTTGATCCAAGTTCAAAATATATCCTCTTGGTGTAAGAAGTTTTGCCTTTCTTGTTGCTCCCAAGCAATCAATCCTTGTTTCTGTTAGTGGCTGGTTGTTAACACATTATTTGAGATGGTTTTCATAAGTCCACTGTGAAAGGATCGATATGGTTGACTAGAGGGGGGGGTGAATAGGCAACTACCAATTTTTAGCTTTTCTTAACAAATAAGGATTAGCAACATAAAGGTTCTCTAAAATGACACTAGGTGAGCAACCTATATGATGCTACTTACAAATAGTAAAGAAGCAATTAAGAGATACTCTACAACAACAACAAATACAAAGTAAAGGTAAGAGATAACCACAAGTGGAACCGATGAAGACGAGGATGTGTTACCGAAGTTCCTTCCCTTTGACAGGAAGTACATCTCCGTTGGAGCGGTGTGGAGGCACAATGCTCCCCAATGAGCCACTAGGGCCACCGTATTCTCCTCACGCCCTCGCACAATGCAAGGTGCCGTGATTCCACTATAGGTGCTCTTGAAGGCGGCGACCGAACCTTTACAAACAAGGTTGGGGCAATCTCCACACAATGCTTGGAGGCTCCCAACAAGACCACGGAGCTTCACCACAATGGAATCTGGCTCCAAGGTGACCTCAACCGTCTAGGGTGCTCAACCACCCAAGAGTAACAAGATCCGCAAGGGAATAGTAGGGGGAATCAAATATCCTTTGGTGGAAGTGTAGATCAAGGCCTTCTCAAGCAATCCCTAGAAAATCGACAAGGTTGATTGGCTAGGGAGAGAGATCGGGATAAAATGAGCTTGTGGAGCAACAATGGAGCTTAGAGGGGTTAAAGGTGAGCTCTAGGAAGAAGAAGACACCTTTATATAGTAGGGGGAGCAGATCCACCCGTTACCCACCTACCACATAAAGGTACAAGCGGTACTACCGCTCCTCGAGCGGTACTACCGCTCAGCTTCTCACCAACCACGGTAGTACCGGGATACTACCGTGCCACCACCTCCTTGGAAAAAGTATGCGAGAAAATCCCGTCAGCGCGGTAGTAAAATAATACTACCGCACTTAGGGCGGTAGTACCGCCCTTGGAGCGGTAGTAAAAAACTACTACCGCACTTCGGGCGGTAGTACCGCTCGTGGAGCGGTAGTAATAGTTTACTACCGCACCTGGGGCGGCAGTACCACTCTTGGAGCGGTAGTAAAAATTTACTACCGCTCTGAGAGCGGTACTACCGCTGTGCCAGCGGTAGTACCGCTGGTACAGTGGTACTACCGCTTACCCTTTTCGCATAGGCATAGAATACACTCATTAGGGCTCCATTGAGGCCAAAATATAGGTGGGTGCATGAAGTGTGTGCGTGAGGATTCCACCCAAACCTTTCCGACGTGGAGCCCCTCTTAATAAGAAAACTTTCCAATGACTCAAACTAGAAAGAGAAACGTAGAAGAAAATCCGTCTTTGAGAACCTCCGAGGGGCGTCGAGTCATCTTGTGCCTAGAAGAGAATATTCTGAAATGCTCAGGACACAAGATTAGTCCGCACAACAATTGTCATCAATCACTAAAACCACTTAGGAGAAATATGCCCTAACAATCTCCCCCTTTTTGGTGGATTGATGACAATGTTGGATCTGCACAGAACAATATAGATAGGCATATGCAAACTCCAAAGATTTCACAACTGGGGACTAATTCCATCTAGGTATGTGCATACCAACACCCAACCACAGAGAGAACACTCCCCCTAGATTATATAGACTAAGCCATCCTTACTACATAAGTACGAGTAGATGTAAGAATATTGAAGCATGGAAAAGCATGTGAGCAAAGGAATACTGGCACAAGATACTATGTCTCACAGGCTAATAACAAGACAGATAATACTGAGACAAAAGATAAGGAAGATAAAACATATATCTCACACCATGATAGGGTCTGACGACTCATAGTCTCAACCATAAAGCAAAAGCAAAGAATGAAAGCAACAAAGTTTTATCAAACCAAATAACCAGGAAACCTAGAAAACGAGCAAATCCTACACTCTCTTCCCCTTTGGCATCGGAACACCAAAAAGGCAGAGAGGAGCCCTACGACCCAGGTGGTAGAAACATCAGTCGGTGTCCTCCTCATCACGATACTCCTCATGTGAGTCATCGTCGGTTTCCTCCTCAGATGCAGCCCACTTAAACTGGTGCTTCGCCATCCATTCAGCCTCCGGGGTGATCTCGCGCTCAGATCCGCTAGAGAAGGGCAGGTCAAGCTTCCTCATGATCAATTTGTCGCGCTGGCGGCTCTCTTTCTGAGTAACATGGGTCTTGTACTGGCCCTTGGCCTGCATGCAGAACAAGGTCTTCATCCTGTCGGTGAGCCGTGTGGCCCATGATGGTTCCGCAGAGGCAGGCATATGGAAACCCTCACCCTGTCGGTGAGCCTCTGGAGGGGCCTCATCCTCAGCATCAGCCACATCCTCATCAGAATCCCTTGGGGAAGTAGGAGGAGAGGAGGTGTTGGCCCATTTGTCCTTCTGGCACAGTTTGATGGGCTCATGGCGAACCCAATCAGGAGCAAGAAACTCAGCCCCGAGGAAAGTCTTGGTCCAGGTGGGCTTGATGAAGTAAAACAGGTAAGGACCGTAGATCGGGACCTTACGGTTGATGACTGCGGAGTACAGCTCACTCCACATGACATGAGAGACATCAAGGGGTTGATGTTGGGGAACGTCGCATGGGAAACAAAATTTTTCCTACGTGCACGAAGACCTATCATGGTGATGTCCATCTACGAGAGGGGATGAGTGATCTACGTACCCTTGTAGACCGTACAATAGAAGCGTTAGAGAACACGGTTGATGTAGTGGAACGTCCTCACGTCCCTCGATCCGCCCCGCGAACAATCCCGCGATCAGTCCCACGATCTAGTACCGAACGCACGACACCTCCGCGTTCAGCACACGTACAACTCGACGATGATCTCGGCCTTCTTGATCCAGCAAGAGAGACGGAGAGGTAGAAGAGTTCTCCGGCAGCGTGACGGCGCTCCGGAGGTTGGTGATGATCTTCTCTCAGCAGGGCTCCGCCCGAGCTCCGCAGAAACGCGATCTAGAGGAAAAACCGTGGAGGTATGTGGTCGGGCTGCCGTGGAAAAGTCGTCTCAAATCAGCCCTAAAACCTCCGTATATATAGGTGGGAGGGAGGGGGCCTTGCCTTGGGGTCCAAGGACCCTCAAGGGGGTCGGCCAAGCCAAGGGGGAGGACTCTCCCCCCCCAAACCGAGTTGGACTAGGTTTGGTGGGAGGGAGTCCTCCTCCCTTCCCACCTCCTCCTTTTTTTTCTTTTCCTCTTTATTTTTCTTCTCTTGGCGCATAGACCACTTGTGGGATGTCCCACCAGCCCACTAAGGGCTGGTGTGTCTCCCCCAAGGCCTATGGGCTTCCCCGGGGTGGGTTGCCCCCCCGGTGAACCCCCGGAACCCATTCGTCATTCCCGGTACATTCCCGGTAACTCCGAAAACCTTCCGGTAATCAAATGAGGTCATCCTATATATCAATCTTCGTTTCCGGACCATTCCGGAAACCCTCGTGACGTCCGTGATCTCATCCGGGACTCCGAACAACATTCGGTAACCAACCATATAACTCAAATACGCATAAAACAACGTCGAACCTTAAGTGTGCAGACCCTGCGGGTTCGAGAACTATGTAGACATGACCCGAGAGACTCCTCGGTCAATATCCAATAGCGGGACCTGGATGCCCATATTGGATCCTACATATTCTACGAAGATCTTATCGTTTGAACCTCAGTGCCAAGGATTCGTATAATCCCGTATGTCATTCCCTTTGTCCTTCGGTATGTTACTTGCCCGAGATTCGATCGTCAGTATCCGCATACCTATTTCAATCTCGTTTACCGGCAAGTCTCTTTACTCGTTCCGTAATACAAGATCCCGCAACTTACACTAAGTTACATTGCTTGCAAGGCTTGTGTGTGATGTTGTATTACCGAGTGGGCCCTGAGATACCTCTCCGTCACACGGAGTGACAAATCCCAGTCTTGATCCATACTAACTCAACTAACACCTTCAGAGATACCTGTAGAGCATCTTTATAGTCACCCAGTTACGTTGCGACGTTTGATACACACAAAGCATTCCTCCGGTGTCCGTGAGTTATATGATCTCATGGTCATAGGAATAAATACTTGACACGCAGAAAACAGTAGCAACAAAATGACACGATCAACATGCTACGTCTATTAGTTTGGGTCTAGTCCATCACGTGATTCTCCCAATGACGTGATCCAGTTATCAAGCAACAACACCTTGTTCATAATCAGAAGACACTGACTATCATTGATCAACTGGCTAGCCAACTAGAGGCATGCTAGGGACGGTGTTTTGTCTATGTATCCACACATGTAAATGAGTCTTCATTCAATACAATTATAGCATGGATAATAAACTATTATCTTGATACAGGAATTATAATAATAGCTATATTTATTATTGCCTCTAGGGCATAATTCCAACAGTCTCCCACTTGCACTAGAGTCAATAATCTAGCCCTCACATCACCATGTGAATTACATTGTAATAAATCTAACACCCATACAGTTCTGGTGTCGATCATGTTTTGGCCGTGGAAGAGGTTTAGTCAGCGGGTCTGCTACATTCACATCCATGTGCACTTTGCATATATTTACGTCCTCTTCCTCGACGTAGTCGCGGATGAGGTTGAAGCGTCGTTTGATGTGTCTGGTCTTCTTGTGAAACCGTGGTTCCTTTGCTAAGGCAATGGCACCCGTGTTGTCACAGAACAAGGTTATTGGATCGAGTGCACTTGGCACCACTCCAAGATCCGTCATGAACTGCTTCATCCAGAAACCCTCCTTAGCCGCCTCCAAGGCAGCCATGTACTCCGCTTCACATGTAGAATCTGCTACGACGCTTTGCTTGGAACTGCACCAGCTTACTGCACCCCCATTAAGAATAAATACGTATCCGGTTTGCGACTTAGAGTCGTCCGGATCTGTGTCAAAGCTTGCATCGACGTAACCTTTTACGGCGAGCTCTTCGTCACCTCCATATACGAGAAACATCTCCTTAGTCCTTTTCAGGTACTTCAGGATATTCTTGACCGCTGTCCAGTGATCCACTCTTGGATTACTCTGGAACCTACCTGCCATACTTATGCCTAGGCTAACATCCGGTCTAGTGCACAGCATCGCATACATGATAGAACCTATGGCTGAAGCATAGGGGACGGAGCGCATATGCTCTCTATCTTCATCAGTTGCTGGGCACTGAGTCTTACTCAATCTCGTACCTTGTAAAACTGGCAAGAACCCTTTCTTGGACTGCTCCATTTTGAACCTCTTCAAAACTTTATCAAGGTATGTGCTTTGTGAAAGTCCTATCAGGCGTTTTGATCTATCCCTATAGATCTGAATGCCTAGAATGTAAGCAGCTTCTCCTAGGTCCTTCATAGAGAAACTTTTATTCAAGTAACCTTTTATGCTCTCCAAAAGCTCTACGTTGTTTCCAATCAGTAATATGTCATCCACATATAATATTAGAAACGCCACAGAGCTCCCACTCACTTTATTGTAAATACAAGATTCTTCAACCACTTGTATAAACCCAAATGCTTTGATCACCTCATCAAAGCGTTTGTTCCAACTCCGAGATGCTTGCACCAGTCCATAAATGGATCGCTGGAGCTTGCACACCTTGTCAGCATTTTTAGGATCAACAAAACCTTCAGGTTGCATCATATACAACTCTTCCTTAAGGAAACCGTTAAGGAACGCCATTTTGACATCCATCTGCCAGATTTCATAATCGAAAATGCAGCTATTGCTAACATGATTCTGACGGACTTAAGCATCGCTACGGGTGAGAAAGTCTCATCGTAGTCAACTCCTGGAACTTGTGAAAAACCCTTTGCCACAAGTCGAGCTTTATAAACGGTCACATTACCGTCAGCGTCCGTCTTCTTCTTAAAGATCCATTTGTTCTGAATAGCCTTGCGGCCCTCAGGTAGTATCTCCAAAGTCCACACTTTGTTCTCATACATGGATCCTATCTCGGATTTCATGGCTTCTAGCCATTTGTTGGAATCTGGGCCCACCATTGCTTCTTCATAATTTGCAGGTTCATTGTTGTCTAACAACATGATTGATAAGACGGGATTACCGTACCACTCTGGAGCAGCGCGTGATCTCGTCGACCTGCGTGGTTCAACAGAAACTTGAACTGGAGTTTCATGATCATCATCATTAACTTCCTCCTCAATCGGCGTCGCAACGACAGAGGTTTCCCCTTGCCCTGCGCCACCATCCAGAGGGATGAGAGGTTCGACAACATCGTCAAGTTCTATCTTCCTCCCACTCAATTCTCTCGAGAGAAACTCCTTCTCGAGAAAAGCTCCGTTTTTAGCAACAAACACTTTGCCCTCGGATTTGAGATAGAAGGTGTACCCAACTGTCTCTTTTGGGTAACCTATGAAGACGCACTTTTCCGCTTTGGGTTCCAGCTTTTCAGGCTGAAGCTTTTTGACATAAGCATCACATCCCCAAACTTTAAGAAACGACAACTTTGGCCTTTTGCCATACCACAGTTCGTATGGTGTCGTCTCAACGGATTTTGATGGTGCCCTATTTAAAGTGAATGCAGCTGTTTCTAATGCATAACCCCAAAATGATAACGGCAAATCAGTAAGAGACATCATAGATCGCACCATCTCTAACAAAGTACGATTACGACGTTCGGACACACCATTACGCTGTGGTGTTCCAGGCGGTGTTAACTGCGAAACAATTCCACATTGTCTTAAGTGAGCACCAAACTCGAAACTCAGATATTCACCCCCACGATCAGACCGTAGGAAGTTGATCTTCTTGTTACGATGATTTTCCACTTCACTCTGAAATTGCTTGAACTTTTCAAATGTTTCAGACTTGTGCTTCATCAAGTAGACATAACCATATCTACTTAAATCGTCAGTGAAGGTGAGAAAATAACGATATCCGCCGCGTGCCTCTACGCTCATTGGACCACACACATCGGTATGTATGATTTCCAACAAGTCACTTGCACGCTCCATTGTTCCGGAGAACGGAGTCTTAGTCATCTTGCCCATGAGGCACGGTTCGCACGTGTCAAGTGAATCAAAGTCAAGTGACTCCAAAAGTCCATCAGCATGGAGTTTCTTCATGCGCTTGACACCAATATGACCCAAGCGGTAGTGCCACAAAAATATGGCGCTATCATTGTTTACTCTAACTCTTTTGGTCTCAATGTTATGTATATGCGTATCGCTATCAAGATTCAATATGAACAATCCTCTCACATTCGGTGCATGACCATAAAATATGTTACTCATAGAAATAGAACAACCATTATTCTCAGACTTAAAAGAGTAACCGTCTCGCAATAAACAAGATCCAGATATAATGTTCATGCTCAACGCATGCACTAAATAACAATGATTTAAGTTCATCACTAATCCCGATGGTAGCTGAAGTGACACTGTGCCGACGGCGATTGCATCAACCTTGGAACCATTTCCTACGCGCATCGTCACTTCGTCTTTCGCCAGCCTTCGTCTATTCCGCAGTTCCTGTTTCGAGTTGCAAATGTGAGCAACAGAACCGGTATCGAATACCCAGGCACTACTACGAGAGCCGGTTAAGTACACATTAATAACATGTATATCAAATATACCTGATTTTTCTTTGCCCGCCTTCTTATCTGCCAGATACTCGGGGCAATTGCGCTTCCAGTGTCCCATACCCTTGCAATAGAAGCACTCTGTTTCAGGCTTAGGTCCAGCCTTGGGTTTCTTCGGCGGATTGGCAACAGGCTTGCCGCTCTTCTTCGAATTTCCCTTCTTGCCTTTGCCGTTTCTCTTGAAACTAGTGGTCTTGCTCACCATCAACACTTGATGCTCTTTACGGAGTTCAGACTCTGCGACTTTCAGGATCGCAAACAACTCGCCGGGAGACTTGTTCATCCCTTGCATGTTGTAGTTCAACACAAAGCCTTTATAGCTTGCCGACAGTGATTGAAGGATTCTGTCAGTGATAGCTTCTTGCGGGAGTTCAATCTCCAGCTCAGCTAGACGGTTTGAGTACCTAGACATTTTGAGCACATGTTCACTGACAGACGAGTTTTCCTCCATCTTGCAAGCATAGAATTTATCGGAGGTCTCATACCTCTCGATCCGGGCGTTCTTCTGAAAGATAAACTCCAACTCCTGGAACATCTCAAATGCTCCATGACGCTCAAAGCGACGTTGAAGTCCCGGTTCTAAGCCATACAAGACTGCACATTGAACTATTGAGTAGTCCTCCTTACGTGCTAACCAAGCGTTCTTAACATCCTGATCAGCCGTAGCGGGTGGTTCATCTCCTAGCGCAGCATTAAGGACATAATCCTTCTTCCCAGCTTGTAAGATTAGCTTAAGATTACGAGCCCAGTCTACAAAGTTGCTTCCATCATCTTTCAACTTAGCTTTCTCTAGGAACGTATTAAAATTCAGGATGACTGTCGCGTGAACCATGATCTACAATACAAATATATTCAAAGTGGAGTTAGACTATGTTCAAGATAATTAGAGTTCAACTTAATCAAATTATATGCTAAGCTCCCACTCAAAAAGTACATCTCTCTAGTCATTTGAGTGGTTCATGATCCACTTACACTATCCCAAGTCCGATCATCACGTGAGTTGAGTATAGTTTCAGTGGTAAGCATCCCTATGCTAATCATATCAACTATATGATTCATGATCGACCTTTCGGTCTCATGTGTTCCGAGGCCATGTCTGCACATGCTAGGCTCGTCAAGCTTAACTCGAGTGTTCCGCGTGCGCAACTGTTTCGCACCCGTTGTATGTGAACGTTGAGTCTATCACACCCGATCATCACGTGGTGTCTCGAAACGACGAACTGTAGCAACGGTGCACAGTCGGGGAGAACACTATTTCGTCTTGAAATTTTAGTGAGAGATCACCTCATAATGCTACCGTCGTTCTAAGCAAAATAAGGTGCATAAAAGGATTAACATCAGATGCAATTCATAAGTGACATGATATGGCCATCATCACGTGCTTCTTGATCTCCATCACCAAAGCACCGGCACGATCTTCTTGTCACCGGCGCCACACCATGATCATCCATTAACGTGTTGCCATCGGGGTTGTCGTGCTACTTATGCTATTACTACTAAAACTACATCCTAGCAAAATAGTAAACGCATCTGCAAGCACAAACGTTAGTATAAAGACAACCCTATGGCTCCTGCCGGTTGCCGTACCATCGACGTGCAAGTCGATATTTCTATTACAACATGATCATCTCATACATCCAATATATCACATCACATCACAATCATACCCTGCAAAAACAAGTTAGACGTCCTCTAATTTTGTTGTTGCATGTTTTACGTGGTGACCAAGGGTATCTAGTAGGATCGCATCTTACTTACGCAAACACCACAACGGAGATATATGAGTTGCTATTTAACCTCATCCAAGGACCTCCTCGGTCAAATCCGATTCAACTAAAGTTGGAGAAACCGACACTTGCCAGTCATCTTTGAGCAAAGGGGGTTACTCGTAATGATGAAACCAGTCTCTCGTAAGCGTACGAGTAATGTCGGTCCAAGCCGCTTCAATCCAACAATACCGCGGAATCAAGAAAAGACTAAGGAGGGCAGCAAAACGCACATCACCGCCCACAAAAACTTTTGTGTTCTACTCGAGAAGACATCTACGCATGAACCTAGCTCATGATGCCACTGTTGGGGAACGTCGCATGGGAAACAAAAATTTTCCTACGCGCACGAAGACCTATCATGGTGATGTCCATCTACGAGAGGGGATGAGTGATCTACGTACCCTTGTAGACCGTACAACAGAAGCGTTAGAGAACGCGGTTGATGTAGTGGAACATCCTCACGTCCCTCGATCCGCCCCGCGAACAATCCCGCGATCAGTCCCACGATCTACTACCGAACGGACGGCACCTCCGCGTTCAACACACGTACAGCTCGACGATGATCTCGGCCTTCTTGATCCAGCAAGAGAGACGGAGAGGTAGACGAGTTCTCCGGCAGCGTGACGGCGCTCCGAAGGTTGGTGATGATCTTGTCTCAGCAGGGCTCCGCCCGAGCTCCGCAGAAACGCGATCTAGAGGAAAAATCGTGGAGATATGTGGTCGGGCTACCGTGGAAAAGTCGTCTCAAATCAGCCCTAAAACCTCTGTATATATAGGTGGGAGGGAGGGGGCCTTGCCTTGGGGTCCAAGGACCCTCAAGGGGGTCGGCCGAGCCAAGGGGGAGGACTCTCCCCCCCCCAAACCGAGTTGGACTAGGTTTGGTGGGAGGGAGTCCTCCTCCCTTCCCACCTCCTCCTTTTTTTTTCTTTTCCTCTTGATTTTTCTTCTCTTGGCGCACAGACCACTTGTGGGATGTCCCACCAGCCCACTAAGGGCTGGTGTGTCTCCCCCAAGGCCTATGGGCTTCCCCGGGGTGGGTTGCCCCCCCCGGTGAACCCCCGGAACCCATTCGTCATTCCCGGTACATTCCCGGTAACTCCGAAAACCTTTCGGTAATCAAATGAGGTCATCCTATATATCAATCTTCGTTTCCGGACCATTCCGGAAACCCTCGTGACGTCCGTGATCTCATCCGGGACTCCGAACAACATTCGGTAACCAACCATATAACTTAAATACGCATAAAACAACGTCGAACCTTAAGTGTGCAGACCCTGCGGGTTCGAGAACTATGTAGACATGACCCGGGAGACTCCTCGGTCAATATCCAATAGCGGGACCTGGATGCCCATATTGGATCCTACATATTCTACGAAGATCTTATCGTTTGAACCTCAGTGCCAAGGATTCGTATAATCCTGTATGTCATTCCCTTTGTCCTTCGGTATGTTACTTGCCCGAGATTCGATCGTGAGTATCCGCATACCTATTTCAATCTCGTTTACCGGCAAGTCTCTTTACTCGTTCCGTAATACAAGAGCCCGCAACTTACACTAAGTTACATTGCTTGCAAGGTTTGTGTGTGATGTTGTATTACCGAGTGGGCCCTGAGATACCTCTCCGTCACACGGAGTGACAAATCCCAGTCTTGATCCATACTAACTCAACTAACACCTTCGGAGATACCTGTAGAGCATGTTTATAGTCACCCAGTTACGTTGCGACGTTTGATACACACAAAGCATTCCTCCGGTGTCAGTGAGTTATATGATCTCATGGTCATAGGAATAAATACTTGACACGCAGAAAACAGTAGCAACAAAATGACACGATCAACATGCTACGTCTATTAGTTTGGGTCTAGTACATCACGTGATTCTCCCAATGACGTGATCCAGTTATCAAGCAACAACACCTTGTTCATAATCAGAAGACACGGACTATCATTGATCAACTGGCTAGCCAACTAGAGGCATGCTAGGGACGGTGTTTTGTCTATGTATCCACACATGTAAATGAGTCTTCATTCAATACAATTATAGCATGGATAATAAACTATTATCTTGATACTGGAATTATAATAATAACTATATTTATTATTGCCTCTAGGGCATAATTCCAACAGTTTACACTGACGATTCTTCCCCTTCTGACACATTAGTAGCATGTCTACCAGGTAAGAGTGAACCTGGTCCTTGTTGCCAACTCTGGGAAACAGCGTGTTGCGAAAAATGCGGAGCATCACATCCAGAAAGGGGTTCATGGCATAAGATACCTCGCCAGCTGGGGTTTGCTTCATAGTGAGGTAAGGGAGCAGCTTCTCCTTGGCAGTTGCTTGAGGCTTGGCATGGGGGCGCAAGCCAACAGGAGTATCGAGGACCTCATCGCTATCCTGTAGGAGATCCATGAAATCCTTCCAGGTAGCAGTCAGCTGCACTCCATTGGTCAACTAGATCATGGTACGAGCATCATCATGGTGAAAGTGAACTGTAGCAAAGAAGTGAGCCACAATCTCAATTTCAAAATCTTGGTGAAACGAGATGAGGTCCGCAATTTGAAGTTGTTCTACCATAGAGATGGCCTCCCCAAAGTAAGACATGTCCTTCTTCAAGTGATCAAGATCAATCCATTGCACCAGTACATACAGATTCTTCTTCGATCTGAGAACATCTTCATAAATCAGGAACTGATCGCGATTCCAAAACAGTTCACTTCCATGGAATGTCTCCCTATTGTTGGCATAGGGATTGAGCTTGCTATGGTGTTGGAACTCAACAAGCGGCATGGTGTTCCAGTTGACTGAGGTCTTCTTCGGAGCAGGCTTCTTGAAACTGCGCTTGGGGGCATTGGACCCTTCAGATGGGTCGGAGGAGGGACGCTTGGAGCTGGCAGTGCGAGGCGAGTTTGAACGTCGGGAACCACCACCTGGGACACGCAAAAAAACACACAAAACATGAAAGACAAGGAAAACAAGTCAAGGCAGAGATCAAGAAAGACCAGAAAACCCAAAGAACACAAGAGAGAAGTGTGTGTGCATAGAGGGGAGTGGTAGTAACGCAGATGGAGCGGTAGTAAAATTTCACTACCGCTCTATAAGCGGTAGTACCGCGCCGCGAGGGGCGGTAGAACCGCACGGGAGGCCTAATCGCAGATCTCATCATGATTTTGAACAATAAAACTACGAATGAAGATCTAAAACCTCAGATTTGGAACCTTTGCCCTCCTAGGCACACAAACCCCCTATGCCAAGGGACCACACTAACCAAGACTGCTACTAAATCCCAATCACGTGAAGAAACGGTGCCATGAGACCATATGCCCCTAACCCTAGATTGAATCAACAAGAAAGCACAAGAACGCAGATGAGGGGCAGTACCGGGGTCCATGGCACATGGGGAAAAATCCCACCAGTGGGAATCGGAGGACGATGGCCGGATAGGGAGATCCGGCAATTCCTTTGGGCAGTTCTTGAAGAGAGGAGAGAGAGATAGAGATGAACTCGGGGATGAGGGGAAAGAAAAAGTCCTCCCAGCCCTTTAAATAGCCCCTAGGTCGAGGCGGCGCGGTACTACCGCAGTCATCGCGGTAGTACCGCTCCCAAGCGGTAGTAAAAAATTACTACCATGTTGGGGGCGGTAGTACCGCTTGGTAAGCGGTAGTACCGCTCCCCCAGCAGTAGTAAAATTTTACTACCATGCTGGGGGCGGTAGTACCATGCTCTAAGTCAAAAAACCACCAAAAAATGAGCTCTCTACTCCTTAGGTGGTAGAAGGATCTTGATCAAGACAAGAGAAACAAAACACGGGAACAAAGAAGGATCACCGAAAGAAAAGAAACAACACAAAGTCTGCAATGGAGAGGGCAGTGGCCGAGGCCACCTATGTTTGAGACAAATGGTATGACACCACGAAGAATTATCCTTGGGTTCATGACCATAGCTCGTCTTTGAAGCACAAGTGCCATTTAATAATGGCCAAAGTGAAAGACTTGATCAATTTATGCATAATGGGGGGGAGGGAAAGTTCATTGAGAGAAGAACACTCCCCCTATGTCCATGCCTACACCTAGAGCGAGATGTAATGCAGAGTGAGGTGCAAAGTACCTAGTTTCAATCCATATTACTTGAATCAATGATATTTAGCTCATGCCTTAACTCCCGGAACCTTGCTTCATCTAGGGGCTTAGTGAAAATATCTACAAGTTGCTCTTCAGTGTTGATGAAGTGAATCTCAATATCACCTAGCTTGATATGTTCACGAATGAAGTGATGGCAAATATCAATATGCTTGGTCTTGCTATGTTGCACCGGATTGAGGGAAATCTTGATAGCACTTTGATTGTCACATAGAAGAGGCACTTTGTCACAAGTGACACCGTAGTCCTTTAAAGTTTGCCTCATCCATAGCAACTGGGCACAACAACTTGCAGCTGCCACATACTCAGCTTCAGTGGAGGATAGTGAGACACAATTCTGCTTCTTTGAAGACCAACTTACCAGTGAACGACCAAGGAATTGGCATCCTCCAGAGGTTGACTTCCTCTCCACACAGTCTCCTGCCCAACCTGAGTCAGAATAGCCCACTAGGTTGAAGTTTGCTCCTTTGGGATACAATAGACCAAAGTTTGGGGTATGAGCCAAATATCGAAAGATTCGCTTAACGGCCATAAAATGGCTTTCTTTTGGTGCAGATTGAAACCGTGCACAAATCCCTACACTCAACATGATATCCGGTCTAGATGCACAAAGGTAAAGAAGGGATCCAATCATGGAGTGATATACCTTTTGATCCACTGCTTTACCATTGGGATCACTGTCAATCTTGCATCTTGTTGGCATGGGAAACTTGGCCATTTTGACATCCTCTAGCTCGAACCTCTTGAGCATGTCTTGCGTGTACTTGGCTTGTTTGATGAAGGTCCCTTCTAAGCATTGTTTGATCTCAAACCCGAGGAAGAACTTCAACTCACCCATCATAGACATCTCAAATTTCTCGGTCATCAGTGCAGCAAATTTTTCATTGAAAGATTCGTTAGGATAACCAAAAATGATATCATCAACATATAGTTGGCAAATTAACAAATCCCCTTTGACCCTCTTAGTAAAAAGAGTGGGATCAATCTTCCCAATTTCAAACCCACGATCTTGTAACAACTCAGTAAGATACTCATACCACGCACGTGGGGCTTGTTTAAGGCCATAGAGTGCCTTATTAAGTTTGTACACATGATTTGGGAGCTTGGGATGTTCGAACCCCGGGGGTTGTTTGACATAGACCAACTCATTTAAAGGACCATTAAGAAAGGCACTTTTCACATCCATTTGTTGCAATTTGAAATTATGATGAGAAGCAAATGCATGTAGCATGCTAATAGATTCTAGATGCGCAACAGGGGCAAAGGTTTCACCGTAGTCGATACCCTTGACTTGGGAGTAGCCTTGAGCCACCAATGTTGCCTTGTTTCGAATCACAATACCATTGGCATCTTGATTGTTTTTGAAGATCTATTTGGTCCCAATGACATTATGTTCCTCCTTTGCACTTGGCACTAAATTCCAGAATTGATTACGCTCGAAGTTATTGAGTTCTTCATGCATGGCCATAATCCAATCCTCATCATCGAGCGCTTCCTGTACGTGTTGAGGTTCACAATATGAAACAAACATGTGATGCTCACAATAATTCCAAATTTTTTGACGAGTGGATACTTCCCTTTTCAAACTACCAAGTACATTCTTCATAAGATGTGACTTGACTCTCAGCTTGTTCGCAATCTTGGCTGCGCGACGCTCCAAGAGTTCTGCATTGGATAACTCGGGAGCATCGACTTGATTGCTTTGCTTGCCCTTGCGTTTTGATCCTCCCTTGGCACCAGTAGCCCTCTTAGGCGCTGTAGAAGGGAATTCAGAGATAGCATCTTGATCAACTTGATCTTCGAATTGAGCAGGTTCACTGGTTTGTCCTTGTTCTTGTGGTTGCTCTTGATCTTGATCTTGAGCTTCTATTTGGTCTGGATCGTGTAGTACTTGATCTTGATCTTGAACAGATTATGAAAGCACTTGTACATCACGGGACACATCACCATCTTTGAGCAATTGATCTTGTCCTTGAGCTTGTTCAACTGGTTGAGGGTCTTCTCTTTGTTCATCGGAAGCGTATGGGGCTTGTGGGGATGATGGTTCCACTTGAGTAGAGCATTGTCCTTCTCCTTCGGCCACAAGGGGTTCCTCAATGGGGAGTATTTGACCAATCCCCATTCTTCTTATGGCTTGGGGAGGAATTTCATCACCTACATCACATAGACCACTTTGCTCCACTTGGGAGCCATTATTTTCATCAAATTCCACGTTACACAGCTCCTCAATGAGCCCGGTGGACTTGTTGAGGACACGGTAAGCATGAGTGTTTGTAGCATAACCAACAAAGATGCCCTCATGTGCTCTAGAATCAAATTTAGCTAAACGTGCACCTTTCTTGAGAATAAAACACTTACACCCGAATACCCGGAAGTACTTGAGATTAGGTTTGTTTCCGGTGAGAATCTCATATGGGGTCTTGTTCAAGCCTTTGTGGATATAGAGCCGATTGGATGCATGACATGTTGTGTTGATGGCTTCGGCCCAAAAGTTATATGGAGATTTGAATTCCGCCATCATTGTTCTTGCAGCGTCCATCAATGTCCAGTTCTTCCTTTCCGCCATACCATTTTGTTGAGGGGTATATGGTGCTGAATATTGATGTTTTATTCCCTCATCACCTAGAAACTCATCCAAGGTGTAGTTCTTGAACTCGGTGCCGTTGTCACTTCTAATCATCAAAATCTTTGCTTCATGTTGACGTTGAGCTTCATTAGCAAAGTTGATAACAATTTGTTGAGTCTCACTCTACCTCTTGAAGAAATATACCCAGGTGTATCTCGAGTAATCATCAACAATCACCAAGCAGTACTTTCTGCCCCCAAGACTATCAAATGATGGAGGACGAAAGAGATCCATATGAAGGAGCTCCAACGGCCTCTTAGTGTAAATGAGAGTCATTGGACGATGAGCAGTTTCATGAATCTTTCCTTCAATGCAGGCACTGCAAGCACAATCTCTGGCAAAACACACATTCGTTAGTCCACGAATATGGTCCCCTTTGAGGAGACTTTGCAAAGATCTCATATTGACATGAGCTAGTCGGCGATGCCAAAGCCAGCCCACATCAACTTTAGCCATTAGACAAGTCACAGTCTTAGTGGGTCGCTTTGAAAAGTTCACCACATAGAGACCATTTTCGACATATCCAACATAGGCTACTTTAAGAGTCTTGCTCCACAAAAGGACCACAATATCAAGATTGAAGAATGTGGAAAAGCCCATAATTGCAAGTTGACGAACCGAAAGTAAATTGTAAGCAAGGGACTCAACAAGCATGACCTTCTCAATAGATAACTCTTGAGAGATGACCACCTTACCAAATCCCAATACCTTTGACGATGATGCATCAGCGAATTGTACATGGGTGGGCATAGATGGGGAAGGATGCACATCGACCACTAAGTCCTTGCTTCCGGTCATATCATTTGTTGCTCCACTATCGAGCAACCATGACACCCCACCGGAAGCAAACTCCTGCAATAGATCAAGGCTTGGTTTTAGGTACCCATTTTTGAATGGGTCCTTTAATGTTAGAGACAAGGGTCTTAGGAACCCAAATAGCACATTCAATGAACTCATTGTAAGAACCAACAAATCTGGCGTAAACATGCCCATCACTAGCACGACATAAAACACAGGAAGGATTGAGTTTGCTGGCTGTGTTGGTAGGAATGGTTTTGCCCTTCTTGACGCTCTCATTTTCCACCTTGTTCCTGTTCACCTCATGAGTCCCTTCGCCCTCTTTGACAAAGATGTCCATGAGGGTGGGGGGTCGGTTGTTCTTGTTCTTCCTTTTCTTTTAGACTTGGATGTAAGTCCAAGTTCCTTCTTTCCTACCACACCCTTTTGATTGCTCAAGAGGTCGTTCAGGTTCTTCTTGCCTTGGATGCATGACACAAGGCCCTTCTCAAGTTTATCCTTCAACTTGGCATTTTCCTCCACAAGATATACATGCTCACAACAAGGGTTAGTTGTACAAGCATTATCAATTAAAACAAAAGGAGGACAAGTAGAGATTTCCTTGGAAAGCTTTGCTTGGAGTTGATCATGAGACTCTTTCAGGGAGAAATGACTACCTTTCAAGGCCTTGTGAGCCTTGTCAAGTGTGTAAAACTCCACTTTGAGTCTGTCATGGTCAACCCCAAGAGCATCCTTTTCAGACTTAAGCATACGAGTAAGAACAGTAGCATGATCTAGTTTCTTTTGCAATTTAGAGTAGTCATCGTTGTATGACTCCTCAAGAACGAAACGAAGAGTGCGCTCTTTTTCTAGTGCAATAGATATTTCAGCAATCTCATCAGCATAGTCACGACTATGTCCTTGCATCTTGGAGATGGTCTCCTCATGAGACTCGATGAGGTCATTAGCCTCATCCAGTTGTTCCAAAAGAGCAACAAAGTGCCTTTTGGTTTCTCCTTTGATAGTACACAAAAATTTGTCAAGATCATGCTCATTAAGTTCCACAACATCACTATCATCAACACAATTCAACAATGAAGGAGCACTAGTGATGTTGGTCTTAATGCTGGGTGTTACCTGATCGATACCTTTGGCCATGAGGCACTTGGCGATGTGATTATCGTTGGGGGCATTGAAGAGAGACACATTCTTGGGAGAAGGGGTGGCAATAGTGACAGTCGCAGTTGCCACCATATCATCATCATCATCATCGGAGGGGTACTCTTCAAGTGCCACCATGCCCTTTGTATGGGGTTTCTTGACAAAGTTGTTCTTGCATGGGAATGACTTTGTTTTGTCTTTGCGAATGAGCTTGCCCCCGTTGTCTTCCATCTTCTCATAGGGACATTCTGCCACGAAGTGGCTCACATTACCGCAGTTATAGCATGTCCTCACTCGTTGCTTGGGTTTGAACCCACTTGAGTTGTTTTGGTGAAGTTGGGTCTTGAGTTCCTCTTGTTGCCCCAGAATTTCCTTGACGCAAGAGCCATGTGCTCGTGATAAGCATACTTAGTGTCTTGAGGGCAGCTCTGCTCTTCCTCATCCTCTTCTTCTTCTTCAGAAGCAGCCTTTGCCTTTAAAGCAAGGTTAGGTGAAGCTGTCTTGGACCGAACTCGAGCAAGTGCATTGTCAGCGGTCTCGTTCATGATTGACATTGCAATGAATTCATCCAACACCCTCTGGAAGACAAGGAGTGGAAATCTGGTCGTTCGCGAATGACTGATGACATGGCTTTTTTGAAAGGCATGATGGCCTTGAGAAACTTGCGCTTGATCCATGTGTCATCCACATCCTTGCTCCCACGATCCTTGAGAGCAACAACAATAGCAGTCACCCTTCGATAGAGATCACGAGGGTCCTCATCTTCCTTCATCACAAACTCATCGGCCCTATCAAGTACCACTTCATAGTTTGAGTATTGAATGCTTGAGCTTCCCTTGTATAGCACCATAATGTGCTCCCAACAGTCCTTAGCTAGAGTGAAGGGGCGCAAGTGAGGAAGATCTTCAGGAGGTACTGCGGACTGTAGAATAAACAATGCGGAGTGATTATATTGATTGTCCGCTTATTCTCTTGGAGTGAGGTTGCTTGGGTCATGAGGATAGGAGCCTTGCTCGATGATTCTCCATAAATTTGTTGAGTTGTGATTCAAATGAGACTTAATAGAAAACACCCAGTTAGCAAAATCACCCTTAACAAGCTTAGGAGGAGGACCAACAGGGTTAAGATGCGGTGTGGGAACAGGTCCTCCATAGACCATGGGAGGTGGAACTGAGGCATAGGTTCCAGTCCCATCCTTTTCGAGAGGAGAGGAAGGTCGCATACCTTTAACCGCTTCCTTAGAGGAATTGGCCTCCGAATCTGTGTTGGTGGGTTTAAGCACCAACGCCGGTTCGGGTGAACTTTTAATTCCCTCAATTAACTCTTTAAGCATGGTATTGACTTCGTTCGTCAAGGACGTCTTGAGGGCGGCCATAGCCATATTCAAGTCGTCCCTGGTGACCGAAGTAAAGTCCATGGCCTCGGGTTGCCCATGGGGAACTCCCTCTTCGCCTTCCATACTATTCGGGTGGTGAAACCCTTAATAAAGAGACGTGGATCTGATACCAATTGAAAGGATCTACCAAATTTTAGCTTTTCTTAACAAATAAGGATTATCAACATAAAGGTTCTCTAAAATGACACTAGGTGAGCAACCTATATGATGCTACTTACAAAGAGTAAAGAAGTAAGTAAGAGATACTCTACAACAACAACAAATATAAAGTAAATGTAAGAGATAACCACAAGTGGAACCGATGAAGACGAGGATGTGTTACCGAAGTTCCTTCCCTTTGACAGGAAGTACGTCTCCGTTGGAGCGGTGTGGAGGCACAATGCTCCCCAATAAGCCACTAGGGCCACCGTATTCTCCTCACACCCTCGCACAATGCAAGGTGCTATGATTCCACTATAGGTGCCCTTAAAAGCGGTGACCGAACCTTTACAAATAAGGTTGGGGCAATCTCCACACAATGCTTGGAGGCTCCCAACAAGACCACGGAGCTTCACCACAATGGAATCTGGCTCCGAGGTGACCTGAACCGTCTAGGGTGCTCAACCACCCAAGTGTAACAAGATCCGCAAGGGATTAGTAGGGGGAATCAAATATCCTTTGGTGGAAGTGTAGATCAAGGCCTTCTCAAGCAATCCCTAGAAAATCAACAAGGTTGATTGGCTAGGGAGAGAGATCGGGCTAAAATGAGCTTGTGGAGCAACAATGGAGCTTAGAGGGGTTAAAGGTGATCTCTAGGAAGAAGAATATACCTTTATATAGTAGGGGGGAGATCCACCCGTTACCCACCTACCACATAAAGGTACAAGCGGTACTACCACTCCTGGAGCGGTACTACCGCTACCTAGAGCGGTACTACCGCTCTTGGGAACGGTACTACCGCTCAGCTTCTCACCAACCACGGTAGTACCGGGATACTACCGTGCCACCACCTCCTTGGGAAAAGTATGCGAGAAAATCCCATCAGCGCGGTAGTAAAATAATACTATCGCACTGAGGGCGGTAGTACCACCCTTGGAGCGATAGTAAAAAACTACTACCGCACTTCGGGCGGTAGTACCGCTCCTGGAGATGTAGTAAAAGTGTACTACCGCACCTGGGGCGGCAGTACCGCTCTTGGAGCCGTTGTAAAAATTTACTACCGCTCTGAGAGCGGTACTACTGCTGTGCCAGCGGTACTACTGCTGGTATAACGGTATTACTGCTTACCCTTTTCGCAAAGGCATAGAATACACTCATTGGGGCTCCATTGAGGCCAAAATATAGGTGGGTGCATGAAGTGTGTGCGTGAGGATTCCACCCAAACCTTTCCTACGCGGAACCCCTCTTAATAAGAAGACTTTCCTATGAATCAAACTAGGAAGAGAAACGTAGAAGAAAATCCATCTTTGAGAACCTCCGAGGGGCGTCGAGTCATCTTGTGCCTAGAAGAGAATATTCTAAAATGCTCAGGACACAAGATTAGTCCGCACAACAGTTGTCATCAATCACTAAAACCACTTAGGAGAAATATTCCCTAACACACTTCAAGCTTGTCCTTTCGTTCTTGTTTTGCCAACACGCCCTTCATTTCTTCTACAAGACTGCTTGTCAAATTCAATTGTCATAGTAGTTTTCATTTCTTTCTCCATTCCTTCTTCCAAATGATCTAGTTTCTATTCTCTTGTTCCGTAGTTGTGGTGATGTTGCTCGCTTCAATCTATCATCTTGTTCTCTAAAGATCATGTTCTTTCCTTGCTTATCAATTTAGTTGGATTTGTTGTCAATCTTGTCAAGATCTTTCCATCTTATTGAATTTTGTCCCCTTTTCCTACCAAAGTGCTGCCAAAATTTTGATTGAATTCTTTCTTGTTTCTCTATTCATTCGTCATCTCTTTGCAACCTTCAAGGATCCTTGGTTTCACTCGTTTGTCAAAGAAGCAATTAAGTTTTACCTCTTGCTCTTTCTCTTTCTCTTCCCGTTTTGTTCTTGGATCTCGGGTCGAGATATTCTTGTAGTGTGGTTCATTTGTCTGTCGCATTCATCATCGCATCATGCGCATCATCAGCATTGCACAGGCACTTCGTTGCTGCCAGTTTTCAAACCTGCATCCGTTGTTCAACGTTTCGAGACCAACCACACACGCACACGCCCGTGGCATCGTTAAAATATTTGTTTTTAAAAGTGTCCAAAAAATATTCTCGGATTGGGTTGAAACTTGGTGTGCGGTCTTGCTTTATTGTAGGTAGGCCGCCTGCCCAATTTCGTCGCAATCGGAGTCCGTTTTATACCAGAATGGTCGACCGTAGTGCACCGTCATCAGGTTATCGTCGGGCGTTTTCGGTGTTGTAAATCTCTGTCACCGGGTTGCACCATTTCCCTCTCATCTCCGCCTAACCACCTCTACACAACCACCGCAACCATCGAGCCTGCCCCTCCGTTTCGGATAGTCCGATCGAGATCCGATGACCCGAAAACGCATGAAAACCCCAAACCCTAGCCAAAACTACTATAAATGGACATTCCCACGTTGAAATCGGGCAGCCCGATCGTTCGATTTCGTTCTTGTCATCATCATTCAATTTCTCTTGACTAGCATGATAATTAGCAAGTTTATTTTTAGTGGAATTTCTAGTTTTATCAAGAAGCAAGCCATCTTCTCCTAGCAAGTCATGCTCATCACTATTAAAATCAAGATACTCGGGATGTGATATCTTGGGCCCTTTAGCCATGAAGCAGTTTCCGACTCCCTCATTTGGTGAATCAAATAAGTCGTAGGAGTTGGTGGAATAAAGTGCAATGCCGGCAACACCTACATCTTGACTATAGTCGGAGTGGGAGTGATAGCTTCTCTCGGAGTGGTGATCAGACTCGGAGCCACACACCCATTCACCAACATAAGCTTGATGTCTTCTTCTTGAACTGCTCTTGGTGTATTTGTTCTTCTTCTCCGATTCTTTGCCTCTCCCTGATCTTCTCTACTCGTTATCCTCTTTCCGAGGTGACTCATCTCTTGAGCTTCGTCTTCGAGGTGACTCTTCCCTTCTTTTGTAGGGAGTCGAGCACTCATTTAAGTAGTGTCCGGGCTTCCTACAATTGTAGCAGTTTCGGTCATGACTAGACAAACGCTTCTCTTCATGTCTCGAGCTTAAGCTTCTCTCTTTGCCTCTACTCTTATAGAACTTCTTGAATTTTCTGACCATGAGGCTTATCTCTTCAACAGTGACAAGATTGTCCTTTGGGGTAGCGGGAGCATCACATGAAGCTTTATAAGCACTGCTTGACTTGTTGTGCAGCTCATCTTTGTCCTTGAGTAACATCTCATGAGCAAGAATCTTACCAATGACTTCAGTTGGCTTGAGATCTTTGTAATTTGGCATCATTTGGATCAATGTGAACACTATGTCATACTTGCCATCGAGAGCTCTAAGTATCTTCTTGATGATGAATTTCTCGGTCATCTGTTCGCTTCCTAAGCTGGCAATCTCATTGGTGATGAGAGCTAGCCTAGAGTACATTTCAGGGACACCTTCACTATCCTTCATCTTGAAATTTTTCAAGCTGACTTTGAAGAACATGCAACTTAGATTATTTGACAGAATTAGTACCTTCGTGCATATCAACCAAAGTATCCCAAATTTCTTTTGCATTCTCAAGACGACTGGTTTTGTTGAATTCTTCGGGGCATAGGCAGTTGAAAATGATGTCGCAAGCTTGAGCATTAAGTTACAATATCTTCAATTCTTCAGCTATCGCATCACGATCTGTCTCATGTCCTTCTCCAAAGAAGTTACGTTGCACATCAACACGAATAATAGCCAAACGCGAGGATTAAAGCCAAGAATATACATTTTCATTTTATGCTTTCAACTAGAAAATTAGTGCCATCAAAATATGGACCTGCATAATGATAATTTCCCTCACTAGATGCAATACTCTCCTAGGTTGTTAAACCAATGAAATGGAGACCAAAGCTCTGATACCACTTGTAGCATGGAAAGTATATCTAGAGGTGGGGTGATTAGACTACTTGACAAGATAATTTTTTTTTCCTTTTCCTAATTCTACTTGAGATGTAGCTACGAAAGTTATAGCATGCAATTGTAAACTAGAGGAGTAAGGTAGGGAGATCAAACGCATGACATATCAAGTTTTGGCATGGTTCTGATAGGTGGCGCTATCGTATATCCATGTTAGTGGAGACTTCAATCCAGTGAGGTTAACGACTGCATGATTCCACGGAGGGCTCCACTCATGGAGGGTCCACAAAGAAGAGGCCTTGTCTATTCCACCACGTCTTCCGTTCACGGAGGACTAGCCTTACTCACGGTAGATCTTCGCGATGTAGGCAATCTCCTTGCCCTTACAAACATCTTAGTTCCACTCCACAACACGAAGTAGGAGGCTCCCAACGACACCTAACCAATCTAGGAGGTACCACCTTCCAAAAGGTACTAGATGTGGTAGATCAATGAACTCCTTGCTCTTGTGCTTCTAAATATAGTATCCTCAACTCAAATCACTCTCTCACAGAATATGCATGGGTAGGAGAGGTTGATTTGGTTGAAAGCAGTTTGGAGAGGCTAGAGATCAAGTTTTAGATGATAGGGTTGGGATATCTTGGTCTCAACACATGAGTAGGTGGCTCTCTTACAGAAAATGGATCTAGCATTGAAGTATGTGTTCTCAGTGCTTCTACCACGAATGAGAGGTGGGTGAAGTGGTATATATAGGCAATAAACAAAATCCAACCGTTACACACAAAACGGCAAACTTGGTGACACCTAAGTTGAAAATTCGGTGGTACCGACTAGCACAAAGGTGTGAACTTTTGAACCTTGGTAAGACCGATATATGAAACTCGGTGGCACCAAAAAGGTGACTAACGGTCAGATGGCCAAACTCGATGGCACCGATACTCAAACTCGGGATTTCTGATTTTGTGTATCTTTGCAACAGAATGTTGGTCACACTGAACTCGGTAGCACCGACTTGGTTTCCGTTGCACCAATTTGGTGGCAAAGGCTAGGGTTTCTGTCTGAGGTCAAACTCGGTGGGTCAGATATGGGAATGTTGGTGACACCGAATTTGTGTATATGGAATTTGACAGAGTGGATATGTGGGAAAAATGACTGAGTGTTTTGGTGGCTAACTTTGAGGTTTTGAGCAATCAGTTCATTTTACTAGCTCATCCCCTTTTAATAGTATTGGCTTTCCTATGGACTCCAAAGGGATTTCTCACAAATATAAAATGAAGAGTCTTCTAGCTTGAAGCGTGATCCAACATTATTTCTTTCTTGCATCCAGGGGCATCTCCACATGAACTTAAGCCATAGCATCTTTTGAACTTTTTCTGAAATATACTTGAAAAACATATTAGTCTGATGATTCATATGTTGTTATCAATTATCAAAACCACCCTAGGGAGCAATTGTGCTTTCACTAGGTGGTACGTGGAACGAGTTGTGATTTTTGTCACTTAACTCATGGGTCACGCAGATGAGAGGGCACACACCTACCCAGCTGTGTCCGTCACCTTGTTACCTCGTGATCCACAAAGTGATTGCCTCCCGCATGATGACACAACAAATTTTAAGTTTTACTTTCTGAAACCATTGATTTTATCGGTCGTGGGTTGAGAAACTTATGACTATTCTGGGCACTAATACCAAGCTTCTGATGTTGTCCATGGTAAGTTCTGAAACTTGTGGTTTGTTGTTCAGTCCTACCAAGTATTAGAAGTTGAAACATTATGATGTTTTTAAAATTGGTCAGAACAATTTTAAAATCGATCTCATTTGAAGCCATCATCACCAGGAACACGAATATGCAAACCAGAATTAATTTAGACTTTTGTTTAGAATATATGGAAGATTGAAAATCGAAAGCCGGATATTTCTTACCTCGACACCTTATCCTTTTTGCGAGTAGCATGCCTTGGCACGTGCGTGACACAAATTTTCTATCGTATTTTCTGTGCGGCTATTACTGACGGGAGGGTTCTTACTCCGTTCTTGATGTTTTTGTAAGTTCGTTTAGGATTTGTGTCCTACTTAAGAAGATGAGGCAATCAAAGACTTCTTGAAGATGGAATAAGGTGTGCCGTGCCCGGTCCCCTTTTCGATGGTGCGTCTAATGTCGTTGGAGGGTGTGTGAAGGTGCATCTCCGATGGATCTCGCTAGATTTGATCGGTGTTGGTATTCGGTAGATTAGTTTGGAGTTAGTTTATGTTCTTCTTCGTTCATATGTCAATAGGTTAGGTTCTTTCGATTTGTTCTTCACTTTATCAAAGAGAGTTGTGGTTCTGATGTGTTGGACCTGTAGAGCCTTGACACGATGACTTTCTGGTTGTCTACTATAAGTTTGGAGCTGTTCTAGTGAGGAAGGGGTGATGTCGACGACGCGTTTTCGGCTTACTCGAGTGCTTCTAGTCGTTGATGGGTGGTCTATAGCCTTGTATGTAAGTTTTATTATTTATGTGTTGTTTGTATTACCATGCTATTATGAATAGATTGCTGGCAAAAAGTTCTTTTGAGAGAAAATAAAAACAGACCAGGCATGATCTACTAATTGAGTAGTCGTGGTCATTCAAATAGGAACACCAGTGTCATGGTATTTTAGTGCCAGATGCCAGGGGGTGGATTAGATCGTGGTTTGGGGCCGACGGGCACTAGCGGCTTCTGGGAACGGGTATAGGCGCAAGACACATGACGCCGATCTACCTCGGTTCAGGGCCCTCCGATGAGATAAAGCCCCTAGTATTGCCGGTGTGACTATAGGTGATCATAGTATAATGGTGCTCCTCGAGCAGTTCGTGAGGGAGGACTCGGAGCTCTCGCTACATGGCTCACTACCTCTGTGGTGTTCTACATGAGGGGTTCTGTGGATCTTGTTTTTCCTGCGCTCTCTCGAGAGGCTTTGATGTGGCTTTACAGTCTAACCGTAACTGTACTGCAGTAGAGGAAAAGAGGGGGTAGGGCCCGGCTATCAGCCTCTCCGGCTAGCCGAGGGATCCGCGGGTGGTTGAGTCTTCACCGTCACGGGGCCCGTAGGATGAGTGCGACAACGGTTGGCTCACTAGCCATCAGTGAGTAGGTAGGGGTAAGCATGGCTACACGGCTCTCTCGCCGAGTCACCTTCAAGGTGACGGGAGCCCTGTAGCCTCCCTGACCCTTAAATCATTACAGTTTTGGCCCCGCCGAGCCTGTCAGCGCGCACTATGGCCACGAGCGCCTTTGCATCATGCGTCGGGTCTTGTCATCGTAAGCTGCTATAGATGGATTGGACGGGGGATGACGAGCCGGCTACAGTCGGGCCAGCCGTACGGGTCGGCTGCCGCCAGCCACCCGACAATGTGATGGCCAACAACGTGATGACTAGACGGGCCGGCTACCGCCAACCGGACCACGGGGAGAGACGGCCCCTAAATGTCTTGGAGAAAATTTTCCTCCGCTTTGGCATACCCATGGGCTATTACCCTGTCAATAGCCCCCGAAACCATTGGGATGCGAAGTCCTCGAGGCGGGGGGGGGGGGGGCAGCGTTTCCTGCCCACTCCTCGAGGGCGAGATTCCTTGGAGTAGATTCCTTGGGGGGGGGTAGCATTTCCCGCCCACTCCTCGAGAGTGAGATTCCTTGGGGGGGCAGCGTTTTCCAGAGCCAGCACGCAGAGTGACCGACACGTGGCCGTCAGGCTGGGACGACTGCCGGGTGCGGGCCGGTAGGACGTTGTGGCGCCTCGGGTCTCCTGCCGATGCTTCAGGCTTGGGGTCAACTGAGGGGTGCCATGTGTGGCCCGAGGGTGGGTGGTGGGCATGCAACTACCCGCGCGAGGGGACGTCTCCGTAGGCCTGGCCTGGCAAGCCTCGGCCCGTGCACGTGATTTATTGTAGCCGGAGGCCGCCGGTTGGCCTCTCCACACCGTTAATGCATAGACATCATGGGAAGGTAGGGGGACATGGGCGTAACGGATCCCATGCCCTCGTCTCCCCGTGCTTTAAAAGGAGGAGAGGGGAGGCCGCGGTAACCACTGCTTCCCCACTCTCATCCTCTTCCTCGCCAGCGCGTTGGAGCTCACCGCTGCCACCCTTCGTCCTCACGCCCGCATCGCCCATTGCCTCCATCCCTCCCTCCTCACACCCACAACACTCGCCGCTGCCGCTCCTCCCTCCTATAGGCCGCAGTGCCTTCCTGCGGCCAATCCGCTGGGGAGCCGCTTCTTGCGCCTCTTCTCTTCTGCCGGCCATCGACGAGCACCGGGATGACAGCCCCGCCCTCTGGCTCATGGGACTGGTCCACCGTGATGGACGCCCACATCGAGTATCTCCGACGGATGAGGAAGATCCTGTCCGTGGAGCATGTCGGGGGCGTGCACCCGGAGGTGATCGCATGCCGGAGCCACACGTCGACGAGCACACCGTCTTCGGCACACACTTCATTGTCGGGTTTGGGTTACCGACGAGCCGCCACAAGCTGCAGTTCCTAGACTTCTTCGGGCTCCAGATGCACCATCTCGGCCTAAACTCCGTGATGTACATTTCCCGCCTCGCCACCTTGTGCGAGGGGTACCTGGGATTCTAGGCGTTTCCTTCCCTATTTCACCTCTTCTTCCACTTCCGCGCCCAGAAGAACGACAATGTGTCGTACTCCTATGGCCGCACAGTGGTGTACGCGTGGTGCGTTGGGCTCTTCCCGAAGATGAGAATGATCGATTCCTTCAAAAAGGGGCAGCGCTCCTTCTTCTATGTTCGCACCGTCTGCGAGGGGCGTGGCTGGGTGAACCTCCTGCCGTTCACCGACACGCCGCCGACGTGCGCGAACTGGAAGCTTGAGGTGCGTGGTGACGAGATGACAACGATCACGAACTGGCTGATTGATCTCAAGGCTTCCCACAAGATGGTGTCCTCCAACCTTATGACGACCTTCATCTCGTGTCGGGTGATGCTGCTACAGCAGCGTCTGCACTGGATCTACGACATGAGCGTGTGCATGGACCCCTATAGGCTGTCGACCGTGGAGCTGCCGCTGGACAAGATTGCCACTAGGGTGAACACAATCACTCGCTTCCGGCTGGACGAGAAGGCGTGGTGGTTCGGCATTGAGCTGTTCTATCGTGACAACCGCACGCTGCAAGTAACCTTCGTCCGGCTGGAACCATCGTTGCTTCTTTTTTCTTGTGTCAACTAATGCATGGTCGTGCTTTTTTTCTTCAGATTTTCACCCGACAGATAATGACGGACGCTGCGAACCCATAAATGTTTGCACCGGACCGCGAGGACTACAATTTGGACGTGGGCGATCTAGCCGGCCCCGAGGACCCCCATGCGCCTGAGGTGGAGGAGGACTATGTTCACGAGGAGGAGGCGCCGACTCACACTGCAGCCGGCGGGGTTGGGGTATCGAGCGGTCCCAACCCCAAAGTTCATATAGTGGAAGCATCGCCTGCTGCGATGGTGCCGCCCCGGTGCCGCCGTTGAGGTGGGAGCGCAGGCTACCCGACTGGGGGCCGGCTGGCCATGGTCCAGCCATCTAGGAGCTAGTCAGCCCGCCGTCAGACGATGGAGGAGCAACACAGGGAGAATGGGCCGGTTGAGAGCCCGGTCATCGCCACTGTCGCGAAGAAAGCTCAGTCGTTTGTCATACCGCCGGGTGCGAGACCACCGTCATGGAGGCCATCGAGGCGGGGTGGCCACTTAATTCCCCTCGCTTCAGGGTAAGTTCTGTTTTTGGATCTTGAGCCCCTTTATTTCATTTTTCCTTTGATGCGCGGTGTTGAGCTCGTGCCCTTTTCTTTTCGGCACCAAGGCCATTGAGCCTCCAGAGCCAACCTCTTCGGTCCTTGGAGCTGATGGCGTTGCACCGCTGGCTGTGGAGCACACGGCGACGGTGCGGCTCGAGCGGGAGCGCGCCAAGCAGCGTCATGCGGCCAAGGCAACAACCGCGGCGTCCGGCTCGGATAACTCTTCGGCTGGGGCGACGAGCGGCGCGACGACGTCGGCGACCACCAACGCTCGTGCTCCGGATGTCTCGCCAGTGCACGTCGGTACACACTAGGAGTCGGCCCTAGAGGGGGGGGGGTGTCACCGGTTGTGGAGACGGTGGCCGACAGGGTGGTGAGCCCGGAGTTTGATCAAGGGCGCCAGGTCGAGTCCGAGGAAACGAGCGGCGACGGAAGTTCCCTGGTCATTTCGCTAGTGCAGTAGAATTCGGAGGCATTGGAGGCGGCCGCGACTCACAGGGACGGTCGGACAAGGTCGATGTCCGCCGTCATGGCGAAGTGGGCCAAGCTGGGCCATGCCCCGGGGTCGGCTGAGGCGAGTTCTTCTGCCAGCGGGCATGTTGTGGTGTCGGTCGGCGTGAGCGACGCGATCGTGTGGTACCACTAAGGCATAACCAACTTTGCCTAGTCCGCAGTGCACAACCTCATGCTGGAGGAGCAGCTGGTTCACGTAAGCCGCGTGAGATTTTTACTTTTTGCTTGTTTTCTGGTGGGGGTGCGCGAGCGCACCCACTGGGTGTAGTCCCCAAGAATCGGGCAGGCTGTGCGGCAGCTGGACCAAATCTGTGTCTTTTGATACTTTTCTCGTGTTCTTCCTTAGGCTGGTATGGTGAAGCGCGAGGCTCTCTTCAAGGAGGCAACTGCATTGTACCTCTTCAAGAAGGGTTCGTACTTCAATGCGCGGAAGGAGCTCGAGCTGCACGCGGCCGAGCTGCAGAAGCTCCGAGGTACGTCCTTGAACTGGTTGGTGCGGCAGCCAGAAGACTTATTTGTATTTTTATGTTTCTAATGGAGCCGACTACAAACCCCGAACTTTTCTTCCATAGGCGGCCGTTTCTGAGGCCGAGGTGGCGGAGCTGCGTCGCGCCGTGATAACCCACAAGTATAGGGTATCGCAACAGTTTTTGAGGGTAGAGTATTCAACCCAAATTTATTGATTCGACTCAAGGGGAGCCAAAGAATATTCTCGAGTATTAGCAGCTGAGTCATCAATTAAACCACATTTGAAAGACTTAATATCTGTAGAAAAGTATTTAGTAGCAAAGTAGTATGGAAGTAACGGTAACGGTGGCAAACGTGATAGTAGCAGTTTTGTAGTGATTGTAACAATACCAACGGAAAAGTAACTTTGCAAAGATCAATATGTGAAAAGCTTGTAGGCAATGGATGAGTGGTGGATAATTATGTCGGATGATATTCATCCTGCAACAGTCATAACATAGGGTGATACATAACTAGCTCTGATTTATCAATGTAATTTAGGCATGTATTCCACATATAGTCATACGTGCTTATGGAAAAGAAATTGCATGACATCTTTTGTATTTCCATCCCATGGAAGCAGGGTCCTAATGGAAACTAAGGGATATTAAGGCCTCCTTTTAATAGAGAACCGAACCAAAGCATTAGCACTTAGTGAATACATGAACTCCTCAAACTACGGTAATCGCCAAAAAGAATCCTAGTTATTGTCACCCTGGGGGATGCGGATCATTACTCATAATAGGTGTCTATGCTATCCCACAGACAACAGCGCTAGAAACTGACACATTGACCGAGGCTGGGCTTGCGTTGGTTCTTCCCTTGAAGAGGAAAGGGTGATGCAGCACATGAGCAGTAAGTATTTCCCTCGGTTCGAGAACCAAGGTATCGATCCAGAAGGACGGTCTCGTCAAGTCCAGAGTAACTGCGCAAACACAAACAAGCTTGCACCCAACGCTTCAAAGGGGTTGTCAATCCCTTCAAGATTGTTTGCAATGTGAGATCTGAAGGCGGAAAGTGCAACGAAGTAAAAAGTATAAGGCTGAAAATATGGTGTGGAGTAGACCCTCGGGGCCATAGTGTTCACTAGAGGCTTCCCTCAAAATAGCAAGTATTATGGTGGGTGAACAAATTACTGTCGAGCAATTGATAGAACCGCGCAAAGTCATGACGATATCTAAGGCAATGATCATACATATAGGCGTCACGTCCGAGACAAGTAGACCGATACTTTCTGCATGTACTACTATTACTCCACACATCGACTACTATCCAGCATGCATCTAGTGTATTGAGTTCATGATGAACAGAGTAACGCTTTAAGCAAGATGACATGATGTAGAGTGATAATCTCAAACCAATGATGAAAACCCCATCAGTTTACCCTTGATGGCAACAACACAATGTGTGCCTCGCAACCCCTTCTGTCACTGGGTGAGGTCACCGCACGGTATGAACCCAAAACCAAGCACTTCTCCCAATGCAAGAATCATAGATCTAGTTGGCCAGACAAAACCCACAACTCGAAGAGAATTACAAGGATACGAAATCATGCATAAGAGAGATCAGAAGAAACTCAAATAAGATTCATAGATAATCTGATCATAAATCCACAATTCATCGGATCACGACAAACACACCGCAAAAGAAGATTACATCGGATATACCTCCATGAAGATCATGGAGAACTTTGTATTGAAGATCCAAGAGAGAGAAGAAGCCATCTAGCTACTAGATATGGACCCGTAGGTCTATGGTGAACTACTCACGCATCATCGGAGAGGTCATGGTGTTGATGAAGAAGCCCTCCGTGTCCGAATCCCCCCTCCGGCAGGGCACAAGAACGTGCCCCAGATGGGATCTTGCGGAGACAGAAGCTTGCGGCTACGGAAAAGTGATTTCGATGATCTCCTGACTTTTTCTGGAATTTATGGGAATATATAGGCGAAAGACCTAGGTTAGGGGACGTCCAGGGGGCCCACAAGCCTAGATGGCACGCCCCTGGCCGTGGGGTGGGGGCTTGTGGGGCCCCTGGGGCTCCCCTGCCTTGGCTCCCAAGTTCCCCAATCTTCTTCCGTTCCAAAAAATCTTTTCGGGGATTTTCTTCCGTTTGGACACCGTTTCAAAATCTCCTCTGAAAGGGGTCAAAAACATGGAAAAAACAGGAACTGGCACTTGGCACTGAGTTAATAAGTTAGTCCCAAAAAATATATAAAAGGCATGCAAAAACATCCAAAGTTTGACAAGATAATATCATGGAACCATCAAAAATTATAGATACGTTGGAGAAGTATCAGTCTACAACTTGCAAGATAGGATCAAGAACACGTATATATTCATGAAACCATAATAGGTTCAGATCTGAAATCATGGCACTCGGGCCCTAGTGACAGGCATTAAACATAGCAAAGTCATAGCAACATCAATCTCAGAACATAATGGATACCAGGTATCAAACCCTAACAAAACTAACTCGAGTACACGATAGATCTCATCCAACCCATCACCGTCCAGCAAGCCTATGATGGAATTACTCATGAACATCGGAGAGCATCATGAAATTGGTGATGAAGGATGGTTGATGATGATGATGGCGTCGATATCCCCTCTCCGAAGCCCAAATGAGACTCCAGAACTACCCTCCCGGTGAAGAACAGGAGGTGGCAGCGGCTCCGTATGGTAAAACAAGATGAACTCTTCTCCTTTAATTTTTTCCTCCCTGAATAGGAATATATAAAACTGGAAACGAGTTCGGAGGAGCCACACGGGTCCCACAAGCCAGGGGGTGCACCCTAGGGGGGCGCCCTGTAGGCTTGTGGCCTGGTGGTGGCCCCTCTCCGGTTGATTCTGTCTCCAATATTTTTTATTAATTCCAATAGTATTCTCCGTAAATTTCCAAGTCATTCCAAGAACTTTTATTTCTGCACAAAAATAACACCAAGGCGATTCTGCTGAAAATAGCGTCAGCCCGAGTTAGTTCCATTCAAATCATGCAAATTGGAGTCCAAAACAAGGGCAAAAGAGTTTGGAAAAGTAGATACGTTGGAGGCGTATCAACTCCCCCAAGCTTAAACCTTTGCTTGTCCTCAAGCAATTCATTTGATATACCGAAAGTGATAAAGAAAAACTTTTGCAAACTCTATTCGATCTTGTTGTTGTAAATATGCCTAACTGATGTTCATATCTTCAACTAGGTTATTGACTAACCACATTCACAATAATATTTAGGTCTAATATTTACTTTTATCAATGACACAATCAACTAGTGAGAAATAATAATAAGTCTCACATGACAACAGTTTTACCAAAACAATCATAATACAACATGATAAACTGGTATCTCGCTAGCCCTTTTTGAGACTGCAAAACATAAATGTAGAGCACCTCCGAAGAACAAGGACTGACTAGACATTGTAATTCATGGTAAAAGAGATCCAGTCATACTCATACTGAATATCAATTAATAACAAAGCATACAAATGACGGAGGTGCTCTCTGACTGGTGCCATTTATAAGAAGAGGATGACTCAACAGTAAAGTAAAATAGATAGGCCCTTCGTAGAGGGAAGCATTGATTTATAGAGGTGCTAGAGCTCGAGCTTTTAAAACAGGGATGAATCAAAATTTTGGGCGGTATGCTTTGATTGTCAACATAACAACTAAGAGATCTCAATATATTCCATGCTAGATACATTATATGTGTTTCCCAAACAGAATAGTAAATTTTTTACTCCCCCTCCACCAATCAATCACACTCCACGGCGGGCCGAATCCACGGGTACCGTCCATACAAACAACATTCCTGGGGGAGTTTTGTTTCATTATATTTGATTTTACTTTTGAGCATGGAACTAGGCGTCCAGATTACCACCCACTTTCTCGTGAACGATAGTGAATGAACACATATCTTGAGAATAACCCACCTAGCATGGAAGATACTGACAGCCCTAGTCACTACATGAGCGATTCGGGAATACAAAACATAATATTTATCTGAAGGTTTAGAGTATGGCACATGCAAATTTACTTGGGATGGCAGGTAAATACCGCATATAGGTAGGTATGGTGGACTCATATGAAACAACTTTGGGTTTATGGAAATGGATGCACAAGCAGTATGCTCGCTTAGTACAAGTGGAGGCTAGCAAGAGACTGGGAAGCGACCAACTAGAGAGCGACAACAGTCATAAACACGCTTTGAGATTAACCAACATTGATTGCAAGCATGAGTAGGGTATAAATCACCATGAATATAAACATCATGGAGGCTATGTTGGTTTTGTTTCAACTACATGCGTGAACATGTGCCAAGTCCACCCACTCGAATCATTCGGAGGAGGATACCATTCTATCATACTACATCACAACCATTTTAATATGCATGTTGGTACTCAAGACAAACCATTATTCACTCCTAGATAATTAAGCATGGCATAAATAACTATAATCTATAATTTTCATTGCAAACATGTTCAATCCATAACAAGCCGAGTCTAGAACAATGAGCTAATCATATTTACTAAAACAAAATAGGTTGAGTTCATACCAACTTTTCTCCACCTATGTCACTTCATCATATATCGTCATTATGGCCTTTCAATTGGACGACTGAACGGTGTGGCTAATAATAATAAGAGTGCACGTGCATTGGAATACGTTGGAATCTGCAAGCAATACTCAACAGAGAATACAAGATAATATGGGATCTCTGATAGATAAACGATAATGCAGATGAGAGCCACTCAGCATGTCATTTTGGCCTTCTCATCACGACCCGAAAAATAAAGAATAACTATTTACATGGGAAAGCCACCAACAAGCAAAAGAAGAACGAAAAATGTTTCTGGGTTTTCTTTTAACACTACAAGTTAAACAAACTAGAAGGTAAAGCTAGAACTACTTTTTTTGGATTTTCTCAAGGTTAATGAAACACACAAGAAGAAAACAAAAAGAAGAAATAAACTACGATGGATGGTACAATGAAAAAGTATAAACACCGACAACTGGAATGAATGTGTGAACATGAATGTAATGTCGGTGAGAAATACGTACTCCCCGAAGCTTAGGCTTTTGGCCAAAGTTGGTCTAAGGCCATGGCTGTCCCGGATAATATCCAAAGTCATAGTTGGGGTTGTACTGGGCTACGGCGGCTGCAGCTTGAACGGCTTCAGCGTAGAGGCGAGCGGCTTTCGCCTCTCTCTCGTAATTGTGTGCTTCCTCTCTGGTTACAAAGTACCTCTATTTTTCCTGAAAGTTAAAGAATGCAGGAGCAAGAAGGGTAATATGGACAACATGTTGTCTATCAAAAATTAGTCGGTATAGGAGGGGTTGTTCACTTCTCGTAAGAAACTGGTAGTGTCATGGGTATAAGCCTGACAGTAGTTGTGTAGGGTACGAATGAGATGGGCAGAGTCCTAGCTACGGCGAGGTTGTATGAGTTCAGGCCCCTCTCCGATGGAGGTAATAGCCCTACGTCTCAGTGCTCTCTCGGAGCTTGTTGTCGAGTGTAATATGGAATACAATGATTTTCTAACCCCTCTACCAGTGGGGGAGGGTGGCTTATATAGAGTGCGCTGCCCTCCACAACGGTTCCGGTATGGGGGCGGAGTAGTGGGGATTGAATGCATACGTTACAGGTAGCGTATGCTCTAAATGCTAATAAATGCACCCGGAAACGTACGACCGTTTCCCTCCAGAGAGGTTACGATGTACCAAGTGTATCCAGTCGGTTAGCTTGGTATTCTCCGAATGCTAGTATCTGACTGGATGATACAGGACGTGTTGCCGACTAGATAGTGGGGACTCCTTAATCCAGTCGGGGCAGACTTAGGGTCCTGTCCTTTGTGTGGGGTAGTCCTTGGGTAGGACCTGTATGGCAGGCCTATGACCCTACCCTAGGACTATGACCCCATCATTAGTTCCCGAATGGATTGGGGTTGAAACGACGAAGCGGTGCTTGCAGTTCGGATCCGACTGGATTAGATTCGGCTTGGGCGTTGCTTGCCTCTATCCATTTTACCTTTTCTGACCAACGATCCGAGTGGAAGCGCTTGCGAAACAGACTGTCGGGAGCCGACTGTTTCTGCGGCATCTTTTGACGCGACCGGTCAACTGACAGCGGCGGATTTTCCGGGATCTCAAATTTCGGGAACCGCGCGCTCAGCGGGGATGACGCCAGCGCACTCGAGTAGCGCATGACGCCTCGATTCTCGCGCCTTCAACTCCTCCACTGATATCGCCGCGGCCGGTCGGGCGGATAAGGTTTCGGGGTCACCCGCCAGTGACCCAGTCGGAACCCTATTTAAATCTGGGCGGCGAGGCGTCTTGGTTACGCTCGCCGAATCTTTCGCTCTCGCCTGCCCCGTCCTTCTCTCCACCTCCAACGCTCCTATCCTCCTCCCTTCTCCTTCCTCCCGAGGGCTCGCAGCCGCCGCCATGACCAAGGGCCAAACCAGCAAGATGGAGGCGAGGAAGAAGAAGGGGAAGACGGCGGCGCCTGCTCAGCAGCGGCAGCGGGCGCTGCCGGCGGGATGGATCCAGGGCGACTTCCTCCCCTCCACGGTGACGGAGGGGGATCTGCTGCAGCTGGTGGAGCACGGGGTGATCGTGCACAAGTCCTGGAGGCTGTCAGTGGAGGACGAGGTCGAGCCAGCGCCTCGGGAGGGGGAGCGCGTCTTGCTCCTCAGCCACGTCAATCGAGGTTTTTCTTTGCCCCCGCATCCTTTCTTCAAGGGCATCATGAATCACTTCGGTGCCCAACTTCACCATTTCCCTCCGAATGTCGTCGCGCACCTTTCTGCCTTCATAGTCTTATGTGAGTGTTTCATCGGCTGCCCTCCCATTGGGGTTTGTTCAAACACATCTTCTCTGCCCGATCCCAAACCATCAAACGACTTAGCCAGTCGGATGATAAGACGCACCTCCTACAGGTCTGCGGGGGTTTAGGATTCCAGAAGAAGAGTCGGAGTAGCTATCCTGCTCTCCAGTTAAGTGAGTCGGTTAGGAACTGGCAGTCGACGTGGTTCTACTGCCAGGATATCGCTTGTCCGAATGCGTAGACTGGTCTGCCTCCTTTTAGTCTAGACCGGCCCACCCCGCCTAAGCAGCTCGCGCTCTCGAAGGGGGAGAAGAACGACGTCCAGCCATTGGTTGAGGCACTCGTGGACGTCGTCAGGAGGGGGGTCACCGGTATAGACCTGCTGGAAGTCTTCCTTGGTGGGCGGATCCAGCCTCTGCAGGCTCGCGACCATGCCATGTGGCATTATACGGGGCCCGAGGATTCCACTCGGACCAATGTTGTGGGCGTGACTGAGGAGAGGGTGACCTCGTGGGTGCTTGAGATCACGGGCCCCTGCGAGAATCCCAAAGGATCACGGCGAGTGAAACCCTTCTACGCGGATAATCCTCCGCCGAATCAGGTGAGAGACTCTTGTCGAGTGCTCCTAACTGTCTTAATCTTGTCGTTTGCTTGAATCTCTGTGTGATGTTTGATGTCGCCGACTGAATTTTATGCAGGAGTGGACCAACTGGTTTTCTCCCGTCTCAAACGGGAACTCGGCCGAGGAGGAGGAGGGCAGCCAGGAGGGCAGCGTGGAGAGCGTTGAATATGTCTCCGACAGTGGGGAGTCGAAGGAAGAGTCCAGCAAGGAAGAGGAAGAAGACGAGGAGCAGGACTCGCCACCTCCACAACTGGAGCATCGGACTAAGCGCCGACACGAGCCCGCTGTCCCCTCAGCTCCTCCCGGGTCTTCGAGTGCTCCGCCTACTGCTCCAGTGGTCGCGAGTGTCCGAAGCGCTAAGAGGACCAGGGATGCCACCGCTAAGCCTACGGGCCAATCTTCTAAGGCGCCCAAGCCGAGTGGGCCTAAACCTCGGAAGGCTCTGCCGCGAATGAGGGTCGCTGTCCCCGTCACCTCCATGTAAGTGTACTCAGCTTTCAGTTTTTTCTGATATCCGAGTGAACTTCTGTTTACTGGCCGAATGGATTTCACTCGACAGGGTCGCTACTTCTGCCACCTCTCCGGCGCGTCAGGAAGACGATCCCATGGACACGGACAACATTGTCTCGTCCCAGCCAGGTGCGTTGTAGGCACGTCGAGTGTTTTATACCATCGCGTCCCAGTCAGGCGCTTCTTTCTTTTTCTGAGACCTCGTGTCATTCGCCCTGTCAGGGGCGATCTACCTGGATGAGGGCGACCAGGGGAGAGCTGACCCAGCTATGGAGCCTGTTCTTGAGGCTGCTCCTCCCGCTGCCGCTGTCGCCGCCGACATGCTGCCGACAGAGGCGCCGCCACCGACTGAACCAGTGCCAGTGGAGGAGGAGCCGACTAGGCGGACCTTGGGATGCCTCGGGAACCTCCGACGATTCCAGGTTCGTCGAATGCTGAATTTAGCATCCAGCATCTTCCGGAGGAGCAGGTGGGAGCGGCCAAGGGGGCTATGGTGCAGGCGGAGCTGATGGCTAGAGAAGCCAAGAGGGCCTATGACTCCATTGCGGCCTTGTACCAGCGGAGCTTGGAGCTGCGCGATGATATCCGAGTAAGTGGTCGAGTAAGTATTTACTTTTCCCGTGTAACCCACTGGGTGTTCTTGAATAGCAGCTGTTGTTTGCAATGGGTTCACTTTGACTGAACCCAGTGGGTGTAGTCCTCGAGACTTCTGTCGAGTGCTTGCACCGACAGTTGTCTTCATACATTTTGCTTTGAGTTTGGTTGTGTCTGTAGATAGGAGTACCGAGTGCGAGTAGTTGTTCCAGTCGGATTGCACTTACGGTAAGAGTCCCCGAGAGTAAGTTGTACTCAGGTCGGGTAGTATTGGCCTCGGAGGCGTAGTTGATAACATGCATCTCAATAGGGCAGGCCTGCTTGAGGTGCATGCCAGTGGGGTCACTCTTAGTGAACCCACTGGGTGTAGTCCCCGAGACCGCTGTGGACTGCTTGCGTCGGCAGGGGTTTGAAGAACTTAGACTGTTAACTGTTGAACTTTCTGATTGTCTCTTGTTTCTTGTTGGCAGAAAACTTGTGAAATGGGGACGGCCTATGAGGCTCTGAGAGCGGAGAGGAACCAGTTCGCTGGTGAGCTTGATGCGGCAATGCTCGCAATGGCCGGCATGAAGGATGCTCTGGCAGAACGGGAGAAGTCATTGGAGCAGGCGCGTGATGTGAAAAAGGTGTTTACTGGTGAAGTGGAAAAGATGGGGAAGGAGAGGACTATGCTGATGAGTCAGATGGACGTGCTGAACAAACGATGCAGGGCGCAAGAGAAATATGTCGGCGACTGGGCTCGGCAGATGATGACGCGTCTGGTTGGTAAGTCCTGCTTTTTTCCGAGTGGTTGTGCTATGCGTGACACTCGGTGCTTATTGTCTGTTTGTCCTATTGTCGCAAATTTTTGCTTTGACGCCGAAGCTGAAGCAGCTGACGTGGAGCGTTCGATTCTTGAGAACGTTCCACTTGGCGACGACGCCAATCGGGATCTGCTCCGTGCACACATCCGCGTGGGCAAAGTTGGTCCTTTCATCGGTCGGCTGAGAGAAGTCGTCGGCCGAATCGACAAGGAGCTTTGGCCAGAAGATGAGTCGCGGCAGGAGATGGAGAGCCTGATGACCCGACTGGAGGAGATTCCCAACAGAGTGCAGTCGTGGAAGAAATCTACAGCTCGTTGCGGTGCAGATGTTGCTCTGTCCTTGGTCCGAGTCCATTGCAAGGAGGTGCGTGAGGAAAAACTGAAGACGCTGAAGGTCGCCAACACGAAGAAGCTTCGATTCGAAGACTTCATGGAGACGTTCCTTGAGAGTGCTATCCGCATCACCGACGGAATCGACTTGGACACTTTCCTGGAGCCCTCCAGTCCTGGCGCCGGCCCAGCTGACGCGTAAGAAACTTTGTCCTCGGTATGCCGAGTGTTTATCTATAAGGTACTTTGGCCACTTCTTTTGGCTGTCACACTTTTAAATCGGTGCGGCTAAGCTTGATCCGCACCGAGTTAGCTATCTTTGCGAGAATTATGGAATCCGATTTTTGCTCTGTTGTTGCAATGTTGATTCGAGTTTTTGCTTGGCATTTCTTGGTGAAGCCAAAGGAAAACAGTCGATGCTCGATCGCTTCTAAGCCCCCGGGTGTGACGTGAAGTGCACACTCGGAGAAGGTTAATACTTAGGCGATGCTGGATCGCAGCTAAGCCCCCGAGTGTGACGTTAAGTGCACACTCGGAGAAAGTTAATACTTAGGCGAGGCTGGATCGCAGCTAAGCCCCCGAGTGTGACGTTAAGTGCACACTCGGAGAGAGTTAATACTTAGGCGATGCTGGATCGCAACTAAGCCCCCGAGTGTGACATGAAGTGCACACTCGGAGAGAGTTAATACTTAGGCGATGCTGGATCGCAGCTAATCCCCCGAGTGTGACGTGAAGTGCACACTTGGAGAAAGTTAATACTTAGGCGATGCTGAATCGCAGCTAAGCCCCCGAGTGTGACGTGAAGTGTACACTCGGAGAAAATTAATACTTAGGCGATGCTGGATCGCAGCTAAGCCCCCGAGTGTGACGTGAAGTGCACACTCAGAGAAAATTAATACTTAGGCGATGCTGGATCGCAGCTAAGCCCCCGAGTGTGACGTTAAGTGCACACTCGGAGAGAGTTAATACTTAGGCAATGCTGGATCGCAGTTAAGCCCCCGAGTGTGACGTTAAGTGCACACTTGGAGAAAGTTAATACTTAGGCGATGCTGGATCGCAGCTAAGCCCCCGAGTGTGACATGAAGTGCACACTCGGAGAAAATTAATACTTAGACGATGCTGGATCGCAGCTAAGCCCCCGAGTGTGACGTTAAGTGCACACTCGGAGAAAGTTAATACTTAGGCGATGCTGGATCGCAGCTAAGCCCCCGAGTGTGACGTGAAGTGCACACTCGGAGAAAATTAATACTTAGGCGATGCTGGATCGTAGCTAAGCCCCCGAGTGTGACGTGAAGTGCACGCTCGTGGAAAATTAATACTTAGGCGATGCTGGATCGCAGCTAAGCCCCCGAGTGTGATGTGAAGTGCAGACTCGGAGAAAATTAATACTTAGGCGATGCTGGATCGCAGCTAAGCCCCCGAGTGTGACGTTAAGTGCACACTCGGAGAAAGTTAATACTTAGGCGATGCTGGATCGCAGCTAAGCCCCCCGAGTGTGACGTTAAGTACACACTCGGAGAAAGTTAATACTTAGGCGATTCTGGATCGCAGCTAAGTTTTTTTTATTTTTTTTTATATTTTTTTTGAGACCGGAGTCTGCGACCGCGGAAGAACTTTGAACCTGCAAAAAACTCAATCTGCTTTATATTATTTCGCCAATACTTGTTCTTTACATCGCTTCAGTCGACGGTCACGTGTAGAAGCGCTTCAGGAGATCTCCGTTCCATGCGCGCGGCTCGTCAGTCTCTCTTTCGATGTTGTAGATTATGTATGCTCCGTTGTTCAGCACCTTGGAGATGATGAAGGGTCCTTCCCAGGCCGGAGCCAATTTGTGAGGTCTTTGTTGATCCACTCGGAGCACCAGGTCGCCTGCTTGGAACGTCCGACTTCTGACGTGGCGTGCATGAAAACGCCGCAGATTTTGTTGATAAATGGTCGAGCGAGTTAATGCTATCTCGCGTTCCTCCTCTAGAAGATCTACTCCATCTTGCCTTGCTTGTTCTGCTTCAGCTTCGGAGAAGAGTTCGACTCGTGGGGCATTATGAAGCAGGTCACTCGGAAGGACCGCTTCTGCTCCATAAACGAGGAAGAACGGTGATCGCCCCGTTCATCTGTTCGGAGTGGTGCGGAGGCCCCAAAGCACTAAAGGTAACTCAGTGACCCATGCGCCAGCAGCGTGTCGCACCTCTCGCAGGAGTCGGGGCTTCAAACCTTAAAGAATAAGCCCATTCGTCCGCTCAGCTTGTCCGTTGGATTGAGGATGTGCTACGGAAGCAAAATCCACTCGGATACCCTGACTCGCACAGAAACCCTTGAATCTGTCCGAGTCGAAGTTTGTCCCGTTGTCCGTAATTATGTTGTGAGGTACACCGAATCTGAAGATGATGTCCCTGAGAAACTTGACGGCTGTCGAAGCGTCGAACTTCTTGATGGGCTTCGCTTCGATCCATTTCGTGAACTTGTCGACTGCCATCAATAGATGTGTGTATCCACCTTGGCCTGTCTTGAATGGGCCGACTGTATCTAATCCCCACACTGCAAACGGCCACACAAGAGGGATCGTCTTCAACGCAGACGTTGGCTTGTGGGACTTGTTGGAGTAGAACTGGCAGCCCTCACATCGATCAACCATATCCTTAGCCATCTCATTAGCCTGCAGCCAAGAGAAGCCAGCCCTGAACGCCTTGGCTACGATTGCTCTCGAAGAAGCGTGATGACCGCAGGTTCCCGAGTGAATATGCTCCAGAATCAGCTGCCCCTCCTCTGGGGAGATGCATCGTTGAAGAACGCCCGAGATACTTTCCTTGTACAATTGGCCTTCAACGACAGTGAATGACTTCGATCTGCGGACTATCTGCCTGGCTTGGACTTCGTCTTCTGGAAGTTCTTGCCTCAAGATATATGCCATGATCGGCACAGTCCAATCGGGAATGACAGCCAGAATCTCCATGACCAGATCAACCACAGCAGGTAAATCGACTTCAGTCGGATCTGTTGTGCTCTTGGGTTGTACCGGTTCCTCTGTGAAAGGATCTTCTTTGACTGAGGGGAGGTGGAGGTGCTCGAGGCAGACGTCACTCGGGACTAGTTTCCGAGTGGATCCGAGTTTTGCTAACTCGTCAGCTGCTTGGTTCTTCAGTCTTGGAACATGGTGGAGCTCTAGACCTTCAAACTTCTTCTCCAGCTTCCTCACTGCATTGCAGTATGTGGTCATGGTGGGGTTCCTGACGTCCCACTCTTTCATCACTTGATTGACCACCAAATCTGAATCGCCGTAGACCATCAAGCGACGGACGCCGAGTGAGATTGCAATACGCAATCCGTAGAGGAGAGCTTCATATTCTGCCTCGTTGTTGGAGGAATCAAAGTGTATCTGCAACACGTACTTGAGCTTGTCGCCCTTTGGTGATATGATCACAACACCAGCGCCGGAGCCATTCAACATCTTAGACCCATCGAAGAACATTGTCCAATGAGCCGAGTAGATGTGGGTCGGTTGCTGTTGTTCTACCCATTCTGCTATAAAGTCAGCCAGGGCTTGAGACTTAATAGCTTTCTTGGCCTCGAACTTGATGTCACAGTACAACATCTCCATTGCCCACTTTGCCACTCGGCCTGATGCGTCTCGATTGTGGAGAATTTCCGACAACGGAGCATCAGAAACGACAGATACCGAGTGGTCTTGGACATAATGAGCCACCTTCTTCGCAGTCATATAGATCCCATAGATAAGTTTTTGATAATGGGGATACCTCTGCTTGGAAGGAGTCAGGACTTCAGAGATGTAGTACACTGGCCGCTGAACTTTGTATGCTTTGCCTTCTTCTTCTCGCTCGACTGTAAGAACAGTACTGACAACTTGATTTGTAGCCGCGATATATAGAAGGGGCTCTTTACTAAGTGGAGCATTAAGAACCGGCCGGGTGGAAAGTAGGACTTTGAGGTCGTCGAATGCGACTTGGGCTTCGTTTATCCACTCGAAGGTATCTGATTTCTTCATGAGTCGGTACAGAGGAAGTGCTTTTTCGCCGAGTCGACTAATGAACCTGCTCAAAGCCGCTAGGCAACCTATGAGCCATTGAACATCGTGTATTCTGACCGGCTTCTCCATTCGGATGATGGTCCCGATCTTTTCGGGGTTGACGTCGATCCCTCGTTCGGAAACGAAGAAACCGAGTAACTTTCCGCTGGGAACACCGAATGAACATTTGGCTGGGTTGAGCTTGATATCATACCTACGAAGGTTGGCGAATGTTTCTGCCAAGTCAGTCAGCAGGTCGGAATCTTTGCGTGACTTGACTACGATATCATCCATATATGCCTCCACATTGCGATCGATCTGGTCGAGGAGACATTTTTGGATCATGCGCATAAAGGTAGCTCCTGCATTCTTCAGACCGAAAGGCATAGTGATGTAGCAGAAGCACCCGAATGGGGTGATGGAGGCTGTCTTTAACTCACCGGGACCATACAGACGGATCTGATGATAGCCCGAGTAGGCATCGAGAAATGACAGACGCTCGCAACCCGCAGTCGAATCGACAATTTGATCTATGCGGGGGAGCGGAAAATGGTCTTTCGGGCAGACCTTATTGAGATGCTTGAAGTCGATGCACATTCGGATCGACTTGTCCTTCTTGGGCACCATGACGACATTGGCGAGCCACTCGGAGTGGTGAACCTCGCGAATGAAGTTGGCTGCCAGCAGCTTGGCCACCTCTTCCCCGATTGCCTTCCTCTTGTGCGCGGCGGACCGGCGCAGGCGTTCTCGGACAGGCCGAGCCGTTGAATCCACGTGCAGTCGGTGCTCAGCCAACTCCCTGGGTACACCTGGCATGTCAGAGGGTTTCCATGCGAAGATATCCCAGTTCTCACGGAGGAATTGGGTGAGCTCGGCTTCCTATTTAGGATCGAGGGTGGTGGAGATGTTCGTCGGGGCAGCAGTGGTGTCCGTCGGGTGGATGCTGACCTTCTTCGTCTCTCCCGCCGACTGAAATGCCGACTCTGAAGCCGGCTTTTTCGAGCGCATCAGGTCGGCGGGGTCGACTGTTTTCTTGTACTCGTCCAGCTTGAGGACGGCCATCTGCTGGTCGGCGATTCTTGATCCCTGCTGCAGACACACTTCAGCCCGCTGCCGATTACCCGTGTTGGCGATCACACCCTTCGGGCCTGGCATCTTCAGCTTCAGGTATACGTAACATGGACGGGCCAAGAAGTGCGCATACGCTGGGCGACCCAGAATTGCGTGATAAGCGCTCTGGAAGTCAACCACTTCGAACGTCAGCTTCTCCTTGCGGAAGTTCTTGTCGGAGCCGAAAATGACGTCCAACGCGATCTGGCCAAGTGATTTGGCCTTCCGTCCAGGAACGACTCCGTGGAACTGCATGCTGCTCTCGCTGAGTCTGGACATCGGGATGCCCATCCCCTTGAGGGTGTCGGCGTACATGATGTTCAAGCTGCTGCCGCCATCCATGAGGACTTTGCGCAGTCGGACTCCTTCTACCACCGGGCCGATGACCAGGGCCTGTCTTCCCGGGGTGGGTACATGTGCCGGGTGATCCGACTGGTCGAAGGTGATCGCAGTCTGGGACCATTTGAGGAACTTGGGGTTGGAAGGGGTGGCCATGTTCACCTCTCTCTTCACCAGCTTCAGTCGGCTCTTGCTCTCGACGTCAGCAAAGATCATCAGGGTTGCATGGACTTGGGGGAACGGATCCTACTTATCCTCCTCATCCTGTTCATGGTCCTTCTCACTCAGTTAGCCCTCGCTGAACCCCTAAATCAGGAGGCGACACTATCGAGTGGTATGCTTCGCATGTATGGGGTTGCCTTCTTCGTCCATCTTCGTGTGAACCGGACAGGGCTGGTCCAAGATGGGATTATTGAACGGCTTCTTCTTGGGGGTAAACTGCGCCTTCCCTTTGCCCTTGAACTTGGCATTGGTCACGGCTGCAGCTTCTGCTTGCGGTGTGGGCGGAGCTTTCTGTTTCTGCTTCCGAGTGTTACCTCCGTCAACATCGCCGACTATCTTGTGCTTGCCGCTCCGGATGCGGTCCTCTTCTTCGCCGTTTGCAAAGTGAGCCGCTATCTCCATCATCTTGCTCATGGAGATGTCGCTTGTTCGACCGAACTTTAGGTACATCTCTCTGTACGTACGCCTGCCTTGAAGGCGCAGACTGCTTGATGCTCGGTGACGTTCTCCACCGTGTGGTAGAGAGTTGTCCAACGCTGGATGAAGTCGCGCAGGGGTTCATTCGGCTTCTGGACTCATTGCTGGAGTTCCACAAGGCCTGCAGGGCGTTTGCACGTCCCTTCGAAGGTCCTGATGAACACTCGGGCCAGATCCGCCCAACTGTAAATGCTCGAGGGGGCCAACTGGTTCAGCCACGCTCGCGCCGAGCCGTCGAGCATCAGAGGGAGGTGCTTCATAGAGACATGGTCGTCCCCTCCTCCGATCTGGACTGCCACTCGGTAGTCATCTAACCATGTTTCCGGCTTGGACTCTCGTGTAAACTTACTGATTCCCGCTGCCAATCGGAAGTTGGGCGGGATGTCAGCCAAGCGGATGGCTCGACTAAAACACTCAGGACCAGACACGATGGCCCTGCTTCCACTCGGACGGTCCATATCGCGACCATCGCGGTGGGCTCGACCTCTGTCGACTCTTCGCTGGGCGATACGTCCTCTTGCGTGGGTCTTGGGTCGTAAGTGTCGCCGACTGAATGCCGATCATCATGATGTCGGGACCCATAGGGCCCACCCCGCGGAGGGGTGCGTGAGCGGCGACGATCTTCGTGAATCACGGAACGACTGCCTCCCCTGTGGCGCTGATGGGAACCAGGGCTGTGAACTGATCGATGCGTATTCGCGTGGACGGAACTGTTATAGATCCGGTTGTGCGACTGGGAGACTGCCAAATTCTGCTGCTGCGCCGTGTGTAACAGGGCTCAGATCTGCTCGATCCCTCTACCAGCCTCTGAATCAGTCGGCTGAAGGGAGTCGTCTATCTTGGCAGCCGCGGCCAAGTTGAGGAGGGGTGTGCGGAACAGCTCCACGTTGCTCCGCCGAGTGTGCCGACTAGCGGAACGGCGAGGTGGACGACGTGCGCCGGAAGGTTCGCCGATCTCGTGCTCGTTCCGGCCAGCCTGACGGGGATCTTCATCGGAGTTGGCCATGTGTACTTCTGCTGCGGGCCCGTGACCCGCATACTCGGAAGGAAACTCAGTCGAAATCGAGTCCGAGTGCTGAGCCGACGGGGCAACCACAACGGACTCAAGAACTGCCACTTGCGAAGATGTGTTCTGGCGCGCCTTGGCGTGTTGCACCCAACGCTGGAGCCGCGGACGGCGAGACGCTTGCTACGGCACGTGGCAGCGGTGCAGGTCGACACCGGAGTCGACTATTGAAGAAGAAGGACGCCGCGAGCGCCGGCACGGAAGTGCGTAGCCCCGCGACGGGGAAGCGCCTCGACGTCAAGGGGCGCATCCCGAAGCCACGCCGAATCGTCGACGAAGAAGGAGAGAGCACCGAAGAGGATCTGGTGACCCATGCTCGAATCTCCACCGGACGACATGACGAAAGGAAGTAGTCGCAAACTCGCCGGAAGTCGCTTAGACGCCTGCCCCACGGTGGGCGCCAACTGTCGTGGGTATAAGCCTGACAGTAGATGTGTAGGGTTCGAATGAGATGGGCAAAGTCCTAGCTACGGCGATGTTTTATGAGTTCAGGCCCCTCTGCGATGGAGGTAATAGCCCTACGTCTCAGTGCTCTCTCGGAGCTTGTTGTCGAGTGTAATATGGAATACAATGATTTGCTAACCCCTCTACCAGTGGGGGAGGGCGGCTTATATAGAGTGCGCTGCCCTCCATAATGGTTCCGGTATGGGGGCGGAGTAGTGGGGATTGAATGCATACGTTATAGGTAACGTATGCTCTAAATGCTAATAAAAGCACCCGGAAACGTACGACCGTTTCCCTCCAGAGAGGTTACGATGTACCGAGTGTATCCAGTCGGTTAGCTTGGTATTCTCCGAATGCTAGTATCCGACTGGATGATACAGGACTTGTTGCCGACTGGATAATGGGGACTCCTTAATTCAGTCGGGGCAGACTTAGGGTCCTGTCCTTTGTGTGGGGTAGTCCTTGGGTAGGACCTGTATGGCAGGCCTATGACCCTACCCTAGGACTATGACCCCATCAGGTAGCTCACCATAGCCTCATAATCAAGAAAAGCAAGTGGTAACTCAATATCATTCATCCCTTATAGGTATCCCAAGATAATTGGCTACTCGGGTAGGATAAATTCCACCAAAGAAATCTTCATCCTTAGCATTTTTATGTAGCCTCCTAGCAATAATAGGTCCCACGTTATATTGTCTATCACCCATGACCGCAATCTTAATAATACTAAGGTCAGGCACACAAAGGTGGCAATGTTCATGTTTACCATTAATACATCTACCTATGAAGAGAGCAAGATAATGTATGGCAGTAAAGTGAATGCTCCCCAAGGTAGCGTGTCTAATATTTCTAGTCTCTCCCACAGTTATGCTAGCAAGAAAATCATTATATTCAGTTTTGTGAGGATCACTATGACTACCCCATTGTAGAATTTTGCATGCATGGTTAAAATCCTCTAGGTCCATAGTATAAGATTTATCATAAAAATTAAATAGAACTGAATGCGTATTATGTTTGGATGAAAATTCAAACCTCCGCACGAAGGAATTAGTGAGTTGATAGTATTGCTTGCATTGGTCTAAAACAAATTCTTCAATGCTAGCATTTCGTATGTACAAATAAAATTCTTCCTTGAATCCAGCCTAGACCATGGATGGATTCGATGGCCATTCACAAGGCCGCACATGAGCTTCCCTTGGTGGTTCAAAGTCGGGCTCGCGTATCGAGAGTCTTGAGGTCTTCTTGCTCGAGGAACCATCTTGGTATATTTTCCTTAACATTTTCCTTTTTCAAAAAATAAGTCTGAAAGTTTTAGTGACTCCAAATAATTGTGAACAAAGCTCAATCAGAATGTGTAGCAACTACTACTCCCTCAAGTTCCTAGAAGCTATATCATGCATCAAAACTGCTCGGGTCCTTACAAAGTTGACATGCAAGCTCAAGAACAAGGTCACCACGGCAGCTAAAATTTGCAACGTATAAATCACTACAACAAAAACTAATTGGACCATTGGAAGAGTCACATACCAATGAACAATCCCCTAAAATAGTTTTGCAAATGGAGCTTTGAGCAAGGAGATCAAAAATGGCAGCAAGATGAGTTAAAACACGAGTTTGAGCAATGGTGGGATTTTTTCTGGAGGAAGACGAAGTGGATGGGTGCTGGAATAAGTGAAGGGGCCCCACGTGGACCACAAGCTAGGGGGCGTGCCCAAGGGGTGTGGCCGCACCCTGCAGACTTGTGGTCCACTGGTGCAGTCCCCTGATGTGTTCTTATTACCAAAAATTCTTAAATATTTGAGAAAAATCATACTAAATTTCAGGGTGTTTTGAGAACTTTTATTTTTAGGTCATTTTTCTATTGTACGGATAAAACGGAAAATACGGAAATAATGGCATTTTTACTAAATTGAAACTAAGGAACAGAAAATAAAAGTTGGGTACAAAAGGTTGTGCTTTCTAAATTCATCCATCTCATGCCCGTCGAAATGAGTCCATCAATAAGGTTGATCAAGTCTTATCGGCAAACTTTTTCAAATGACATGGAACCAGAGAACTTCCGGAGAACACTAAGTTACCTCAATGGGGATATGCATGTCCCCAACAATAACTATATCTTATTTATTTTTGACACTAGGGAGAGTGAATTCAAAGTCTCCAATAGTAAACGTTGGAATTTTTTCAATGGAGTTGATACAATGAACTTGAGGTTGTTTCTTCGGAAAGTGTACCGTGTGCTCATTACCATTAACATGAAAAGTAACATTGCCTTTGTTGTAGTCAATAACAGCCCCATGCAGTATTCAGAAAGGGTCTACCAAGGATGATCGACAAACCGTCATCCTCGGGAATATCAAGAGTAACAAAGTGTGTTAGGATAGTAATGTTTGCAACCACAATAGGCACATCCTGACAAATACCGATGGGTAAAGAAGTTTATTTATCGGCCATTTGTAGAGAGATTTAAGTTGGTGTCAACTTATTCAAATCAAGTCTACTATATAAAGAGAACGGCATAACACTAACACCAGCTTCGAGGTCACAGAAAGCAGTTTTAACATAATTTCCTTTAATAGAGCAAGGTATAGTAGGTACTCCAGGATCTCCTAGTTTCCTTGGTACTCCACCCTTAAAAGTATAATTAGCAAGCATGGTGGAAATCTCAGCTTTCGGTATCTTTCTTTTATTTGTAACAACATCTTTCATATACTTAGCATAAGGAGACATTTTCAGAATATCAGTTAAGCGCATACGTAAAAACACATGTCTCGGCATTTCTAGAAAGCGCTCAAAATCCTCATCATCCTTCTTCTTGGATGATTTAGGAGGAAATGGCATGAGTTTCTGCACCCATGGTTCTCTTTCTCTACCATGATTCCTAGCAATAAAATCTCTTTTATCATATCTCTTATTCCTAGGTTGTGGGTTATCAAGATCTACAACAGGTTCAATCTCCACATCATTGTCATTACTAGGTTGAGCATCGACATGAACATCATGATTAATATTATCTCTAGGTTCATGTTCATTACCATACTGTGTTTCGGCATCAGAAATAGAGATATCATTTGGTTTTTCATGTGACTCTACAACAGGTTCACTCGCAGCATGCAAAGTCCTATCATCATTCTTTTTCCTTTTATTAGAAGGACCAGGTACATCAATATTAACTATCTCAAAATCCGTGGCACCCCGATAGAAGGCCGACACATGTCCGTCCCCAGGATAAGACCGTACGCACGTCAAGAGCATGATACAGAAATTCCAGGCAAAAATGGCTTTATTAATATGATGGAGTGTTACAATACTGTTGCTTACAACAATATTGCATGACTCCAAGGCTAGCTAAATGGCAGCAGAGGTCTTGATACATTCACAACGACGTCCCTAGCTGGGCTCCGTATCTCGCAGGACTAGCTTGGTTATGATCTAGCACGATGATTCTTCTCCTGCAACTGGCTACATGCAAGGCCAGGTGAGTACTTTGAATGTACTCACAAGACAACCAAATACATGACATCCAAAGAAGCAGATAACAAAGCAAGCATAATAGTTATATCATAGCTATGCTAAGCATGACATGGCATTAACAGGAAAGATATAAATCAAGCATAGCATGACATGGACTAAGCATGTAATCTACCTAACTAGCATGGCAAAGATCACATCAAATACTTAACCAGCTTACTGTCACCGAATATCAACTTACTCTCTTCTGGGTTGTACCAGAACCCTCGGCATACTCGTAATCCTTTCTTAACGGATCACATCACCCGGTCATGTGACCATTCATCTCATAGCCATCCCATGACTAATATGTCATATACTGGACATCCTCCGATGTCATCATTACTGACATCAATACAGTTGACCATCTACTAAGGTCTGATCGGACTGTCCATTACCATGGACTCGGCTATACGAATAGAATTGACACTCTGCAGAGGTTGCACACTTTACCTACACTCTTGAGCACTCACCTCGTGATCCCCTTCGGGTGGACCAGCATTGCTCCAACGAAACTTGCCTGACCCGTGACTCTCTCATCATATCCCCGGCAACCACTCCCTTCTGTAGTCCTGCCCTGGTTAGCCCTGTGCCCTCATGACACATGTGTCCTCATGACACCTGCCACCATCGTGACCAAACAAAACTGTCTCAAACGGGGACGGGTACCCAACTCAACTTAACTGGGCTCACAGGGTTATCACCGCCTACCTAATTAGGGTCAGCGCGCGTGCATAACCCTCCTTCTGTGGGGCATATCAGTGAGAGATCACGCGATCAGCTCAAGTCTAGGCCGTCCCATATCGGCAAGAGGTGGTTATGCGGATGGGCCCGGACAGGTGACTCTGATCAACTAACTAAATATCTTATCCTGAATATTATGTCTTTCATAGCTGACACTTCGATGTCACCACAATCCGATAATTAATAGGATGAAGCCACTACTGTAAGACTACATTCATAAACTATCGGATAAAACACAAAGTTATCACGGACAGTAATCTGAACAATATAGCATAAATAGCAAACTATCACTTTACAGATTATGGCTATAAGTGAGACCTTCGGAACCCTCGCATAAAATCAGCAAATAAATCGGTAGCCACCAGAACAGTCTTTATAACACAGATCTGGGACGTTACTGGAATAACTCAACTCCGACTCAAGAGGGCTGGAAAGCAGCTCACAACATGAGACGGTGTTGATAAGAAGAAAGTAGCAGTTTCCTAAGACGACCGAAGCACAGCTCAAAGCATGGGGTCACTGATTTGGAAAGGAATTCAACAGTTGCCCGCGACGGCCTAAAAGCAGCGCAGAACACGGGACAGCTACTAACAAAAGAAATATAAAGTTGACATCCACCCCATACGGCCAGAAACAACACAGACTCAGGCATGGTGCCATTATTGAAGAAAATACGAGCAAGGGTTCGTCAGCGTCACACATAACACCTTACTATGTACTCGGATATATGCATTATAAATTAAATATGCAAGAGCAACATCTGAGGGCGTATGTTGGATGAAAAGTAGTACTAGGACTATTATTAATGTCATCACAGTTATATCCAAGTGCAGGCTAACAGATGATAGAGATAAACACACAAAGTGCAAGCAATGTCATCACGCAAGTCCGGAGCTCATGGTAAGAGGTTCACTTGCCTGGGGGTCGACGGATATTCCGGGAAGAAGCACAATAACACACCGTAATGCTTTGCCGGAGAGGGTTTCTCTCTCGGAAGTCTCAAATAAAGGCAAGGGCAAAATGGTCATTTCTACTGTGCAAACACATATCATGAAAATAATACTATCAAAACAGGCTCGACGAGACAAAGACGTGGGCGCTGGTTTTACCTTAATCGGAGATACGCTCGTTAGAGCACCAGGGACCAATCTTTAAAAATAATAACTACAAACAGGTCCCTCGGGCTGAAACCGAACGCGCCTTTCGAGGAAATACGCTTTTGGTAACCGAAAGCGCATTCCGCCCCTTTACGCCTCCACTTACACGCGTGGGCCCGGGGGGGTTGACTTCCTTCTCTCTCTCCTCTCTATCTCATTGACGGGCGGGGCCCGCCCAACTCTCTCTTTCCTCCCACCTAGCCGTCGTCTACCTCTCGCTCACCTGCGAGGCAGAGAGAGGCGCCGGCACGGGCGTCTGCCAGGGCGGCTCCTGCCACCCCCGACCAGACGGAGGCCACCGGAGGGCCCGCCGGCGAGCGACGCGTCCATTCGCGGTCTCCACGACCAATGGGGAGGGCCTGCTGGCGCGGCCACCTGTGGCTACCGCGGCTCGGCCCCTGCTAGATTCCGGCAACCGGAAGGTTCCTAGGGGCAGGCGAAGGTGGGGGCGGGGTCCCTAGGTCACGGCGCGTCCGTAGATGAGATCGGATGGGGCCATGGACGACCGGAGAGAGGGATTGGGGCGGAGGCCAAGGGGAAACGACAATGGCATTCGGCCATGGGAGCAATGGGGAGCTTCTAGGCTTGAGGAGGGGGCGAGGGGGCTTGCTCCTCCACTGCACGGGCTCGGGGACACCTTAAATACCCTCAGAAGGGAGCTCTCGCGACATTAGAAGAAGCTCCGAGAATCCAAGGCGGGATTCTCTTTGGTGCACACCTCCAGGGGCAAGAGGACGAGGGGGAGAGGGTTCCAGAGCGTGCAGGAGAGCAGTGGGGGTCTTGCCGACACATCAAGACAAGACAGAACCAACTGTGATCAAGCTTACATCAACTCGAACGCACACAACTCTGTTTTGGCATGCTCTGCCCATCGCCACCACGTGGACATCGCCTTGCCTTGTCCCTCAAGCTGTCAAACCTTGTCTAGGTTGTTCTCCAAGCAACACTGAGCTGCACTATGCATCTGGATAACCATGGGGGGAAATGAGGTGACCACACCAAAGTCACATAGTCTCAAACAACAAGGTGTTTGTGCTGCGTTGTCACCACCATAGTGTACCTCTTGGCATGATATTTGGCTGAGGTTGACCACTCACTAAGGTCACTATACTGGCCAAAATGCAACACAATCCAATAAGTCTATGGGGTACTTCCTTTGTAACTTGGCATACTGACCAGAAACGAAGAAGTTGTTGCTGGGGTGAAATGGCTAAATGGAAACGGCTGAAATTTGGAGGAGACTCAGGAATTAGGCATATGAAGGCACTGGCAAAGATTCATACCATTTGCGCAATCATAAATGGCACTTCCGTCACAATGCTTCATTCTGGACAGAATCTTAAATAATTAGCTGGGGAAGAATGAAATGATTAAATGAGCTAAATTTTGGTGGACAGAGATGATTTAACATAGTGAACCACTCTAGAAAATTTCAGCTCAAGGGGAATAAGGAATCAAGCACTTCCTTTGCAAAGAGAAGATCTAGACAGAATTTGCAAAGGGGAATTGTGCTCAATTTTTGAACTGGGGAACTTGCTCTTTTGATGGAAATGATGATTATATGGATATTAGAAGCTCCACAAATTATCTGGGATTTTTCCTAGCTACCAAAATATTAGTTCCTTTGGAAAGGCCCCAAAATTCTGTATTGGCATAAAATAGGAAAATGCAATTTTCCTTTATTCTATGATGGCCAATATTTTATGGGAGCTCAATAGGATCACAAAGAACATCTCTACAAGATTTCATGAGCATAGGAGACGGACAACTATTTTCAAAGATTTAATTCCCCAGACAAGCAGAAGCAGGAATTAATTTCAAAGGGGAAATATTGCATATGACTTGGCCATATTTTTGCACATCTCGGGTCTATGAGGGAATGATGATCTCTGGGAAGACTTGGAGGATCAACAGAGCAAGGGAAATGATGGCTCCTTGGAAAACACAAACACATGATTCCCAGTTCCAATACTTCAGAGCTAGGGTTTCCAAGAGGGGGTCGGGGTTTACTCAGCAAGGACAAGAGGGTATAAGGATATGGGAAAAGCACTGAGAGGTTGAGGATGAACTGGATTCACCTGGTCATTTGCCAAATTCCGGAGGAAAAATCCGGGAGAGAAAAGTTAGGAAGGAATAACAGCACAAAAATCGATAACCCGATTTTTGGGGTGTTACAAACCTTCCCCCCTTAGAAGAATCTCGTCCTCGAGATTCCCAGGGTTAGCTTAGCACAACAACTATTACTACTACACTCCCTAGAAATGCTTCTGGGTTCTGCCTTAACCCTGTGGTCGAAAACTACCGGGCTAAGAGCACCAAAGTTGGCACACCCAGAGCAATACACAACTATCGCGGGGTCTACTCTATACACGGAGATGACTGGGTAGCCCTATCATCTTTAGAAAAAGCAAAATTTCCTTTTTCCGAAAATGCTTGGGGTACCCTGATGATCAGTGGCTGCCACTCGCTCGCGAGTGGGACCAGGGTCCACTGGCAGCCTTCTACTTCTTCTATCTCCAGCCAATGACTCTCACTCTCTCTTCCTCCTGTGCCGCTTGAAGTGCGGCTAGGCACTGCGCATGCTTAGCTCCTAGGGCATAAAGCACCCTACGCTGGTAGTGCGCGGCGTGCACGAGGCCGATGCAGAGAGCACTCCCATCGCGGGCCAATGCCGGTCGGCACTACTCTCGGATTCCCTCCTGCACGCCGGTGATCGAGCAGCGCGCGGCCTCGTGGACCTCGCTCACCATACGCCGGACTGGGGCTATAAAAGCGACCTCGATTCCTCTCTCTTCTACCTCGCATCTAGCTCACTCCTTCCTCCTCTTCTCCTACTCTTCCTGATTGCAGGAGCACAAGGCAAGGCGCTAATGGCGGGCGGGGGGTCAGAGCTGCTCACAATCCTCCTGGCTGGTCTATTGGCGGCGCTGGTCGGCGGCTCAGTGCTACTGTGCGCGATGATCCTCAATGATCGTCGCGATGCCGTGGCTAAGGAGATAGTTGAGAGTCAACTACACCGGTTCAAGCAGGCGAAATAAGCGATCGCGAGGCAACAAAGGCAGCTTATCAACATCGCACCAGATGATGACAGAGGCGCTGCTGGGTCTAGGGGGGTGCAGTCAGCGGAGCTCTATCAGGGTGGAGACCATGCTGCTGGTCGCTCCTGGCTAAACAGTATCAACAACTAGTGGGCACTAGGGGTAGAACTACGGTCTAGGTCTTGGTCTGGAAAGGGTTGTAACGATCTACGCTGCAATGAAATCTCTCAGAATCTCTCCCAGATTGCAACACTGCTCACACGATGCACATGCAATCTATTTAGACTAATATACAAGTAGATGCAGAATGCACATGATGGCAAAATGCAGGCAAAGAAAGAATCACAACACGCCGATTACACTAAGGTGTTTTAATGCTAGTGGGTGTATGTACTATTGGCGTATATACACCTACACCGGCTCACATTTTATTAGGGACTCTGGGCGTGTGCAAGTTTATTAGGTGTAAGTGCTCTACCAATCAAAATCGTGTTAAGAAATCCAATGTCAACTCTGTTAAACATTTCTTCTTAACACGGGGACAAATGACTCGAAGCACACAGAGCAAACAGGCATCCATATCATTACAACAGTACACAGGTGCAAGCAGTACAACAACACACGACCCTACTGGGCGGCTAATAACAACACACTCCAAACAACAACGTCCTAACCCTATGTGTGGGCGAAGAAACTGTCTTCGCAGCACACCTACGCGCGACATCTTCTCGCCTCGTTCACTGACGAAGCCACAAATGGGCTTACTCCTGCTGGGGCTCTCCTGGGGGACGAAGGCTAAGCCAACTCTTGTCTAGGTCTTCGGGCATTACTATGGGTTGGGACTCAACTGCTGGAGCTACAAAGGGGGCTTGACGGAACACATCCCGACGATGAAGTCGCCTAATCGCTCCCAGAATGGAGTTACGGTGGATGTCTCCGGGCTGATATGGGTCCACAGGTTGCGAGGGCAATACCAGCTGCGAAGGTGGCACTGAGCCTAGCAATAAGGACTGAGTTGACTGGTGCTCAACTGGACGGGCAGCACAATATGCTTCTGTAACAACCCGCGTGGCGTCCGGATCCTTGGCCTTGAGCTCTTTGAGAATGCCGAAGAGCAATAATCCCTCGGCAGCAGCAAACTGGATCAGCCAAGCTATTGCTGGGTCTGCATCTTTGACTGTGCCGGAAGGACTGCATCCTGTGTCCGATGCAGGGGGACAATAGTGAAGTTCCTGCATCTCCGCCACTTGCGGAAACTGAAGCCGAAGACGGGTGATAGCTTCCGCAGCGGCCATCTGGATAGCCAACTCAAGAGTGGGCATAGGATGGCCACGAATATTCGTGGGTTTCCCAGCCACCGCTGGCCCTGGGTTGATATGCACCCTTGCATAGAACCGGCAAAGATGGGGGACGGGTTCTGACTGGAACATCAAATACACTGGGGGCTTACCAAGGCCAAAGGCTCGGGAGAGCATTCTAGAAAGGATGGGCGGGAAGCCAGCATAACCTTTGGCTAGGGTTCGGCTATGGAAAGTGGGTGTCTAGGAGGAACTGGCCATGGCTGCTGGTTTGGGGATACTGGTCTGGGTTCTCTTGCAAGGCTCTGGCCTACTGGGTGGGGAGAACTACCGCTCAAAAGTGGGAAGGGTTTAAATAGGCAGTCGGGCTGGATGACACCAAGATGGCGTAGATCCTTCTCGTGCCGGGTAGAAGATACACTGGCACGGCCGACACTGTGTAGGGTCACAGTCCAGTCTAGAGTGGCGGGGCGCGCGGACAACTGTGTAGGGATACGTCCATTCCGACTGTGCCATCTATTTGTCAATAGTGGCCATGTCAGATGCCAGAGACGGGTCAAATCTGTCGGGCTCACTATTGGTCGATTCTAAGGTGTCTGGGTTCTAGGGTAACCTATAGCCAGCCTAGCTCTGATACCAACTCTTGTGGCACCCCGATAGAGGGCGACACACGTCCGTCCCCAGGATAAGACCGGACGCACGTCAAGAGAATGATACAGAAATTCCAGGCAAAAATGGCTTTATTAATATAATGGAGTGTTACAATACTGTTGCTTACAACAATATTACATGACTCCAAGGCTAGCTAAATGGCAGCAGAGGTCTTGATACATCGGCAACGACTTCCTTGGCTTGGCTCCAAAACTCGCAGGACTGGCTTGGTTACAATCTAGCACGACGAGTCTTCTCCTGCAACTGGCCACGTGCAAGGCCAGGTGAGTACTTTGCATGTACACGCAAGACAACCAAATACATGACATCCAAACAAGCAGATAACAAAGCAAGCATAATAGTTATATCATAGCTATTCTAAGCATGGCATGGCATTAACAGGAAAGATATAAATCAAGCATAGCATGACATGGACTAAGCATGTATTCTACCTCACTATAAAGATCACATCAAGTACTTAACCAGCTTACTGACACCTAATATCAACTTACTCTCTTCTGGGTTGTAACACAACCCTTGGCATACTCGTAATCCATTCTTAACAGATCACATCACCCGGTCATCTGACCATTCATCTCATAGCCATCCCATGACTAATATGTCATATACTGGACATCCTCCGATATCAACACCAGACGAGTTCTTCCATCATTACTGACATCATTATGGTTGACCATCTACCGAGGTCTGATCGTGTTGTCCATTACCATGGACCCTGCAGAGGTTGCACACTTTACCCACACTCTGGAGCACTGACCTCGTGATCCCATTTGGGTGGACCGACATTGCTCCAAAGAGACTTGCCTGACCCGTGACTGTCTCATCATATCCCTGGCAACCACTCCCTTCTGGAATCCTACCCTGGGTGGCCATGTGTCCTCATGACACATGTGTCCTCATGACACCTGCCACCGTCATGGCCAAACAAAACTGTCCCAAACGGGGACGGGTACCCAACCCAACTTAACTGGGCTCACAGTGTTATCCCCTCCTACCTGATCAGGGTCAGTGCGCGTGCATAACCCTCACTCTTTGGGGCATATCAGTGAGAGATCACGCGATCAGCTCAAGTCACGGTCGTCCCATATCGGCAAGAGGTGGTTGTGCGGATGGGCCCAGACAGGTGACTCTGATCAACTGACTAAATATCTTATCCTGAATATTATGTCTGTGATAGCTGACACTTCGATGTCACCACAATCCAATAATTAATAGGATGAAGCCACTACTATAAGACTACATTCATAAACTGTCGGATAAAACACAAAGTAATCGTAGAAAGTAATCTGAACAGTATAGCATAAATAGAAAACTATCAATTTACAGATTATTGCTATAAGTGAGATCTTCAGAACCCTCGTGTAAAATCAGCAAATAAATCGGTAGCCACCAGAAAGTTCTTTACAACACAGATCTGGGACGTTACCGGAATAACTCAACTCAGGCTCAAGATGGCTGGAAAGCAGCTCAGAGCATGAGATGGTGTGGATAAGAAGAAAGTAGCAGTTCCCTAAGACGGCGAAGAACATCTCAGAGCATGGGGTCACTTCTACAGAAAAGAATTCAACAGTTGCCCACGACGGCCGAAAAGCAGCACAGAACACGGGACAGTTGCTCACAAAACAAATATAAAGTTGGCATCCACCCCGGGTGGTCGGAAACAACACAGACTCAGGCATGGTGCCATTATTAAATAAAATGCAAGCAAGGGTTCGTTAGCGTCACACACAACACCTTACTATGTACTCGGATATAAGGATTATAAATTAAATATGCAAGAGCAACATCTGAGGGCATATGTTGGATGAAAAGTAGTACTGGGACTATTATTAATGTCACCACAATTATATGCAAATGCAGGCTAACAGCTGATACACATAAACACACAAAGTGGAAGCAATGTCATCACGCAAGTCCGGAGCTCATGGTAAGAGGTTGGCTTGCCTAGGGGTCGACGAATACTCCGGGAAGAAGCAAAATAACACACCGGAAAGCTTTGCCGAAGAGGGTTTCTCTCTCGAAAGGCTCAAACAAAGGCAAGCGCAAAATGGTCATTTCTATTGTGCAAACACATATCATGAGAATAATACTATCGAAACGGGCTCGACGAGACGAAGACGTGGGCGCTGGTTTAACCTTAATCGGACCTACGGTTGCGGAGATACACTCATTAGAGCACCAGGGACCAATCTGTAAAAAGAATAACTACAAACAGGTCCCTGGGGCTGAAACCGAACGCGCCTTTCGGGGAAATACGCTTCGGTAAACCGAAAGCGCATTCTGCCCCTTTAAGTCTCCACTTACACGCGCGGGCTCGGGGGGGTTTGACTTCCTTCTCTCTCTCCTCTCTATCTCACTGATGGGCGGGGCTCTCGCGACATTGGAAGAAGCTCCGAGAATCCATGGCGGGATTCTCTTTAGTGCACACCTCCAGGGGCAAGAGGACGAGGGGAGAGGGTTCCAGAGCATGCGGGAGAGCAGTGGGGGTGTTGCCGACACCTCAAGACAAGACAGAACCCACTGTGATCAAGCTTACATCAACTCGAACGCACAGAGCTCTGTTTTGGCATGCTCTTCCCATGGTCACCACGTGGCCATGGCCTTGCGTTTCCCCTCAAGCTGTCAAACCTTGTCTAGGCTGTTCTCGAAGCAACACTGAGCTGCACTATGCATCTAGATAACCATGGGGGGCAATGAGGTGACCACACCAAAGTCAAATAGTCTCCAACAGCAAGGTGTTTGTGCTGTGTTTCCACCACCACATTGTACCTCTTGGCATGATATTTGGCTGAGGTTGACCACTCACTAAGGTCACTATACTGGCCAAAGTGAAACACAATCCAATAAGTCTATGGGGTACTTCCTTTGTAACTTGGCATACTGACCAGAAATAAAGAAGTTGTTACTGGGGTCAAATGGCTAAATGGAAATGGCTGAAATTTGGAGGAGACTCCTGAATTAGGCATATGAAAGCAGTAGAAAATATTCATACCATTTTCACAATCATAAATGGTACCTCCTTCACAATGCTTCATTCTGGACAGAATCTTAAATAATTTGTTGGGGAAGAATGGAATGATTAAATGAGCTAAATTTTGTGGACAAAGATGACTTAACATAAGTAACCACTCTGCAAAATTTGAGCTCAAGGGGAACAAGGAATCAAGCACTTCCTTTGCAAATAGAAGATCTGGACAGAATTTGCAAAGGGGAATTTTGCTCAATTTTTGAACTAGGTCACTTGATCTTTTGATGGATATGATGATTATATGGATATGAGAAGCTTCACAAATTATTTGGGATTTTTCTTAGCTACCAAAATGGTAGTTCCTTTGGAAAGGCCCCAAAATGCTATATTGGCAGAAAATAGGAAAATGCAATTTTCCTTTATTCTATGATGGCCAATATTTTACGGGAGCTCAATAGGATCACAAAGAACATCTATACAAGATTTCATGAGCATAGGAGATGGATAGCTATTTTCCAAGATTTAATTCCTCAGACAAGCAAAAGCAGGAATTAATTTCAAAGGGGAAATATTGCATATGACTTGGCAATACTTTTGCACATCTGGGGTCTATGAGGGAATGATGATCCCTCGGAACACTTGGAGGATCAACAGAGCAAGGGAAATGATGGCTGCTTTGAAAACACAAAGACAAGATTCCCAGTTCCAATACTTCGGATCTAGGGTTTCCAAGAGGGGTTCGGGGTTTACTCAGCAAGGACAAGAGGGCACAAGGATATGGGAAAAGTACTGAGAGGTTGAGGATGAACTGGATTCACCTAGTCATTTGCCAAATTCCAGAGGAAAAATCTGGGAGAGAAAAGCTAGGAAGGAATAACGGCACAAAAACCGATAACCCGATTTTTGGGGTGTTACAAAATCTTGCTCAATTCTCTTAGGATGGCCCTGAGTATACAAGGGTTCCTAAGTCATTCAACCACCCTAGTCAGAACACTAACAGAGTGGTCATTGTTCTTACTAATCATCTCATTGAGCAAATCATTTTGTTCCTTAAGTACCTATTCTACTTGAGTATTTACCATGGAAGCATGTTTACTAATAATCCTAAGGTCTCTAACAGTTCTACTCATATAATCACCCAAGCGATCAAGCATGTAATCATTATGTTTCAATTTTCTGCTAACATAAGCATTGAAATTTTCTTGTTTAACGACAAAGTTATCAAATTCATCCAGCCATTGGCTAGCAGACTTATTATAAGAAATGTCACCTTCATGAAATCTACGAAGAGAGTTTACCTCAAATACCTGTGTCGGGTTATCAAGACCATGTATTTCTTTAATAGGTGGTAGATTCTTCACATCTTCAGCTTTCATACCTTTTTCCTTAATATATTTCTTTGCTTCTTGCATATCTTCACGACTGAGGAATAGAATACCTCTTCTCTTCGGATTGGGTTTTGGAGGTGGTTCGGGAATAGTCCAATCATTATCATTGCTCGATATATTATTCAATAGTAGTTCATCTTGTTCAATAGTTCGTTCCCCGAAAACACAACGAGCACAACTATCTAGGTGGTCCCTAGAAGTATCAGTTAGTCCATTATAAAAGATATCAAGTATTTCATTTTCTTGAGAGGGTGATCAGGCAAAGAATTAAGTAACCGGAGAAGCTTCCCCCATGCTTGTGGGAGACACTCTTCTTCAATCCGCACAAGATTAAATATTTCCTGCAAGGCAGCTTGTTTCTTATGGGCAGGAAAATATTTTTCAAAGAAGTTGTAAATCATATCCGAGGGACTACGCACACAACCATGAGCAAGAGAATTAAACCATATCTTAGCATCACCCTTTAATGAGAACGGAAAGAACTTAAGAATAAAGTAATAATGAATTTTTTTCCTCTTGAGTAAATAGGGTGGCTATATCATTCAATTTAGTAAGGTGTGCCAAACGATGGAAAGGGTCAGATTCTACCAAAGTAATTAACTTATTGACAGAGAGTTCATAATCCTTATCAGTAACAAAGATAGGTGAAGTAGCAAACTTGGGATCATATTGCATTCTAGCATTCAAAGATTTTTTATTCCACTTGCCTAGCAATTTCTTAAGATCATCTCTATCCTTACAATCAAGAAAGTCCCTATGTACTTCGCCTTTCATCACATAACCCTCAGGTATATTAGGCAATTCATATCTAGGAGAGCTAGGTCTAGCACGTGAATCCTAGTGTCCAGTTGCATCAGATTCAGCAATATCATCAGTTTCAGCATTGACTCTAGCAATTTGTTCATCAATAAATTCACCAACTGGCACAATCGTATCAAGCAAAGTATCATCATAAGCACCATACATAGCCGAAGTAGCATCATCCATTACTTGCGACATATGAGATTCAGTAGAAGGTGGTGGTGTCACAAGTATACTCATACCAGACGGTGAATCAAGTGCAGAGCTAAATGGCAGTTCCTTACATGTCCTCGTAGTTGAGGGGTATATCTAGGTTTTAGTGTGTTTCAGATTCTTCATTGTGATCAACAGATATAAATTCCAATTGACTCAGAGAATAGAGCTATGCTCCACGGCAACGGCGCTAGAAAAAGGTCTTGGTAACGCACAAGTATAGGGGATCGCAACGATTTTTGAGGGTAGAGTATTCAACCCAAATTTATTGATCCGACTCAAGGGGAGCCAAATAATATTCTCGAGTATTAGCAGTTGAGTTGTCAATTCAACCACAAGTGAAATACTTAATATCTGCAACAAAGTATTTAGTAGAAAAGTAGTATGGAAGTAACGGTAATGGTGGCAAACATGATAGTAGCAGTTTTGTAGTGATTGTAACAATAGCAACGAATAAGTAACTTAGCAAAGATCAATATGTGGAAAGCTCGTAGGCAATGGATTAGTGATGGATAATTATGTCGGATGGCATTCATCATGCAACGGCCATAACATAGGGTGATACAGAAGTAGCTCCAATTCATCAATGTAACATAGGCATGTATTCCATATATAGTCATACATGCTTATGGAAAAGAACTTGCATCCCATCTTTAGTCCTACCCTCCCATGGCAGCGGTGTCCTAATGGGAACTGAGGGATATTAAGACCTCCTTTTAATAGAGAATCAGACCAAAGTAGTAGCACTTAGTGAATACCTGAACTCCTCAAAGTACAGTAATCATCGGAAAGAATCTTAGTTATTGTCACCCTGGGGATGCGGATCATAAATCATAATAGGTGTCTACAACTTGCAAGATAGGATCACGAAAACATATATATTCATGAAAACATAATAGGTTGAGATCTAAAATTATAGCACTCGGGCCCTAGTGACAAGCATTAAGCATAGCTAAGTCATAGCAACATCAATCTCACAACATAATGGATACTAGGGATCAAACACTAACAAAACTAAGTCGATTACATGATAGATCTCATCCAACCCATCATCGTCCAACAAGCCTATGATGGAATTACTCAGGAATGGCGGAGAGCATCATGAAATTGGTGATGAAGGATGGTTGATGATGATGACGACGTCGATTTCCCCTCCCCGAAGCCCAAATCAGACTCTAGATCCGCCCTTCCGAGGAAGAACAGGAGGTGGCGACGGCTCCGTATTGTAAAACATGATGAACTCTTCTCCTTTAATTTTTTTTCTCCCTGAATAGGAATATATAGAAGTGGAAACGAGGTCAGAGGAGCCATAGGAGCCCCACAAGCGAGGGGGCGCGCCCTAGGGGGCGTTCTGCAGGTTTGTGGTCTGGTGGTGGCCCCTCACCAGTTGATTATTTATCCAATATTTTCATTAATTCCAAAAGTATTATCTGTAAATATTTAGGTCTATCCGAGAACTTTTATTTCTGCACAAAAATAAAACCAATGCAATTCTGTTGAAAACAACGTCAGTCCGGGTTAGTTCCATTCGGATCGTGCAAATTAGAGTCCAAAACAAGGGCAAAAGAGATTGGAAAAGTAGATAAGTTGGAGATGTATCACTCCCTTGCCGACGTCCGCGGCAAGCGCAACGAGGTCTCCGGCGACCGCGACCGCTTTGGGAGGGATCTAGAGGTTCAGCGTGGCAGCTGAGGGCAGAGGTCGTGCGGCTCGCCAAGGCACTCCGGAAGGAGAAGACGACCAAGCAGGTGGCATCACGGGCGGCTGTTGCCAACGGGGAGGAGGTGGTGGCTCTCCGCACTGAGTTGGCACGGCTAGGGGAGGAGGCTCGTCGAGCGACGATGGTCAAGCTTTTCCATGAGGTGGATGATCTCTTTGTCGGTGAGTGGCTTGTCTTCTATTGTTGTATTTTGCCGGCTCGTTATCTTATCATTTTTCTTCGGGCCTGCTCGGTTTCCGAAGACCTAGGCGTGGGTGGAGTGCGCCGAGGAGGCTCGCCGGGAGGAGCTGCGTCGGGAGGGGAGTGGACCGGAGGTTGATGCCGACTAGGGGATGGTGGACGTGGCCCATGCGTGTGAGAGCCGTTGCACTTCCCACTGGTTCTCTACGACCGAATCCACACGTTTGGTGGGAATGTCGTCGTGACCCTTTGGCTCGACCGAGCGGCGGGGATTCCCGTCAGTCGGGTCGGGGGTTGGCTCGAGCATGCCGTGGACCGCTTCGACGCGTGGAGGACGTCGACACCGAGGGGCGGCGCCCGGATGGCTCTCACCTTCGCCCTCTCCTGGTACTCAGGTATCAATCTGTTGGGGAACACAATCTAGACCAGGTGGCCACCATCCGGGCGGAGTCACAAGTGGACCTGACGCTGCATGACGAGGCCATCGGCTTTCAAGCCAACGAGCTCGCCAGCTATGCCTCCGTGGACACGTACTACCCCAAGATGGGTAAGGATGGCGCGCCCGTCCTAGAGGACGACTTCAGCATCCCGATCACCGCCACGGAAGCGGAGTTCCGGTCCATCTCGAAAGAGGGTGTCGCCGCCGACGAGGCCTACGAAGTTGATGCCGAAGGGGCGGAGCTGCGAGCCGGTGATGTTGAGGCGGGTTGGAAGACACCACCGTCTAGAGACGTGGAGATGTCCCAGCGTGGTACTTTGCCGGCTGACGGCATGGAGGCCAGCCGGCAAGTTCAACCGACCATCGATGTTGAGGAGGGCCGGAAGACCCCGCCAACTAGGGATGTGGAGATGGCACCAGAGACGCCTACCGCCTAGTTTTTTATTTTCCTGCTTTCTTTAATCATGCAGTTTGTTATGGACAAGTCCACCCACTAGGGGTGTAGTGTTGATGTTATGCACTCTCGGCCTCGCGTCACTATCTTATTTATCCACTTGCAGTTTATTTCAACTTGGTTGTCATCTGCTAGTTCATTCGGCACTTTTTCTTGCCTTAGCCGTTTTCCCATGTGCCCCGCTCCTTTGCCTTTTTTCCTGTCGGGCAGCCGGCTTGTGGACTATGACCGGGCGAGGAGTGCACTAGTGAAGGCGGGGTGTTGGTACTTTGACTTTCGCAAGTCGGGTTTTGAACGAATCCGAGTAGCGTGGCCGGACCCGGCGAGCCCCTTGTCGTTTTTTCCTATCCACTCCACCCGTTTGCTTATGTGCCCGCTGACCAGATAGCTAGGTTGTGGTATGTGGCCAGTAAGGGTTTGGTTGCCGGGGAGGAGGTATATGTTGGAAATATTCCCTAGAGGCAATAATAAAATGATTATTATTATATTTCCTTGTGCATGATAATTGTCTATTGTTCATGCTACAATTGTATTAACCGGGAAACCGTAATACATGCGTATATACATAGACCACAACATGTCCCTAGTGAGCCTCTAGTTGGCTAGGTCGTTGATCAATAGATGGTCATGGTTTCCTGGCCATGGACATTGGATGTCGTTGGTAAGGGGATTACATCATTAGGAGAATGATGTGATGGACAAGACCCAATCCTAAGCATAGCACAAGATCGTCTAGTTCGTCTGCTAGAGCTTTTATAATGTCAAGTATCATTTCCTTAGACCATGAGATTGTGCAAATCCCGGATACCGTAGGAATGCTTTGGGTGTATCAAACGTCACAACGTAACTGGGTGATTATAAAGTTGCACTATAGGTACCTCCGAAAGTGTCTATTGGGTTGGTACGAATCGAGACTAGGATTTGTCACCCCGTATGACAGAGAGGTATCTTTGGGCCCACTTGTAATACATCATCATAATGAGCTCAATGTGATTAAGGAGTTATCCACGGGATCTTGTGTTATGGAACGAGTAAAGAAACTTGCCGGTGACGAGATTGAACAAGGTATAGGGATACCGACGATCGAATCTCGGGCAAGTATCATACCGGTAGACAAAGGGAATTGCATACGGGATTGAGTGAATCCTGACATCGTGGTTCATCCGATGAGATCATCGTGGAACATGGGGTAGCTAACATGGGTATCCAGATCCCACTGTTAGTTATTATCAGAGAGTTGTCTCGGTCATGTCTGCATGGTTCCCGAACCCATAGGGTCGACACACTTAAGGTTCGGTGAGGATAGAGTTGTAATGGGAATTTTATATGTGGTTAACGAAGGTTGTTCGGAGTCCTCGATGAGATCGCAGATGTCACAAGGAGTTGCGGAATAGTCCGGAGGTGAAGATTTATATATGGGAAATCTAGTTTCGGTCACCGGAAATGTTTGAGGGTTTATTGCTATTGTACCGGGACCACCGAAAGGGTACGGGGGGTCCACCGGGAGGGTCCACCTATCCCTAAAGGCCACAGGGGCTGAAAGTGGGAGGGAACCAGCCCCTGGTGGCTGGTGCGAGCCAACATACACTAGTATGGAAAACCTTATAGGTAGGAGTCTACTAGTAGCGCTGGAAAATACAATGCGCTGCTGCTACTTAGCAGTAGCACTGGAAATAGTAAGCGCTACTGATAACTACCATAGTAGTAGTGATGGCTTTAGTACCAATGCTACTGATAAACGGAGCCCAACGAGGCCATCCGCAGTATTTGTAGTAGTAGCGCCTCCCTAGAGCCAGCGCTACTACTAATTTCCATGGCAGTAGCGCTCGACAGAAAATAGCGCTACTGCTAAACGGTGCCCAACAAGGCCACTAACAGTACTTGTAGCAGTAGGGCTGGACAGTAAAAAGTGCTACTACTAATTTCCGTTGCAGTAGCACTTTATTGGAACCAGCGCTATAGCGCTTCCTTCGAACCAGCGCTACTGCTACACGTGGGCAGTTTCATTTACACCCACACACACTCTCCCCCTTTGCCCTCTTTTCTCCTTTCCCTTCTTCTCTCTTTCTTCTACCTATCACCCACACACACACCCTCTCCCCCTTCCTCCCCCATTTTCCCTATCCCCTCCTATCTCCTTTCCTCCACCATTGCCCTTTCACCCACACACACCCGTTCTCCCCCTCCCCTCCTTTTCCCTATCCCCTCCTTTCTCCTTTCCTCCACCATTGTTGCCCTCATTTCACCAACACACACACCCTCTCCCCCTTCGTCCCCCCTTGGCCCTATCCCCTCCTTTTTCCTTTCCTCTCTCTAAGTTCTCCACCATTGTTACCTCTCCATTATTTAGCCGTGCACAATTTCTCTTGGGACATATATAGGTGAGTAAAAAGTTGTGCATTTCAATAATGGGAATATGTGTGTTTGCGATATGAAGGGATATTGTGTGAGTGTACATGACCCATGAGTTGCTTATGTTTTGCCGAAATGTTGATTTATTTCCGTTTCGGCGAATTACGAGAAAACTCAATATGTCCTATTTTTAGGCAAAGTCATGCCAAATTTTTATATTCATGCATTTTGTTGATGACCCTTTTGCTTGTTATACCTTGCAGTCATGAAGGTGAGTGGTAGGAAGGTGGAGCGATACTTGCAATCCGCGATTATGGACATGTATGAAAATAAGCGGGCTGGGATTAGATGTCCGTGTACAAGATGCAAAGAAGGAGTAATTTTGTTGATCTTGCTAGTTTGAAGGCCCACTTGCTGATCAATGGTTTCATGGATGGCTATACTCGGAGGATAAGTGAAGATGACGATGATGCCGTCCACATGGTAGGGAATAAGGACATTGGTCTAAACGAAGAGATGACCGATCGACAAGAAGACAATGGCGCCGGACACGACGGCTATGACGAGTCCGGACACGACGGTGGGGAAGAGTCTGGACATGGCGTCGGAGAAGATTCTGGACACGACGAAGTAGCAGAGTCCGAACATGGTGGAGAAGAGTCGATGGACACGCTGCAGACTTCGACGCTACTAAGTTCAGTCGTGCACGACCCTCATGTTCGAGACATCCTTCGGAAGAGTAAGAAATAGGGACACAGTTGATGATAGAGAGGAGGCCAAGCTGGCGCAACTTGAAGTAGACTCGAAGACTCCATTATATGGCAATTGCGATCCCGATGTTACCGGCTTGAGTTTCACGCTCGAACTTCTAAAGACGAAGGCCAAAAACAAATGGACAAACAAAAGCCTCGATGAGCACTTGAAGTATCTACAAAGTAAAGTTCTTCCTGTAGGGAACCCGTGTCCTACTAGTATCGATGAGGCCAAGAAAATCGTTTGCCCTCTGGATCTGCCGCACATTAGATACCACCAATGCACCTACGATTGGATCACTTATCGGGGTGAGCACGTGGAAAAAACTAGGTGTCCAATGTGCAATGCTTCTCGATACAAGAAGGCAGGAAAGAAATCTCCTCGGAAAGTTGTATGGTACTTTCCGATCACTCCCCGTCTGCAGCGGTATTTCATAGATCCTAGGGAACCAAAGCTCATGCGCTGGCACACGGAGAGGAACAAGCCTGATGATGGAGATGATCCGAAGCTGAGACACCTCGCAGATGGTAGCCAGTGGAGTGCGCTCAATACCGAATATCGTTTTTCGGGAAAGATGCAAGGAACATCGTGCTTGGTGCATGTACCGATGGCTTGAATCCGTTTGGAAACCAGAGCACCAAGCACATCACATGGCCCGTCTTTGTATGGATGTACAACCTCCCCCCATGGAAGTGCATGAAGACAAAGTACATACACATGAGCATGATGATTCAAGGGACAAAACAAGCAGGAAATAATATTAACCTATATATGGGGCTTTTGAAAGAGGAGCTAAACACGTTATGGAAATCGCCGGTCAAGACGCCAGCACCAGAGATTATTTCTATATGAGAGTGTTGCTGATGACGACGGTGCACGACTATCTCGGTTACGGGTACACCTCAGGCCAGGTGTGCCACGGATACAGCGGATGCACGGGGTGCACGGATGATACAATGTCTTAGCAGCTTACGTCAATGAAAGATGGCGGGTCTGGGAAAATCATGTACATGGGGCATCTTAGATGGCTCGAAAAGGATAACCCATGGATAAAATGTGGAGATATATTCAATCGTTTGGATGAGCATCGAGGACCTCCACGTAAGAGGAGAGGCGCCGAAATTAACGAGCTATTGAATGTTTCGCAATAGTGCCCCGCATCGGGAAAGATGGAAAAGGCTTCGAATCCGCTGCTGAAGGTATGGAAAACAAGGTTTGTTTTCTGGGACTTGGAGAATCGGCCCAATCACGACACACCACATTGCCTGGATCAAATGCATATAACGAAGAATGTCCTCGAGAGCTTCCTTGGCACACTGATGAACATGCCTGAAAAGACCAAGGATGGGCCGAAGGCAAGGAAAGACTTGGAGGATTTGGAGATCAGGGGGGGATCTCCACATGCCCCATAAGAAGTCGATGGAGGAGACGGAGACAGAGACGGTGACGGGGCCAAGGGGAAGAAAAGTCAACAAGAAGGAGCAGAATTGTTGCCCCATTCTTGCTTCACCTCAAGTCTGAAGGAGATCGATCAATTCGTCAAGGGCCTTAGGGGAATAAAATTTAGTTCCGATAACTGTGGGAAGATAAGAAGATTTATAGAAACCAAGAAGAAAAGGTTCAGTGGGATAAAGTCTCATGACTGTCACCTGATGATGATGAAGATACTCCCGGTTTCCATTAGAGGGATAATGGACAAGCACGTCCGTGAGACACTTAATGGTCTCTACAACTTCTTCGACATAATCTTTCAAAAGTCCATCAGTGTGAAGTAGCTGCGAAGGCTACAGGAAGAGATCGTTGTCATACTATATGAGCTTGAGATGTACTTCTCGCCCGCATTATTTGACGTCATGGTGCATCTGTGCGTCCACATCATGGACGACATCATCGACCTCGGGCCGACATTCCTTCACGGCATGATGCCGTTGGAGAGGATGAATGGGGTGATCAAAGGATTCGTTCGTAACATGGTCCGTCCCGAGGGGTGCATCGTCCATGGCTATCTGATCCAAGAGTGCATCTCCGTTTGCGAGAATTATATGGGCAAAGAAGACCCTGTTCTTGGTTTGCCCGTCAATAAGCGGCATGGCAGGCTCGCACGAGAAGGTCACAACAACGGCCAGAGGGAATTGCACGTGGACTACTCGGATCAACGGGACGACTTTGATAGGGCTAACTTAGTAGTGCTACAACACCTAGATGTGGTAGATGATTATGTAATATTGTACAAAGAAATCATCGCAAAGAAGTATCATGATCGGGGGATGCGCAAGACGGACGAGGAAGTTACTATAGAGCACAACGCCACTTTCTTGCGTTGGTTCAAAGAGCTGGTTCGTGTGAACCCCCCGAAGAGGGCAGTGCAGACGGATTTCTCATACACGTTTGAGCACAGGGCCCCGCGCCCAAACTCTTGTCCTATAAGGCATACGATATCAATGTGTAGACGTTCTGCACGGAGGCCGAAGATATGGATAGTGATGACCAGAACTCAGGGGTGACGAATTGAATGCGTGATCGACTCCAATGGCACAACCGAAAGACTCTACGAAAGGGTCGAAGACATCTGGGAGCTTAACTATACTGGAAAGCATGATGCGAGGATCTCCGTGTCAGGTGGGTTAAGGATGTCGTAAGATAAAACAAGTATTTATATGCTCCAGCGCTACTTCTAATGTGTATACCAGTAGCGCTAGATAAAACAGCGCTACTGCTAATAGATTAGTTGTAGCGCAATTGCAGTAGCGCTGGCACAAGCGCTACTAATAAGGGACAAACCAGCGCTACTGATAGCCTTTCTGCTACTACTGATAAGAGGCCCAAGGCGCATAGGGCAAAACCCTAGGGCGTGGGGATGCCTCCCTCTGACTTGAGTGGCAAGCCACCCCTAGGGTTGGCGCCGCCCCCACCTCCTAGGGCTGCCCCCGCCCCTCATAGGGAACCCTAGGGTGGCCGGCCCCCTCTCCCTCCCTCCTATAAATAGTGGGGGGTTTAGGAGGGCTGCACACACCTTGAACCTCTCCCCTTGATGTAGCCCTACCTCTCCACTTCTCCTCCTCCGCGGTGCTTGGCGAAGCCCTGCTGGAGAACCACTAGCTCCACCGCCACCATGCCGTCGTGCTGACGGAGCTCTCCCTCAACTTCTCCTTCACCCTTGCTGGATCAAGAAGGAGGAGGCGTCCTCGGGCTGTTGGTGTGTTGAATGCGGAGGCACCATTCATTCGGTGCTTTGATCGGATCGCCTCGAGTACGACTCCATTGACCATGTTTGATCTTGGTGACACGTCATAAAATTCTGAACTATTACTACGTTCCCCAACAATATAGTACTCTGCTGAGCCGGGGGGATTGGGTTGGCAGGCATTACCCTAGGCCGGCTGAGCTGGTACGGGGCGGTTGGCGAAAGAAACATCACTAGGCCGTAGATAGGAATGGAAAAGCATTCCCCGACTCCTGCTCGAGGGTACCGAGTGTTTACTGATTTCAAGGGAAGAGATACATACATATACTTCTACTTTAAAACGGGCGAAGGTGCTCTGCATTCCACGGGCGCTCCGTCTCGGATCCGGAGGCATCCATCTTGTTCTTTCTTGGCTATTGGGCATCGATCATGTAATAGGCGTTGTTGCTCAACTCTTTGCTGATGATGAAGGGGCCCTCCCATGGGGCAGATAGCTTGGGCTGGCCGGCTGTCCGTTGGATCAGCCGGAGCACCAGATCGCTATTCTAGGGAGCGCTATCTCACATGCCTCCTCGAGGAGCTCGACCCTCTTCTCGGCTTCCTTGGCGTCATCCTCTATGTAGAGGGTCACGCGCGGCGAGTTCAACTCGACGTCGGTGGGGATGATTTCTTTGGCCCCGTATACGAGGAAGAAGGGGGTGAAACTGGTCGACTGGTTGGGCATGGTTCGCAGGCTCCATAGCACAACTGACAGTTCCTCTACCCATGCATCGGCCAAGCGCTCGAGCGGCTCGACCAGCCTAGGCATAAGGCCGGCCAGGATGAGGCTGTTGGCCCGCTTTGCCTGACCGTTTGACTGCAGGTGGGCCACAGACGCGAGGTCCAGCCGGTTCCTTCCTTGTTGAAGTAATGAGCGAGCGAGCCCTTGGTGAAGTTGGTGCCATTGTCGGTGATGACGCTATTGGGAAGGCCATAGCAGGCGGCGATGTCCTTGATGAACGCGACGCCCGTCGGGCTGTCAAGATTCTTGATCGGCCTGGCCTTGATCCACTTTGTGAATTTGTCGACGTCCACCAAGAGGTGTCTTACGCCGCCTCGGCCAGTTTTGAACGGGCCCACCATGTCTAGGCCCCACACGACGAAAGGCCATGTGAGCGGACTGGTTTGCACGGATGCAACCGGTTGGTGTCTGTGCACTTAGAAGCACTGGCAGCCGTTACACTTGCCGACCAGCTCTTTGGAGTCTTTTAGGGCACACGACCAGTAGAACCCGTGGCGGAACGCGTTGGTGACCAGGGAGCATGAGGCGGCATGGTCTCCACGCTCACCCTAGCGGATGTCTAGGAGGATCTCGTGGCCCTTGTCCACCTATATGCAGCGCTGGAATACTCCACACACACTGCGCTCGACGATCTCGTGGTTGATGATTATATAGGCTGCATAATGCCGTTGGATTTGTCGGGCCTTGACATCGTCGGCAGGGAGTTTACCGTTTTGATGTAGTCGAGGAAAGGGCTATGCCTAGCACGAGGTCGTGACAACTGTTAGCACGACCGCTGTTACTGGGCTTGCTCGGACGGGGCTGGCAGCCGGCTGGCCGGGTGCCACGGTCCCGAGGTCTGGAGGGAGTGGCGCTGATGGAGGGCTGGCAGTCCTCGGGTTGGCTGGAGCAGTCGGCATCTTGGCGAGGGTCGTAGCTGGGGTCTAGCTAAGGCAACCCCCGAGTCGGGTGGGGCAGTCCCCGAGTTGGCAATGGTAGCCCCCGAGGCTGGGGGGCAACCCCCGAGTCGATGACGGCAGCCCCCAAGTCTGCGGGGATGGAGATGGACTTGGACTGCGGGGATGGCGTGATGGAGGGCTTGCATAGATGCTCCAGGGAGACGCCGGCTGGGATCAGCTGCCGGGTGGATCCGATCTTTGCGAGTGTGTCTACGGCCTCGTTGCCGGCTTGATGGATGTGGTGGAACTCGCATCCTTCGACACCATCGGTCAGCTGTTGGACAAGGATGCGGTAGCTGGCCATTTTTATGTCGCTCGCGTTCCACCTGCCAGTGACTTGCTGCGCGACCACATCAGAGTCGCCAAAGTAAAGGATACGTCGGGCGCTGATCTCTGTGGACAGCGCGAGGCTGTGGGTGAGTGCTTCGTACTCCGCCAAGTTGTTCGATACGGCGAAGTGGATCTGCAAGACGTACTGTAGTCGGTTGCCCGTTGGGGAGGGGAGGGCAATGTCGGCTCTGAGGCCGGTGCGCATCTTTGATCTGTCAAAGTGCATGCGCCAATGGGTGGAGCCTGGAGGCAGCAGCAGGTACTCCGTTTCTACCCAGTCGACGAGGAAATCTGCCAAGGCCTGGGACTTGACGGCTTTGCACGACTCGTAGGTGATTTGGTGGTCGGCCACCTGGATGGCCCACTTGGTGATTCCGCCGGACACGTCCTTGTTGCCCATGATCTCTCCGAGGGGATAGCTGCTCACCACCATGATCAGTTGCTCCTGGAAGTAGGGCTTGAGCTTCCGACCCACCAGGAACATGCCGTAGCACATCTTCTAGTAGCGCAGGAAGTTTTTCTTGGAGGCGTACATCTACTCGGTCAGATAGTAGAGCGGTCATTGGAGCGGTTGGGCTCGGTTCGACTCTGAGCGCTCAACGGCCATGACGATGCTCACCACACGCCTGGTGGCGCCGATGTAGAGCAGCATCAGCTTCTTGGCCACTGGCACAGCCAGCAATGGCGAAGTGGTTAGCGCGTGCTTGAGGTCGCGCAGTGCCTCGTCTGCGTGATCGCGCCAAACAAAGTTGTCCGCCTTTTTGAGCACACGATAGAGGGGGAGGGCCTTTTCTCCTAGACAACTAATGAAGCGGCTAAGTGAGGGAGGCCATCATTGATCTTCTAGACGTCAGCCAGGTTGGTTGACCGAGGCATCCGCTCGATGGCCCGGATCTTCTCCGGACTGGCCGACTGGGACGCCGAACACGCAGTTCTCTGGGTTTAGCCAGATATCGAACTTGTGCAGGCTCGCGAACGTCTCTTTGAGATTGTCCAGGAGGGTGTGACTTTCTTTGGTCTTGACCACAACGTCGTGTTGGAATTATGCCCTAGAGGCAATAATAAATATAGTTATTATTATAATTCCTGTATCAAGATAATCGTTTATTATCCATGCTATAATTGTATTGAATAAAGACTTATATACATGTGTGGATACATAGACAAAACACTGTCCCTAGCAAGCTTCTAGTTGGCTAGCCAGTTGATCAAAGATAGTCAGGGTCTTCTGATAATGAACAAGTGTTGTTGCTTGATAACTGGATCACGTCATTAGGAGAATCACGTGAGGGACTAGACCCAAACTAATAGACATAGCATGTTGATCGTGTCATTTTGTTGCTACTGTTTTCTGCGTGTCAAGTATTTGTTCCTATGACCATGAGATCATATAACTCACTGACACCGGAGGAATGCTTTGTGTGTATCAAACGTCGCAACGTAACTGGGTGATTATAAAGATGCTCTACAGGTATCTCCAAAGGTGTTCGTTGAGTTAGTATGGATCGAGACTGGGATTTGTCACTCCGTGTGACGGATAGGTATCTCGGGGCCCACTCGGTAATACAACATCACACACAAGCCTTGCAAGAAAAGTGACTTAGTGTAAGTTGTGGGATCTTGTATTACGGAACGAGTAAAGAGAGTTGCCGGTAAACGAGGTTGAAATAGGTATGCGGATACCGACGATCGAATCTCGGGCAAGTAACATACCGAAGGACAAAGGGAATGACTTACGGGATTATATGAATCCTTGGCACTGAGGTTCAAACGATAAGATCTTCGTATAATATGTGCGATCCAATATGGGCATCCAGGTCCCGCTATTGGATATTGACCGAGGAGTCTCTCGGGTCATGTCTTCATAGTTCTCGAACCCGCATGGTCTGCACACTTAAGGTTCGACGTTGTTTTATGCGTATTTGAGTTATATGGTTGGTTACCGAATGTTTTTCAAAGTCCAGGATGAGATCATGGACGTCACGAGGGTTTCTGGAATGGTTCGAAAACGAAGATTGATATATAGGATGACCTCATTTGATTACCGGAAGGATTTCGGAGTTACCGGGAATGTACCGGGAATGACGAATGGGTTCCGGGTGTTCACCGAGAGGGGGCAACTCATCCCGGGGAAGCCCATAGGCCTTGAGGGTGGCGCACCAGCCCTTAGTGGGCTGGTGGGACAGCCCAAGAAGGCCCTATGCGCCATAGGAAGAAAATCAAAGAGAAAAAAAAGAGGAGGTGGGAAAAAGGGGAAGGACTCCTCCTTCCAAACCTAGTTGGATTCGGTTTGGAAGGGGAGGACTCCCCCCCTTGGCTCAGCCGACCCCCTTGGGGCTCCTTGAGCCCCAAGGCAAGGCCCCCCCTCTCCCGCCTATATATACGGAGCTTTTAGGGCTGATTTGAGACAACTTTGCCATGGCAGCCCGACCAGATATCTCCACGATTTTACCTCTAGACCGCGTTTCTGCGGAGCTCGGGCGGAGCCCTGCTGAGATTAGATCACCACCAACCTCCGGAGCGCCATCTCGCTGCCGGAGAAATCATCTACCTCTCCGTCTCTCTTGTTGGATCAAGAAGGCCGAGATCATCGTCGAGCTGTACGTGTGCTGAATGCGGAGGTGCCGTCCGTTCGGCACTAGATCGTGGGACGGATCGCGGGACGGTTCGCGGGGCGGATCGAGGTACGTGAGGACGTTCCACTACATCAACCGCGTTTCTTAACGCTTCTGCTGTGCGATATACAAGGGTACGTAGATCGAATATCCCCTCTCGTAGATGGACATCACCATGATAGGTCTTCGTGCACGTAGGACAATTTTTGTTTCCCATGCGACGTTCCCCTACAGTGGCATCATGAGCTAGGTTCATGCGTAGATGTCTTCTCGAGTAGAACACAAAAGTTTTTGTGGGAGGTGATGTGCATTTTGCTGCCCTCCTTAGTATTTTTTTGATTCCGCGGTATTGTTGGATTGAAGCGGCTTGAACCGACATTACTCGTACGCTTACGAGAGACTGGTTTCATCGCTACGAGTAACCCCGTTGCTCAAAGATGACTGGCAAGTGTCAGTTTCTCCAACTTTAGTTGAATCGGTTTGACCGAGGAGGTCCTTGTAAGGTTAAATAGCAATTCATATATCTCCGTTGTGGTGTTTGCGTAAGTAAGATGCGATCCTACTAGATACCCATGGTCACCACGTAAAACATGCAACAACAAAATTAGAGGACGTCTAACTTATTTTTGCAGGGTATGCTTGTGATATGATATGGCCAACAATGTGATGCGATATATTGGATGTATGAGATGATCATGTTTTAATAGATAATATCGACTTGCACGTCGATGGTACGGCAACCGGCAGGAGCCATAGGGTTGTCTTTAAACTAACGTTTGTGCTTGCAGATGCGTTTACTATTTTGCTAGGATGTAGCTTTAGTAGTAATAGCATGAATAGCACGACAACCCCGATGGAGACACATTGATGGAGATCATGGTGTGGCGCCGGTGACAAGAAGATCGTGCCGGTGCTTTGGTTATGGAGATCAAGGAGCACGTGATGATGGCCATATCATGTCACTTATGAATTGCATGTGATGTTAATCCTTTTATGCACCTTATTTTGCTTAGAACGACGGCAGCATTATGAGGTGATCTCTCACTAAAATTTCAAGACGAAATTGTGTTCTCCCCGACTGTGCACCGTTGCTACAGTTTGTCGTTTCGAGACACCACGTGATGATCGGGTGTGACAGACTCAACGTTCACATACAACGGGTGCAAAACAGTTGCACACGTGGAACACTCGGGTTAAGCTTGACGAGCCTAGCATGTGCACACATGGCCTCGGAACACATGAGACCGAAAGGTCGATCATGAATCATATAGATGATATGATTAGCATAGGGATGCTTACCACTGAAACTATACTCAACTCACGTGATGATCGGACTTGAGCTAGTGTAAGTGGATCATGAACCACTCAAATGACTAGAGAGATGTACTTTCTGAGTGGGAGTTTAGCAAGTAAATTGATTAAGTTAAACTCTAATTATCTTGAACATAGTCTAAGTCCAATTTGAATATATTTGTGTTATAGATCATGGCTCACGCGACAGTCACCCTGAATTTTAATACGTTCCTAGAGAAAGCTAAGTTGAAAGATGATGGAAGCAACTTTGTAGACTGGGCTCGTAATCTTAAGCTAATCTTACAAGATGGGAAGAAGGATTATGTCCTTAATGCTGCGCTAGGAGATGAACCACCCGCTACGGCTGACCAGGATGTTAAGAACGCTTGGTTAACACGTAAGGAGGACTACTCAGTAGTTCAATGTGCAGTCTTGTATGGCTTAGAACCGGGACTTCAACGTCGCTTTGAGTGTCATGGAGCATATGAGATGTTCCAGGAGTTGAAGTTTATCTTTCAGAAGAATGCTCGGATCGAGAGGTATGAGACCTCCGATAAATTCTATGCTTGCAAGATGGAGGAGAATTCGTCTGTCAGTGAACATGTGCTCAAAATGTCTGGGGTACTCAAACCGTCTAGCTGAGCTGGGGATTGAACTCCCGCAAGAGGCTATCACTGACAGAATCCTTCAATCATTGCCGCCAACCTATAAGGGCTTTGTGTTGAACTACAACATGCAAGGGATGAACAAGTCACCCGGCGAGTTGTTTGCGATGCTGAAAGTCGCAGAGTCTAAACTCCGTAAAGAGCATCAAGTGTTGATGGTGAATAAGACCACTAGTTTCAAGAGAAACGGCAAAGGCAAGAAGGGTAATTCAAAGAAGAGCGGCAAGCCTGTTGCCAATCCGACGAAGAAACCCAAAGCTAGACATAAGCCTGAAACAGAGTGCTACTATTGCAAGGGTATGAGTCACTCGAAGCGCAACTGCCCCAAGTATCTGGCTGATAAGATGGCGGCCAAAGAAAAATCAGGTATATTTGATATACATGTTATTGATGTGTACTTAACCGGCTCTCGTAGTAGTGCCTAGGTATTCGATACCGGTTCTGTTGCTCATATTTGCAACTCGAAATAGGAACTGCGGAATAGACGAAGGCTGGCGAAAGATGAAGTGACGATGCGCATAGGAAATGGTTCCAAGGTTGATGCAATCGCCGTCGGCACAGTTTCACTTCAGTTACCATCAGGATTAGTTATGAACTTGAATAATTGTTATTTGGTTCATGCGTTGAGCATGAATATTATATCTGGATCTTGTTTATTGCGAGACGGTTACTCTTTTAAGTCAGAGAATAATGGTTGTTCTATTTCTATGAGTAACATCTTTTATGGTCATGCACCCGATGTGAGAGGATTGTTCATATTGAATCTTGATAGTGATACACATATACATAACATTGAGACCAAAAGAGTTAGAGTTAACAATGATAGCGCCATATTTTTGTGGCACTGCCGCTTAGGTCATATTGGTCTAAAACGCATGAAGAAACTCCATGCCGATGGACTTTTGGAGTCACTTGACTTTGATTCACTTGACACGTGCGAACCATGCCTCATGGTCCAGATGACTAAAACTCCGTTCTCCGGAACAATGGAGCGTGCCAGTGACTTGTTGAAAATCATACATACCGATGTATGCGGTCCGATGAGCGTAGAGGCACGCGGCGGATATCGTTATTTTCTCACCTTCACTCACAATTTGAGTAGATATGGTTATGTCTACTTAATGAAGCACAAGTCTGAAACATTTGAAAAGTTCAAGCAATTTCAGAGTGAAGTTGAAAATCATCGTAACAAGAAGATCAAGTTCCTACGGCCTGATCGTGGGGGTGAATATCTGAGTTTCGAGTTTGGTGCTCACTTAAGACAATGTGGAATTGTTTCACAGTTGACACCGCCTGGAACACCACAGCGTAATGGTGTGTCCGAACATCGCAATCGTACTTTATTAGAGATGGTGCGATCTATGATGTCTCTTACCGATTTGCCGTTATCGTTTTGGGGTTATGCATTAGACACAGTTGCATTCACTTTAAATAGGGCACCATCAAAATCCGTTGAGACGACACCATACGAACTGTGGTATGGCAAAAGGCCAAAGTTGTCGTTTCTTAAAGTTTGGGGATGTGATGCTTATGTCAAAAAGCTTCAGCCGGAAAAGCTGGAACCCAAAGCGGAAAAGTGCATCTTCATAGGTTACCCAAAAGAGACAGTTGGGTACACCTTCTATCTCAAATCCGAGGGCAAAGTGTTTGTTGCTAAAAATGGAGCTTTTCTCGAGAAGGAGTTTCTCTCGAGAGAATTGAGTGGGAGGAAGATAGAACTTGATGAGGTTGTCGAACCTCTCATCCCTCTAGATGGTGGCGCGGGACAAGGGGAAACATTTGTCGTTGCGACGCCGGTTGAGGAGGAAGTTAATGATGATGATCATGAAACTCCAGTTCAAGTTCCTGTCGAACCACGTAGGTCGACGAGACCACGTGCTGCTCCAGAGTGGTACGGTAATCCAGTTTTGTCAATCATGTTGTTAGACAACAATGAACCTACAAATTATGAAGAAGCAATGGTGGGCCCAGATTCCAACAAATGGCTAGAGGCCATGAAGTCCGAGGTAGGATCCATGTATGAGAACAAAGTGTGGACTTTGGAAGTACTACCTGAGGGCAGCAAGGCTATTCAAAACAAATGGATCTTTAAGAAGAAGACGGATGCTGACGGCAATGTGACCGTTTATAAAGCTCGACTTGTGGCAAAGGGTTTTTCACAAGTTCAAGGAGTTGACTACGATGAGACATTCTCACCCGTAGCGATGCTTAAGTCCGTCAGAATCATGTTAGCAATACCTGCATTTTTCGATTACGAAATCTGGCAGATGGATGTCAAAACGGCGTTCCTTAACGGTTTCCTTAAGGAAGAGTTGTATATGATGCAACCCGAAGGTTTTGTCGATCCTAAGAATGCTAAGAAGGTGTCCAAGCTCCAGCGATCCATTTATGGGCTGGTGCAAGCATCTCGGAGTTGGAACAAACACTTTGATGAGGTGATCAAAGCATTTGGGTTTATACAAGTGGTTGGAGAATCTTGTATTTACAAGAAAGTGAGTGGGCGCTCTGTGGCGTTTCTAATATTATATGTGGATGAAATATTGTTGATTGGAAACAACGTAGAGTTTTTGGAGAGCATAAACGATTACTTGAATAAAAGTTTCTCTATGAAGGACCTAGGAGAAGCTGCTTACATTCTAGGCATTAAGATCTACAGGGATAGATCAAAACGCCTGATAGGACTTTCACAAAGCACATACCTTGATAAAGTTTTGAAGAGGTTCAAAATGGAACAGTCCAAGAAAGGGTTCTTGCCAGTTTTATAAGGTACGAGATTGAGTAAGACTCAATGCCTGGCAACTGATGAGGATAGAGAGCATATGAGCACCGTCCCCTATGCTTCAGCCATAGGTTCTATCATGTATGCAATGCTGTGCACTAGACCGGACGTTAGCCTGGCCATAAGTATGGCAGGCAGGTTCCAGAGTAATCCAGGAGTGGATCACTGGACGGCGGTCAAGAATATCCTGAAGTACCTGAAAAGGACTAAGGAGATGTTTCTCGTGTATGGAGGTGACGAAGAGCTCGCCGTAAAGGGTTACGTCGATGCAAGCTTTGACACAGATCCGGACGACTCTAAGTCGCAGACCGGATACGTATTTATTCTTAATGGGGGTGCGGTAAGCTGGTGCAGTTCCAAGCAAAGCGTCGTAGCAGATTCTACATGTGAAGCGGAGTACATGGCTGCCTCGGAGGCGGCTAAGGAGGGTGTTTGGATGAAGCAGTTCATGACGAATCTTGGAGTGGTGCCAAGCGCACTGAATCCAATAACCTTGTTCTGTGACAACACGGGTGCCATTGCCTTAGCAAAGGAACCACGGTTTCACAAGAAGACCAGACACATCAAACGATGCTTCAACCAGATCCGCGACTACGTCGAAGGGGAGGATGTAAATATATGCAAAGTGCACACAAATATGAATGTAGCAGACCCGCTGACTAAACCTCTTCCACGGGCAAAGCATGATCAACACCAGAACTGTATGGGTGTTAGATTTATTACAATGTAATTCGCATGATGATGTGAGGGCTAGATTATTGACTCTAGTGCAAGTGGAAGACTGTTGGAATTATTCCCTAGAGGCAATAATAAATATAGTTATTATTATAAGTCCTGTATCAAGATAATCATTTATTATCCATGCTATAATTGTATTGAATAAAGACTTATATACATGTGTGGATACATAGACAAAACACTGTCCCTAGCAAGCCTCTAGTTGGCTAGCCAGTTGATCAAAGATAGTCAGGGTCTTCTGATTATGAACAAGGTGTTGTTGCTTGATAACTGGATCACGTCATTAGGAGAATCACGTGATGGACTAGACCCAAACTAATAGACGTAGCATGTTGATCGTGTCATTTTGTTGCTACCGTTTTCTGCGTGTCAAGTATTTGTTCCTGTGACCATGAGATCATATAACTCACTGACACCGGAGGAATGAATTGTGTGTATCAAACGTCGCAACGTAACTGGGTGACTATAAAGATGCTCTACAGGTATCTCCAAAGGTGTTCATTGAGTTAGTATGGATCGAGACTGGGATTTGTCACTCCGTGTGACGGATAGGTATCTCGGGGCCCACTCGGTAATACAACATCACACACAAGTCTTCCAAGCAAAGTGACTTAGTGTAAGTTGCGGGATCTTGTATTACGAAACAAGTAAAGAGACTTGCCGGTAAACGAGGTTGAAATAGGTATGCGAATACTGACTATCGAATCTCGAGCAAGTAACATACCGAAGGACAAAGGGAATGACATACGGGATTATATGAATCCTTGGCACTGAGGTTCAAACGATAAGATCTTCGTAGAATATGTGGGATCCAATATGGGCATCCAGGTCCCGCTATTGGAAATTTACCGAGGAGTCACTCGGGTCATGTCTGCATAGTTCTCGAACCCGCAGGATCTGCACACTTAAGGTTCGACGTTGTTTTATGCGTATTTGAGTTATATGGTTGGTTACCGAATGTTGTTCGGAGTCCCAGATGAGATCACGGACGTCACGAGGGTTTCCGGAATGGTCCGGAAATGAATATTGATATATAGGATGACCTCATTTGATTACCGGAAGGATTTCGGAGTTACCGGGAATGTACCGGGAATGACGAATGGGTTCCGGGTGTTCACCGGGAGGGGGCAACCCACCCCGGGGAAGCCCATAGGCCTTGGGGCTGGCGCACCAGCCCTTAGTGGGCTGGTGGGACAGCCCAAGAAGGCCCTATGCGCCGTAGGAAGAAAATCAAAGAGGAAAAAAGAGGAGGTGGGAAAAAGGGGAAGGACTCCTCCTTCCAAACCTAGTTGGATTCGGTTTGGAAGGGGAGGACTCCCCCCCTTGGCTCGGCCGACCCCTTGGGGCTCCTTGAGCCCCAAGGCAAGGCCCCCCCTCTCCCACCTATATATACGGAGGTTTTTGGGCTGATTTGAGACAACTTTGCCACGGCAGCCCGACCACATATCTCCACGGTTTTACCTCTAGATCGCGTTTCTGCGGAGCTCGGGCGGAGCCCTGCTGAGATTAGATCACCCCCAACCTCCAGAGCGCCGTCACGCAGCTGGAGAACTCATCTACCTATCCGTCTCTCTTGTTGGATCAAGAAGGCTGAGATCATCGTCGAGCTGTATGTGTGCTGAACGCGGAGGTGCCGTCCGTTCGGCACTAGATCGTGGGACGGATCGCGGGGCGGATCGAGGGACGTGAGGACGTTCCAGTACATCAACCGCGTTTCTTAACGCTTCTGCTGTGCGATCTTCAAGGGTACGTAGATCGAATATCCCCTCTCGTAGATGGACATCACCATGATAGGTCTTCGTGCGCGTAGGAAATTTTTTGTTTCCCATGCGACGTTCCCCTACACGTCGTCCACGTAGACGTGTATGTTATGGCCAAGCTGGTTGTAGAGGCATCGCTGCATGCAGCGCTGGAACGTCGCGCTAGTGTTTTTCAGCCCGATAGCCATCGTGATATAGCAAACCGCCCCGAAGGGTGTTATGAAAGATGTTTTCATCCGACCGGAAGGATTAATCTTGATATGGTGGTAGCCTGAATAGGTGTCCAAGAAGTACAATAGCTCGTACCTGGCCGTCGAGTCGATCACTTGATTGATACGGGGTAGAGCAAATGGATCCTTGGGTCAAGCCTTGTTTAGGATCATGTAGTCGATACACACGCGCCAAGTCTTATTCTTCTTCGGCACCAGGACCAGGTTCGCCAACCAGTTCGGGTGGAAGACTTCCATGATGAAGCCAGCTGCTAGCAGCTGCACGATTTCTTCAGGGATGGTCTTTCGCTTCTCTTCGAAGAAGCGGTGCAACGGTTGATTGACTGGATTTGCATCCAGTTGGACGTGTAGGAAGTGCTCGGCGAACTTCCTCGGTACTCCCAACATGTCCTTCGGGGTCCTACTACGTCTTTAGCTTGCGTTGGTTTTCCCTTGAAGAGGAAAGGGTGATGCAGTGCAGTAGATAAGTATTTCTCTGAGTTTGTTGAGAACCAAGGTATCAATCCAGTAGGATAAACAAGCAAGACCCCAATCGTGGTACCTACACAAACAATCAAACTCTTGCGCCCAACGCTAAAAACGGGTTGTCAATCCCTTCTGAGTTATTTACAAGGATGAGATCTTATAGAGATAGATATAAAAGATTGCGGAAACAAAAGTAAATAAATTGTAGCAAGATAATTTTGGTACTTTTGGTTTATAGATCTGAAAGTATAATATGGAAAATAGACCGAGGGGGTATATGTTTCACTAGAGTCTTCTCTCATAAAGGAAAATAATACAGTGGGTGAACAAATTATTGTCGAGCAATTGATATAGAAGAGAATAATTATGAAGATACCCAATGGAATGATTACGTATATAGGCATCATGTCCGTGTCAAGTAGACTGAAATGATTCTGCATCTACTACTATTACTCCACACATCGACCGACTCCTGCCTGCATCTAGAGTATTAAGTTCATGAAGAACATAGTAACGAATTAAGTAAGATCACATGATGTAGAGGGATAAACTTAAGCAATATGATGAAAACCCCATCTTTTTATCCTCGTTGACAACAATACAATATGTGCCTCGCTACCCCTACTATGTCACTAGGTGAGGTCACCGTAAGATTGAACCCAAAACTAAGCACTTCTCCCATTGCAAGAATTACCCATCTAGGTGGCTAAACCAAACCAATAACTCGAAGATACTTGCTAAGATATGAAATCGTGCATATAAGAATTCAGAAGAGATTCAAATAATATTCATAGAAAATCTGAACATAAACTCACAATTCATCGGATCTCGACAAACACACCACAAAAGAGTATTACATCGAATACTCCATGAAGACCATGAAGAACATGGTATTGAAGATCAAAGAGAGAGAAGAAGCCATCTAGCTACTAGGTATGGACCCGTAGGTCTGTGGTTAACTACTCACGCATCATCCGAGGGGCAATGGAGTTGATGTAGATGCCCTCCGTGAGCAATTCCCTCTGCAGCAGATTACTGAAAAAGGCTCCCAGATTGGATCTCACGGGAACAGAGGCTCCTGGCGGCGGAAAATTATTTCCGTGGCTCTTTTTAGCGATGGGGGAATATTTGGGAATTTATAGGTCAAAGAATAGGGTTAGGAGGCTTGCAGGGGACCCCCAAGCCAGGGGGCGCGACCACCCCCTAGGGCGCGCCCTGCAGGATTCTGGCCTCCCGGCAAGTGCCCTGCCCCTTACTCCATGTCTCGTGGGTTTCTTCTAGTCCAAGAAAAATCATTCCGGAGATTTTGTTTCGTTTGGCATCCGTTTAATATTCCTTATCTGCAATACTCAAAAACATGGAAAAAATAGAAACTCGCACTAGGCTCTAGATTAATAGATTAGTCCCAAAAATAATGTAAAACAACATATTAAGTCATATAAAACATCCAAAGAAAATATAATAGCATGGAACAATAAAATATTATAGATATGTTGGAGACGTTTCAAGCATCCAGAAGCTTAATTCCTGCTCGTCCTCGAGTAGGTAAATGATAAAAACAGAATTTTTGATGTGGAATGATACCTAACATATTTATCCATGTAATATTCTCTATTGTGGCATGAATATTCAGATCCATAAGATTCGAAACAAAAGTCTAATATTTACATAAACACAACAATACTTCAAGCAAACCAATAAGGCAATTGCTTCTTTTCAAGATAACATGGTCTAAGAAAGTTATCCCTACAAAATCATATGGTGTGGCTATGCTCCATCTTCACCACACAAAGTATCTAAATTGTACACAACCCCGATGAAAATAAAGCAATTGTTTGACACTTTTTATGTTCTCAAAGCTTTTCAACTCTCACTCAATACATGAGCGTGAGCCACGGATATAGCACTATAGGTGGAATAGAGTATGGTGGAGGTTGCAAAAAAAGGAGAAGATAGTGTCACATCAAATAGGCATATCAACGAGCTATGGAGATGCCCATCAATAGATATCAATGCGAGTGAATTGGGATTTCCATGCAGCAAATGCACTAGAGTTATAAGTGTATGAAAGCTCAAAAAGGAAACTAAGTGGTTGTGCAAAATATGGAATTCCACTAGTTATATGAAAGTAACAAAATAGGCGACTCTCTATGAAGAACATGGTCCTACATTGAAGCACAAGTGTGGAAAAAGATAGTTGCATTGTCTCTTCTCTTTTTCTCTAAATTTTTTTTTCTTTCTTTGGTGGGCTTATTTGGCCTCTTTTTTTATGGGCTTCGCTGGCTCTTATATTTTTTTGTAAAGTCCAGAGACTCATCCCAACTTGTGAGGAAATGATAGCGTCCATCATCCTTTTCTCACACAGGACAATGCTCTAATAATGCAAATCATCACAATTTTATTTACTTACAGATCAAAGATTACAACTCGATATCCAGAACAAAATATGACTCTATAAGCAATATGGAAGTGATGGTGCATGTCATAAAAAATGGGACGGTGGTGTTGCATGGCAATATATCTCGGAATGTCTATGAAAATGTCATAATAGCTAGATATGGTGGCTGTTTTGAGGAAAATATATGGTGGCTGTTTTGAGGAAGGCTGGTTTAATGTACCGGCGAGAGTTGCGCGGTACTAGAGAGGATAACAAAGGTGGAAGTGTGAGAGTGCGTATAATCCATTGACTCAACATTAGTCATAAAGAACTCACCTACTTATTATAAAAGGCTATTAGTTATCGAAGCAAAGTATTAGACGAATGATCCTAGGGGAATGGTTGGTAGGAGCTAACCATCGCGCGATCCCGAGCCCCACACAAAGGTTGACAATCATTAAACAAATCATGCTCCCACTTCATCGCATAACGGTTCACCATACATGCATGATATGGGAATCAGAACCTTTAACACAAGTATTTCTTCTAATTCACAATTACTTACTAGCATGACTCTCATATTACCATCTTCATATCTCAAAACTATATGCAAGGAATCAAACTTCTCATCATATTCAATGCACTTAATACGAAAGTTTTTATCATATCCCTCTTGGATGCCTATTATATTAGGACTAAATTAATAACCTAAACCAATTACCATGCTGTTTAAATAAATCTCAAAATAATATAAGTGAAGTACGAGAGTTTAATAATTTCCATAAAACACCACACCGCCGTTCTCTAAAAGATATAAGTGAAGCATTAGAGCAACATTGCCTAGCTCAAAAGATATAAGTTAAGCACAAAGATTATTCTAATGAATTCATGATTCAGTGTCTCTCTCTCAAAAGATGTGTGCAGCAAGTATTATTGTGGAAAACTAAAAATTAAAGATGCATATCATACAAGACGCTCCAAGCAAAACAAATATCATGTGGTGAATAAAAATATGGCCTCAAGAAAATATACCGATGGATTGAAGACGGAAGAGGGGATGCCTTCCGGGGCATCCCCAAGCTTAGGCTATTCGGTATGCTTGAATATGGTTTGGTGTTCCTTGGGCACCGCCAAGCTTAGGCTCTTGCCACTCCTTATTCCGTAGTCCATCAAATCTTTACCCAAAACTTGAAAACTTCACAACACAAAACTCAACGGAAAATTCATGAGATCCGTTAGTATAAGAAAAATAAATCACCACTTTGGCTACTGTTGTGAACTCATTCTTTATTTATGTTGATCTAATATTTATTGTATTCCAACTACTCCATGGTTCATAGCCCCAAATACAACCCATAGATTCATCAAAATAAGCAAACAACACAAAGAAAAACAATCTGTTAAAAACAGAACAATCTATAGCAATCCGTTTACTTCAAATACCTATGTGACTCCAAAAATTCTGAACAATTAAGAACATATGTGCAGTATGTAAATCAATCTTGTGTACAAAATTCATATCAAAAGCACATTCCAGTGAGTTTACAAAATTCCTGGACTGAGAGCAAAAGTTTTTGTTTTTCAGCAAAATCAACTTGCAAAGACCGTAGACCCTCCGAAAGGTCTTACTTGGTTCAAACACTAATTAAAAAAAGAAAACACAGTTATTACAGAGCTAATAATGTGTGCAGCACTCAAAAATAGAAGCAAAAAAACAAAAGCATAAAAATAAAATTGCGTTGCCTTCCAACAAGCGCTATTGTTTAACGCCCTAAGCTAGGAATAACGATTTCAATGATGCTCGCATAAAGGTAAAGAACTGAAACATAAACAGAGCATCATGAAACACATGGAAAGTATATTTAAGTCTAACTCACTTCCTATGTATACGTATTTTGTGAGCAAACAAATTCTAGGAACAAGAGTCAATTAGCATAGGAAGGGAAAACAAGTATAACTTCAAAATTTCCAACACATAGAGAAGAAACTTGATATTATTGCAATATGTAAAAGAATATGTTCCAATCTCATAGTAATTCTCTGTAGCATCATGAATAAATTCAACAATATATCTATCGCATAAAGCATTATTTTCATGATCCACATGCATAAAAGTCTTACAATCTTCCAAGGTAGTGGGATTAACATTAACTAAAGTCATGACCTCTCCAAACCCACTTTTATCAAAAAAATCATAAGATTGAACACTCTCCAAATATGTGGGATTCTATTTACCTAAAGTTGAAACTCTTCCAAATCCACTTTAGATATCATATTCATCAAGAGTATTTAATAAATTATCAAGATCTTAAGAAGTATCATCACCCCAATCATAATCATTGCAATAAGTAGTGGTCATGGAAAACTCATCAAATATAGCATCCCCAAGATTGTGGGTTTGCATATCATTAGCACAATTGATATTAATAGAATTTATAGCAATATCATTGCAATCACACTTTTCATTCAAGGAAACATCGTGAATCACTTCATCACAATTTTCAGATTCACGAATCTCAAGCAAAACTTCATGTAGATAATCAAGTACAGTCAACTCACTACAAATTGGTTCATCATAATTTGGCCTTTTGAAAAGATTAGCAAGTAGATGAGGATCCATATCAATATATTTTTAGCAACCGAAGATGCAAGAAAATAGAACGCACATTGTAACACAAGTAGACAAAAAGAGATCAAGCGAGAAAAGAAGAATAAAACGGCAAATTTGTTAAGTGGGGAGAGGAAAACGAGAGGCAAAAGGCAAATAAAGTAAATGCAAGAGATGAGTTTGTGATGGGTACTTGGTAAGCTTCATCTTGCTATGTATCCCCCCCGGCAACGGCGCCAGAAATCCTTCTTGCTACCTCTTTTGCTTGCATTCGTTTTACCTTGAAGAGGAAATGGTGATGGAGCAAAGTATATAAGTATTTCGCTCAGTTTGTTGAGAACCAAGATATCAATCTAGTAGGAGGAACAAGCAAGGCCCCTATTGTTGCCGGTGATGCCGATGGCAGGGGTGTAGTCGGTCAACAATCCTCGAGCTTTGTCGAGCCGTTGTACTAGGGGGTATCGCACACCAAGGTGAAGCCTTTGGGAAATGGCTCCTCAAGGATGCGCGGCCCGAAGCATGGCGTGTCGGCAGTGCTTTCCTCCTCGGTGGCCTGGGATTCCGCGAGGTGCACTAGTCGAAAGAGGGTGTCCTGGTCGTCCAGCTGACGCGGGCCGACGCGCACCAAACGGAAGCGGATGTCGTGGTCGTCCAGCTGGCGTGTCGACAGTGCCTTCCTCCTCACGATGGCTGCTCCGTGCCGGTTGATGCGTGTCCTATCTAGCTGACTCCTTCACGCGGTTGTTGACAACCGACGGGCTACGGTCTCGTCGGTCGCGGTTGCCCGCGTGCCGGCTGTCTCAATGATGGTTGGCGTCGGCAGGCAAAGATGTCTGGTTCATTTCCCGTCGGCGAGGGTCGGTGGGGTCGTCATTTTTCCTCCAGCGAGAGCCAACTGGGTCACAGTACGACTCAACCGGCAGCTCCTGCTGGGTGTTGGCAGCCTCCACGAGGATGCGGATGCGCTCTTGCTACACCTCACGAGCTGTCCCCTCGAGCATTGCCAGCTCGCTCAGGGCGGCCTACGTGGCTCACATGTTCTTGACGAGGGTGTGGTAGATGGGGAGGCTGTCGTACAGCTCTGGCCAACGGAGTCGTCGCAGTGCCACACGTCCGACAACCGGCTAGGCCCGAGGGCTGCCGGCGTGAGGCTGTAGGCCGCGTTGAACTTGCTTCTTGTGGCCTCGAACTCGCGCTGGGTAGCCTACAACGCTTCCGCCTCACGGAGCAATTGCTGGAGTTGGTTGTCCAGCTCCTCGGTTGCGACCGCAGGGTCAACCACCACGGGGATGGGTGTGTGCAGTGTGTCCATCGCGGTGTGAAGCAGGGTCCGGTATCCAGATGGACCGCCGAGCGAGATAGCGGTCAACACCTCTACGCGGGTGTAGAGGTCATCAAGGTTGCCGAAGAGGTTGTTGTCGTCCGACGGCGGCGGTTCATCGTAGTTGAGCACCTTGGCAGGGTACTCGTTGGCGACGACCGCGACGTAGATGTGGTGCGAGCCAAAGGAGACGATGGAGCTATCGTCGATGAAGTACGCATTCTCGAAATGACGAGCGTTGTCGTTGACTTAGTCGAGCGCGCCGTAACGCATGACCAAGCCGTGTGCCACGCACTTGCCAGAAGGGTTGAAGGGTCCCGCCCAGAATGTTACTCCAAACGGTGTCATTGCCGGCCCCATGGTGGGTGCCAACCATCGTGGTATTTCCATGACAGATGCCAGGGGGTGGCTTAGATCATGGTTTAGAGCCGATGAGCATCGGCGGCGTCTGGGAACTGGTGTAGGCGCAAGACACATGACGCCGTTCTACCCAGGTTCGGGGCCCTTTGATGAGGTAAAACCCCTAGTCCTGCCGGTGTGACTATAGGTGATCAAAGTACAATGGTGATCCTCGAGCTGTTCGAGAGGGAGGAGTCGGATCTCTCGCTACCTGCCTCACTGCCTTTGTGGTGTTCTACGTGGGGGTTATTTGTATTGAGTTTTGTCTGCTCTCTCTCAGGGGGCTGGAATGTGTCTTTAGAGTCTAGCCGTAAGTGTACAGTAGTAGGGTAAAAGAGGGGGCGGGGCCCGGCTGTCAGCCACTCTGGCTAGCCGATGGGCCCACCGGTTGTTGAGTCTTCTCTGTCGAGGGGCCCGCTGACCGAGTGCGACAATGGTCGGCTCACGAGCCGTCAGTGAGTGGGGAGGGGTAAGCATGGCTACAGGGCCGTCTCGCTCGGTCAGCCTCGGGGGTGACGGGGCCCTCGTAGCCTCGCTCACTATTACATCATGTGGCCCGTGGCCACACTGAGTGTGTCAGCGCGCACTATGGCCACGAGCGCCTGTGCATCACGAATCGGGTCTTGTCATCGTACGCTAGTACGGATTAATGGGACTGGGGCTGACCAACTGCGTGTCGTTAGTCGGACCAGGGGGCCAGTCAGACAGGCCGGCTGCCGCCAGCCGGCCAACAATGTGATAACTGGATGGGCCAGCTGCCGCCAGCCAGCCAACAACGTGATGACTGTACGTGTCGGCTGCCGCCAGCCAAACCAGGGGGCCAGCCGGCCCTCAAATGTCTTGGAGAAGGGTTTCCCCCGCTTTGGCATACCCCGTCAAGCAGGCAGAGCACATTATCTGAATTGTGGCCGTCTTGAACTAATCGACAACGAGCAGTAGTAGTAGGCTACTAGCCTAGCGAGTAGCCAAGGGACAGTCAACGAATGAAACTTCTTGACAAGACGACAACGACAATGATGCCAACTAATGGAAAGAAAACTTCATCGACAAGTGAATCCATGTACTCAAGAAGACCTTTGACTTTTTCTATGCCTCAACTACCATATTGGTTGGCAATGGTGCCACAACCACATTTCTAGGAATCCTCGTGGCTTCTTGGGCGGAAGCCTATGGACATTGCTCCCATCATCTATGAGGCCTTGACGAGAAAGAGTTGGAAAGTAAGAGAGGCCTTCAATGGACAAGCTTGTATACCGAAAATCAACCGTGACATTGTCGTCTCCGGGGCACAGATCGATCAATTAAAAAATCTACTCAACGTCCATCGCTTACAAGGCCCATTTCCGAAGGTTGATGAGTTCCCCAATGAACTTCATGGTTTGGAAAGCTTGGACGTCACCCAAGGTTAATTTTTTTTCTTGGTTGGCCATTTAAGACCATATTTGGACAGCGGACTGTGGTATTTCTCACTTATGCAAAAGGAAAAATGAGACGGGCATGCACTTCTTCCTCAAATGCTGCTACACTCGCTATGGAATGCGATTATCCATGAGTTTGGCCTAATACACTTGGACACTTCCTCCTGGTGCTTAGTGGGCTCCGTTATGGTGTGGTGGGATAGGCGAACAACCCTACATAAATCCAACAGATGAGTTGACCTCCCTTAAAATGCTTGCCTTGGACAATTTAAAACAAATGGAACACTCGCGTCTTCTGACACAAGTGTGTGCCACCGTCGATCCTTCTCGAAGCAATCATCAATCAAGTCAAGCTTTGAGTTATTGCAGGTGCTTAGAAACTAGAACATATTATTTTGTGCGAGTATTTGTCATACCGTGTGTATGGGTTTTCTTGTAACACTTTAATTTTTTTATTTAATGGACAACGTAAATCTTTTGTCTCTGTTTTGAACAAAATAAATGAACTGAACTGATAAAGCATTGTAAGGGAGGTCATAGCCGTCGCCCCTCTCCCGTCGTGTCAGCTCCAAAATTAATAGTCTAACACGTCTATAGCTATGAAGGAGTTTTCATTGCAAGTGGAACGAAGTTGCTCTCGTAAATGGAACCAAGTTGCTCTCGCAAATGACGCGTTCAAATACAACTATATTTTATGTTCGGTAAGGATAATAAAAAGAAAATAATAGCGCGAACCAAACTATGGTTAGATGGTTAGAGAGACCGGGGTATCCTCAGCTCACCAAGGTTCAATTCTTGATGCTCACATTTATTTCTGAATTTATTTTAGAATTTCGGTGATGCGCATTCAGTGAAAGGATATGATATGCGTGTGTGAGTTTATAAAGATGAGCGTATGTGTGCATATATGAATGTTTGCGTCTGTACAATGTTAAAAAAGAAAAGAAAAATGATAGCGTTTAGCCCTCTCGTCACTCCCACCAAACTGCTTGTCTATTTTTAACCTTAGAGCATCCCCAACAAGTCCCATTTAAAACTTGAATTTATGGGATGTTTGAATAATTTAGTGAGGTTCACAGGCTAACTGTTTTCGCACGTTCCATCAAATTTTCCACTATATTCATACTTTTCCTATTTTACTTTGTGCATCTCACTCATATGATGGTGTGGTATACTATGGCGGTGGCAGCGATGCGCGGGCACTGGTGGAAAAGGGAAAACGATAGTGGTCGGCAGTCGCAGATGAGCTAGCATCAGCGACTGCAAAGATGGTGGTGGTGCGGTGATGGTCGATGGCGATAGTGATGCCATGGTGGTTATTCGCGGCGACGAGGATGGTGGCAGCACACTGGTAATTTGCGGTGGCGGCAAGGTGGGTATTGGCACCGGTGTGGTGCACTCCTCTGGCGACGTGCTGACGTGAAAATTATACGGAAATGGGCACCTTCCCTGTATGGAGGGGGAGTTGGGCTGATTATACCGGGTTCCAAAAGAAAACTATTTTTACGGGACTTGAAGTTTTTGCTCGTGAACACAAATGCTTCCTCGTGAACAAAAAAATAAATAAAATCAAAAAATTATGAATTTATTTTGTTGTAAACTTTGACAAATGTTTTGTATGCTTGCAAAATTTCAGATCGAAATAACATTCGTGGAAGTCGTGGCGAAAAAAGAAAAATCAGCAGTCCAAAAAGGAAGTCGGGGCAAGTAAAATTGATACTCCAAAAATGCTAGTTTTGAATACATTTTGGACTCCTGACTCTCTTTTTTTTTCCACGACTTGCATGAATGTTATTTCTTGCCGAATTTTGGTATGCATGTAAAACATTTGTCTAATTTTATCACAAAAGAAATTCAATTTTTTAAATGTTTTTACTAGTTTTTTATTTTACTGTTCACGATGGAGTATTTGAGCTCAGAAGTAGAATAGGACTTCAAGGGCCCGACCATATCCAAACCCCAAACAACAAATGGCCAGACAAGCGGAATGGTCTTCGAGGCAGACGTGGTCTTATGAGAGAAGTTAGAATAGAATTGGCAACCTTCGTAGTGATCAACAATATCTTTGGCCATCTCATTAGCGCGCGTCCAGAAGAACCCAGCTTAGTATGCTTTGAAAACAATAGTCCAAGAGGACGCATGATGGCCACAGGTCCCCGAGTGGATTTCTTCCAGGATCAGTTGGCCCTCCTCAGGGGAGATGCACCGTTGAGCAATGCCGGTAATGCTTTCTTTGTACAACTGATCGCCTATCATAATAAAATCCTTCGATCTACGGACAACCTGCTTAGCTTCAGCTTCGTCTTCAAGGAGTTCTCTTCGCAGGATGTATGCAATGTATGGTACTGTCCACTCGGGTGTGATCACGAGGATTTCCATAACTAAATCAACCACTACTGGGACGACAATCTCACTCGGATTGGAGGTGCTCATTGGTTGTGGGGGCTCTTCAGTGAAAGGAGTATGTAAATGCTCCAGGAACACATTGCTGGGGAACGGTTTCCGAGTGGATCCAATCTTGGCCAGTTCATGAGTTCCTCGGTTTTTCAGTCGGGGAACATGATGGAGCTCCTCACCTTTAAACTTCTTCTCAAGTTTCCTTATTGCATTGCAGTATCCAGTCATAGCGGCGTTCCTAACATCCCATTCCTTCATCACTTGATTGACCACCAAATCTGAGTCGCCATATACAATCAGGCGTCGGACACCGAGTGAGATGGTGGTACGCCGCCCGTAGAGGAGGATTTCATATTCAGTCTCATTGTTGGAGAAATCAAAATGAATTTGGAGAACATAGCTGAGCTTGTCACCTTTTGGGGACACCAATACCACACCAGCACCAGATCCATTCAACATTTTGGAGCCATCGAAGAACATAGTCCAGTGTGCTGAGTGAATTTGAGCCGGCTGCTATTGTTCCACCCACTCGGCCATGGAATCAGCAAGGGCGTGAGGTCTGATAACTTTCTTTGCTTCAAATTTGATGTCAAAATATAATAGCTCAATGGCCCATTTAGCCACACGACCCGATGCGTCTTGATTGTGAAGGATCTCTGACAGTGGAGCATCCCTGACGACTGATATAGAATGATACTGAAAGTAATGTGCGACCTTCTTCGCTGACAAGTATATTCCATACAGTAGCTTTTGGTAATGGGGATACCTTTCTTTCGAAGGGGTCAATACTTCAGAAATGTAATAGACTGGGCGCTGGACCTTGTAGTCTTTGCCTTCTTCTTCTCGCTCGACGGTCAGAACCGTCCTGACAACTTGATTGGTAGCTGCAATGTATAAGATGAGGGGTTCTTTGTTGTGCGGAGCAGCAAGCACCGGTTGGGTAGAAAGCAGGGGTTTGAATTTGACAAACGCTGCTTTTGCCTCGTCATTCCACTCGAACACATCTCACTTTTTCACTAGTTGGTATAAAGGCAATGCCTTCTCATTGAGGTGAGAGTTGAACCGAGTCAATGCTGCCAGACAGCCTGTGAGTTTCTGGACATCGTGCTCCAGCATAGGGCTTTGCATCCGGACGATGACGCCGATCTTCTCGGGGTTAACATCAATCCCACGTTTGGAAACGAGGAAACTGAGTAACTTATCACCAGGGAATCCGAAGGTGCACTTAGGTGGGTTAAGCTTGATGTCATACTTCCTCAGGTTGGCGAATGTCTGTTCTAGGTTAGTCAACAGGTTGGAACCTTCGCGTGACATGAACACAATATCATCCATGTATGCTTCGATGTTTCGACTGATCTGATCAAGCAGACACTTCTGGATCATATGCATGAAAGTGGTGCCGGCATTCTTCAGACCAAAAGGCATGGTGATATAAAAGAAACACCCGAAAGGGGTGATGAAGGCCGTTTTGATTTCATCTGGGCTAAACAGACGGATCTGATGGTAACCAGAATAAGAATCAAGAAAAGATAAGCACTCACACCCCGCAGACGAATCAACAATTTGATCAATGTGGGGGAGCGGAAAGTGATCTTTCGGGCAGACCTTATTGATGTTCTTGAAATCGATACACATGCAAAGAGACTTGTCCTTCTTGGGGACCATGACGACATCCGCGAGCCACCCGGAGTTCAGCCAGTTCCCTGGGTAAACCTCCCGTATGAACTTTGCCTCCAAGAGTCGCGCCACCTCCTGGCTGATTTCTTTTCGTGTTTTTGATGCGGACCGGTGCAAATACTCTCTGACAGGCTTTGCCTTCGGATCCACTCTCAATCGGTGCTCAGCCAGTTCCCTCGGTACACCCGGCATGTCAGCAGGCTTCCACGCAAAAATGTCCCAGTTCTCACAGAGGAACTGGATGAGCTCGACTTCCTATTTGCTATTGAGTGTTGTGGATATGTTGGTGGGAGAAGCATTGAGATCCGTCGGGTGGGTGTTCGATGGTTTGACTTCGCCTGCCGACTAAAAAGCGTACTCAGAAGCGGGCTTCTTGGAGCGCATTAGGTCGACAGGGTTGGCATTCTTCCGGTATTCTTCCAGTTCGACCATAGCCATCTGTTGATCAGCAATTTTAGAGCCTTGTTGCAAGCACTCTTCGACTCTTTGTCTATTACGTGAGACTATGATGACTCCCTTGTGTCCTGGCATCTTCATCTTCAGATACACGTAACATGGTTGGGCCATGAAATGAGCATAGGCACTTTGGAAATCAACCACCTTGAATGTCAACTTCTCTTTGCGAAAGTTTTTATCAGAACCTAACACAACATCAAATGCAATCTGGCCGAGTGACTTGGCCTTCTTTCTGGGATTGACTCCATGAAACTGAATGTTGCTCTCGCTGAGTCGGGACATCGGAATGCCCATCCCCTTGAGAGTTTCTGCATACAATATATTAAGCCCGCTTTCTCCATCCATCAGGACCTTGCGAAGCCGAACACCCACCACAACTGGATCAACCACCAGAGCGTGTCGACCAGGAGTAGGGACATGAGCTGAGTGATCCGACTGATCAAACAGTATGGCGGTCTGCGACCACATGAGGTATGTGGTGCTGGAGCCATGTTGACTTCTCTGTTGATGACCTTCAGTAGACTTCTGCTCTCTACGTCAGCAAAAATCATCAGAGTTGCTTGAACTTTTTGTGAAATAATCTTTTTCTTCATCATTCTCCTTTTCAGGACCCTTTCCACTCGACTGATCTAATTTACACTGTTGGATCAACAGTCTGCACTGACGAGTGGTGTGCTTAGGCTATATCAGATTGTCGTCTTCGTCTTTCTTCATGTGGAGCACACACGGCTGATCCAGAACGTCTAAGTGACCCTTGGACTTCTTGGGGGGAACTGTTGTTTGGATTTTTCCTTGAATTTTCCTTTTGTCGCTAGGGCGGATACTTCTGATGGAGTGGAACCATCAGCCTTGCGCTTCTGCTTCCGATTGGAATTGCCGCCAGCACCGTTGTCGACTCCTTTCCCTTTACTGTTGTGGATGCGGTCTTCCACTTCGCTGTTGGCTATCGGGAAGCAATCTCCATCACCTTGCTCATGGACATGTCGCGTGTATGACTGAACTTCAAGTAGAGCTCTCTATACCTGACGCCAACTTTGAAGGAACATACTGCATGGTGCTCAGGAACATTCTCAATCGTGTGATGAAAGGTGGTCCATCGTTGAATGTAATCTCTCGAAGACTCATTTGACTTCTGAATGCAAAGCTGCAGCTTGGACAGACCGGCTGGACGCTTGCACGTGCCTTTGAATGTTTTGATGAACACTCGGGTGAGATCTTCCTAGCAGTAGATGCCAGAAGGAGCCAACTGATTCAGCAACACCCTCCTCGAACCATCCAACATCAAAGGCAAATGTTTCATGGTGACAATGTCATTGCCTCTGCCAATCTGCACAGCCACTCGGTAGTCGTCAAGCCATGTTTCAGGCTTGGATTCTCCTGTGAACTTACTAATTCCAGCTGCCAACCTGAAGTTAGGCTGAATATCAGTAGAACGGATTGCTCTACTGAATCACTCGGGACCGGAAACTATGATACCACTTCAACTCGGACGATCTCTGCCGAAACCATCTATGTGAGCTCTACCGTTGTCAATCCTCCTCTCGGCAAGTACATTTCTCGCATCAAATCCAGGATTCCGCTCATCATTGAACGGGAGCCTGTCGTCGTAATGCTGGGAAAAGTAGGTAACACTCCTCGGAGGAGAATGCACCCGACGAATGGCATCACAGTGATAACGGGGAACGAACTGGTTTCTCCCCTGGTCTTTGTGTTGATTCTCTCAGTAACCCCCGTCTCGACGACGCCGAGAGACCCTGGACTGTAAACTGAATGGACTTTATCTGCTGTGGGTGAATTACTGTGCAACCTATTGAGCGACTGCGATACAGTTGAGTTTTTTTTGCTGCGCTGCATGAAGCAAATTACGAATCTGCTCCAAGCCACTACCAACCTCTAAATCTGATGGCTGAATAGAATCTTCTATCTTAGCGGCGGGTGCAACATTTAGTACCGGAGTACGATATACCTCAATGTTGTCATGTCTTCCACTCGAGAAGAGCTCTTGCTGACGCCAACTAGAAGTTGGAGGACGACGACGGCCGTGTCTAGTCGACGATTCGCCGACCTCGTGCTTGCCACAACCGAACCCGGGTGGGCTTTCCGCAGAACCCGCTAGGAAGACCTTCACTGCTGGATTGCAGCTCTCCAACTCGGAAGGAACATCAGATTGATATGATGCCGAGTGGATTAGGTTCCGAAGAGGTTCAGTAGGTCTATGGCAGCAACCTGCGGAGACGACGGACATGACTCCTGGCGAGCAACTGCGTGCTTAACCCATTGCTGGAGTCGTGAGCGACCGAATCGCTTGTGATGATGAACAGCGGAGTGAAGGGTAGACAAAAGAGTCGACGGCTGCCAAAGTAGTACGCATAAGGAGCTTGCACAGAAGTGTGTTGCTCCGTGGATCGGGAGAGCCTCGATGTCGAGAGGTGCCTCGTGAAGCCATGCCATGTCATCGACGACGAAGATGAGCGCGCTAAAATGGATCTCGCCGCCCAAGAACGAATCGCAGCTAGAAGACATGATGGAGAGTGAAGATTGCAAACTTGTCGGAAGTCGCTTAGACGCCTGCCCAAGGTGGGCACCAACTGTCATGGGAATGCACCTGACAGAAGAGTTGTAGGGTACGAATAGAGAGGGCAGAGTCCTAGCTACAGCAAGTTTGTACGCAAGATGTATGATTAGAGGCACCTCTCGTAGAGGTAGCAACCCTACGTATCAGTGCTCAAGATCTGTTGTAGAACGGAAAGTGTGTTACAGGGGGTGATAACCCTTGTGCCGGAGGGGAGGGGTGGCTTATATAGAGTGTGCTACCCTTCATCACGGCCCCAGCATCTAAGGGCTCGATCAATAGAGTTTAAAGGTGTACGTTACTGATAATGTATGTATATAATTAATGCTATTCGTGATCATCAGTCGAACGCTTGCCCGTTGGCCTCCCTGGAGGTGGCTTCTGGTCTTCTGTGTCAAATGGTGTCTTCCGAGTGGAAGTTGATTGCCGAGTGAAGGGGAATGTCTTCCAGGTGACTTCTTACCGAGTGAATTTTTAGATGCCACGGCTATCCAGTCAGAATCTTCTTTGTGACCTCCCAGCTAATAGTGAGGTACCCTTAGGTAGGACAATTAGGTCACGCATGTGACCCTTCCCTAGGTACATATCCCCATCAGGTGTTGCATGCATAATCACTCTATGTTAACCATCACCATTTGTATGATGCTTGTTGCCTCCACGTGTGAGTGTTCCCCTAGGTCTTGAGGATAGGGATGAACCCTAGCGTGTAATAGACCGTTTGATACTATTATTTAATATCATATTTACATGTTTATCTTAATAATCTTCTTTATGTTTGTCACACCCTGTTTTTTCTATCACTTGTCTCTATTGTTAAATTCAGAGCTTGTTAAAACTTTTTCAAAACTAATGTTATGAGTGCCATGATTGACATTGTATGCTTGTATGCTTGATCATGTGAGGATTAAAACCCTTAATACTTTTGGTATTATACTGATTTCCAAAAACCCTTGCTTATTTCTGATCAAGGTAAAACCTACCTTAAGTTGCACTACATGTCCTTGACAGCAAGCAGTGCTTCTACTCATATTGGTAATCTGATTTTAACCTATCTTTTTATTTCAAAACCACAGAAATAATTACTTTTGTGATTATTTTCCTAATTAATTAACATGTCCATTTCTAAAGCCAGAATTGGTATTCCAACAAGGAAAAATACTTATCTGCTTTAGAAAAATCTGATTAAATTTTGAGATGATTAGAACGACATATATTTTCCATACATAGGAAACCCCATTTTATATTATATTTATTGAATAAAACTACGAAAGCTATTTCTGTCTGTTTTGGCATTTTGAAATATTTCCGAAGGAAATATTCTCAATAAATTCCTAGAAAATTCCAGTGATATCCCTAAGCCTTGTTTGTTGTCCACATAAAGCTTCACCTTGATCAAAGGTGAATAAGGACCCCAAATAACACAAAAACCCTCCTGTCCAAAATTAAGTTAGAGCAACTCTACATAGTAAAGTTTGTCCAATGATGCTAAAACTTTGCAGGAGTGCCTAATACCTCAAATGAGGGTTCCACACCAAAAATGGGATTTGTGGGACTTAGTTTTCCAACTCTCCCTTTGGAAGGAACAAATCTGGTCATATTGGAGTATTTTTATGTTTACAAAGCTAAACTTTTCCTTTAAAGCTCAAATTTGGTGAAACTCCATGGTTACCACCAAACCCAAACCTGTTAAGTTGCAGCACTAGTGGTGGGGTGCAACTCCCTTAAGCCAATGTCGAACACCTTCTGACAGATAGGAAAAAGCCACCTTAGCCACAGCTAAACCAAACCCCTTTGCTTCAAACTCATAGATTAAGTGGCCAGCACCTGTGTCTAACCCCAGTCAACTAGCCCCTCACTGGTTCAAAGTGGAAAGGCCAAAACCCCCAATTTAGATCTCAGTTCATGACTGACAGCACCAGTATTTCTTGCCTCCCTTGACCAGCCAAAGCTCCCACAAGAACCAAACGGCTAGCCACACCCCCAGCCAGTGCCGGGACATGCTAGACACGTCCAAAGTGCCTCACAGCACCAACATGCCGTGGCATGCCAAAACTGCGCTCTGAGCCCTCTATAGGGAGTCACCGAGGTGGGAGCGACGCCCTCGGCCAGTTCCAGCCTCCACTGAGATGTCCAACCTCTTCCCAGACAACCCTTCTGCATCGAGCAAGCCTCAGGGCCCCTCCTCTCCCGCGCTAGAGCTGGCGTGACTCGTGCCCGCCCGCACCAGAACCGACCAAGGTTGCGCGACCACGAATGCTCGACTCCCCCCTCTCTCTCTCTCTGCTGCAGATGGTTCGGGTAGTCCAAAACCACGTCCCGAGACCGTGGTTTCGACCCCAGCCTCTCTCTGCAACCCCATGCGCGCCACGGTGAGTCACCGGCGCTCCTGAATCCGCTCACCGTCGTCGGCATATAAATAGCCCTTCCCCCCGTTCCAGCACCCCTCAGATAGCTTCACCACGATCACTAGTACATCCCTAGCCACCCCAGCAAACCAGCAGAGCCCCGGTGCTCGAGATCGACCGAGGCCCCTCCGCCTCGGAGCTCCGGTCGATCTTCGGCTACGCGACGGCTCCTGCGCCCCTCGACCCACCAAACTAACCCTCTCGATCCGAGGAAGCTTTCCCCCAACTCGCCCGAGCTTTTCCGTGTCTCTAGCCACCCCCTCGACCACCTCCCGAAACTCCTCCGCCACGGCCTCCTCATCGCCGGCGAACCCCTGCCTCTCCGTCGTTGTTCCGACCACCAGCACGTAGGTGACAGTAAGGCGAGCCCATTCAAGTGCTCGTTGGGGCACGAGCGCGTCGGCAACCTCGTCGGCGTCCTCCTCCTCCTCTCTGGCCAGAGGTAGGAGACGACCCCGGCAGTTGTGCCCCACCTGTTGGTGGCCGAGCCTCCTCCCCCGCGCTGTCCTCGGCCGCTGACCGCAGGGCCCCACGCGTCAGGTTCAAACCTAACGGCGCGCGTGCCCGGGTAGGCTGTTGGCTGGCCATGGGGCAGCCCAGCTCTGGGCCGAGCCAGGCCAGGAGTTAGTCGGTTTTTCTTTCATTTTTTAAACCCTCGTTTCTAAGATTTTTATAAAAACATTTAACCAGTGTAAAAATATGATTCTTCCACTCTTATTCTTCTAAAAATATGTAGTATTTAATAATAAGTTTGGAAGAATTTCCCAACAACTATTCTATTTTATATTAATAAAAAGGACTAGAGTGAAATAGTTTTGCTTCTGTTTGGTTGATTTCAAAAATATTCCTTCAAGGAAAACTAAGGCAAATATTTTTAAAATGATACCTTAGATTTATCAGTAATAAAGAACATTTTTAAAATCACTTTGTGGACTGTTTCTGTGTGAGCTATTTCTTATTTCCTGTTTTATCGATGATAGAAAACCCGTGTGACGAGGGAATCGGAGCGGAAGAACTCGAAGACCCCGAATACTTAGTTTACCAAGGGAAGCAGCCCTTTGACCATGACTGAGTATATGTTACTTTGCATGTTAAAATAGCAAGTGTTCCGGTTGCATATGATCATACGTGCCGGTAATCATTTGATATGATTTTACCGAAGGCTCCCCCGGAGCACTTGCATTGAGCTTGACCCTACCCCTTGAGGGTACTGCTAGTACCATGTTGACAAGTAAAGATAGAAGTAGTTGTATCATGAGCATGTTGTTGACATAAAGCAAGAGTTTACTAAAACCCCGTCGGTTGCCACTAATGCCTGAGGGTGATGATGAGATAGGTGGTCACTTTTGGTGAAGTGATGCTCCCGGTATTTGTGTGAGTATGGTTTCGGAAATGGGAATAGATTTATGATGTGTCGACCGTCCCAACCTTACCAGTATGACCACGTTACCCCTCGTGGGACGGGTCTATGTTAATTACTCTGGTCGGTGCTAGCAAAGAGCCATATTACTAGTGGCAGGAGTGATCTGTGGTCACTCTCGTGATGGGGTCTTGCCGGGTAGGACGACTATGGCATTTTTATGAGTTCCAGTCACACCGTTGGTCCCCGCATGGTTGGTACTGTCCAGAGTTGGTTCTCATAAGACATACAACATGTGGGCTGGGTACCAATCGAGTGGACCTCTTTGTCTAGTATCGTCAGCGGAAAGGCATTGATCTGGTACTTACCTCGGGTATGTGATATACCGGGAGTCGTGGATGACACGGAAGCTTCCCGGATCTCGTGGGTCCAGCGTACTACCTCTGCAGAATGTAAACTATTCGAATACCCGTGTCCATGGTCAAGGACAGTTGGGTAATCCCGCTTAAACTACGTCCAGTTATTTCCGCATAAACCAAGTGTGAGTGTGTGTGGTGTTGAGAAAAGTGTTGCTATGATAGCAATGATATGACCAAGTTCGGTGACTTGGCACATAGGGTGAACCCAGATGGTTCAGCCCTCGACAGATATATTCATATATGTAACCTTTTCTTCAAAAGTAATTCTTTAACTTGATGCATAATCATGATCATTCCACCAAGATGAGTTACACTAAAGATGCATGATATTGTTATCCTTCACTTTCGTTGATTATATCATGCGTTGTTTGTGAGTACATTCAAAGTACACATTGTCTTGCCACTGGTTATGTTATTGACCAGACATGGAATGACCGGAGTTTGGAGATGAGTACGTCTTTGGAGACGCCCCTGCGAACTAGGACGCTTCCGAGTCAGAATGCCTGTCGGTGTAGGCTTGATGGCATGGGCACCCGCTTAGCCCTATGTTTTCCGCTACTATTGTATCCAAGTGATTTGGCCTTAGGCCCTGTCTTGTGAACTTGAACCTTCGGTCATGCAATGTAATAATCAGTACTTGGATGTAAGACTCTTTTAATCGGTATCTATGTTCGGTGAGCATTGATCTCTGGGATCACTAAGCACGGCGATCTCGACTAGTAAGTCGGGGTCCCCACAGAGCTGGTATCAGAGCCATCCTGACTATACGAAGCCTTAGGTAGCATGGACGATAGCCGAAACGATTAGTGCACATAAGATTGACCCTAGAACCGCACCCACTACATATTTCTAACCCTCTCCTCTACACCTTGTAGATGGCCGCCGTACCTGAGATGCTTCTGGAAACGGGCTTTCCTCTGCTTTTGCGAGATAGCCTCGAGAAGTGTGAAGTGCGTCGCTTGCCCATCTTCCTCTATCACGAACACTGGGTCAACGCCGACACCAAGGAGTATCACGTGTACGTGATAGTGAAGGCTAACGACTCCCCAACTAGCTGGTGCTTTGAAGGGCCACAGATGGAGGATCTGATGTTGGCCGTGGAGACTGCAGCACGAGAGGCACTCGTGCGACTCCGCGACATCCTTCCTGAGATGGCGGACGAGCCCGCTAGTCATCACCTACCTTTTGTTAAAGATAAGGTAGACGAGAGTTGGACACTCAACCCCTCATCGGAGGACGGGACACCATTAAGGTTTCAGAGCTACTTCAGTCTCTCCTCAAACACCTTGACGCATCTTTTGATCAAGGAGTCGACTAGGATCCGCCAAGAGCTGCACCAAGTCAAGGACCTACTTCGCATGGAGAATATGAAGAACCGCAAGGTGAAGAAAGATGGAGCACCCATAATATCACATGGCTTTTCTTTCCAAGGAGGAATACCCCCGCTTCAGGCCGTTCCTCTTCAGAGTCGTCGCTTAACCGCAGAAGAGTACACCGAACTCTTCGCTACCTCGCCAACCAAGAGACGTCGAGATGGTCCGCTTCCTTCCCCTACTCCCTCCAGGAAGGGAAGCACTAATGAGGATGAAGATAGAGAGGAAGATGAAGACGAAGATCCCACAGATCCGGCTTATGAGACCGCGCAGTCGATCGCTTAGCAACGTAGGATTTACCGAGTGTAGGAGTTCTTGTATCAGGATTTTATGACCCAGAATGTTGCGTAAACCTGTTGGATGCAGGTCACAGTCTGCCTTAAGCAGCTTGTGAGTGACTACATCACCTGTTTTAAATTTAATGCAGTAGTTCTTTTCAAAATCATGGCCATAAAAATCTTGCACACAAGCATGACACCAGACCCCCCCTTTACTAGAACATCATCCCTTTCGAGTGCAACCAGTTCGGCAAAATTGACCTGTCTGCTCCCCTGACAGGATGGTGAATGCAACTCGCAATAGCACCTTCGGCAACCCCGGCTCTTCCTCTTCATGACAGTAGCAGGGAACCGGAGGGGAAGCTCAATCTGGACATCACCACGTGCAGCAAGATGATGTTCCACCGCCACCGCCTCCTCTTGAAAGCTTGACCATGGCTCAGTTCCTCCCAGCTCTTCGACAGGAACATCAAGCCAACAATGCCGCTATCGGGCAGCTGGCTCAAACCCTGGTGAAGCACCCGCCGTAGAACGGGAATGGCAATGGTCGCTCAAATATCTTTGAGTTTATGCGGACTACGCCACCCATATTCATGGAGACGACTGAACCCTTGGATGCCGATGACTGGATTCGCAATATTGAAGACCTTCTCGCGCTGGTCAAGTGCACTGACGACCATGAGAAAGTCCTCTATGCAACTCACTGTCTCGGAGTCACAGCCAGAGCCTGGTGGGATGGATTTCAGATCATGCGAGCCGGGCAAGTCATTACTTGGGCCGTGTTCAAGGATGGATTCCGCGCTGCTCACATTCCTCCGGGAATGATGACCATTAAGAAGCGATAATTCCGAGCCTTAAGGCAAGGCGGTGGATTTGTCAAGGAGTATTTGCAGAAGTTCAAGCTCCTATCAAGATACGCACCTGAAGACGTCAGCACTGAGGCCGCCAAAGTGGAACGCTTTATGGAAGGACTGGAACAGTCACTCCAGTATCAGCTAGTTGTTTGTGAATGCCGGACCTTCAGTGACTTGGTTAATAAGGCTCTTCTGTTGGAAGACAAGTGTCGTGCAATGGACGACACCCGTAAGCGCAAGCTAATGGGTAGTGGAGGACAGATTAGCCCGAAACCACGACCATGGCAGTTAGCCCCGGCAAGACCCAACTATCAGCAGCAATATTACAAGCATCCGACATTTCGCCAGAATTACCAACCTCAGTAGCCAGTCAATGCCAAGCCAGCAAGCACTCCGCCAAACAACTGTGGGGCAAGACCAACCTTCCAGCGCAAGTTACCTGTTTCGGGTGTGGACAAACAGGGCACTATTCCAGGCAGTGCCCCAACAAGAAACCCGATGCTCCGTGCCCCAATGCGCCAAATCCAGGCCAAGGAGCACCAGGCAGGAACCAAGCTCCCCGCAATCAGCAGTATCATAGCAAGGGGCGGATTAATCACATTTCTGCAGAAGAGGCACAGGAAGATCCGGACTGCATTCTGGGTACGTTCCTCGTCAACTCTACCCCAGCAACAGTATTGTTTGATTGTGGTGCTTCGCATTCTTTTGTTACGCAAAAGTTTGCGGAAAAGTGTGGTCTAGAACCTACCTTGCTTCGTGGGCATATGGAAATTCAAACCCCGGGAGCAGTTTTGAGGACCAACCTAGGGTGTAGGAAGGTCGGGATAGTTATCAATGGGACGAGCTTCTCCGCGGATCTCATTGTGCTTAAGTCGCAAGGCCTAGAAGTAATTCTCGACATGGACTGGTTGGCCAAGCATCAAAGAATCTTGGACTATGCCAACAGGGCCATTACCATGACAAGTGACCAAGGGGTCAAAGTCAAGTATGTCTCTGAGCCAGTACCCACTCGAGTACCACGAGTCAACAACCTGTCAGAGGAAGGACTCGACCGAGTGCCAATAGTCTGTATATACCCGGACGTCTTTCCCGATGAGCTAACAGGGATGCCTCCTGACCAAGACATCGAGTTCATCATCGAACTCATGCCTGAGTCAAGGCCTATCTATAAGATGCCTTACAGGATGGGATCCGAAGAGCTAGTGGAGTTGAAGAAGCAACTGGATGAGCAACTCAGGAAAGGGTTTATTCGTCCGAGTGCGTCACCTTGGGGATCACCTGTTCTCTTCGTGTCCAAGAAGGATGGGACAATCCGACTTTGCGTCAATTACCGTTCTCTCAATGAGGTCACGATCAAGAACAAGTACCCACTCCCCAAGATCGAAGACTTGTTTGACCAGCTAAATGGAGCTAATGTATTCTCCAAGACCGACCTCCCATCTGGATATTACCAACTAAAGATTCGACCCGAAGACATACCGAAGACGGCATTTGTGACCCGGTACGTTCTGTATGAATGCACTGTCATGTCCTTTGGATTGACTAATGCCCCAGCTTACTTCATGTACCTCATGAATAAGGTCTTCATGGAATACCTGGATAGTTTGTCGTCGTATTCATTGATGACATATCAATCTTTTCCAAGTCTGAAGAAGAGCATGAGCAACACTTGAGGTTAGTATTGGAGAAGCTTCGAGAGCACCAACTGTATGGCAAGTTCAGCAAATGCCAGTTTTGGCTGAACAAAGTTGGATTCCTCGGTAATACCATGACACCAAGTGGATTGGCAGTTGATCCCTCTAAGATTACCACAGTAACCAACTGGGAATGGCCAATCGACGTGAAGGAAGTCAGGATCTTCCTCGGACTCGCGGGATATTACCGCAAGTTCGTAGAGGGATTCTCCCGCATCGCGCGGCCTATGACTCAGCTCTTGAAGAAAGGCAAGAAATTTGAATGGACGCCGGAATGTGAAGCAAGCTTCCAAGAGTTGAAGAAGAGGCTGACCACCGCCCCGATATTGGCCACTCCCGATATCAGCAAGGAGTTCGTGATATATTGCGATGCCTCAAGGACCGGGCTAGGTGGGGTTGTAATGCAGGATGGCAGAGTCGTGGCATACTTGTCACGACAACTGCACCCGCATGAGGAGAACTATGTCACCCATGATCTCGAGTTGGCTGTAGTAGTGCATGCTCTGTAGACATGGCGACATTACCTTCTGAGGGAGCGATGTGAAATATAGACTAACCACAAGAGTCTAAAGTATATCTTCACCCAAAGGGAATTGAATAAGAGGCAACGGAGATGGTTAGAGTTAATCAAGGACTACGACCTCAGCCTTCTATATCGCCCCAGTAAGGCTAACGTAGTGGCTGATGCCTTGAGACGGAAGACCAGCGCCTTAAACGTCATGGTTAAGGAAAGGCAACCCTCCTTATATGAATAATTGGAGAACTTCGGGTTGGAACTAGTGGAATCTGGATTCCTAGATAACCTTGAATTCAACCAATTCTAGAAGACGACATCAAGGGAGCACAGAAGGGTCACAAGAGCATTGAAGGTATCAAGAAGAAGATTCAAGAAGGCAAGGGCCCAGGATTCATGGAGGATGATCAAGGAGTGGTGTGGTTTGGAAATGTTTATGCGTACCCAATAAGGCTGAACTCAAGGATTTAATCCTACTGGAAGCACATGATACACCCTACTCCATTCACCCCGGTGGTTCCAAGATGTATCAAGATCTCCGAGGAAGATTTTGGTGGCACATCATGAAGAGGGAGATTGCGATGTATGTGGCCAAGTGCGTTGTGTGCCAGCAAGTTAAGGCTGAGCATCAGCGACCCGCAGGGCTGCTACAACCTCTCAAAGTGCCGGAATGGAAGTGGGACAAGGTAGGGATGGATTTTATTACCAGCTTACCAAGGTCTAGGAGGGGCCATAACTTGATATGGGTTGTTGTCGACCATTTGACCAAAGTGGCCCATTTCATCCGTGTCAACACCACTTATGATGGGAACAAGTTGGCTAGTCTCTATATCGAGCGTATAGTAAGCCTTCATGGACTTCCCAAGGAGATTGTATCTGATCGAGGTACGCAGTTCACCTCAAGGTTTTGGAGGAAACTACAAGAGGCCCTCGGTACCAAAGTCTCTTTTAGCACCGCCTTCCACCCGCAAACGGGAGGACAAACAGAAAGGGTGAATCAGATACTCGAACATATGCTCCGCACATGCGTCCTAGCGCACAGAGCCAAATGGGAAGACTGTCTGCCGTTCGCTGAGTTTTCATACAACAACAGCTACCAGTCCAGTCTCCAGATGGCCCCGTTCGAAGTACTGTATGGGCGTAAATGCCGCACACCACTCAACTGGTCTGAAGCCGGAGACGGGCTGATTTTCGGACCAGAAGTTTTGCACAGGGCAGAAGAGAATGTGTAACTAGTCCAAGAAAATTTGAAGGAAACCAAGTCACGACAAAAGAGTTATGCGGATTCTCGCCGCAGGGATGTGGAGTTCAATCTCGGAGACCTAGTGTACCTCCGTGTCTCACCTCTCAAGGGAGCCAAGCGTTTCCACGTTAAGGGGAAACTCGCTCGAAGGTTCATTGGGTCATTTAACATCACGACAAGGCGTGGAGAGGTCGCTTATCAGTTGGAGTTACCTCCGGAACTTTCGGGTGTGCACAATGTCTTCCGCGTGTCACAACTTCGGAAATGTCTCCAAGCGCCAAGTCGTTCCGATCCTTACAAGGGCATTGACCACCAGACCATTGACCTTCAGCCTGATCTCACCTACCGCGAGAGGCCAATCCGCATTCTGGATGAAGCAGAGCGATGCACCCGGAGCCGCATTATCAAGTATTTCAAGGTTCAATGGAGCAACCACACCGAAGCCGAAGCTACGTGGGAGCATGAAGAATATCTCCGATCTGAGATTCCAGAGCTTTTTAGCACCTAGCTTACGAATCTCGGGGACGAGATTCTTGTAAGGGGGATAGGTCTGTCACACCCTGTTTTTGCTATCACTTTTCTATATTGTGAAATTCAGAGCTTGCTAAAACTTTTTCAAAACTAATGTTATGAGTGCCATGTTGACATTGTATGCTCGTATGCTTGATCATGTGAGGATTAAAACCCTAAATTCTTTTGGTATTATACTGATTTCCAAAAACCCTTCCTTATTTCTGATCAAGGTAAAACCTACCTTAAGTTGCACTACATGTCCTTGACAGCAAGGAGTGCTTCTACTCATATTTGGTAATCTGATTTGAACCTATATTTTTATTTCAAAACTACAGAAATAATTATTTTTGTGACTATTTTCCTAATTAATTAACATGTCCTTTTCTAAAGCTAGAATTGGTATTCCAACAAGGAAAAATACTTTTCTGCTTTAGAAAAATCTGATTAAATTTGGAGATAATCAGAAGGACATATATTTTCCATACATAGGATTTTAAACCCGATTTTATATTATATTTATTGAATAAAACTATGAAAGCTATTTCTGTCTGTTTTGACATTTTGAAATATTTCCAAAGGAAATATTCTCAATAAATTCCTAGAAAATTCCAGTGATATCCCTAAGCCTTGTTTGGTGTCCACATAAAGTTTCACCTTGATCAAAGCTGAATAAGGACCCTTAATAACCCAAAAACCGTGTCTGTCCAGAATCAAGTTAAAGCAACTCTACAAAGCAAAGTTTGTTGAATGATGCTAAATCTTTGCAGGAGTGCCTAATACCTCAAATGAGGGTTCCACATCAAAAATGGGATTTGTGGGACTTAGTTTGCCCACACTCCCTTTGGAAGGAACAGATCTGGTCATATTGGAGTATTTTTAAGTTTACAAAGCTAAACTTGTCCTTTGGAGCTCAAATTTGGTAACACTCCATGGTTTACCACCAAACCCAAACATGTTAAGTTGCAGCACTAGTGGTGGGGTGCAACCCCCTTAAGCCACTGTCGAACACCTTCTGACAGATAGGAAAAAGCCACCTTAGCCACAGCTAAACCAAACCCCTTTGCTTCAAACTCATAGATTAAGTGGCCAACACCTGTGTCTAACCCCAGTCAACTGGCCCCTCACTGGTTCAAAGTGGAAAGGCCAAAAACCCCAATTTAGATCTCAGTTCATGACTGACAGCACCAGTATTTCTTGCCTCCCTTGACCAGACAAAGCTCCCACAAGAACCAAACGGCTAGCCACACCCCCAGCCAGTGCCAGGACATGCTAGACACGTCCAAAGTGCCTCAGAGCGCACCAGCATGTCGTGGCATGCCAAAACTGCGCTCTGGGCGCGCTGCAGGGAGTCACTGAGGTGGGGGCAACACCCTCGGCCAGTTCCAGCCTCCCCCAAGATGTCCAACCTCTTCCCCGACAACCCTTCTGCGTCGAGCAAGCCTCAGGGCCCCTCCTCTCCCGCGCTAGAGCTCGCGCGACGCGTGCCCACGCGCACCAGAACCGGCCAAGGTTACGCGGCCACGAATGATCGACTCCCCTCTCTCTCTCGCTGCTGCAGATGGTTCGGGCAGTCCAAAACCACGTCCTGAGACCGTGGTTTTGACCCCATCCTCTCTCTGCACCCCCATGCGTGGCACGGTGAGTCATCGGCGCTCCCGAATCAGCTCACCGTCGCGGGCCTATAAATAGCCCTCCCCCTCGCTCCAGCACCCCTCAGATAGCTTAACCACGATCACTAGTACCTCCCTAGCCACCCCAACAAACCAGCAGAGCCCCGGTGGTCGAGATCGACCGAGGCCCCTCTACCTCGGAGCTCCAGTCGATCTCCGGCTACGCGACGGCTCCTGCGCCCCTCGACCCACCAAACTAACCCTCTCGATCCCACGAAGATTTCCCCCAACTCGCCCGAGATTTTCCGTGTCTCTAGCCACCGCCTCGACCACCTCCCGAAACTCCTCCGCCACGGCCTCCTTGTCGCCGGCGAACCCCTGCCTCTCCGTCGTTGTTCCGACCACCAGCAGGTAGGCGAAAGTAAGGCGAACCCATTCAAGTGCTCGTTGGGGCATGAGCGCGTCGGCAACCTCGTCGGCGTCCTCCTCCTCCTCTCTAGCGAGAGGTAGGAGACGACCCCGACAGGTGTGCCCCACATGTCGGTGGCCCAGCCTCCTCCCCCGCGCTGACCTCAGTTGCTGACCGTAGGGCCCCACGCGTCAGGTTCAAACCTGACGGCGCGCGCGCCTGGGCAGGCTGTCGGCTGGCCATGGGCCAGCCTAGCTCTGGGCTGAGCTAGGCCGGGAGTTAGCCGGTTTTTCTTTTATTTTTTAAACCCTGGTTTCTAATATTTTTATAAAAAATTTAACGAGTGTAAAAATATGATTCTTCCACTGTTATTCTTCTAAAAATGTGTAGTATTTAATAATATGTTTGGAAGAATTTTCCAACAACTATTCTATTTTATATTAATAAAAAGGAGTAGATTGAAATAGTTCTGCTTCCGTTTGGTTGATTTCAAAAATATTCCTTCAAGGAAAACTAAGGCAAATATTTTTAAAATGATACCTTAGATTTATTAGTAATAAAGAACATTTTTAAAATGAATTTGTGGACTATTTCTGTGTGAGCTATTTCTTATTTACTATTTTATCGACGATAGAAAACCCGTGTGACGAGGGAATCGGAGCGGAAGACCTCGAAGACCCTGGATACTTAGCTGACCAAGGCAAGCAGCCCTTTGACCATGACTGAGCATATGTTACTTTGCATGTAAAATAGCAAGTATTCCCGTTGCATATGATCATAAGTTCCCGTAATCATTTGTTATGATTTTACCGAAGGCTCCCCCGGAGCACTTGCATTGAGCTTCACCATACCCCTTGAGGGTCCTGCTAATACCATGTTGAGAAGTAAAGATAGAAGTAGTAGTATCATGAGCATGTTGTTGACATAAATCAAGAGTTTATTAAAACCCCGTCGGGTGCCACTAATGCCCGAGGGTGATGATGAGATAGGTGGTCACTTTTGGTGAAGTTATGCACCCGGTATTTGTGTGAGTACGGTTTCGGAAAAGGGAATAGATTTATGATGTGTCGGTCATCCCAACCTTACTAGTACGACCACGTTACCCCTCGTGGGATGGGGCTATGTTAATTACTCTGGTCGGTGCTAGCAAAGAGCCACATTACTAGTGGCGGGAGTGATGTGTGGTCACTCTCGTGATGGGGTCGTGCCGGGTAGGACGACTAAGCCACACCGTTGGTCCCCGCATGGTTGGTATTATCCAGAGTTGGTGCTCGTAAGACGTACAACATGTGGGCTGGGTACCAATCGAGTGGACCTCTTTGTCTAGTATCGTCAGGGGAAATGCATTGATCGAGTACTTACCTTGGGTATGTGATATACCGTGAGTCGTGGATGACACGAAAGTTTCCCGGATCTCGTGGGTCCAGCGTATTACCTCTGTAGAGTGTAAACTATTCGAATACCCGTGTCAATGGTCAAGGACAGTTGGGTAATCCTGCTTAAACTACACCCAGTTATTTCCGCATAAACCAAGTGTGAGTGTGTGTGGCGTTGAGAAAGGTGTTGCTATGATAGCAATGATATGACCAAGTTCGGTGACTTGGCACATAGGGTGAACCCGAATGGATCATCCCTTGACAGATATATTGATATCTGCAACCTGTTCTTCAAAAGTAATTCTTTAACTTGATGCATAATCATGATCATTACACCAAGATGAGTTACACTAAAGATGCATGATATTTTTATCCTTCACTTTCGTTGATTATATCATGGGTTGTTTGTGAGTACATTCAAAGTACTCATTGGCTTGCCACTGGTTATGTTATTGACCAGACATGGAAGGAACGGAGTTTGGAGATGAGTACGTCTTCGGAGACGCCCCTGCGAACTAGGATGCTTCCGAGTCAAAATGCCTGTTGGTGTAGGCTTGATGGCATGGGCACCCGCTTAGCCCTATGTTTTCCGCTACTAGTGTATCTGAGTGATTTGGCCTTAGGCCCTGTCTTGTGAACTTGACCCTTCGGTCATGCATTGTAATAATTAGTACTTGGATGTAAGACTGTTTTAATCGGTATCTGTGTTCGGTGAGCATTGATCTCTGGGGTCACTAAGCACGGCGATCTCGACTAGTAAGTCGGGGTCCCCACAATGTTGGCTGAAGTTGACCAACCAATGTATGCCAGTTTTGGACAAAAGGTCATTACCATTGGCAGAACGGAAAAGTGTGGAGATAGGTGACGTGACAATACGTAACTCCCTTCGTTCGGGCCAGTTATTGCAGGGAGTATAACAGAGACCACCTATAGGTGGCTGATACGTCTCCAACGTATCAATAATTTTTGATGGTTTCATGCTATTATCTTGTCAAACTTTGGCTGTTTTGTATGCCTTTTATATATTTTTTGGGACTAACTTATTAACTCAGTGCCAAGTGCCAGTTCCTGTTTTTTCCGTGTTTTTGACCCTTTTCACAGGAGGATTTTAAACGGAGTGCACACGGAATAAAACTTCCGAAAAGATTTTCTCCAGAACAGAAGATACGCAGAAAGCTTGCGAACCAAGGCAGGGAGTCTCGCGGGAGGCCACAAGCCCCCATGGCGCGGCCAGGGGGGCGCGCCTCCCAGGCTTGTGGGCTAGTTCTGTCTCCGCTTCCCTAGCTTCTTCGCCTATAAATTCCCTAAAATCCCTAAAAAAACCACGAGATCCACGAAAATACTTTTCCGCCGCCGCAAGGTTCTGTCTCCGCAAGATCACATCAGGGCACGTTCTGGTGCCGTGCCGAAGGGGAGATTCGGATATGGAGGGCTTCTTCATCAACACCATGACCTCTCCGATGATGCATGAGTATTTCACCATAGACCTACGGGTCGATAGCTAGTAGCTAGATGGCTTATTATCTCTCTTGGATCTTCAATACAAAGTTCTCCATGATCTTAATGGAGATCTATCCGATGTAATCTTCTTTTGCGGTGTGTTTGTCGAGATCCGATGAATCGTGGATTTATGATCAGACTATCTATGAATCTTATTTGAGTTTCTACTGATCTCTTATATGCATGATTTCATATCCTTGTAATTCTCTTTGAGTTGCGGGTTCTATTTGGCCAACTTGATCTATGATTCTTGCAATGGGATAAGTGCTTGGTTTTGGGTTCATACTGTGCGGTGACCTCACCCAGTGACAGAAGGGGTAGCAAGGCACGCATCGTGTTGTTGCCGTCAAGGGTAAAAAGATGGGGTTTTCATCATTGGTTTGATTTTATCCCTCGACATCATGTCATCTTGCTTAAGGCATTACTCTATTCGTCATGAACTCAATACACTAGATGCATGCTGGATAGCGTTAAATGTGTGGAGTAATAGTAGTAGATGCAGAAAGTATCGCTCTACTTGTCTCGGACGTGATGCCTATATGTATGATCATTGCATTAGATATCGTCATGACTTTGCGCGGTTCTATCAATTGCTCGACAGTAATTTGTTCACCCATCGTAATATTTGCTATTTTGAAAGAAGCCTCTAGTGAACACTATGGCCCCCGGGTCTACTTCAAACTATATTTTCAGCCTTACTCTTTTACTTCGTTGCACTTTCCGCCTTTAGGTCTCACTTTGCAATCAATCTTGAAGTGATTGACAACCCCTTTATAGAGTTTGGTGCAAGCTCTTTTGTGTTTGCGCAGGTACTCTGGACTTGATGAGATTCTCCTACTGGATTGATACCTTGGTTCTCAAACTGAGGGAATAACTTACTGCTCCTGTGCTGCATCACCCTTTCCTCTTCAAGGGAAAAACCAACGCAAGCCAAGTCTCCGTCAACGTGCCAATTTCTGGCGTTGTTGTTTGAGAAGTAGAAGAAGAATTTCTGGCGCCGTTGCCGGGGAGGATCAAGTCAAGAACTCATCCAATTAAGTGTCGCAAACTCATCTCTTGCATTTACTTTTTTGCCTCTCGTTTTCCTCTCCCCCACTTCTGAAAAACCATAATTTACAAAAATATTTGCCTTTTTTGTTTGCCTTTTTCGTTCGCCCTTTTCTATCGCTTGCTTTCTGTTCGCTTGTGTGCTTGCTTGCTTGCTGAAGTCACCATGACTGAAAACACCAAACTTTGTGACTTCTCAAATACTAATAATAATGATTTTATTAGTACTCCGATTGCTCCCGCCACTAGTGCGGAATCATACGAAATCAATGCTGCTTTGTTGAATCTTGTTATGAAAGAGCAATTATCCGGCCTACCTAGTGAAGATGCCGCATCCCATCTTAATACCTTCATTGAGCTTTGCGATATGCAAAAGAAGAAAGATGTGGATAATGTTGAAAGATCGAGCAAAAACTTGGTTTTCGTCTTTGCCCAAAATTATTATTGATTCTTGGAACAAGTGCAAAGATGCTTATATATCCAAGTATTTTCCGCCGGCTAAGATTATCTCTCTCCGTAGTGATATCATGAATTTTAAGCAACTTTATCATGCACATGTTGCAAAATCTTGGGAGAGAATGAAATTGATGATTAGAAATTGTCCCGCTCATGGCTTGAGTCTTTGGATGATTATACAAATCTTTTATGCTGGCTTGAATTTCGCTTCTAGAAATATCTTGGACTCCGCCTCAGGTGGAATGTTCATGGAAATCTAGTTAGGAGAAGCCACAAAACTCTTAGACAATATCATGACGAACTACTGTCAGTGGCACACTGAAAGGTCACCTACTAGTAAGAAGGTACACGATATAGAAGAAATTAACTCGTTGAGTGCTAAGATGGATGAGTTAATGAATTTGGTTGCTAGTAGAAGTGCTCCTTTAGATCCTAATGACATGCCCTTGTCTTCCTTGATTTATAGTAGCAACGCTAGCTTGGACGTTAATTTTGTTGGTAGTAATAATTTTGGCAACAACAATGCTTTTAGAGGAAACTATGTTCCTAGGCTTTTTCTAGTAACCCCTCTAATAACTTTGGCAACTCCTACAAAAATACTCATGGAAATTACAATAGATTACCCTCTGATCTAGAGAGTAATATCAAAGATTTTATCAACTCACACAAGATTTTCAATGCGTCCATATAGGAAAAACTACTCAAAATTGACGATTTGGCTAGGAGCGTTGATAGAATTTCTAGTGATATTGATGCTTTGAAAGTTAGATGTGCTCCTCCTAGGATCAATATGGATGAAACTTTGAAAGCTATGCGTGTTTCCATTAGTGAGAGCAAAGAAAGAACCGCCCAAATTCGTGGTAGACATGAATGGCTTAAAAGGCTTGTTCTCGTGATAAGAATCACGAAGATCTTAAAGTGCTTGGTGTGACTCCCATTGAATCTTTGTTTTCTTGTGTCAAACCTAATAATGATGGGGCTGGATATGAATCCACTTTGGTTGAAAAATGCCCCAATGGTTCGGAGTCCATCTATCTTGATGCTAAAAGCATTGAAAGTGGAGTAGAAGATATTAAAACCTCGAGTAGTAATGAAACTACTACTTTGGATTTAAAGGAATTCAATTATGACAGTTGCTCCTTGATTGAATGTATTTCCTTGATGCAATCCATGCTAAACTCTCCACACGCTTATAGCCAAAACAAGGACTTTACTGATCATATCGTCGAAGCTATGATAAAATCTCTTGAAGAGAAACTTGAATTGGAAGTTTCTATCCCTAGAAAGCTTCATGATGAGTGGGAACCTACTATCAAAATCAAAATCAAAAACTATGAATGCAATATTTTGTGTGATTTGGGTGCTAGTGTTTCCGCGATTCCAAAGTCTTTATGTGATGTTCTGGTTTTTATGAGATCGAGGAGTGTTCTCTTAATTTGCATCTTGCGGATTCTACTTTCACGAAACCCATCGGAAGGATCAATGATGTTCTTATTATTGCAAATAGGAACTATGTACCCATGGATTTCATTGTGCTTGACATTGATTGCAATCCTACATGCACTATTATTCTTAGTAGACCTTTCCTAAGGACTATCGGTGCTATCATCGATATGAAGGAAGGGAATATTAGATTTCAATTTCCTTTAAAGAAAGGAATGGAGCATTTTCCTAGAAAGAAAATAAGATTGCCTTATGAATCCATGATGAGGGCTACTTATGGTTTGAGCACCAAAGACGACGATACGTGATTCTATCGCTTTATGCCTAGCTAAGGGCGTTAAACAATAGCGCTTGTTGGGAGGCAACCCAATGAATTTATCTTTTTTCCTTCTGTTTTGTTGCGTCCACACTATCATAATTCTGTTGAGTGTGTTTTCTGTGTTTCTTTTTGTGTTTGAGCCAAGCAAAACCTTTATGACTAGTCTTCGTGATGGTAAGACAGAAACTTTTCACTCACGAGAATATTTGTCATTTTTATTTAGAAAGAGCTTTTGAGTTGATTCTTTTTGCTGTTGGTTGATATGCCTTTTTCCCAGGCAGTCGTAATTGTTCAGAATTTTTGAGGTACCAGAAGTATACGAAGTATACAGATTGCTACAGACTAGTCTGTTTTTGACAGATTATGTTTTTGTTGAGATGTTTGCTTGTTTTTATGAAACTATGGATAGTATCCGGGGGGGTACTAGCCATGGAATAGTGGGAATACAGTAATCTAACACCAATATAAATAGAAATCAAGATTGCTACAGTACCTAAAAAGGTGGTAGTTTGTTTTCTTGTGCTAATGATATCACGAGTTTCTGTTTTAAGTTTTGTGTTGTGAAGTTTTCAAGTTTTGGGTGATGTTCTCATGGACAAAGGGATAAAGAGTGGAAAGAGCTCAAGCTTGGGTATGCCCAAGGCATCCCAAGACAAATTTAAGGACACCAAAAAGCCTAAGCTTGGGGATGCCCCCGGAAGGCATCCCATCTTTCGTCTTCAATCCATCGGTAACATTACTTGGAGCTATATTTTTATTCACCACATGATATGTGTTTTGCTTGGAGCGTCTTGTATTGTAGGAGTCTTTTCTTTTTGTTGTTTGACAATCATCCTCGTTGCACACCTTTTGAGAGATACATGCACTCATCGTGGATTTCCTAGAATGCTCATCGTTCTTCACTTATATCTTTTGAGCCTAGATAATTTTGCTCTATGTGCTTGACTTAGATCTTTTACAGCACGGCGGTGCGTGACTTGGTAGTTGGTTTGTGCTATGAAAGTAGTCCCTAATGTGATAGGTACCCAAAGAGGATACAAAAACCTCCATCTTCATGTGCATTGAGTAAAAAGAGATGTTTTGATTCCTCTCAATTAGTTTTGAGACGTGGATTTGGTAATATTAAGAGTTATGTTAGTAGGGTGTTGTGAATCTAGAAATACTTGTGTTGAAGTTAGTGATTCCCGTAACATGCACGTATGGTGAACCGCTATGTTAGAAAGTGGGAGCATAATTGATCTATTGATTGTCATTCTTTGTGTTGTGGTCGGGATCGCGCGATGGTTTACACCTACCAACCCTTCCCCTAGGACTATGCGTTTAGCAATTTGTTTCGATTACTAATAAAATATTTTGCAATAAGTATGTGAGTTCTTCATGACTAATGTGAGTCCATGGTATAGATGCACTTTCACCTTCCACCATTGCTAGCCTCTCTAGCACCGCGCAATTTTCGCCGGTGTACAAACCCACCATATGCCTTCCTCAAAACAACCATCATACCTACCTACTATGGCATCTTCATAGCCATTCCGAGATATATTGCCATGTAACTCCCACCGTTCTGTCTCATGACTTGTGCCGTCACTCTCAGATTGCCATTACATGATCGTATCCCAGTACACTGCCGGAGGCATTTCCTATACCCATCATCGTTCTGAGCTTTGAGCTGTGAGTAAATAAAAGTGTGATGATCATCATTATTAGAGCATTGTCACATGTGAGGAAAAAAAATAAGAGGCCAAAGTTGCCCACATAAAAAAAAGAGGCCAAAGACCCCAAATAAAAAAAAAGAGAGAAAATGAGAGAAGGGACAATGCTACTATCTTTTTCCACACTTGTTCTTCATAATAGCACCATGTTCTTCATGATTGAGAGCTTCTTGCTTTGTCACCACCATATAATAGTGGGAATCTTTATTACATAACTTGGCTTGTATATTCCAAGGATGGGCTTCCTCAAAATTGCCCTAGGTCTTCGTGAGCAAGCATGTTGGATGCACACCCACTAGTTCTCCTTTTGAGCTTTCACATACTTATAGCTCTAGTGCATCCTTTGTATGGCAATCCCTACTCATTCACATTGATATCTATTAATGGGCATATCCATAACCCTTTGATACGCCGAGTCAATGTGACCATCTCCTCCTTTTTTGTCTCACAACCACCACCACACTCCATTCCACCTATAGTGCTATATCCATGGCTCACGCTCATGTATTGCATGATAGTTATAAAAGGTTTGAGAAAGTAAGAGTGCAAAAACAATTACTTGGCCAATACAGGGGTTGTGCATGATTTAAATTAGTTGTGTGAGTTTGATGGAGCATAGCCAGACTATATGATTTTGTAGGGATAACTTTCTTTGACCTTGTTATTTCGAAAGTTCATGATTACCTTGCTAGTTTGCTTGAAGTATTATTGTTTTCATGTCAATATCAAACTATTGTTTTGAATACTACGGATCTAAACATTCATGTCACACGAAAGAAGTTACAAAGGACAACTATGCTATGTAGCATTCCACATCAAAATTCAGTCTTTATCACTTCCCTACTCGAGGACGACCATGAGTTAAGCTTGGGGATGCTTGATACGTCTCCAACGTATCTATAATTTTTGATGGTTTCATGCTATTATCTTGTCAAACTTTGGATGTTTTGTATGCCTTTTATATCTTTTTTTGGGACTAAATTATTACCTCAGTGCCAAGTGCCATTTCCTGTTTTTTCCATGTTTTTGACCCTTTTCAGAGGAGGATTTTAAATGGAGTCCAAACGGAATAAAACTTCCGAAAGGATTTTTTTTCCAGAACAGAAGATACGCAGAAAGCTTGGGAACCAAGGCAGGGAGTCCCGGGGGAGGCCACAAGCCCCCATGGCGCGGCCTTGGGGGGGGGGGGGGCGCCTCCCAGGCTTGTGCGCTCCCTGGGCCTCCCCTGCCCTAGCTCCTTCCCCTATAAATTCCCTAAAACCAGGAGATCCACGAAAATACTTTTCCGCCGCCGCAAGCTTCTGTCTCCACAGATCCCATCTGGGGCACGTTCTGGTGCCCTGCCGGAGGGGAGATTCGGATACGGAGGGCTTCTTCATCAACACCATGAACTCTCCGATGATGCGTGAGTAGTTCACCATAGACCTACGGGTCCATAGCTAGTAGCTAGATGGCTTCTTCTCTCTCTTGGATCTTCAATACAAAGTTCTCCACGATGTTCATGGAGATCTATCCGATGTAATCTTCTTTTGCGGTGTGTTTGTCGAGATCCGATGAATTATGGATTGATGATCAGATTATCTATGAATCTTATTTGAGTTTCTTCTGATCTCTTAAATGCATGATTTCATATCCTTGTAATTCTCTTCGAGTTGGGGGTTTTGTTTGGCCAACTTGATCTATGATTCTTGCAATGGGAGAAGTGCTTGGTCTTGGGTTCATACCTTGCGGTGACCTCAGCTAGTGACAGAAGGGGTAGCGAGGCACGCACCGTGTTGTTTCCATCAAGGGTAAAAAATGGGGTTTTCATCATTGGTTTGAGTTTATCCCTCTACATCATGTCATCTTGCTTAATGCGTTACTCTGTTCGTCATGAACTCAATAAACTAGATGCATGCTGGATAGCAGTCGATGTAAGGAGTAATAGTAGTAGATGCATAAAGTATCGGTCTACTTGTCTCGGATGTGATACCTATATGTATGATCATTTCCTTAGATATCGTCAAGACTTTGCACGGTTCTATCAATTGCTCGACAGTAATTTGTTCACCCACCGTAATATTTTCTATTTTGAGAGAAGCCTCTAGTGAACACTATGGCCCCCGACTCTACTTCACACTATATTTTCAGCCTTACTCTTTTACTTTGTTGCACTTTCCGCCTTCAGATCTCACTTTCCAATCAATCTTGAAGGGATTGACAACCCCTTTATAGCGTTGGGTGCTAGCTCTTTTGTGTTTGCGCAGGTACTCTGGACTTGACGAGATTCTCCTACTCGATTGATACCTTGGTTCTCAAACTCAGGGAAATACTTATTGCTCCTCTGTTGCATCACCCTTTCCTCTTCAAGGGAAACCCAACGCAAGCCAAGTCTCCGTCAACGTGCCAATTTCTGGCGCTGTTGTTTTAGAAGTGGCAGTGGCGACCACGATGAAACTTTTCCCTCAGTCACCATTTAGTAACCAGAGTGGGGAAGAATGGTGTTGGCATACGGGGTGCGGGAACGCGGTTGATGTAGTGGTATGTCTTCGTGATCCAATCACTAACCGTCCCGCGAAATCCCGATCAAGTGCCGAACGGACAACACCTCCGTGTTTAACACACATACAACTTGGTTACGACTTCACCTCCTCAATCCAGCAAGCGATGGTGAAGTAGCAGCCCGAGTCATCCGACAGCGCGACGGCGTGGTGAGGTGTTGGTGGTGAAAGCTCAACGGGGCTTCGCCATGGGGTATTTGGAGAAGATATACTATGAGGTAGAGGAGGTGCAACACCGTAGCAAATTGTCGTGTGGCTTTCCTCTCTCTACCTCTCTATATATAAGGGGAAGGGAGAGTTGAGGGCGCCCTAGGGATTCCCCTAGGGGCTGGCGGCCAAGGGGGCGGCGGCTAGGGTTGGTGGCCCTTCCTCTTGGGTGCCTTGCCACCGAAATTTGGGCTGGCGACGCCCTAGGAGGATGCCTCCTCCCCTTCGGCTGAAGTGGGCAGGGGTGAGAGGTTGCGCCCAGTCCCCTGGTGGGCTACGGTGCCCCATCTCCTTGCGCATGAGGCCCCCAACAATTGTCGGGGCCTCCCGAAACCCCTTTGGGCACTCCGGCATTCCCTCAGTATAACCCGGAACACTTCCGGACTCTGATGACCACCTACGAGAGGAGAGACTGAATCTACACACCCTTATAGATTGCTAAGCGGAAGCGTTCAAGAACGCGGTTAATGTAGTGGTACGTCTTCGTGATCCAATCACTAACCGTCCCGCGAAATCCCGATCAAGTGCTGAATGGACAACACCTCCGTGTTTAACACACATACAACTTGGTGACGCCTTCACCTCCTCAATCCAGCAAGCGATGGTGAAGTAGCAGCCCGAGTCATCCGACAGCACGACGGCGTGGTGAGGTGTTGGTGGTGAAAGCTCAACGGGGCTTCGCCATGGGGTATTTGGAGAAGATATACTATGAGGTAGAGGAGGTGCAACGCCGTAGCAAATTGTCGTGTGGCTGCCCTCTCTCTACCTCTCTATATATAGGGGGAAGGTACAGGGGAGGGTGACCAAGGGTTTCCCTAGGGGCTGGTAGCCAAGGGGGCCAGCGGCTAGGGTTGGTGGCCCCTCCTCTTGGGTGCCTTGCCACCCAAGTTTGGGCTGGCGGCGCCCTAGGAGGAGGCATCCTCCCCTTCCGTCAAAGTGGGCAGGGGTGAGGGGCTGCGCCCAGCCCCCCGGTGGGCTGCGGTGCCTACTCTCCTTGGCCCATGAGCCCCCCAACAATTGTCGGCACCTCCCGAAACCCCTTTCCGCACTGTGTCATTCCCTCGGTGCACCCCGAAACACTTCCGGACTCCGATGACCTTCATCCTATTTATAAATCTTCACCTCTAGACCATTCCGGAGTTCCTCGTCACATCCAGGATCTCATTGGGGACTCCAAACAATCTTTGGTTACCAACACAATGACTCAATTATGCTTATATCGTCACCGAATCTTAAGTGTGTAGACCGTGTGGGTTCGAGAACAATGCAGACATGACTGAGACACTCCCCGATCAATAACCAACGACGGGATCTGTATGCCAATATTGGATCCTACATGTTCTATGAAGATCTTTATCGATCAAACCTCAATGTCAAGGATTCAATCAATCCCGTATGTAATTATCTTTGTCCATAGATATGTTACTTTCCCGAGATTTGATCGTCGGTATCTCCATACCTAGTTCAATCTCGTTACCGGCAAGTCTCTTTACTAGTTTCGTAATACAGGATCATGTGAGTAACTCCTTAGTCACATTGCTTACAAGCTCATTGTAATGTTGTATTGCCGAGTAGGCCCATAGATACCTCTCTGTCATACGGAGTGACAAATCCCAGTTCCGATTCACGCCAACCCAACAGACACCCTCAGAAATACGTGTAGAGCAACTTTATAGTCACCCAGTTATGTTGTGACGTTTGATACACACAAGGCATTCCCCCGGTGTCTGGGATTTGCATGATCTCATGGTCATAGGAATAGATACTTGACATGTAGAAAAACAGTAGCAGTATACTGAGATGATCATATGCTATGTTCACTGTTTGGGTCTTGTCCATCAAATCATTCTACTAATGATGTGATCCCGTCATCAAATAACAACTCATGTCTATGGCTAGGAAACCTTGACCATCTTTTATCGACGACCTAGTCCATTTAGAGGCTCACTAGGGAAAGTGTATTGTCTATGTATCCACACATGTATTTGAGTTTCCAATCAATACAATTCAAGCATGGATTATAACGATTATCATGAACAAGGGAATATAATAATAATCATTTTATTATTACCTCTAGGGTATATTTCCAACTATAGCATTGTGTTTAGGCACCGCTTTTGATGTCCGCTTGTGGGAAATCCCGAGCCCATGAGAATGCATTCATTTCAATTTTTGCGATGCTCTTTGTTAAATCTTTGTTATTTACTTTCCTTACACTATTAATGTTACGTTCCCAACACTGTTATTTTTATATTATGACTTATTTGGAGAACTTGCAAGTTGCACGCTTTGACTTTGATCCTTTCAAGAGACAAAAGATTGTTCCTTTTCCTCCTTGTCGGATCGATACTCTTACTTTGAAAATTCTACAACTAAATCTGGTGCACTTGTAGGATATCAAGATTTTGCTGGCGCCATGACCGGGGAGTTGAGCACTTTTGATCCTTGCCTTGAGTTTGGTTTTAATCACGTGTACTGAGTTGTTTCCGAATCTAGAGCAATCATGGAGCAGTTTGGACATCGATATCAGTTCACAGCATATGCCTCACTGGCCACCTATGTACGAGATGCTTGCACCATTGGGTCCCAAACCCCAACTATGTAACTTATGAGGTGAATCCAAGTGTCCTTGAATTATTGCACACTAAAAATTTAAATGTGAGGAATGTGAAGATCATTATCAACGTTTGCAATTATTTGATGACATATGTGGTAAGTTCAATTTAGATGCTTTTGGCTCTCATGATATGGAACTTCAATTATTTTCTCCCTTTGCGGATGATGCAACGAACCAATGGTTAGTGTCTCACACTGCATGAACTTTTGAATATGGGATAAACTAACTGTGGCCTTCTTATCAGAATACTACGCTGAGATGAAATATTATAAGGCTAGACGATAGATTCTAAACTTCGATGAAAGACCAGCTGAAAGTATGGCAAACGCATATCAAAGGTACCAAACTCTACTAAATGAATGCCCTCATCATAAAATCTCTGATTGGCTTGTATTAAACCTCTTTTCTGGAGGACTTCTGGATGAGCCCAAACAAGAACTAGATTTAGCTTATGCACGTTCTTTTATTACTAGTTTGGTACGTGAAGCTTGGCAATTATTGGATGGAAGGTGGCTAACCATGAAGCTTGGGGAGCTATGAGGAAGAACATGGTAAAGTTGAAATAGATTTTGGTTGCATAAAAGGTTTCCTTAATTCGGGTATAGTTAATGAAGTTAGTGGTGAACTTTATCTTGACCCTGATATTGTTTTAAGATTTGTTAAAATCTATGCAGAACATATGGAATTCCTGAAGAAAAAATAGGAGTGTTACATTGATGAAGATCTCGGGGAAGATGACATTGTGCAGGCCTTAGAGGTTGAAACCCCAGTGACACCCATTCAGGATGTTTAGGAACCGGTACAAGAGCTGTCATTTCTAGTAAGAAAGGCGCACCTAGAGCACTTTAGTAAGCACTAGCATAGGAAGGTCCAAAGACGACACATCAATCAGATACCCTTCGACCAAACTATATGCAATGCATGAATCACAAAGAGGATAATACTAGACCCGTCGCCAATAACGCGAACTGTGTGGAATGGCGAACCCGTCCAATATAATTCGAAAAAGACTAACATGTGCAATTTGTGCCATACAGTTATTCCATATATATGAACTATTTGTGATTAGCTAAAATAACACAAATGGTTATACAGATCTAGTTGTGTGTGATAGAGGGCATACAGTTCATAGCATAAACTGTCTGTTAGGATACAACAGAACACATACAATTCAGCATAACAAGATGTGTGCGATTTACAACAAACAGGTGAATAATCAGAATTGTGTGCAAACACTTGAAATAACACATACGATTGGTGCTAATAAATTGGGTGTGTGTTGTGGGAAAATGCTTACTGGTATACAATTGTCAGCAATTGATCAAATCATAAGTGATAGGTTTCGTAGTTTAGTCCGTGTGTACTATGATTTGCTCTATTTGCACAACATCTATGTTGTGCCTATAGAACGACAACTTATGTACTTATAAGAACATGATTGCATAAAAAAGACAATTCCATTTCAAATATTGTATCACCTATAGTAGAAATATTACACGGTTCAAATTCCAGCATTACAGGTCCCAAATTTAGAGATTACAAGGTACAAACTAATATTAGAAATAAAATCCAATCTTCATCAGAATCTCTGGCATAAAATATTTCTAAGAACGGATCAGGCACCGAGAAGTCATATATCGGCTTGATAGAATGCCTTACAAATAATCTGTCAGGTGAACATCCAAATGAAAACCAACTACTACACATTCTTTTCCATTCCTCTGTAGATGCCTCCGCTGATCAGGAAATCATCCATCACAGCACACAAAATATAGTGCAAACCTCATTACCATGAACACCCTTGCTTTTTGAACAAAGAAACTGTCAAATTGAATCTTTGGATTGCTGCCTTAGTACACGTTCAAAGTAATTTATGTTTGATGGAATTCACGGGATTCGATGGGATTGTTATACTACACCACTTTTTCACTACTAGTCATGCTTGTATGTGGAAACGATGACAACATATCACTGCCTAGATGCATTTTTGAACACTCCAGGCCTCTTTGATTTGGAGGAATAATAAAATAAACTAATAGGGTGATATGCTATATTCGATCGTTCATGATTAACATCTCAAATATATATGTTTTAAAATCCTGCAAATTTGCTTTGGAAATCATATATGGTACATCTATCATTGCAATCATGGATTAAAGTACCAACAAATTGACCACCGTTGTGGTTAACAATTAACAGGAAATGAACATCACCTTGATGTATAGCTTCCCCGTGCATGGAAATCATCTAAAGAACCTAACAACTTCATCGATATCGAGGCAGATAGATTGTAGTGCCAAGATCTTCACTGTGCGCAGAGACGATGCGAGACCTGTGGGAATCATTTTCTGGATGACAACCAAACATAGATCAACGAAAACTAGATAAAATGTGATATACAATTACAAGAATGAGAAGAATATTTTTGTATGTGAATGGGTATGGATCCAACTATAACAAGTTCGGAGAATTCAGCACACGAATAGCCGAACACTATCTATTTCGGTACGTCAATGATCCTGATTCTTTTTGGATCTTCTTTATCAAGTATAAACAATCTCTAAAGGAAAGGCACATTCTCTATGACCATATCAATAAACACACTAACTGACAGCGTGTTGCACTACCAACCATGCGCATAAATCTTACGGAGATTCGTCGTAGTGATGTGGACGCTATTCAACCCAAACATCACCTGAAGACGAAGGTACTCGAGTGTTGTACAGCCAGGGAGCAGGCACTCCAACTCCTCCTTCGAGATGTAGATGACAATGAGCTCAAGGTGCTTCAGTTTAAGGAGATAAAGATCATGTGTTGCATTAATCTTGGGGAAAAAGAACTCCATCAACATAGCATGGCACAACGTGGGCGCGAGGAAGAGGACGGATGGAGGTAGCGAGGGTCGATGTCCAGCAACAAAGTTGAGATCCTCGAGATGATGTAGGGCGGGTGATAAGAAACACTGATGGAACTTTGGCTCGACCCTGCAGTTGGAACGAAACTTGACGATGGCAAGGCGTTTGACTCTCGCAGTGTGCATGGAGAGGATGCGGGACAATGTGCCCAAGTGTTTGCGTTTAGCTCGTCATCGTCAAGGAGGTCATGGGGGGTGGAGTGCCAGAGTGCGCCACCACCTGGAGAGGATGGTGGTCTTCACGACAGATTTGATGATGAGGAGGGACATGATGGTTACCAACATCTCATCGGTGATGCTGCTGATGAAGTTCACGCTCGTTGGAGGCTATTATGGTTCATCCTCGACCGACCCCTGCTTGTTGGTTGCCTCATTCTCCATGGGAAAATCCTCGGTGGCGGCTCTTATAGATAAGAACTAAGGAGAAGGTGGATCATTAATGGAGAACTAGGGAGCAAGGCCGACTATGGGTGGAGGTCGAAGGGCTAGATTCCCGGTGAGCCAGTTGCGCTTGCGCGGTAGACTCCTTGCATGCACCCCACTAAGCCTACGTGGTGGGCATGTTGTTCACATCCTGTCAAATCAAACTTGCACCCATAGCACCTCCTAGCCAATAAAATAAGGGGTGCGTGGCGACACGTAAATGGTTAGTGCAATGAAGATGTTTTTATTATTATTAATAATCACGTTTGTGACCTTACCATTTCTTCCTCCTATGTTCCATCTTGTTACCATGTTGCTGCTCGAGGAATCAATCACATGCTTAAACGCCGCACATGAGTTTCTTTTGGCCACTTATCCACGCGTAACTGCGCAGGTTCCTGGGCAAGCTTCCCGCACAAGATTTCCCATCGGTTTTCTGCCACAAGCGAATGAACATAAGAGTTGGTTAGCGACACACGTGGAGACACACCTAGTGCATCCCAGCCCATCTACCAAGCATCCCAATCCAACCAAGTGTCGCCTCTACCATCAACCTCCTCCACGACGAAAACAATTTGATGCAGACACAGCGGCCCATCGAGGCCGATGGCCTGCCTAGCAACGTGTCGGATAGTGCTATGTTGTGCGTCATCGCCAGGGTTGAGAAGACCCTTGGCGAAGGGCACGGAAATACCAATGAGCAACATAGCCACCTCACCATCGAGAGGCTGAAGCGTGCCGCATAAGAAGAACATAGATGGTGCTCCATAGAAAAAAACATGTGCATCCACGTAGAGAGGGAAAGGCGTGTCGCACAACAACACTTATGGAGAGCCGCAGAGCGAGAGGCATGGTGCAAGACAGAGAAAGAGTGGTTCCATCCTCGCTTGCCAGTAGTCCCACCCGACATGATGTTGCAGCTTTGTTCACGACATGTCAGTATCCTGATTTCTCAGGAGGAATGGGCAGTGGCCGTGTGCGCTATAATTGCATGAGATCCAGAATGCACTGTACTTGCATAAAACTCCGGACACGCCATTCGCCTTGTTCGTGCCCCCCGATGCAAATAGACTGGTTGGTAGGCTCGAGCGCCTCATTGTCCCAGGTGTCCAGCACAGAGAAGTACAAGAGAATGGCCATCAAATCCTTGAGATTGTAATCTTTGATGAAATAGCCAGCTTGGATCTCGAGATCGCACTCCATCTATACAACGAGTGTGTTAACCGCATGGACGAACGCATGAACGACTTCAAACGGATCCAAGAGCTTCCATAGGTTAGGATGGTAATCATGGACGAGTTTTATTTTGTTAAATCGTTTTGATGTGGATCCCAATGTCTACACAACAATCAAAAAATTGATATGTTTTTATGTGTGAATGATTTCTGTTCTATTGTTATGTTTCAATATGTGTAACAGCTAAAGCAACAAAATGAGAACAAAAATATATAGAAATCTGAAACTAATAATATATATTAATTGTTGAATATCTCATTGCACACGTCATAGATATATCATCATATATACGTGATGGTAGTACTTAACTAATACATACAATGTGTAAGTGCATCTAGTGCCACCCTTTGTTGGTTTTGGAGTATTGAAGACAAATGTGGTTGCAGAACTAATATGTGTGTGAGACTTCACGTGTTAACATAGATAAAAGTCCTTGTAGATTCGGCTTAACCGTCGAAGAAAACCCCCAAAATGTTTGAAGACATTGATGATGGCCAAAGCCATTGGTGGTGCGTGAAGATAATCACTTGAAGATAGTGAAATGCGAAGATGAAGTAGTTTGTTTGTTTTATTTCCTATTTCGTGAGCCATAAGAACCACCGTACATTTAAATGGGGTTGATGTCACTGAAGTCAGATGCTGACGTAATGCTTAACCCATAACTACCTATGTCTTCAAGCGAAGACAATGTGAGGAAATTTCTTCCATAGTTGGTTGAGTCAGCATTTCTTGTAGCCCAAGTAATGTTGTCGCGTGTGTCTTTGAAATACGACCGTTGGAACACGTGTCGATGGGCCATTGACCCAGGGTCATTTTGGTCATATCTTGTAGGGGTGCCTACTGGCTCTAAATAGCCCACCCCCTCCACCATATGTTGGTGGCTTCTCCCATTTAGATAGGATAGTTGTCGTTTTGGAGCAACCCACCTCGAAGACATTGAGAGAGAAAACTATCAAGCGAGGATAAACCCAAACACGTAGAGCCAGACTGTTTGAGCATTATCGAAGTCATTCTATTCTGAGATAACTGAATGCATGTTACACTTGAAGACTCTGATCTTCCAGACGGTTAGTCATCATGGTCTAGTGCATTGGAGAGTCATTGTGGATTGCCGGGTGACCGTGATCTAGGTCAATCCAAGAGTGATTGTGGATTCACAGGTGACCAAGTTTGTACGGGTTTTGGAAGTCTCCCCTGAAGACATACCTGAGTGATTGGGTGTGGTCTGAGAGGCTTGGGCTCAAAGAGATCAAGGTGAACACATGGTCTAAGCCTCCCTCACTAGACGTACACTTTTCACAGCAACTGGAACTGGTCCAACAAATCATGTGTCTTTGTCAAGCTACTAGTTCTATCTTTTGCCCTCTTAATTAGTGTACTGTGAAGCCATTGCTAGATCATCTCATCGTGAGGATATTCTCTGAATACATTTGTAGCTGTTATTTATCTTCTCAATACCTAAGTTTATAGTTGATATGTCTTAGTGCGCATGATGACTAGGCTTAATATGTTTGAATGTCTTCGTGGTATTGCATGCTTTGCTTAGATCCTTGATACTTATCCCTACCTAATCTTGTATCGCCTTCGCTTATCGATGAATACATTTACAGTTTGGAAGCTTTTCATAAAAAATTCCTATTCACCCCCCTCTAGTCGATAACTAGCACTTTCAATTGGTATCAGAGCAAGGTACTGCCTTGTTCTATGTTTTGGGTTAGCCACCTGTAGATTTAGCTATCTTGACTGCATGTATAATCAAAGTTTATGCTACGTGCTCTGTCTTCAATGGCATTGATTACCCATACTGGAAAAACAAGATGCACATTTATCTCAAAGCCATCGATAACGACCTTCGGTATGTCGTCATGGCTTGTATTCCAAAGATTGGCGAAGGTGTCATTGCTACTGATGTGAAGAGATTTTCTCAACTACACTCCACCACCAAGAATATCATCTGTGGTCATCTGACCAAAGGAAAGTATGGACATGTGAGTGCTCTCGAGAACGAGAAGCAAATCTTGGAATGGCTATCCAAAATCAAAGAAGGTGTCTCATCACAGAGAGACTCGTGTGTAGATGTGCTCTGCAACCCGTTCAGCCGCTTAAAAAGGCTTGAAAACAAAAATGTCCACCTCATGTTTGATCATGGCACTGATATCTCAAAATGGGCTGAATGCACTTGGTGCCACTGATATCACTAAACATGAAGTTATGAAGAAGCTATTGAGATCTCTTGGGAGTTCCTTTAACTCTCTTGCCCTCATGATCAAAGAATGCCCTAACTTCAAAGAATTGGATCTTGTTGATATACTTGAGAGGCTAAACACACATGAATTTGAGCAAGCTAAGAAAATGGCAATCTATGGTTCCAGATATGGTCGTTCTCGTGCACTAATGGCAAAGGTTGTGTTTTCATCTATGGGCGAATCTGAATGCACATCTGATGGTGCCGAAGACTTTGGCAAGGAACTCACTCTGCTTGTCCAAAAGTTCCATAAGTGTGGGGACCCCGACTTATGAGTGAAGATTACCGAATGAACGTTCTCAGTGATCCCAGAGATCAATGCTCACCGAATGCACAGATGCTGAATAATAAGAGTCTTACATCCAAGTACCGAATTATTACAACAGATGAATGAATGGTCAAGTTCACAAGGTAGGGGCTGTAAATCCAATTCACATTGATACAACTAGTAGCACAAATCTTAGGGCTAAGCGGGTGCCCATGCCATCAGTCTACACCAACAGGCATTCTGGATGTGAAGCGTCCTAGTTCGCAGGGCCGTCTCTGAAGACGTACTCTTCTCCAAACTCCGGTCCTTCCATGTCTGGTTAATAATATAACCAGTGGCAAGCCAATGAGTACTTTGAATGTACTCACAAACAACCCATGATATGAACAATGCAATTGGTAGATTAACAAGTACTATGCACTTTTGGTTCATAGCAGCTTAACTGTAAATAAACATGATCATGGATATGCAACATAAAGTAGATGATTAGAAGAACAGGTTACAGATATCAATATATCTGTTATGGGATGAACACTCCGGGTTCACCCGATATGCCAAGTCACCATACTTGGTCATATCAACTCTTTCTCAGATACAATAAACACACACACACACACACACACACTTGGTTTATGCGGAAACGACTAGACGTAGTTTAAGCAGGATTACCCAACTGTACTTGACCATGGGCAAAGCTATTCGAATGGTTTGACACTCTGCAGAGGTTGTAAGCTATACACATGAGATGCGGGAAACATTCGTCTCATCCACGACTCGAGGTATATAACATACCTGAGGTAAAGTACCCGATCTATGCCTTTCCCATGACGATACTACACAAAGAGCTCCACTCGATTGGTACCCAGCCCACATGCTGGACGTCTTACGAGCACTGACTCTGGACAGTATCATCCATGCGGGGACCAACGGTGTGCCAGGAACATGTACAAACGACATAGCGTCCTACCTGGCACGACACCGTCACGAGAGTGACCACACATCACTCCCGCCACCAGTAATGTGGCTCCTTGCTAGCACCGACCAGAGTAATCAACAAAGCCCCATCCCATAAAGGGGTAACATGGTCGCACATGTAAGGTTGGGACGGTCGACACATCATAAATCTAATCCCATTTCTGAAACCATACACACACAAAATACCCGGTGCACCATTTCACCAAAAGTGGCCACCTAACTCATAATCACCCTCGGGCATTAGTGGCACCAGACGGGGTTTTCATGAACCTTTGATTTATACCATCATCATGCTCATGTTTCTACTATGCTTAGCTCTACTTATCAACCGGATATTAGCGTGCCTCTCATAGGTGGTAGGGTCATGCTCAAAATGCAAGTGCTCCAGAGGAGCCATCGGTAACATCACTTCAATGATTTACCGATACTTATGATCACATGCAACGGAAGTATATAAAACACTAGCATGGAATATAACATACGCTCAAACATGGGCAAATGGCCGCTTGCCTTGGTCAGCTATGTATCCGGGGTCTTCGGGGTCTTCAAGTCCAACTCCTTCGTCAAACGTGGTTTCTATCGTCGTATTAAATAAAAGCAATAAGTTGCTCACTCAAAAACAGATCACAAAATCACTTTAAAAATGTTGTTTAATAGTGATAAATGCATATTGTTATTTTAAAAATACTTTTCTCTGGTTTTAGTGAATGGATTATTTTTAAAAGTATATTATCAGAAGCAAAACTATTCCAAATTAGCCTTTTTAATTATTATAAAACAGATAAGTTGTCCTAAGAATTTGCCAAACAGTTTTATTAAATACTCCTCATTTTTATAAGAATAATGGTGGAAGAATCATTAATTTTCACTAGTTAAATATTTTTATAAAAATATTTTAAAACAAAGTTTTAAAAATAAAAGAAAAAGGGCAACAACCCTCGCCTAGATCGGCCTCGGATTGGACCGGCCCAGATGGCCAGCCAATCAGCCTGCCGAGGCGCGCGCGTCGTCTGGTTCAAACCTGACGCACGGGCCCGTGTGGTCAGCGGCAGCGGGGCACGAGGGACAGGTGGATGGGCCACCGACAGGTGGGGGCACACCTGTCGGGGTCGTCTCCCACCTCTGGACAGAGAGGAGCAGGAGCACGCCAGCGTGGCTACCGACGTCGTAAGGCCCTAACTACGACGTGAATCGGTACGGCTCATTGTCACCTACCTGTGGGTGGTCAAGTCGACGACGGGGGGTCCTGGTTCACCAGCGACGAGGTGGCCATGACGTAGAGGTTTCGATAAACGGTGGAGATCGGGGCTACGGGAACGGAATCGATCGGGGAAGAGGGGGAAAAGGTTCCTGGGATGACGGGTAGTGTGTAGGTGGGCAGAGGGACGAGAAAACCACCGTGTAGCCAGAGATCCACCGGAGCTCCGAGGCGGAGGGTCCTCGGTCGATCTCGAGCACTGGTGCTCTTCTTTCTCAATGGGGTGGCTAGGGAGGTGATTGGGGTCTAGGTGGAGTGGAGTGAGGGGTGCTGGAGCGAGGGGTGTCCTTATATAGGTCCGCGAAGGTGCACCGGGCGGGAAGCTCCGGCTGTTTCACCGTGGCATGCACAGGGGAACAGAGAGAGGCTGGGGTCGAAACCAAGGTCTCAGGACGTGGTTTTGGACCTCCGAACTCACTGCGAGAGAGGGGGGAGTGAGGAGTGGCGTGCCTGTGTGACCGTGTTCCTCTGGCCGAACCTGGTGCGCGTGGGCACACGTCGCACCGGCCCTTAGCGTGGGAAAGGAGGGGCCCTAGGGGCTGCCTAATGAAGTGGAGCTATCGAGGGAGAGGAGAGACACCGCAGGGAGGCTGGAACTGGACGTGGGAGGTCGCCCCCACCTCGGCTGCTCTATGCAGCATGCCCAGAGTGCAGCTTTGGCATGCAACGTCATACTGGCACCCTCTGGGGCGCCTTAGATGGGTCTGGCGTGTCCTGTTCCCTTGCTTGGAGATGCCTAGCCGTTTGAATCCCGTGGGAGCATCATCTAGTCAAAGGAGGGGTGGAAAACAGATGCTGTCAGCCTTGGGCTGAAGCTTAGATTGGGGTTTTAGGATTTTCTACTTAGAACCAGAGAAGAGCCACTTGACTGGAGTTGGGCATCGACGCTGGCCACCTAATCTAGGAGTTTGAGAGAAAGGGAATGGGTGTAGCTGGGGTTAAGTGGGATTTTACCATACAGTCAGAAGGTGCTCGACAGTGGTTTGGGGTCGTTACACTCCACCACTGGCTATGCAACTTAACAAGACTAGGTTTGGTGTAAACACATGAGGCTATACCAAGTTTGGGCACCATTGGACAAGTTTAGCAATGTAAACTTGAAATTGCTCCCACATGGTCAGTTCTAGCGTCCTCGCGGTGTCCCTTCCAAAGGGAGTGTGGGTAAATCAAGTGCCACAAATCCCATTTTTGGCAGAGGCTCCTCATTTGAGGTATTAGGAACTCCTGCAAAGTTTTAGCTCCATTGGATAAACTTTTCTATGTAGAGTTGCTCTAACTTCATACTGGACAGAAAGTGTTTTGGAATTATTTGGTGACCCTAAAGACCTTGCATCAAGGTGAAACTTTATATGGGCACCAAGTATGGCTTAGGGAGGTCACTGGAATTTTCTAGGAATTTATGGAGAATATTTCCTTTGGAAATATTTCAAAAGGTCAAAATAGACAGAATGGGTTTTTAGCGTTTTACTCAATTATTTATAATATAAATAGGGGTTGAAAATCTTATGTATGTAAAATATATGTCCTCTAAGTATATCCAAATTTTCCATATAGGAATATCCTTTCTCGCCTTAGAAATGGACAAGCAAATAAAATAGGAAAATAATTTATAAAATAATTATTTTATGGTTTTGGTAAACTAAAATAGTTTTAGAACCAAATCACCAACTTTGGGTAAGAACACTCTCTTGCCATCAAGGACTTGTAGTGCAACCCAAAGCAGGGTTTGAAATAATGAGAAATAAGAAAAAGGATTTTGAGAATATTTAAGTTATGAAAAATATGGTTTTGCTAATACTCAATCAGGCATACAAGCATACAATGACAACCATGGCACTCACATCATTGATTTGGAAAAAGTTTAATAAACTAAGATTTTTGAATTACAGTAAAAGTGAAATGAAAACAGGGTGTGACAGACCAATCCCCCTTAAAAGAATCTCGTCCCCGAGATTCCTAAGCTAGGTGCTAAAAAGGTACAAAAATTCAGATTGGAGATAGTCTTCACGCTCCCATGTTGCTTCTACTTCGGTGTGGTTGCTCCACTAAACCTAGAAATACTTGATGGTGCGACTTCTGGTGCAACGCTCTGCTTCATCCAGGATGCGGATCGGCCTCTCACGATAAGTGAGATCTGGATGAAGGTCGATGGCCTGATGATCAATGTCCTTATAAAGATCTGGTCGGTTCGACCCTTGCACACACTTCCGGAGTTGTGACACGTGGAAAACATTGTGCACTCCCGAAAGTTCCGGAGGTAGCTCCAACTGGTAGGCAACTTCTCCACACCTTACCATGATCCTAAAAGGTCCAATGAACCTTGGAGCAAGTTTCCCCTTGACGTGGAAACGTTTGGTTCCCTTGAGAGGCGTGACACAAAGGTACACCTGGTCTCCGGGAACGAACTCCACTTCTCTGCGGTGAGAATCCGCATAGCTCTTTTGTCGCGACTTGGCTACCTTCAGGTTTTCTCAGACAAGCTGCACCTTATGTTCTTCCTTCTGCGGAACTTCTGGCACAAAAATCAACCCTTCGCCGGTTTCGGACCAGTTGAGCGGGGTGCGACACTTTCGTCCGTACAACACATCAAATGGGGCCATCTGGAGACTGGACTGGTAGCTGTTGTTGTACGAGAACTCATCGAAGGGCAGACAGTCTTCCCATTTGGCACCATGTGCCAAGACACAAGCGCGGAGCATATCTTTGAGTATCTGAGTCACTCTCTCCGTCTGTCCGCCCGTCTGCGGGTGGAAAGCGGTTCTAAAAGAGAGCTTGGTTCCGAGAGCTCCTTAGAACTTCTTCCAGAATCTTGAGGTGAACTGCGTGCCTTGGTCAGATATGATTTCTTTGGGTACTACATGAAGGCTCACAATACACTGAATGTAGAGGCTAGCGAGCTTGTCGCCCCCGTAGGTGGTACTAACCGGCATGAAGTGAGACACTTTGGTAAGGTGGTCGACGATGACCCATATAGACTCATGGACTCTGCTGGACCTGGGTAAGCCGGTGACGAAGTCCATGCCGACTGGGTCCCAGTTCCATTCGGGCACCTGGAGAGGTTGTAGTAGTCCAGTAGGTCGTTGGTGTTCATCTTTGACTCGCTGGCACACGTCGCACTTGCCAACATAGGACACTATTTCCCTCTTCATGTCGTGCCACCAAAAATTTTCTCGGAGGTCTTGATACATCATGGTGCCTCCTGGGTGAATTGAGTAGGGTGTGTCATGTGCCTCCTGTAGGATCAAATCCTTCAGTTTTGCCTTGTTGGGTACGCATAAACATTTCCCAAACCACACTACTCCTTGCTCATCCACCAAGAATTCTTGGGCCTTGCCTTCCCGGATCTTCTTCTTGATGACTTCAATGCTCTTGTGCCCCTTCTGGGCCTCCTTGATGTCGTCTGCCAGCGTTGGTTTGACTTCGAGGTTAGCCAGGAATCCTGGTTCAACTAGCTCCAACCCGAAGCTTTCCATTTCTTCATACAAGGCCGGTAGCCTTTCCTTGAGCATAACATTCAAGGTGTTGGCCTTCCGTCTTAAGGCATCGGCCACCACATTGCCATTACCGGGGTGGTATTGAATGTTGAGGTCGTAGTCTTTGATTAACTCCAACCATCTTCGCTACCTCATATTCAATTGCTTCTCAGTAAAGATATACTTCAGACTTTTGTGGTTAGTGTATATTTCACATCGCTTCCCCAGAAGGTAATGTCGCCATGTCTTCAGGGCATGCACTACTACTGCCAACTCGAGATCATGGGTGGCATAGTTCTCATGCGGGCGCAGTTGCCGTGACAAATATGCCATGACCCTGCCATCTTGCATTAGGACTCCATTGACCCGGTTCTGTAGGCATCACAATATATCACAAACTCCTTGCTGATTTCTGGAGTAGCCAATACCAGGGCGGTAGTCAGTCTCTTTTTCAACTCCTGGAAGCTTGCTTCACACTCTGATGTCCATTCGAACTTCTTGCCTTTCTTCAAGAGTTGAGTCATGGGTCGAGCGATGCGGGAGAATCCTTCTACAAACTTGCGGCAATATCCGGCGAGTCTCAGGAAGCTCCTGACTTCCTTCACATCGATTGGCGACTCCCAGTTGGTTTCCATAGTAATCTTGGAAGGATGGACCGCCAACCAGCTGCTTCTTCAGCTCTGCTAGCTCTTCGGATCACATCCTATAAGGCTTCTTATAGATAGGCCTTGACCCGGACATGAGCTCAATGATGAACTGGATGTCTCTGTCGGGAGGCATCCCTGGTAGCTTATCAGGAAAGACGTTCGGGTATTCACAGACTATCGGCACTCGGTCCATCTCTTCTCCCGATAGGCTATTAACCTGCGGGACTCGAGTGGATACAGGCTCAGGGACATACTTGACTTTGACCCCTTGGTCGCTTGTCATGGTAATAGTCGTGTTAGCACAGTCCAAGATGCTCTAGTGTTTGGCCAACCAATCCATTCCAAGGATTACTTCTAAGCATATTTGACGGTTAATATTGAGAAGCTTATCCCATTAATATTGGTCCCGACTCCTCTACATCCTAGGTTGGTCCTTAGCACTGCTCCCGGGGTATGTAATGTCATTTGACCGTTAAGTAGGGTAGGCTTCAAACCATATTTTTCCTCAAACTTCTGAGTAACAAAAGGATGTGAAGAACCACAATCAAACAATATTGTTGCTAGGGTGGAGTTGACAAGGAACGTACCCAGAATGTAGTCCCGGTCTTCCTTTGCTTCTTCTGTGGAGTTGTGATTTATACGTCCTTGCTGTGATACTACTGACTACGGGGAGCTTGGTTTCTGCCTGGTGCTCCTTGAGCTTGTCCTTTATTCGGCGCATTGGGGCGTGGTGCTTCGGGCTTCTTGTTGGGGCACTGTCTGGAATAGTTCCCAGTTTGTCCACATCCAAAACAGTTAACCTGTCCCAGGATGTTGGTCTTGACTCCACTGTTGTTCGGTGGGTTGATTGCTGGCTTGGTGTTGACTTGCTGCTGAGGCTGGTACTTCTGGCGGAATGTTGGAGCCTTGTACTGCTGCTGCTGATAACTGGGTCTTGCAGGAGCTGACTGCCATGGGCGTGGTTTCGGGTGACTAGGTCCTCCACTACCCATCAACTTACGCTTACGGGTGTCGACCATTGCACGATGCTTATCCTCCAACATAAGGGCCTTGTTAACGAGATCGCATAAGGTTCGGCATTCACAAACAACCAGTTGATAATGGAGTGACTACTGCAGTCCTTCCATAAAGCGTTCTACTTTTGCGGCCTTAGTGTTGACGTCCTTTGGTGCATATCTCGACAGGAGGTTAAACTTATGCAGATACTCCTTGACGGTTTCACTGCCTTTCCTTAATGCTCGTATTCCTGCTTCTTAATGGTCATCATTCCGGGAGGAATGTGAGCAGCGCGGAATCCTTCCTTGAACATTGCCCAAGTGATAACTTGCCCTGCTCGCATGATCTGGAACCCGTCCCAGCAAGCTCTGGTCGTGCCTCCGAGACAGCGAGAAGCATAAAGTACTTTCTCACGATCATCGGTGCACTTGACCAGCACGAGGAGGTCTTCGATAGTGCGGATCCAGTCATCGACATCCAATGGTTCAGTCGTCTCCGTTAATATAGGAGGTGTAGTCCGCATAAACCCAGATAGAGTAGAGCGATCGTTGCCATTTCCGTTCTGCGACGGATTGTTCGCCAAGACCTGAGCCAGCTGTTGGATGGCAGTATTATTGGCTTGGTGTTCCTCTCGGAGAGCTTGGAGGAACAGAGCCATAGTCAAGCTTTTTGGAGGAGGAGGTGGCGGTGGAATATCGCCTTGCTACTGCTCGTGGTGATCTCCAGCTTGAGCGTCCCCTCCGGTTCCCTGCTGCTGGCCAGAAGAGGCAGAGCCGGGGTTGCCGAAGGTGCTTGTGTGAGTTGAAATCACCATCCTGTCAGGGGAGTAGACAGGTCAATATGGCGAATTGGCCGGGAATCATAAGGGATGATGCTCTAATAAGGGGGTATTGTGTCATGCTAGTGTGAGAGTTTTAGACAAATATTTTTGGGAAAAGCTAATGCATTAAATTTGAAACAAGGAATGTAGTCGCTTACAAGATGCCTAAGGCGGAAATGCGGCTTGCATCATACATGTTCACACAACACTCATGGTTCACATGAACCGATACATGGACTCATTACGCTTGGGGAAGACTCCTAATTGCCTAAGTCGTACTCCTAAGCAGCGGACTGCTCGGTCACGTAGGTAGGATCTGCAGGGTCTTCGTCTTCATCTTCACCAGTACTTTCCTCCTTCAGAGGTGTGGGAGATGGAAGGGGCACATCACGGCGTCTCTTAGTCAGGGAAGCAATGAGGAGCTAAGTGTACTCTTCCGCGGTCAGACGACGACTCTGAATAGGAGTGGCCTAGAGCGGTGGTACTCCTCCTCGGCAGTTAATGGCTGACTGCCCTCTGGGTGCTCCTTCCTTCTTGACCTTGCGGGTCTTCATCTTATCCAGGCGAAGTAGGTCCTTGACTTGGTGTAGATCTTGGCGACCCTTCATCGACTCCTTGCTCAAAAGGTGATCAAGGTGTTGGAGGAGAGGCTAAAGTAGGTCTGAAACCTTAGTAGCGTTCCGTCCTCTGAAGATGGGTTGAGGGTCCAACTCCCGTCAATTATGTCCTTAATAAAAGGCAGGGGACGAGTAGCTGACTCGTTAGCCATCTCGGGAAGGATGCCGCGGAGACGCGCGAGCGCCTCTCGTGCGGCTGTCTCCACTGCCAACATTAGATCCTCCATCTGTGGTCCTTCAAAGAACCAACTAGTTGGGGAGTCGGTAGACTTCACTATCACGTCCACGTGATATTCCTTGGTGTCGACATTGACCCAGTGCTCATGGTAGAGGAAGATGGGTGTGCGGCGTACTTGACACTTTACGAGGCTATCTCCCAAAAGTAGGGGAAAGCCCGTCTCCAGAAGCATCTCAGGTACGGAGGCTATCTACGAGGTTATAGGGGAGAGTTAGAAAGTTTTTGGTGGGTGAAAAAATCTCAGTGTAAGGGCTAAGTGCACTACTCGTCTCAGCTATCGTCTATGCTACCTAAGGCTTCCTACAGTCAGGATGGCTCTCGTACCAGCTCTGTGGGGACCCTGATTTACGAATCAAGATCGCCGAATGAACGTGCTTAGTGATAACAGAGATCAATGCTTACCGAACACACAGATGCTGAATAATAAGAGTCGAACATCCAAGTACCAAATTATTACAACACGTGACCGAATGGTCAAGTTCAGAAGGTAGGGCTTATAAAGCCAATTCACACTGATACAACTAGTAGCGGAAATCTCAGGGCTAAGCGGGTGCCCATGCCATCAGCCTACACCAACACGCATTCTGACAGGGAAATGTCCTAGTTCGCAGGGTCGTCTCCAAAGACGTACTTTTCTCCAAACTTTGGTCCTTCCATGTGTGATTAATAATATAACCAGTGGCAAGCCAATGAGTACTTTGAATGTACTCACAAACAACCCACGATATGAACAATGCAATTGGTAGATTAACAGTACAATGCAGTTTTGGTGGATAGCAGCTTAACTGTAAATAAACATGATCATGGATATGCAACATAAGCTAGATGATTAGAAGAACAGGTTACATATATCAATATATCTGTTATGGGCTGAATACTCCGGGTTCACTCGATATGCCAATTCACCAAATTTGGTCATACCAACTCTTTCTCAAATACACTATTAAACACACACACACTTGGGTTATGCGGAAACGATTGGACGTAGTTTAAGAAGGGTTACCCAACTGTCCTTGACCATGGACACGGCTATTCGAATGGTTTGACACTCTACAGAGGTTGTACACTTCACCCACGAGATCCGAGAAACTTCCATGTCATCCAAGACTCGTGGTATATAACATACCGGAGGTAAGTACTCGATCAATGCCTTTCCCCTGACGATACTAAACAAAGAGGTCCAGTCGATTGGTACCCAGCCCACATGATGTACGTCTTATAATTACCGACTTTGGACAGTGTCATCCATGCAGGGACCAATCGTGTGCCCGAAACACGTAAAAACGACATAGCCGTCCTACCTGGCACGACCCCGTCACGAGGGTGACCACACATCACTCCCTCCACTAGTAATGTGGCTCTTTGCTAGCACCAACCAGAGTAATCAACAAAGCCCCATCCCATAAAGGGGTAACGTGGTCGCACATGTAAGGTTGGGATGGTCGACACATCATACATCTAATCACATTTCCAAAACCATACACATACAAAATACCCAGTGCACCACTTCACCAAATGTGGCCACCTAACACATCATCACCCTCGGGCATTAGTGTCACCCAACGGGGTTTTCATAAACCTTTGATTTATACCATCATCATGCTCATGCTTCTACTATGCTTAGCTCTGCTTGTCAACACGATATTAGCATGACCCTCATAGGTGGTAGGGTCATGCTCAAAATGCAAGTGCCCGGGAGGAGCCATTGGTAACATCACTTCAATGATTTACCGATACTTATGATCACATTCAACGGAAGTATTTGCTACACTAGCATGCAATATATAATATGCTCAAACATGGGCAAAGGTCTTCTTTCCTTGATCAGCTAAGTATCCGGGGTCTTTGGGGTCTTCAAGTCCAACTCCATTGTCAAACGTGGTTTCTATCATTGTATTAAATAAAAGCAATAAGTAGCTCACTCAAAAACAGATCACAAAATCACTTTGAAAATGTTACTTAATTCTGATAAATCCATATTGTTATTTTAAAAATACTTGTCTCTCGTTTTAGTCAATCGATTGTTCCTAAAAGTATATTAACAAAAGCAAAACTATTCTGAATTAGCTCCGAAACGACGGATAGTTAGCTAGGGTTCCACTTACATGACATAATTAGCTTAGTTAGCTCCTAAATGGTCTATTTAATAAAACATGACATATACTTAGCTAATTATCCTCGAAATGACATAATTAGATTCAAAAAGGCATTCTTAGCCAATTTTGCCCGAAGAAGGGGACAAGAGGAGAAGAAAGAGGAAAAATGAAAGGAAGGAAGAAGAAGAAGAAGAGAAGAAGAAGAAGGAGAAAGAGGAGGATAAGAAGGAGAATGAGAAGCAGCTCCTCCTTCTCCTTCTTCTTCCTCCTTCTTCCTCCCTCTCCTTCTCCTTCTTCTTTTCTTCTTATTCTCCTCTTCCTTCTCCTTCTCCTCCTCCTCCTCCTCCTCCTCCTCCTTTTACTTCTTATTCTCTTTCTCTTCTTCTACGTAGCTTAGACTCATCCAAGAAAGGCTAAATTGGCTAATTATCCTACGAAATGACATAATTAGCTTAGTTAGCTCCAAAATGACCTATTTAATAAAAAATGACCTACAGTTAGCTAAGTTCTCTCCTAAATGACATAATAAGGCTTACGTAGCTGCAAGATGACCTATTCCCCCTAACCTAGGTATTAAATGGCCTATAATTAGCCTAGCTAGATCCAAAATGGCTTAATAAGCATAGTTTGCTACGGAATGACCTATTTTACCCAAGTTGGCTCCGAAACGACGTATAGTTAGCTAGGGTTCAACCTAGATGACATAATTAGCTTAGTTAGCTCCTAAATGGTCTATTTAATAAACCATGACCTATACTTAGCTAATTATCCTCGAAATGACATAATTAGATTCAAAAAGGCATTCTTAGCCAATTTTGCCCGAAGAAGGGGACAAGAGGAGAAGAAAGAGGAAAAATGAAAGGAAGGAAGAAGAAGAAGAAGAGAAGAAGAAGAGAAGAAGAAGAAGAAGGAGAAAGAGGAGGATAAGAAGGAGAACGAGAAGGAGCTCCTCCTTCTCCTTCTTCTTCCTCCTTCTTCCTCCCTCTCCTTCTCCTTCTTCTTTTCTTCTTATTCTCCTCTTCCTTCTCCTTCTCGTCCTCCTCCTCCTCCTTCCTTTACTTCTTCTTCTCTTTCTATTCTTCTACGTAGCTTGGACTCATCCAAGAAAGGCTAAATTGGCTAATTATCCTACGAAATGACATAATTAGCTTAGTTAGCCCCAAGTTGACCTATTTAATAAAAAATGACCTATAGTTAGCTAAGTCTCTCCTAAATGACATAATAAGGCTTACGTAGGTGAAAGATGACATATTCCCCCTAACTTAGGTATTAAATGGCCTATAATTAGCCTAGCTAGATCTAAAATGGCTTAATAAGCATAGTTTGCTCCGGAATGACCTATTTTACCCAAGTTAGCTCCGAAACGACCTATATTAGCTAGGGCTCCACCTAGATGACATAATTAGCTTAGTTAGCTCCTAAATGGTCTATTTAATAAAACATGACCTATACTTAGCTAATTATCCTCGAAATGACATAATTAGCTCCAAAAAGGCATTCTTAGCCAATTTAGCCCGAAGAAGGGGATAAGAGGATGCAGTAGGATTATATCCTACTGTCTTACACTGAAGAAAAAGGGGACAAGAGGAGAAGAAAGAGGAAAAATTAAAGGAAGGAAGAAGAAGAAGAGGAGAAGAAGAAGAAGGAGAGGGAGGATGATAAGAAGAAGGAGAAGAAGGAGGAGAAGAAGAAGAAGGAGCTCCTCCTTCTCCTTCTGCTTCCTCCTTCTTCCTCCTTCTCCTTCTCCTTCTTCTTTTCTTGTTCTTATCCTCTTCCTTCTCCTTCTCCTCCTCCTCCTCCTCCTTGTTTTACTTCTTCTTCTCTTTCTCTTCTTCTACGTAGCTTAGACTCATCCAAGAAAGGCTAAATTGGCTAATTATCCTACGAAAAGACATAATTAGCTTAGTTAGCTCCAAAATGACCTATTTAATAAAAAATGACCTATAGTTAGCTAAGTTCTCTCCTAAATGACATAATACGGCTTATGTAGCTACAAGATGACGTATTCCCCCTAACTTAGGTATTAAATGTCCTATAATTAGCCTAGCTAGATCCAAAATGGCTTAATAAGCATAGTTTGCTCCGGAATGACCTATTTTACCCAAGTTAGCTCCGAAATGACGTATAGTTAGCTAGGGTTCCACCTAGATGACATTATTAGCTTAGTAAGCTCCTAAATGGTCTATTTAATAAAACATGACCTATACTTAGCTAATTATCCTCGAAATGACATAATTAACTCCAAAAAGGCATTCTTAGCCAATTTAGCCCGAAGAAGGGGACAAGAGGAGAAGAAAGAGGAAAAATGAAAGGAAGGAAGAAGAAGAAGAAGAGAAGAAGAAGAGAAGAAGAAGAAGGAGAAGGAGGAGGATAAGAAGAAGGAGAAGAAGGAGGAGAAGAAGGGGAAGGAGCTCCTCCTTCTCCTCCTTCTTCCTCCTTCTCCTTCTCCTTCTTTTTTCTTCTTCTTCTCCTCTTCCTTTTCCTTCTCCTCCTCCTCCTCCTCCTCCTCCCCCTTTTACTTCTTCTTCTCTTTCTATTCTTCTACGTAGCTTAGACTCATCCAAGAAAGGCTAAATTGGCTAATTATCCTATGAAATGACATAATTAGCTTAGTTAGCTCGAAAATGACCTATTTAATAAAAAATGACCTACAGTTAGCTAAGTTCTCTCCTAAATGACATAATAAGGCTTACGTAGCTGCAAGATGACCTATTCCCTCTAACTTAGGTATTAAATGGCCTATAATTAGCCTAGCTAGATCCAAAATGGCTTAATAAGCATAGTTTGCTCCGGAATGACCTGTTTTACCCAAGTTAGCTCCGATAAGACCCATAGTTAGCTAGGGTTCCACCTAAATGACATAATTAGCTTAGTTAGCTCCTAAATGGTCAATACTTAGCTAATTTCTCTCCGAAATAACCTATATATACACTTCTTCATCTAGTATTATTCTTCTCACTTTCTTATTTGTCATTTTGCAGATTACCTTCACTTCACGGGAAGCTTGGATTATATTGATGGAATGCTTGAAGATGATTTCTTGTACCATGGCTTGTATTGAAACTATTGTAGTATATGGATATATATGAAACTTTGTATGCATGTGGATGAAACCGGTGTAATATATGGTTTGGTACGGATGCAACTTGCATAATATGTATGCACTATGGATGAGAGTTATTTTAATATGGTTATGAGTACGGAAAGAAATTTATTTATGTCAAATATATATATATATATATATTTATCCTGATTATTGTTAAAAATGTTGGATATAATAAAAAAATAAATTAAAATGGGGCAGATTCCCCTCTTTGCCGTCTGCCCCCACATGGCAAAGTGGTTTAGGCAGACGGCAAAGGGGGGAATCTGCCCCCTCTCTCTCCCCTTTTTGCCGTCTGCCCCCACGTGGAAAAGGGGGATGGGCAGACGGCAAAGGGGTGAATCAGCCCCCTCTCTCTGCCCTCTTTGCCGTCTACCCCCACATGGCAAAGGGGGGACGACAGACGACAAAGAGAGGATGCCTGCCGTTAACACTTAACGGGGCAGTTGTAGTATGTGCCTTCCCAATTAATTTGTTGTCTGCCCCCTCATGGCAAAGATTCTTTGCCGTCCGCTTTAGAAAAGCAGATGACAAATAACCTCTTCACCGGATTTTTTTATCGTCTAGTTTGCCGTGTGCTCACCGTGGTTCCCCCCTTTGCCGTCCGTCTTGGCCGACGGCAAATTTCTGAGTTTCAGTAGTGGCATGAGCTAACATACTTTCCATACTTGGATCATATGAACTTATGATTGTACCTCTAGAAAGAATTCACAACTACTAGAAATCATTAAGGTAAAACCCAACCATAGCCTTAAGTATCAAGTCCTCTTTACTCCCATACGCGCACAACTCTCTTTCTCGGGTGTAAGTTTTTGTCACTCTCGCCACCCACTATAAGATATTCATGAACATATTGCAACACCCTCTAGTGTGCATCTTTGACGTTTGCGCCTCATGGAAAGCACCTTAGGACAAAACCAAAATAAAACATACACTCAAACCGATCAAGATCATCAATCAACCTAAAGGACAACATCGATCTACTCAAACATCATAGGATAGCAATCAATCATTGATTAATACTATGTGGCATGAAACACCATGTTCAAGTAGGAGATTACAGCTGGGTGCGGGAGAGTGGACCGCTAAAAATACACGAGGAAGGCAATGAAGATGGTGATGTTGATGAAGACGATCACCACGGTGATGGTTTCCCCGGCGGCTCTCGGGCGCCACCGAAACAGAGGGGGAGAAAGTCTTCCCCTTTAGCACTCCTCCTCCATGGCCTCTCCCAAGATGGGGAGAGGTTCTCCCCTCTGGTCCTTGGCCTGCATGGCTCCCGGAGGGGCGAGAGTCCCTCTGGATATGACCCCTCTCTCTGATTCTCTCCTGTTTTCACTACAGTTTTCTCTCCGGGTTGGTTTTTGGCGATATAGAGAGATGCAGTGGATGAACTTCTGATCTAGGGTAATTTCTGGAGGTGTCTATATTTATATGATTTTTGGGCGTTGGAATCACGCCAAGATAGGCCACAAGGTGCCCACTAGACATCAATCCATCAGAGGGGGGGGGGCTAGCGCGGCCTGGTGTCTTGTGGGCACCATGGGCCCACCTCTAGTGGTTATTTTCTCTAGTACTTCTCTTCTCCTCAAAAAAAGAATTTTCAAAAAGTTTTGTCCAATTGCGAGAACTTTTATTGATGCACAAAAAACAACACCACGGTAGTTATGCTGAAAACAACGTCAGTTCGGGTTAGTTCTAAATAAATCATATAAAGTGCAAAAAATCATATAAAAGTATGTAAACATGGGCAAACTCGAATGAATACTTCATAAATTATGGATATGTTGTAGACATATCAACATCCCCAACTTAATTCCTACTCGTCCTCGAGTAGTTAAATGATAAAAGAAATAATTTATCAAGTGTGAATGCTAGCATTGTGCATAAGTTTTATCAATGAAAATTTCAATCATTTTTCCTATCATCATAACAACAACTTTCTCATAAACTCATCAAGATAAATTAGCAACCAATTCACATGTTATGATTCAGACAATGAACTCTCTTGAAACTTAACAAACCATGTTCTTAGTCACCAAACAATTGCAATTCAACTTATTCCCAACAAAGCCTAAGTAAGAGCTTTGCATACTCAATCATCATATAGTCTTCTATGATTGCTAGTACTCAAAGCATACTTTTAGAAAAAATGACATCCATCAAACAGAGAGAAATATAGGGGCTTAATGTTTTTCCTCCCAACTCATTTATCATAGAGATCAATGTCAACAATAATAAGTCATGACCGAATATATTTGACTACCCATATGTGCCTAGATATTTCCCTACCACATGATGCTGCCAACTAGATAATATTGAGGTTGAAATGAAAATGCATACTATTGACTCTTGCATAAAAGTAAATACTGAAAGGTAAAAGATAAGCCCTCCGCAGAGGGAAGCAGAGGTTGTTATGCGCTTTTTGGTTTTGTATGCACATTACCTTAATGCAAAAGAACGTCATGTTCTATTGCCCCTTATGATAGCTACCTTTATTATGAAGTCCGTCACTTTTATTACTTTGGCATCACAAGTTCGTACAATGCTCAATTTTCTCTTACACTAAATGATCGAACACATTTAGAAGAAATTTTTATTGCCTTTTTGCACGGATAACTACTTACTTGAAGGATCTTATTCAATCCATAGGTAGGTATGGTGGAAACTCATGGCAAGAAACTGGGTTTAAGAGTTTTTGGATGCAAAAGTAGTATCTCTTCTTAGTACAAATTTTTGGCTAACAAAAGATCCTAAGGAAACACGACATGTTGGAGGATCCATAACAATATAAATTATATTCAAATATACACAACCATAACTCATTACGTTGTCTTCCTTCTCCAACTTCAACTAATTTTCTCAAGTTTGAAAATAATTAATGGGTATTCATAATGATAGAAGATGTCCAAGATAATATATTTATATGTGAAAGTTCTCTTCCTTATACCAACCATTTATGAATTGCTTGTATGACCAATATTGTGATTGTCAAGCTTCAAAATATTTCACTTTCACAACCCAATATGAAGCTACTACTAGGCATGACATGAACATATAATTTCGACTTCGTGGTATTCAATTCATTCAACTATTTACTCATAGGATATAAGTAAAGCACAAGAGCAAACAATCAAACTACTCTCAAAAGATATAAGTGAAGATCAATGACTAGTTAAACAATCAAGTAGCTATGTGAGGACTCTCTCTCAATAAAGATTTTTCAGATCTCATAATTTTATTCAAACAGAAAACTAAACAAAAATGCTCCAAGAATAGCACATATCGTGTGGACAAGTAACAATTTAGGCTCAACATAGGCTAACCGATAGTTATTGATGAAGAGAGGTGGGATGCGTGACATCCCCAAGATTAGATGCTTGATACGTCTTGAAATATTTTCTTGGGGTGTCTTGGGCATCCCCAAGCATGAATTTTGTGTCTCCTTAATTCCTCTCATATCATGGCTTCACCTAAGTCTCAAAAACATAATCCACACAAAACTTGAAAAGAACTCGTGAGATAGGTTAGTACACATAAATGTAAATCAAATGTTTATGTACTGACAAGGCAAGTTAAATAATAATTTTAAAACATTAGGTACTTTGTAATATCATTTCCATAGTCTATATCTACCAATATAAGCCATGGAAACTATAGGATAAGGAGATAACGAAACTATGACAGGAATCCGTCTAAACAGAACAGTCTCTAGTAATATATAAAAAAGGTGTACTTATGTATCTCCAAAAATTATGAAAATTTAGGATGTGATAAATAATTTGTATGAAAGTACTTTTTCAAATTTTCAGAAACTTTCCACGTTCCACTAAAATATGATAATTCGAATACTACATCATAAGTTTCTGATTTTGTACAACACACATCACACATGCAATTCAAGCAATCTAAAAGGAATTATTGGAACTTTTTATTCAAAAACAAGATTGTAAATAAAATCTAACAGAGAACAACAAAATAAAATGATGCTCCAAGAAAAATACATATCATGTGATGAATAAATATATAGCTCCAAGTAAGATATATCGATAATATTGGAGATGAAACACGGGATGTCTAGCAAGGCATCCCCAAGCTTAGATGCTTGAGTATTCCTTGTATATTACCTAGGTGTGCCTTGGGAATCCCCAATATTAGGTGCTTGCTTCTCATTATTTTCCTCATATTTATATATCACCCAAAACTTGAAAACTTCAATCACACAAAACTTAACGGAACTTCATGAGATGGGTTAGTATGATAAATATAGATCATTCACTTAGGTACTTCCAAGACAAGATTCATAATTGTTCTCACATAATACCTATTGTATTATATCATTCCCATAATTTTTATAACTCAATATAAGTTATGGAAATACTATAACGAGCAAATTATAAAACAAAATCTGTCAAAAACACAATAGTCTGTGAAGATCTGCATTAAAACCATACTTCCCTAACTCTAAAAGTTCTGAGTATTTATGACGAGGCAGAGAATTTCCATAGTAATTTTTTGGAAAAATTTCAGAATCATTTGGCTCACCATTAGAATCACATAATTCATTTACTGGACGCTAAACTTTGTGTTTTTGCACAGAATCAAACCAGCAAGTATTCACACTATCCTAAAGGCTTTACTTGGCACTTTATTGAATGAAAAGTTGTAAACCATGATTAATGCAGTATCTTTATCATGTGAACACTAAATAAATATAAAGGTTAAATATTGGGTTGTCTCCCAACAAGTGCTTTTCTTTAATACGTTTTAGCTAGGCATGATGATTTCAATGATGCTCACATAAAGATAGTAGACGAAACGTGCAAAACAGCATCATGAACATTATTTTTATGGTACGATGGTATTTACAAGGAGATAATTATTTAAATGAGAAACTTCCAAGAAATAGGTTACATTTTTTCCATGAGCATTAACACACGTGTTGAAGGTCGACCCTCACTTCTCCAATGCATAACTTTCCAATCGCTTCTCTTATAAAAGGAAATATTTTTTTTGTGTTTTGAAAATTTTAATTTTTTTGTTTGTTTCACCCACAAATAAAGAAATAATACAATAGAACAGATACAAAACAAAAACAAAATATACTTAGTAATAGAATCAAACGAACATACACAAAAATATTAACCCCACGCTATTGCTCCCAGCAACGGTGCCAGAAAAGAGCTAGATATTCCCCAAGTGCCATGAATTATCATAGCACTTTCCAAAGATGGAAGTGGTAAGTATGGAGTGTGGAACCCACAAGGAGCTAATGGTAAGGTCAATATTCTCTCAAGTCCAATCTGCCACCGATACGACTCTAAGTACACCAAGTGTTTGCTTCTATCTAGTAACGAGAAATAAAATTGTGTTGTGGGTATAAAGAGGATAGCTTTGCATGATATTGGAGAACTAAAATATGATAATAGTTGCTGCATTATATAGAGTTATAATATATTACAATATATTACAAATAGAGAGTGTGGAATAATGATGGTATGATATGCAGATTCATCCAAGGCAATTGATGACAAGATCGGTAATCATTCTTGTAATTTTGTATGAGGAAGAGGAATGAGATAACATACTTTCTATATTTGGATCATACAAACTTATGATTGGACCTCTATTAAGAATCCACAACTACTAGAAATCATTAAGGTAAAATCCAACCATAGCCTTAAGTATCAGGTCCTCTTTACTCCCATATACGCAAAACCCTCTTACTCGGGTGTAAGTTTGTCTCACTCTCGCCACCCACTATAAGAGATTCATGAACATATTGCAACACCCTCCAGTGTGGATCTTTCACGTGTGCGCCTCACAGAAAGCACCTCAGGACAACACCAAGATAAAACATACACTCAAACCAATCAAGATCATCAAACAAACCAAAGGACAACATCGATCTACTCAAACATCATATGAGAGCAATCAATCATCGATTAATACTATGTGGCATGAAACACCATGTTCAAGTAGAGGATTAGAGCGGGGTACGGGAGAGTGGACCGCTGAAAATACATGAGGAAGGCAGTGAAGATGGTGATGTTGATGAAGACGATCACCACGGTGATGGTTCCCCCGGCGGGACCCCGCCCCCACCGGAAGAGAGGGGGAGAGAGTCTCCCCCCTTTAGGCATCCTCCTCCATGTCCTCTGCCAAGATGGGGAGACAATCTGCCCTCTGTTCATGGTCCTCCATGGCTCCTAAAGGGGCGAGAACCACTCCGGGATTTGATTCCTCTATCTGTTTCTCTCCTGTTTTTGCTACTGTTTTTTTCTCCAGATTGGTTTTTCATCGATATAGAGAGCTACATCAGAGGAATTTCTGATCTAGGGTAATTTCTGTAGGTTTCTATATTTATAGGACTTTTGGGCGTTGGAGCCACGCCAAGATGGGCCACTAGGTGCCACCTAGACATCAGCCCAGCAGGGGGCGGGCTGGCCTGGCCTGGTGTCTAGTGGGCACTTGGGATCCCCCTCTTGTGGTTCTTTGCTCTAGTACTTCTCTTTTCCTCCAAAAAAATCATCAAAAAGTTTCGTCCAATTCTGAGAACTTTTATTTGTGCACAGAAAAAACACCACGATAGTTCTGCTGAAAACAACGTCAGTCTGAGTTAGTTCTAAACAAATCATATGAAGTGTAGAAAAACCATATAAATGTATTGTAAACATAGGCAAACATGACATCAGTACTTCATAAATTATCGATACGCTCGATACGTATCAATGCCCGAATGGTATCATCGCCACTTCATGAAAGCAGTGAATATGTAGGCATTGGCACTCCTCCAAGGCAAAATGTCCGTGAAACAGCTCCTGACTCTCCGCCTCATTCTTTTCTGACACTTGTGCGAAGACTCCTAGAATCACCATTATCACCAATGGAGGATGAAGAAACTGAACAGGCGTCGCAAAGGACCAAGGCAAGCCACTTCCTCGATGCGAAGCATCCCTAATGATGAAGTGTGTGTGATCTAGACTGCATCAGTTGATAAAGTACTCAGGCTTGAAGATGTTGCTCGTGATCAGCCTGAAGTGGAAGCCAAAGCAGATGAATATATTGTTGTTGATGCTATTGCACCTGATGACCCTCGTGTGCCTGCTACACCATCCACCAACGACAATCCTGAAAACATTGTGATGGCTCACAATAGGGAAGGGGTAATGGTTTCTAGTAGATGGCCAAGGCTAGAAGCACCTCCGAGAATGGGCCCGCAATATGAGTTCAACATCTTTAGCCGCCCATGTGTTATGATGCCTATGCCGAGGTTACCAAGCATTCGCCACCAAGGACCACGTCGTCCCATTCTCTTCAGTGTCCTACTCTTCAGACTGAACAATACCTTCTGTGAATCTGACAGAAATCCATAGATGAAGCCAAAGATCGAATCTGACAGGTTCTGGAGCATGCCTCAGCGCGACTACTATAAAGTCGTGCTCTATGTCTAGAACAGGATCTTCCCTCATAATCATATTAGCTTTCAAGCAATGTGTGGTCTTCCGTGTTTTATCAAGGCCTCGATTTTCTTTGAGACGTTGGATTATTGTCTTTTGTCACTAACCATGAAGTTTGGAATGAACAAATGATTCTTCTATTTTATGCAACTCTTCGCATCCGTGTCTATGCAAGAGATCCGAAGACATGGAAAATGGATTTCATGACTCGATATGAACATGTCCAAGGTCCAGAAACGGCAGTCTTTGCCACGACAACACTTGTCGCATTTGGTGGAGACTTAGATCCAAGATTTGCAGCTTATGCTAAATCGACTCACAACATATACCAGTCCCATCAGCCAAATATGTCTGACATGCTCACCCTGATGAAGCCTTTGGCCCTAGATGCTGAGCTACTCAGAAGCTTCTTTGTCAATGATCTTCAATATCTGCCAAGGATTATTTACCATGTTCTTCGTCACACCATATGCACTACTGGAAAACAGTTTTTTGCCATATGCTGCTTCTTTGCCGTCTGCTGGCTGATGGCAAAGACCCTCTTTGCTATCAGCTACCAGAAACCAGACGACAAAGAGGAGGCTGATGGTAGAGAGGGTCTTTGCCATCTGCTGCTTCTTTGCCGTCTGCTGGCTCATGACAAAAACCAGTCAGGCTGACGGCAAAGAGCTGGGCTCATGGAAAATATCACTTAGGCAGACGGCAAAGCGCTTTGCTGGCCCACCCCACACCCCCTCTCTCCCCCCTAACGACCTCTCTCTTTGCCATCCGCTTTTCTCCTCTATGCCGTCGGGAGGTGGACGGCAAAGAGGGTGCGCCCCTAACGGCCGTTAGCCCCACCCCCACGCGCCTCTCTCCCCCCTAACAGCCACCCCACACCCCTCTCTCTCACCCCCGACACCACCACCGCTGCCGCGCCCTCCTCCAGCCTCCCTGCACCACCGGCCCTCCTCCTCCGGCCTCCCTGCGCCCCCTCCTCCTACGACCTTCCTGCGCCCCCTCCTCCTCCGGCCTCCATGCGCCCCCTCCTCCTCCGGCCTTCGGCTTCCCTGCGCCGCCGCCCCTTCCTCCTCCGACCTCCCTGCGCCTCCTCCTCCGACCTCCTCCGGCCTCCGGCCTCCCTGCGTTGCCGCCCCCTCCTCCTTCGGCCTCCCTGCGCCCTCCTCCGGCCTCCCCACGCCCCCTCCTCCTCCCCGGGACCTCCTCCTCCACCACCGCCGTCGGAGCTCGCCCCTTCTCCACCACCACCCCCTCGGCCACCACCGCCGTCTCCTGCATCGCTGCACCCTCCTCCTCCCCGGCCGCCCCCCTTCGGTGAGTCCTTTTTTCTTTTTTGCTAATTTACAGACTTAGTTTTGTTTTGTTAATTAGTGGTAGCTAGATTATTGTTAGTAGTTTTAGTGGTAGATTTAGTTAGGTTAGTAGTTTTAGTTAGGTTAGTCAGTTAGCTTGGTTAGTTAGGTGGAGGAGGAGAAGACGAGAAGAGGAGGAGGAGGAAGACGAGAAGAGGAGAAGAAGAAGAGGAGTAGGAGGAGGAGGAGGAGGAGAAGAAAAAGAAGAAGATGAAGAAGAAGAAGAAGAAGAGGGGAAGAAAAAAATATGAAGGAGAAGAAGAAGAACAAGAAGAAGAAGAAGAAGAAGAAGAGAAGAAAAAATAAGAAGGAGAAGAAGTAAAGAAGAAGAGAAGAAGAAGAGAAGAAGAGAATAAGAAAAAAATAAGAATGAGAACAAGAGAAAAAAGAAGAAGAAGTTGATTTTTATTGTTTGGTACTTAGTGGTAGCTAGATTCTTTTCTAGTTACTTAGTGGTAGATTCTGTTTTTTTTTGCTGTCTAGTACTATCTATGTTTAGCGATAGGTTTAGTTACCTTGGTTAGTTAGGTTAGTTAGTTAGTTAGCTTAATAGAAAAAATAGCAAGAAGAAGAAGAGGAGGAGGAGGAGAAGAGGAGAAGAGGAGGAGGAGGAGAAGAAGAAGAAGAAGAAGAAGAGGAGGAGGAGGAGAAGACAAAAATAAGAAGGAGAAGAAGAAAAGAAGAAGAGAAGAAGAAGAGAAGAAGAGAAGAAGAATACCTTCTCCTCCTCCTTCTTCTCATCCTTCTTCTCCTTCTCCTCCTTCTCCTTCTTCTTGATTTCTTCTTCTTCTCCTCCTCCTCCTCTTTCTTCTCCTCTATCTTATTCTCCTGACCTTATTTTCCACAACAATGAGATAATTAGCCCATTTAGCTACAAAATGGCATAAAAACCTTGGTTAGCTCATGAATATTATATTCTTAACTTTTTTTTCCTCTAAAATGACATAATTTGAATATTTGTGTTGATCGGGTGGATTTACATGTGATAGTTGTCTCGTCGCTGTGAGGTCTGCTGTGCGAAGACCTGCCCGTGCGTTGTACGAGCTCCGCCCCTGCATTCGTGGTCAGTACAAATTTCATCTCCTCCCCGCCCCTTCATTTACTGTGGCTCGGTTTACGGATGAAACTTTCTAGATTTAGGTAATTAAATTAATTTATCAGTATGCGTGACCAGTATGCGTCTCCCGTTCGGAAGGGCGACATCTATAAATATGCATGTCTTTGCATATTTATAACCGCCATCCTTTCGAATTGTCCAACATTATCCATGAACAACCCGAGTATGTGTAGATTGGGTTCGTTTTCCCGTATGCTGTGCTCTGGATCCAATGCAGAATTTTGTCAGTGCCTCCCTGTTGTTCTCCGGATGCACATCCTCTCTGTTTATTGCGGAGACGTGTATCAGGAGAACAGCGGGGAGGTGTTGCCGAAATTTTGCGTTGGATCCAGAGCAGAGCATGGGAAAACGAACCCAATCTACACATACTCGGGTGGGATTAGGACCTATCTTTACCTATTAGCGTGTAGGTTGCCTAGACGTAATAAAAATGGCGAACCTGATTAACCGATGAATATAAATGCTAAATTATATATAAATATATTTCTTCTGTCTTTAGTAGCTACGCAAGATGAGTGATCGTGTGTGGATGTATACCGGTCACCCTAGTCAGAAAGAGATGACGAAAGAATGGTTTGTAAAAACAAAGGAATTTGTGAAAGCCGCATTCGCAAATGGCGAGGAAAGAAACTATTGCCTCTGTCCTGGATGCGACAACTATAAAAAGATGACAGAGGCTGTAATGATTAAACACCTGCAGAGGAGGGGTTTTAACCCTAATTATACGGTGTGGACATTTCATGGTGAGTCTATACAACGCACAAGAGTTGAGGTGGTCCGTCGTCGCACGGACGAGCATGGTACCGGGATTGAAGACATGGTGCAAGACTTTGATGATGCTCGGGATTCGGAAGATGGGATGGAGGAATCTTGAAAGGCCTTTTATGAAATGTTGGAGTCTTCAAAACGTCCTCTCCATGAGCACACTGAGCTCTGTCAGCTGGATGCAATTGCACAAGTAATGGCTCTGAAGGCTCAGTTCAACTTGGGAAGAGAATGCTACGACGTGATGATGACACTATTTGGACGCTTCCTACCCATAGGCCATGTCATGCCTGCAAACCTATACCAGTCGGACAAAATACTTCGTGTACTTAAGATGCCCTATGAGAAGATAGATGCATGTGAGAAAGGATGTGTATTATTTAGGAAGGAGTATGCACACTTGGACTATTGTCCCAATTGCAAGTCTTGCAGGTATCTTGTGGTAGACAACGGTATGGGTGAGAAGAGACAGACCGAAATCCCAGTTAGTGTTCTTCGGTATATGCCAATCGTACCAAGACTTCAACGTCTTTTCATGGTCGAAGAGAGAGCTAGACAGATGACATGGCACAAATTGGGCAAAAGAACCGAACTAGATGCGGATGGGAATAAGATGATGGTACACACATCGGATGGGGAAGCGTGGAAACATTTCGATGGATTGCATCAGGATAAAGCGGCAGATCCAAGGAATCCTCGAGTCTGCGCCGCCACGGATGGTTTTAATCCCTTCGGCATGACGGCAACCCAATACAGTTGTTGGCCTGTATTTGTCATTGCACTCAATCTCCTCCCCGGGCAGATTATGCAAAGAAAGAACATATTTGTGATGTTGATAATTCCAGGGCCCAAATATCCGGGGAAGAATATGAATGTGTACCTACAACCAATTAAGGATGAATTGGAAGAATCTTGGGATAATGGGTTCAAGACATACGATGCCGCTAGAAAAGAGAACTTCAAAATGCATATGTGGTACATGTACTCTATACATGACTTGCCAGCGTATGCGCTATTCTCTGGACGGTGTGTGCATGGAAGGTTCTCGTGCCCCCAATGCAAGGCAGCTCTACAGTTTCATTGGTTGCAGGAGGTTCGGAAGTATTCTTGCTTTGACTTGCATAGACAGTTCCTGGATCCTGACCATCAGTTGAGAAAAGACAAGAAGAACTTTACCAAAGGTAAAGTTGTCAAAAACGTGGCACCACCTGCATTCACAGGCCAACAGATCCTGGATCAGTTAAACGCCCTCGAGCCTGATCCAGAGCGTCCAGGGTATTTCAAGGGGTATAATTCAAAACACGCCTGGACTCACAAGCCATGCTTCCACACAATATCGACATGATGCACACTGAAAAGAATATCAGAGAGGCTATTTTTGGTACATTGTTCGACATAGATGGGAAGACAAACGATAATACTAAGGTTAGAGTCGATCAACAGACACTATGTCATAGACCATTGCAAAACATGCGATAAGCCAAAGGAATGCAGAAGTGATCCAAGCCAAAGGCCTGGTTCAATCTTGGAAGGCCAGCTATGAGGGAAATTATCTTTTGGGTCAAAATGCACTTGATGTTCCCCGATGGATATGCAGCGAATCTAAAGAGGTGAGCGAGTCTTGAAAAATTACAAATATTTGGTCTCAAGAGTCATGATTGGCAGATATGGCTAGAGCGGGTAATGCCGGTCATGTTACGTGGCTTTCTTCCTGAGGATGAATGGCTAGTACTGGTGGAGCTGAGCTATTTCTTCCGTGTTCTTTGTGCGAAAGAATTGTCGCCTGGCGTGGTAGAAGACATGGAGGAGTTTGCATTGGACTTGTTGTGCAAGTTAGAGAAGATCTTTCTACTGGGCTTCTTTAATCCAATGCAGCATTCGATTTTACATCTACCGACCGAGGCAAGATTGGGTGGGCCCATGCAAGATTGTTGGTGCTATGCAACTGAGAGGATGTAGAAGACCCTTCGAGCTAAATGTAAAAATAAGCGTAGAACTGAAGCATCGATGGCTGAGGCATTCATTACTGAGGAGGTGACAAACTTTGTGACAGCACACTACGAAGCCAAAAATCATCATTTGCATAATCCGAAGCCTCGGCACAATGATGCACACCCTAAAAAAGGTGGGTCCAACCTCAGCCTATTCAAAGGGAAGCTCGCACCAGCCGGTGCTTCGAAACCAATAACATTGGATGTCGAAGAATGGCGGAACATTTCGTTGTATATCTTCAACAACCTAACAGAAGTGCGGCCATACATCGAGTGAGTTCTCGGCACATTTTCCCATAACTTCTAATTCGTTTGAACTGCTCTTATTCCCGGATATTTCAAACAGCCGTTACGTCGCTAAATTCTCGGATGGAGCGGTGATCGAAAATGATTCCGTCGAAGAGTATGAGCTTCTGTCAAAGACAGGAGGCGGCTATCCCGGTTTCATCTCTTGGTTCGAACAAACGATAATTATCAATAATGGACCATTTTATTTCTTGGTCTAACTTGCGTCTAATGCAACAATCGTTTCTTATTAAACTTGTAGGCTAATTCAGAGTCTATGGACGCCGAATTGAGACAAGTCGCTAATGGTTTTGACTATAAGGTCCGTTCATTTGAGAAATACAACATCAACGGGTATCTCTTTCATACCTTTGGCAAAGAGCTATCTATGCCAGACCGGCAATCTACAAATTGTGGTGTCTCTGCTATCGGCGAAGGTGTTATCGAGTATTATGGAAGAGTTGAAGCAATTTATGAACTTCAATTCTATGGTGAAAACCCACCGAACGTCGTAGTCTTCAAATGTTATTGGTTCCAGCCGAAGAAGACTAGAAGGACTCATGAACATATAGGACTAGTCGAAATCAATCCAAACACCAATTTAGATGTTCCCGATGTCTATATTACGGCTCAACAGGCGACCCAAGTTTTCTATCTACCGTGGGCATGCCAAACGGATAAGAATCTGGAAGGTTGGTATCTTGTTTATGAAGTGCCGCCACATGTCAGACCACCTCTCCCAAATGAATAGGATTATGAACCTCACATTAACCCAGACACATATGATGGAGAATTCTTCCAAGAAACACGTCTTTCCAAGAAACATTTCAAGAACCGCCGTGCTTCACCCAAGAACATGGAAGTAGACAGCGACAATGAATCCGACTCCAGCCGTGAGACGGAACCAGAAGACCTGGAACTCGTAGAGGTTACTGATGCGGATGACCTGTCAATGCTTCAACGATTAAAGGAAGGCCTTTCACAACTTCACGCCATTGAACCCGACGAGCATGTCATTCATGAAGACATGCGTGATAGTGATGATGATGATGCATTTATTGATGATGATTATTAGTTTGTAAGATTCACAACTTAAATTATATATTTTTTAATCTTTATTATTCATGTACATATTATTATTCATGTCAGTTATTCAATTTTTTTATGTTGTACTAATTTATTTTAATCTTTATCATGGAAGGTCACCAGGTGTGGAAAGATGGTGGGCGCTGGTCCAGATCGCTCGACGGGTTCTTCCCAGGCACCCCGCACGAGGGGTGGTACTTCCCTTCCACCCCAATCTCTCCGTAGAGCCTTGGCAGACAGTCTGTCGACACCACCCGTGGGTTCTTCTTCGTCGGCGGCATTGCCCACTGGGAGAGGTGCTCGTCGGGTAGGGAAGAAGGGGAAGGGTACAAGGAGAGGTGGTGGCCGCGAAAGATCCAGGAGGACTGTTGAGCCGTCATCGCCACCACCACCAGCTCATTCACCCGAGCATAGGACTACTATGGTCGACCCGTTTGTGGAGGGGGCTACGGGGACTCCGTTCCAGGAGCCTGGTGTTGACGGGCATTCGTCCCATGAGACTCCGGTCCAGGAGCAGCCTCGGGTCGAGGTGCATCCGGCCCACGAGACTACGGTTCCGGAGGCTGCACCCGACGTGGAGAGGCCCGGATGGGAGACCTGGCCGGACCTTACCGAGTTGCCGGATTGGACCGAGGGTCCGGGTGGTTCAGGGGGCGGGGATGGCGGGGATGAGCTTACGGATAGTGAGGGCGATGGGCAGGTGGACGGGGCCACCGTGTACGAGCGTGGTAGTACACGTCTCCCGGTCGCACCGGCTACCCGCGAGCAGAGGCCGGTGATTAAACTTGAAGGAGATAGGTATGTACATTTACTCTTTGTTTAGCTTTTGCCTTCAAGTTTGCTCAAATATCTAATGCGTTGACCTTTACATACTACAGGGGATGGGTACACCCTCTTGGAGTCCGCAGGCCGAACTCCGTCCTTGGTGTGCTTTGCCGGACAAATTTCCCGGGGTTTGTCACGTTGCGTGGTGAGGGTCAGGTTCCTACACTAGGATTTTCCTGAGAGCACTACCAGGATGCGCAGGCCCCGCCGGAGGAGATTATAGATGGTGTCTTGTGCCACACGAGGGCCGAGATGGTGATCAAGAGCTTTTGGGTAAATTATCCTTTTACAGAATCTAAAATTAACAATATAGCTAATTCTTGTACTAATCGGTGTTTTCATGTTTGATTGCAGACCTTCTATAGGTGTGAGGATGGATATGAGGAGGAGGCGGCCAGGGTTCTCGAGGCCGAGTGTAGGCGGTTACTACAGAACTTGCGGCACAAGGCTCGGCCGCAGGCTATTCGAGATTACTACGCTACACGTGGTATTAAGAAGCAGAAGAAGGATTGCCGCGGAAAGTTTCTGAAGAAGGAGCAATACATCAAGGTAATTACCTATTCTTAAGTCCTTCTACATAGTTTTTCTGATTTCATTCATATGCGTAGCGCTCAAAATTCTTTCTAATAACTTAAAGGTGCCCCCGAGATGGTTTGCGGATAAGATGGATTGTTGGGAGGCGTCGGTTGATGAGTGGTGCAGAGGCAGCTGGCGAGCCGTCCACGAGAATGCGAAGGTTCGGCGTAGCCAAATGGTTGGTGTGCCACACCATCAAGGCAGCGCCAACTTACTTCAGTTCGGACGAAACTGGGTATGTGATTTGCTTCATGATTCATGCAATTCATTCTTCATGCTAATATTTTGTTCCTCTCTTTTAGGCGCATCACAATAAGATGGAGATGCCACACTTGTACGACCTTTATGGCATGGCCCATACTGCCTCGAACAAGAAGGCGAATGCATTCTCTGAGTCTAACCTGGATGATCCCAATAACTTCACCAACATATTATCCCACCAGAAGCTCGTGGCATATAGGGATGCGGGGAAGGCTACGAAAGGGGATGACTTTAACCCTAGACAGAAACCTTTGGATCCAGAGCTGGTGATGATATCTCGTGGCGGGAGGCCCCATGGCTCGATAGCCATTGGAGATGGGATAATACATTGTCCACTCACTCTCCCGGAGATCAAGGCGCGCCAGTCGAGCAGCTGTCCTGAGATAATGCGTCGTCCACGGCCAGTGGATCTTGCTATCGAGGTTAGTTGTATAGACTAAGAACACTTTCATCCATTTCATTATGTGTGTCACCATAGATCATTATTGTGGTAACGAGGAATGGTGTTTCAGGCTGCTCTTCAGAAAGAGAGATTGGCAAACCAGGCTGCTCTTGAGAAAGAGAGATTGGCAAGCGAGGCTGCTCTTGAGGATGCTCTTGAGAAAGAGAGATTGGCAAGTCAGGCTGGTCTTGATGAGAGGGACCAGACCACGGGACGATTGATTGAGGAGGAGAGGTCCCGGAACGAGGCAGGTCAACGGGCCCTGTACGAGCTTTTTGCAGTAAGTTTTTTTTTACATTAGCCAAATCATGTGTGTAATATCTGTTTCATTACTAACTACTACGACCCACTCTTCAGGGTATGTGCGAGAAGAGCGGTCAAGTCCCTCCGCCGATGCCCGTCTTCTCTTTGATTCGCACGGTGAGTTTCATTATAAACTAGTATTCATAATTGAGTGTCATCATGCTAACTGAGACATTGCAAAATATCTATTGTGTAGAATAACTCCCGAGCGGCATCGCATGACCCTTCTCGAGGTGTTTCTCCTCATTGATGACCACTACGGTAAGTTTCTCTTCTCCTCTTTCATATTCTCCTTGCCTTAATTTCCCCAACAATGACATAATTATCCCATTTAGCTCCAAAAAGACATAGTTAGCTAGTTTAGCTCCAAGAAGAGGAGAAGAAATAGGAAAAATGAAAAGAAAGAAGAAGAAGAAGAAGAGAAGAAAGACGAGGAGGAGGAGGAGGAGGAGGAGGGGGAGAAGGAGGAGAAGGCCAAGGACCTTCTAGTCCTTCTCCTCCTCCTCCTCCTTCTTTATTTATTCTTCTTCTCCTCCTCCTCCTCTTTCTTCTCCTCTTTCATATTCTCCTTGCCTTAATTTCCCCAACAATGATATAATTAGCCAATTTAGCTCCTAAAAGACATTATAAGCTCAAAATGGCATAAGAACCTTGGTTAGTTCATTAATATTATATACTTAGCTTGTTTTCCTCTATAATGACATCATTAGCCCATTTAGCTCCAAAAAGACATAGTTAGCTAATTTAGCTCCAAGAAGAGGAGAAGAGGAGAAATGAAAAGAAGGAAGAAGAAGAAGAAGAAGAGAAGAAGAGAAGGAGAAGGAGAAGGAGAAGGAGAAGGAGAAGGAGAAGGAGAAGCAGAAGGAGGAGGAGGATAAGAAGAGAAGAAGAAGGAGAAGAAGGAGCCCTCCTTCTTCTCCTTCTTCTTCTCTTCCTTCTTCTCCTTCTCCTTCTCTTCTTTTTTCTTCTTCTCCTCCTCCTTCTCCTTCCCCTTCCCCTCCTCCTCCTCCTTCTCCACCTGCTCCTTCTTGTTTTTCTTCTCCTTGTTCTCTTCTTCCTTCTTCTCTTTCTTCTTCAATTTAGCTTATTTGTCATATATATGTTGTTGTTCTTCTTCTTCTGACTTTCTTATTCCCATTTTGCAGATTGGATGTACTACATGCATGGAAGCTGGCATTGGTGTGCTTTAGTTTCCATTTTTATTTGAGTTGATGAACAATGTGGAACTATATGTATATGTATATATGGATGAACAATATATGTGCAACTATATGTATCTATATATGGATGAAACTTTGTATGTGTTGGTTCTTTTGATATATGGGATGTACGTTGATGAACAAATGGCATTGATCAGCTTTATATGTATATCATATATGTGTTGTGACCTATTTATCATATATGTGCTATGAATTATATGTATATGTGCTGTGAAATAGAAAAAATAAACAAAAAATGTGACAATATAGGCTCTTTGCCGTTAGCCAGCTGATGGCAAAGGCCTTTGCCGTCAGCTGGCCGACGGCAAAGGTGCCACGTGGCACCCAGCTGTGCAACCTGGGCAGCAGCAGCTGGCCATATAGTATCTTTGTCGTCTGCTTCCAGGGGGCAGACGACAAAGAAGAGGGCACAGAGGAGGGGGGAGGGGTAGGCAGACGGCAAAGAGTGTTGGGGGGAGGAGGAAGAGGCAGATGGCAAAGAAGGGGGGAGGCAGACGGCAAAGTAGAGGGGGGAGGCAGACGACAAAGAAGAGGGGGAGGCAGACGACAAAGCCTCCATTAGCCCTAACGGAGGCAACGCCTGTCGGCTGCTGTCTCGATCACTTTGCCGACTGCTGCTATGAAAAGCTGACAACAAAGCTCTTTGTCGTCCGCTTTGGGGAGACAGACGGCAAAGAAGGTACGATGCCGTCGTAGGCTGACGCGGAAATTTTGCCGGCCATGCGATTCTTTGCCGTCTGTGATATTCTCTTTGCCGTCCGGGATTTACTCTTTGCCATCTGTGATGGCAGATGGCAAAGAAGCTGATTCCTGTAGTGATGGTCGCTCAAACGGCACTCATCTTCAAGCAAGCTGCAACGTGCGTTCAAGACATTGGTCTATAACGTTGTCTATGGCATCAGGTACAATCTTCAAGATCTATTCTGAGAACCATGGCTCCTAATAGCATCAACCTGTTTGAGCTGAAGATCTATGCACCATGGATCATGTGTTTCATTAAGCGCCGGACAAATACAGGGTTTTTGCCTTCTCCTCACAACCATGGGATATATCTTTCGGACTTTTTTTTACTGTGAGACTGTTTGATCTTACATCCCATTGTATTTTATTGATAAAAGAGCAACAAGGATTACAAGGTTATGTACAAATTTAGTGCCTCCAGCAGAGGGAACTATAGAAGCAAAAGACAAAAAAGATAAAAGAATAAAATAAAAATGTGGGGCCCCTCTAAGGAGGCAAAAAGTCTATCCATGAAAGTAGGTCATCCTTGAATTTGAGTTTGAACCTGTGAGTGAGGAGGGTGATATCATGTAGACACACACTTCTCCACTGCAGAAAGGTTTGTACGATGTGTCTAAAGGCTTTATTATTCCTGACCTTCCAGATATTCCACCCAGAAAAGACACCTCTTCAAAAAAATACTTGTCAAATCCTTTCCTAGCTCCCTTTGGAATCTCCACCATGCCAATGCCAATTGTCCAGTCAATTTGCAAGTAGTTCAAGATCGTGCAGCTGACATTGCATTGAAAGAACATGTGAATCATCTACTCATGTGCAGAAGTAGGGCATATATCACACTGAGGTCCATCATTTATTCTCTGGTGTTTTCTTCCAATCATGTCCTTGGTGTTAATCATGTCCATGATTACCAACCAAGCAAACATTTTGATGGGTATGGTGCAACAACTCTTCCAAATCCAATTGAGAATGGGGTTTGATGTAATTGGCTGGTGGACAAAGGTATAGTATCTATTTGATGTGAACTCAGCCACAATTCCATTCCTCCACAACCAAATGTCCTTTGTGGACCTATTAGCTGGCATTGAGTTGATCATAGGCATTAGCTGACCCAGTTCTTGAAAAGCAATCACTGAGAGGGGCAAATTGAACAGGTTCAATGTATTTTCACTCTCAAATACCTCTTTTAACTCAAATTCCTTTATATGTTGCATAACAATGTAACCTTGGGAATCTGGGCATGAGGGGAGTGCAATCTTGCTGCAGATCCCAATGATCAGACCAGAACAACATAGTGTCCCCAACAGACACTAAAACCTTGATGACTGGTCTAAACTTGTCCATTAGCTTTGAGACATCCCTCCATGAGACGGAGCCACATAGGGAGGTGCCATGTGGGATTCTATTGAAGTAATATGTATCCCAGATCATATTTATCCATGGCACATCGGCTCTATTATAAAATTTATTGGGATGCTTCACAAGCACAGCCTCATTCTGCAGCCCAAGATTCAAAATTCCCAGTCCCCCTTTATTCTTCGGTCTAGAGAGTAAAGTCCAAGCACCCAAAGAGTGCCCTTTTCTTGTCCATATCTCCTCCAAATACATCGCCTTTGGATTCTTTGCAGTTGCTTCAGAATTCCTGGTGCTATGGGAAAACTGCATAAAATAGTTTTGACACGGAGGACAGGACTGAATTAACTAGTTGCAACCGGCTCCCTTGTGGTATGAACGAAGAGATTGCTGTGAGTCTCCTCTCCAAGCAATCCAGCATAGGCATAAGATCCACCAGCTTGGGCCTGGCTGTTCCAATAGATATCCCCAGATAGGTAAATGGCATTACACCAATCAGACAACCAAAAATTGAAGATAAAACACCAGTTTCAGCCTTAGAGATATTGATTGGGATCATAGATGATTTATGGAAATTAATATCAAATCTAGAGGCCTTTAATAAGGAGTATAAAAGTACATTATATCGACTATATGGGGGTGAATAGGCGATTTTTATGAACTTGTCACTTGGGAAATTCCTTGCGAGGAAAGTCCTCGGTCACGAACTACGTGAAGTGGAATAAGTACTCAAGTAGGTGTGTAAAACAACGATAGCATAGTCATCCGAGTGAAATGAAACGTTCAGATTGCACAAGTAGCGTGTCCATGACATGCCGGTGAAAAATTAAGTTAAACGGAGAACTAGAGTGAGGACAATGAGAAAGTCTTGAGAAAAATTCTTCAATTAGTAAATATCAAAGTCGTCAACATACAATTGAGGAAAACAAAGGGTTGAGGAATTAAAACCAGGTGCTCCATGAAGAAAATGGTTTGATGACCCAGTTCCAACTACTTTGATAGTTTGGAGCGTCTTGGTATTTAAACCAAAGGACACACAGTCTCAGGACGCTCTATCCTTACGGTATTCTCCTTGAGCTAACGACACATAGTCCTCACCCAACACTTGTTGTAAATCTTTAGGCCAGACTTCCAAACTTGGTCACCTGGCGATACACAATTCATTGCTGGATGCTCCAGACCATGACGCCTAACCATTTGGAGGATGCATAGTCCTCAAAGGTAACAAGCGTCAGTTCCACACAGGAACAATGTCTTTAGTGATGCTGAATCACTTTGGGGTTTCAGTTTTAGTTTGGGTGTTTGGGGTATTTGCTCACTGATGAATTTCTCTCAAAGTCTTCTAGGAATGGGTTGCTCTCAAATGAAAAATGTTAGTTTCTCTTGCAGAGTAGCCAACCAACTAGTAGTTATGGGGTGGCTATTTATAGCCGGGGAGCAATCCCGACATGAATTGACATAACTGCACCAATGATATGACCGTTGGATGGATAAGGTTGGGGACAGCTGGGACGCAACACCGCCACGGTCAAAACGTTTCAGCTATGAAAGTCCCCTTCACTTATGTTCGTCATAGGTAGGTAATTCGCACTGGAGAAAACCTAAGTCCTCAGTTAGAGCAAAATCCCACAGACCAGAAGATCTTTATCTCTCTCACTCATGCATTTGAGTGAACTATTGAAGATTACCAAACACTTTTCTTGAAGGATTTGTATGTGTAGGTTTTGAGATGATCATCACTTGGAAACTTTTCCTTAGTTTTACCTCGACCCCCTTTAATAGTATGCTCGTACTATAACATAGAATACATAAAATAAAACTATGAAAATGGAGGTCTTCACGCTTCAAAGTCCCTGCATCAATTTCTTCACGGACACATCAATTTCCTCACTTTCAAAGTCTTCAGCCAAAGACATACATTTTTAGGGGTCGATATTCTTCGAATAATTCAAACTCCTGAGCGACTTATAGAGCATGTGTACACTCACAAACATATCAGTCTCTTAAGCTAGAAATCTTCAATACACCAAAAGCACTAAGGGGCACTTGATGCACTTACAATCTCCCCCTTTTTTGTGATTGATGACAAATAGATTAAGTTTTCAACGAGAATAATAATATGAAGTGTAAGTACAAATTTGAGGAATTTGAATGCAAGATATAGAGAAACTCCCCCTTACGATTTGCATATTTGAGGAATTTGCTTTGGACTACAAATGCACATTGAGGATTTATATCATGGAGATCTCCCCTATATCTTGTAATCCATGCGAGCATCTGACATTGTTATGAGGAAATTGAAATGCATATTGGAAAGTCGAGTCTGATGAATTTCAACATGCGTGCATTAATCAACTTGAGGAATAACCATGTGAAGAAAAACGACTAGAAGTGTCAGACCACCACGGGGTAGAAGTTTACAGCTCATACAACCAAACACTTCAGAAGAACGAGAGTTGCAACTTAAAAAAATATAGTTCAAAAGCCCATAAAGTAGACCTGCTTGAAGACTAACTTAGATTTCTCCCCATTTTTCATCAAGTGACAAAAAAGGATGAAACTAAGGACTAACACACTTGAAGAATATCACTTTGTTTGTGGAGGAGGAGCGTTGGGGTCGTTCATCGCAGCTGTGTCATCAAGATCTTCAACTTCATCAGTTGTGCGCGTTGAAGAAAATGAGCTGGCTACCAATTGAGGAACTGTAATTTTCTTGCACTTCTTCTTGGGCGGACAGGACTAGTCAAAGTCTTGCTCGAACTCCATTTAAGTGAGTTCCTCACACGCATTCTGAGTCGCATTTAGATCTTTCACAATGGCACCAAACTGATGCTTTACCCATTTGTGGTTGCGATCAACCTTCTGATGAAGAATTAGCAAGAGCTCACGGTCAGTCATCACACGCGGTGCAGATTCGCGAGGGGCTTTACCTTTGGGAGCTCAGTCTTGAGAAGGAGTGTCGTCATTAGTGGAGTAAGATGTAGCTTTGCGAAATTGGCCATCAAGGGGCCAAGATACTTCATCAAAAGGTGACAGAGCAGTGTTGGAAAGGTGACATATTTTCCGTGGCCTTCAATCATCTCGAAAGATTTCATGACGACTTCAAGTGGAGGCAAGTAGCTGAGGTGATTCTGAAAATCTGCCTTATAAGGGACTATAGATCTAGGGGTGATGAATTTCATAATCCACGACGCATACGGCTTCAGATCAAAAGGTGACAGAGCAGTGTTGGTCAAAGTCCTCAGGAAGAAATCGTGAAGATTTATTGGAATCCCATGAATGATATTGAATAGCAAATTCTGCATGATTCCCACAATTTCTTCATCGTCACTGCTATGACCTTGATTGAACAGAAGGTTATAGTCAAAATGCGGTAAACTCTCCTGGGCACATAAAGAAATTCCTTTATGAGGAATATGGTTCTTGGTGGCATTCCATGAGCCAAAGGCTTCATGATTAATTGCATCATATGATTGCGCAGTTTAGTTTCATCATAGATGCATCTAGTTCCCTCTGAGATTTTTGAGGAACATGTTGCGCAGATTCATCAATTTCAGGTGCATAAGTTTCTTCCGTAGCTATTTTTTTGGAAGTGTCTTCAACTGACGGAGCTGATTTAGTCTCCGGGAAGGACTTCATCGGTGTGCTCTTGTCTTGAGACCGTGTATGAATTTCTTTAGTGGCTGCAGGGCACTAAGGAACTTGAGGAATTGGAGTGGTCAATGGTAAGTTAGGATGAGCCTCTTCCCAATAGTCGTCATTGATCACTGGTGTTGTGTTGCCAATGAAAAAATCTTCATATTTTTCTTCATCTCCTACATCTGCGTTCTGCTGCGGCTGAGGAGATGAGGGTTGAGGAATTGAACGATTTGGACCAGCTTCAATTTCTTCATCAATTGGTGTGGAAGCAGCAGATCGAGTGACCTCCATTTCTTCATCCCCTTCTTGGATGACGTGCTCAACACCAAATGTCACCATTACATAGGAGGGTGACGTGTTGAGAGGGGTGGCATCAATTAGAGTAGTTGTGGAATTTGTTAAAGTCCTCAAGCGTTTGCTTCTAAGGACTCTGAGCTCGTTGAAGCCTTTCTCTTCTTTGCTTCTTCCTTTTGAGTTGTCTTTATTTTCTTCACTTCTGATGCAGACGGAAGCTTCACTTTCTTCACTTGTGAACATTTTGGATGTGGAGCAGTTTGTTTAGGAATGACTGATGCAGTCTTCCTGGTAGTAAGAGGTTCTTCAGGCGCAGCCATTTCTCCAGCTGACCTCACAGGTTCGTCAGTTGGAGGAATTTTATCATCAGAATCATCATGCAACTCAATGATGTAGCTATCGTGAGGAATTTGAGGTTGCGTTTTGGCTTTAACTTGTTTGTTCCGGTCAGTGATGCCTTTGTTTGCAATGTTGACGAATCTGACTTTTGCGCCCTTCAAGTACGCATGAAAGCGATTGTATTGTTCAATGAGCTTCTTGATCTCAGTTAGGGCGGTGATGAGCTGGTCAGGGGTCATAGTCAAAATGTCGTTCTTCAGAAATCTCTCTTTATGAGTCCGAGCTTTTCTGGCTTGTTTGGCTTTGTGAGCCTTCCATTTTTCCTCATTATTGAAGGCTATCAGCATGTGACTTGGTCCAGGTCGAAGCTTCAAGTCGTGAATAGGTGTTTGAGCATTTTCATGCGAGATGTCTATGAAGTCTTGTATCACCTTTGGATGCATCATGAGCGGAATGGTGGTGCCTTAGGCCTGTGCGACCCTTTCTTGCTTGTTGCTGATGATTGCAGCAAGTACTTCATCATCAGCTTCATCTTCTTCTTCTCATCGAAAAGGAATATTGAGGAATTCGCTAGGGCTAGGCCTTTTTCCTCGCCCGTCGGTCATTTTCTACTTCACGTTTGCACTTGAAGAAGTATGTGCAGATCCTGAAGCATAAGGCCCTGAGGGAATTGAAGTCAGCTTGAGTTGCGGAGAGGACTGTGTGGTAGCAGCGGAGTACTTTGCTACCACCCTAGGAGCTAACTGAGGCATTTGTTGTGAGGTATTTGGTGGTGAGGAATTTGGCTTAATAGAACACTTCTTAAAAGTCGCTCTCTATGGAGCAGTTTTAGTATCAAAAGCCTCAACAATAGAGGAGGAGGAAGCAACAGCTACAAGAGCACATCCCTCATTGAATCTCTTCATGGCCTAGTGTGCATCTTTCTGCAGTTTGGCCTGTTGCATTGCATATGTTTCAGGATAATCTTGAATAGTGGAAAGGCTTGTAGGTTCAGGAACTTGTTGATTGCCGACTGGAGGCCTTTTGCATGGAGGCTTTAGGATGAATTTCTTCATGTATTTTGGAGTGACATACTTGTACTCCCTCCATTCTTTGGCCCGTGTCCTCTCAATTTTCTACAAGCCTGTTTTGTGCTTTTCTTTTGTTTCTTTTCCATAAACTTCTTCACGAGGGGTGCAATATCCATCATAGATGTCGTCAGGAATCTCAAAGGCAGTGTTGGTATCGGCCTTCTTTCCAGCCTTCTGTTTCTTCTCATTAGCCATTTTCTGCACTTGAGGAATATGAAATTTTGAGGAATATGATGAGGTTTGCAAATTTTCTTCAAGAAATACTGCAAATGAGTTTAGTTGATGAGAACCTAGTGATTCGTCAATAGACATTTTGTACTTGTGAACAGAGTATAGGTGCGAAGAATTTGGAGAGGTCATATGTGTTCTTAGAAGATATTCAAAAATGACTCAAGTTGTGGAAATTGACCAATACTATTTTTGAGGAATTTTGCTAAGTGTTGTTGTCTTCGTTTAGAGAGTTGTGCGGATCCAAAAATTCACACAATCTCTTGAGGGATTGAGTAATTTAGTGAAATTTATCAAGTGTTCTAGGCATGGAAGTCGTCATCTGAAGAATTTGCTGAGGAATAACACTTTTTGACGATTTTATGGAAACACAAAAATCTATAGGGCAGCATATTTAGATTCTAATTACCCTGGTCAAAGAACACGAACAACACGATGAACTGTAGACGATGAAAACATAAGCTCGTCGGTTCAGATCTTGAGCGCCCTAACTCAGCGGTTGAATATAGCTACGTCGGCAGCGGAGGAAGGAGATCCGCGGCTAGCGTGAGTAAGGTTCCGATGAGGTCTAGGTAGTGAAGCTTTTCCTCACCGGCGGAGATGATTTCCAGCAGCGGCGCTAGGTCTGGCTTTGAGCGGTAAGAAGTGGAAATGAGAGGAAGAGGTGACCGAGCGGGTGCAAATGGGGTAATTATAGCCCAGGTGAAAACGGCCAGGCCCAAAATTTTCACACCATACTGACCCTGGCCCTTCCTCTCCGCTCAACAGGTGAAACTCATGTATTAAGAGGTGGATTTAGTGTAGATGGTGCATATGGTGCTTAACCAATTGTGGGTAGTGGGTGCGGTTTGAGCGATAAAGACTGGAAAGTTTTTTGAATTAAATTTTGACGACATTGTTAGCAAATTCTTCAGCTGACCAGGATTTAGTGAAGAATTTGAATGAGATTGAAATAGAACGCATATGAATAATTTGAAAACAAACTCTTTTGAGATTAGCATAGAGGGGGGTCGGTTCCAATCACATTCACTTAGAAGAAAAACACAACATGAAGACTTAGCTATAAGTGAATGTTGTTGAGGACTTTGTAAGATCACAAATAATTATATAGTCAATGAAAAATTCGTTTTGAAAAGTGAAGAATTTGAGCTTTTTGAGGAATTTGCAAACTTGAGGAATTTAAAAAACTGAAGACTTTGAAGATTAGAAGAATCTTCAAAAATCTAAACTTTGAAGAATTTCAAATTGGGTTGGTGGCATGACCCACCGTATAAGATTGATGATTTCAGGGAACCGCGTAAAATTGTCGTAGGGTCCTCAGAATCAAATTCTTCATTAATTTATTCACACTTAGAGAGTTATTCTTAATTGATTGAAGAAAATAGTTATGATGTGTGTTCTTCTTCATGTCTTGCACACCTAAGTCATCAATTTTGCATAAGTGTTAGGATGTGCGCTCTTTTCACAGAACATTCGAAGATTCTATGATATTTAGGTCACACCGCAACTTGCAAACTCTCTTTTCATCCAAGGGCGTAGTGATGATATTTGCTAGTTGTCTTTCAGTCTTCACGTGGTCGATGACGGTGTTGCCCTTGAGTACATGATCACGAATCTGGATGTGCTTGGTCTACCAGTGTTGTACTGTGTTTTATGAAATCTTGCTAGCACTCTTATTGTTGCAGTAGAGTTGCACATTCTTCATGTCGATGTCGTAGTCCTTGAGGGTTTTCTTCATCAGCAGCAGTTCAGCACAACACGAACCAGCAACAATGTACTCAGCTTCAACACTGAAAGTGACATGCAATTCTGCTTCGTTGAGGGCCAGCAGACTAAGGATCATCCGAGGAAATGGCAGGTGTCTGATGTTGAATTGCGATCCACACGTTCACCAACATAGTCAGAGTCAGAATATCCAACGAGATAAAGATTTGATCCCCTGGGGTACCATAATCCAAGCGTTGGTGTGTGAGCTAGATATCAAAGAATATGCTTCATAGCCTTATGGTGTGATTCCTTCGGTGTTGCTTGAATATGGGCACACATGCAAACACTAAGCATAATGTCTAGCCTAGATGCACATAGGTACAATAAATAACCAATCATAGAGAAATATATCCGTTGATCAAAATCTTTACCATTTTCGTAAGTCCAAAGGTGGTCGCTGGTAGGCATGGGAATTTTGACACCTTCGCATTCATGCATGCCGAATTTCTTCAGGACATGCTTGAGGTATTTCTCTAGAGAAATGAATATGTCGTTGCGTTGTAGATGGATTTAAACCCTACGAAGAATTTCAGCTCCCCCATGATGGACATTTGATATTCTTCACCCATCATGTAGGAAATTCATCACTATAGCGTTTGTTAGTACAACCAAAGATGATATCTTCCACATATATTTGGCATACAAATAGTTCATTATCACAGGATTTTGTGAAAAGTGTTGGATTGAGTGAACCAGTTTTGAAGTCTTTCTTCACTAGGACTTCCTTCAGTGTGTCATACCCTGCCCGAGGGGCTTTCTTGAGGCCATGGAGAGCCTTGTTGAGTCTGAAGACTTTGTCGGGATGCTTCGGGTCTTCAAAACCTAGGGGGTGAATGATATATACTTCTTCCTCAACCTGACCATTGAGGAATGGACTTTTTCCATCCATTTGATACAGTGTGATATTTTTATGGTTAGCATAAGAAAGCAATATACGAATAGATTTAAGTCTAGCAACAGGTGCAAAAGTTTCATCAAAGTCAATTCCTTCAACATGTGTGTAGCCTTGGACGACAAGTCTTGCCTTGTTCCTCACTACCCGACCATCTTCATCTTGCTAGTTTCGGTAGATCCACTTGGTACCGATGACATTGTGCTTGCGAGGATTGGGTCGCTTGATGAGTTCCCGCACATTGTTGAGCTTGAATTGATAAAGTTCCTCTTGCATAGCTTGAATCCACTAAGGTTCCATGAAGTCTTCATCAACTTTTGTGTATTATGTGATATACGTGAAGGAAGAATGCCCACAAAAGTTAATCAAATGTGAAGCTTTTGAGCGAGTGATGGGATCTGGCGGATTGATGTCATCGAGGATTTTGTCAATTTGCACTTTATTTGTAATCCTCGGATGCGTGGGTTGAAGACTTTGATCGGGTTGAGGAATTTGATCTGGAGCAATTCCTTAGGTGCGCCAGCTTAAATTTCTTCATTGTTTGGGACGACTTCTTCAACAGGTGGTTTTTCTTCAGTAGGAATGATATCTTCAGTAGCTTTGAGCTTAATAGCTTCCTAGGGAGGTATTTTATCTAGCACAAGAGGCAGGTGCTCTCTTTGCGAGCCAATAGTTTCATCAAACCACACATCTACAGTTTTAACAACTTTGTTGTGTTAGTTGTTGAAGACTCTATAGGCGTGCGAGTCCTTTTTGTAACCAAGCATAAGACCCTCATGTGCTTTCGGTGCAAAGATTGAATTGTGGTGAGGATCTCTAATCTAGCATCTTGCATCGAAGACTTAGAAATAACTTACATTGGGTTTCTTGTGAGTGAGGAGATCGTATGAAGTTTTCTTGAGGAATTTGTGAGGATATACCCTGTTGATGATGTGGGAGGCAAAGTTGGTTGCCTCACGCCAGAAGTGACGAGGAGTCTCTTATTCTTCAACCATAGTCTATGCCATCTCAACCAGAGTCCTATTCTTGCGCTCCACGACACCATTCTGTTGAGGAGTATAAGGAGCAGACAATTCATGAGCAATACCAAGTTCATCAAGATAGTCATCAAGAATAGTGCTCTTGAATTCTGTCCCTTGAGAAAAATCGTTTGAAGACTTCCTGCACTTCAGTTTTGTAAAGTATAATGTGCACTCAAGTATAACGAGAATAGTCGTCAATGACGACAAAGCCATATAGAGATGATGCAATTGTTAGAGTAGCTTAATGAGTAGGTCTAAAGAGGTCCATGTGAAGCAATTCAAATAGAAGAGTGGTGGTCATGATAGTCTTCGAGGGGTGCTTGGATCTGGTCATCTTTCGAGACTCTCAAGCCCCACAGAGATGATCCTTGAGGAATTTGATACTTTCGATGCCAATGAAATGCTTCTTCTTCCCGAGTGTGTGCAAATTCCTCATGCATGCATGACCAAGTCCTTGATGCCATAGCCAGCCCTCTCAGGCTTTTGCCAGTACACACATGGCCGGCTGTGGACATGTATAGAAATCAACAATGTACAAGTCTCCTCTCCTAAAGCCTTCGAAAACTTTGGATTTGTCAGATTCCATCATGACTACGCATCGATATTTCCAAAGATGACAAAGCATTGAGATTGACATGAGGTTAAACCCAAGGGATTTGACAAGCATGACTTTCTCCATGTCTGGGTCCTTAGAAATCGCTACCTCATCAACTCAAAATAGCTTGCTTTTGCCTTTCTCTGTGTACGTGGTGTGCTTCAGTGGTGATGTAGTCAATTTGATATTCATCAGTAAACTCTTGTCACCGGTCATGTGATTTGTACACCCACTGTCAAGAACCCACTCTGTGGTTTTGGGTTTGTCATCCTGCAGATGAATTAGTACAGCTTACCATCTCATATGCTTCAGAGTGAAGAATAAGATATCAAATTCTTTAGATTATAATTTCATCTGGTAGACTAGAACTAAAACATAGTGAGGACGTGTGAACCTATAAACATTTCGTCATGATTAGCTTGTGTCCTAACAAGAAATTTCCTCAGGCCTCCAGCAAATTCTTCACATGATGAATTTTATGTGGAGACCTGACCTGCAGAAGTGATTAGTTCAATTTATTCACCACCCACATCTAGAGGGGTGGCAAAGAGTTAATCATCCAGCAAGAACTATAAGAGAATTGATGCATTGAAGCTAAACAACCTCCTTTCATACGAGGCGGTTAGAGTACTCAAAGAATAACCAGAGAAATTCTTTGATGACTTATGAATATAGTGATTTCAGGAATAGTGCGCATATTCATGTCCCTTGTAGTTTCTCGACATATCAGCAGCATTAGTGCAAGTACGAACAGAGTTTCGACCATATGAGGAATTTGATCCTCGTGAAATCTTTGGTCCACATGAGGAATTTTATGTGGGGTTCTTGTTCTTCACTAGTGGTGTCATCCGTACATTGACCTGAAGACTTTCCAAGCTGGGACATGGGAACCAAGATTTTCCTCAAGGGTGGTCCATTCTTGGAGTTATTTCCAACATAGCTAGAAAATTCTTCACCATTCTATTTTTTGAACAATTTATAATTTGAGTCAAGTGACTCATCGGAGAAATATGACGTCTCAAATGCAAAGCCTAAAAGAGTAGTTGGATCAACACGAGGTCCTTTTGCAGCAACTCATGAGGTTTGGGGATACTGCTAAAGTTTGTAGTATGACCCACCAACATTCAATTTCCTCTCAAATGCAATACCCTCTTTGCTATGGTTTCTGTTCAGAATCTTCTTTTTGAGCACATCGCAAGGGTTTGATGCCCTCCGAGGATTTTGTAAATTCATGTCACATACAATTCCTTCAACGCTGGATTTCCGTTAGTGACATCTGTGGTTTCCTCAGGTGAGGAATTTGTAACCACAAATACAGTTTAAGAATTTGTAGCAATAGAAGCATTTGAAGTTTCAGGTGAAGTATTAGCAGTTCAACACACTTCAAGCATGGTTGAATGAATTCTTCCTAAGCGGTACTCATCTGTTGAGCAAGCAAAGAATCATTTTCAATTCGAATATCATCATATGAGACGTCCTTAACTTCTCAAGATATTGTTTTCTTTGAGTAAATTTATAACATAAATTCTCATGATCGGCCAAGAGGGTGACATGAAGATCCTGAAGACTATCAAACCTAGACTGAAGAATTTTGATATCATCAGTCAAGATTTGAGTCTGGTCCATTTCCTCATTCAAGACGTCATTGCTTTTTTCTAATAATTTCTGAAGCTTTTCAATAGCAGTTTGTTTCTTAGTGGCAATATTAGCAAGCTTGTAGTAACTGGGTTTTTGATAATCATCAGGTTTATAGTCACTAGAGTCAGAGGAGCAAGTGTGGCTGGGTACGTTTGAACCTTTTGCCATGAAGCAATAGGTGGGACCAAAGTCGTCATCATAGTCATCAGTGTTGTTGACGTTATCATTTTCTTCGAGATCAAAGATGGACTTGCTGACGAATGTGGTAGCAAGGGCTAGGTTTGCCACAACAAACTCTGACTCCTCTTTAGAACCTTCCTCTTCACATTCTTCAGCTTCTACCTCGGAATACATTTCTTTGCCAATAAAAGCTAGATCCTTTCTAAAGATATTCTTCTTGTGTGATGAGGACTCTTAGGATGAGGACTTTGAAGATTTCTTCTTTTTCTTCGAGTCATCAGAAGTGTCATCCTTGCATTTCTTCTTCTTTGATTCGTTCACCCACCGAGGACAATCAGCAATATAGTGACGATATTTCTTGCATTTATGGCAGGTTCTCTTCTTGTAGGCCTTAGATGAAGATTTTGATTTCCTCATATCTCTTATTGAAGAGTTTCCGAACTTGCTTCATCTTGAAAACTTCTAGAATTTCCTCATGAGCATAGCACATTCTTGACCATGTTCTTCAGGATCACCAAGGCTGCAATGATAGTCTTCTTCTTCACATGAGGAAACAACCTTTGCCTTCAGCGCACGAGGTCTTCCATAGCTTGATGCATAAATGTTTCTTTTCTTAGCTTGTTGGAATTCATGAGTATTGTGTATCTCAAGAATATCAGCAGGATCTAGTGCCTTGTAGTCCCTTTGTTCTTGAATCATCAGAACTAGTGTATCGAATGAAGAATCAAGAGATCTAAGAAGTTTCTTCACAACTTCATGGTCAGTGATGTCTCTGGCTCCCAGATCCTGTAGCTTATTTGAGATATCAGTGAGATGATCAAAGGTTTCTTGGAAGCTCTCATTATCAAATCTCTTGAAGCGGTTCAAGAGATTGCGAAGAACATCAACAAGAGAGTCACGTTGAGTAATTACTCCTTCATTGACTTTGGACATCCTTTCCCGGATTTGGTTTCAAGAGCCCAAGGCAATCACTTTGCCATACTAACATTTTCTTAGATGGACATAGTTGATATTCTTGAATTGAGAGTCGAGTTGCTTAAATCTCTTCACATCAGCACCATTGACAGTTTCAGACTTGGTGGGAACACCTCTTTCCACAATATACCAGAGATTGTTGTCAATTGCTTCAAGGTGCATGCATCTTGTTCTTCCACTACGGGAAGTCTTTTCCTTTAAAGGTAGTACAACCCACAGTGACCTTGATCATACCTATGGTCGACATAACTCAAACTCCAGGTGGTTAAACAAAAATCACACAGAATAAGGGAGTAACTTGCTCTGATACCAATTGAAAGTGTGTTATATCTACTAGATGGGGTGAATAGGCAATTTTTATGAATTCGTGACTGAGGAAATTCCTCGTGAGGAAAGTCGTGAGTCACGAATTGCATGAAGTGGAATAAGTACTCAAGCAGGTGTGTACAACAACGATAGCATAGTCTTCGGAGTGAAATGAAACGTTTGGATTGCACAAGTAGTGTGTTCAATACATGTAGGTGAAGAATAAGTTAAGTAAAGAATTTGGGATGAGCGAATTGAGAAATTCTTCAAACAATTTTTTTTACTTTAAAGATCAAAGTCGTCAACATACAATTCAGGAAATTAAGGGGTTGAGGAATTAAAACGAGGTGCTCGATGAAGACAATGGTTTGATGACCTAGTTCAACTGTTGTAATAGTCGTACGTCTGGTTTGGAGGGGCTTGGTATTTAAATCGGAGGACACACAGTCCCATGACACTAAGTCATTATTGTATTCTCCTTGAGCTAAGGACACACAATCCTCACCAAAAACTCATGGTAAGTCTTCAGAGCACACTTCCAACCCTCACAACCTTGGTCACCTCGCGATCCACAATTAACTGCTGGATGGTCTAGACCATGACGACTAACCGTCTAGAGGATGCAGAGTCCCCAAATGTAACAATCGTCGGTTCCACATAGGAACAATGTATTTGGTGATGCTCAATCACTTTGGGGTTTTGGGTTGTGGTTTGGGTGTTTGGGTGTTTTTTCTCACTCATGAATTTCTCTCAGAGTCTTCGAGGAATGGGTTACTCTCAAATGACATTTTTCAGTTTCTCTCGCGAAGCAGCCAACCAACTAGTGGTTATGGGGGGGCGGCTATTTATAGCCGGGGACCAATCCCGGTATGAATTGACATAACTTCCCCAATGATATGAGCATTAGGTGGATATGGTTGGGGACAGGTGGCGCGCACCACGGCCACAGTCGGAATATTTCAGCTATGAAAGTCCTCATGTTACTCATGTTCCTCACAGGTAGGTAATTCTCACTCGCAAAAATCTAACTCCTGAGTTAGAGAAAAATCCTCAAAGACCAGAAGCTCTTCGTCTCTACCACTGAAGAATTTGACTCGACTGTTGAAAATTTCCAAACGCTTCACTCGAAGGATTTGTATGTGTAGGTTGTGAGATGAGCAACACTTCAAAACTTTTCCTTAGTTTTACCTCGACCCCCTTTAACAGAATGGTGGTCGTATGACATAGAATATAAATAATGAAACTACGAAAATGAAAGTCTTTATGCTTGTAAGTCCTCACACCAATTTCTTCATGGACACACCAATTTCCTCACTTTCAAATTCTTCAGACGAAATGCCAAAGTCTTCAGTCGAAGACATGCATTTTTAGCGGTCGATATTCTTCGTATAACTCAAACTCATCGGCGACTTATGGAGCTTGTGTACATAGGTTTTTTTATTCACATGCCCCTGCTTCCTTAGTCGTACTCAGCTTTCCCAATTTCCTTAGTTTTTGCTCACTTTTCCCCATATGATGAAATTCTGCTTTCACATTTTCCTCACTTTTGCCCCCGAAAAATATCTCAACACTTACCCAAAATGAGCGTGTGGGGGAAAACTGAGTACGACTAAGGAACCACGGGCATGGGAATAAAAATCCCAAACATATAGGTTAAGTCTCTTAACCTATAAGTGTTCAATACACGAAAATCACTAAGTTGCACTAGATGCACTTAAATAGTGTGATGTACCTCCAGCTGGTAAAAACACAAGGGTGTCATCATCATATTGCACAATGGGACAATCATGATCATGGCTTGGGATGGGCAAGCTGAGCGATCCAAGATGCAACATATTATTTATCATGGATTGCAATAGATCTGCAGCCCGGATAAAGAGTAGAGCGGATATAGGATCTCCCTGTTTGACCCCACACTTGGCTTTGAAGTGTCTCCGTGGGACACCACTGAGCAGTATGTAAGAGGTGCGAGAAGCTAAAAATTCCTATATCCAAGATATCCATTTCTCAGGGAAACCCTTAGCTCTCATTATTTTGATGATGGTTTCACGTTGAATAGAGTCAAAAGCCTTTTAAAATCTAACTTCAGCAGAATTATGGGCCTCCTTGACTGCTTACACTGATGTATATACTCAAAAGCCTAGGCCAAACAGTCCTGAATGGTCCTTGTTTTAATGAAACCATATTGTTTTTTATGAATGCATCTCATGATTTCATCTTGGAACCTGTTTGCTACCATCTTAGTATGAAGCTTTAATCCGACACTAGTAAAAGTAATGGGCCTAAAGTCCCTTATAGACTCAGGGGATTGTTTTTAGGAACCAGCGTGGTATAAGCATCATTCAAATTCTCAAGCTTTATTGTCCCCGCATGAAATTCCTGAACAAGGTCAAGAAATTCAGCTGAGATAATTGGCCAGCATTTTTTAAGAAAAGGTCCATTGAAACCATCTGGACCTGGGGCCTTGTCAATAGGCATCTCCTGATACTATTCTCAACTTCCCTGATATCAAAAGGCGTGCATAGAACATCAAGGCCCTCAATTGTTGACAGTAAGTAGGTTAGGTACGAATCAAAGCAAATGTCCTTAGTAGAACCCATTCTGGCTTTGAAAGCCCTGAGGAATTCAGCTGCCATGGTGTCATGATCAGATGTGCTAGAACCATCCAAGAGAACCAGACTCGCAATAGAGTTCTTTCTATATCTCTTAGTTGCCATACTTTGAAAGAACTTAGAGTTTTCCTCGCCACTTTGATGTACCTAATAGTACATCTTATTCCGATTCCAATATTGCAAATGAAGGAGATGTTCGTGATGAAGCTTGACCACTTTCTTAAAATTGAAATCAGGCTTGGATAAAGGCCTCTGGTGTTCCACGGTATCCAGCCAAAAAATCACCATGTTGCACGTATAGATTAAGCTTTTTATATTAGAGAGACCTTTCAGCCTTATCTTTAGTGGAAACCTCAAAGTTTTTAGCTTATCCACAATGATTGCAGATATATGTAGGTTCCTCGAAGGTTTTTCCCAAGCTTATTTGACACGGTGGATAAAGGCAGGCTGCTCCACGCAGTAATTTTCAAAACAAAAAATATTAGTCTTTGGGATATTAGTACTGATCAAAACATGGCAAGGTGTATGATCAGAGGCAGTTTTTGCCATGGGCGTCAGTTGTGTCATTGGGTAAACTAAGATCAAGCTTGCAGAAGTGAACACCCAATCCAACTGTTCCAAAAGGCGAAAGTCTTGCATAGTAGACCATCTGAAATTTCTACCTTTAAGAGGAATTTCCATTAGACCCAGGTGGCCAATTATCTCATTGAAAATGAACATATCATTGAGGTCTCCCCCTGGTAAATTCCTATTGTCCATGGAGCGGATAAAATTAAAATCTCCCATTAGCATCCATAGTTGTTCCTGCTAAATGTCCAAGCCATAAAGCCATTTAACAAACTCATCTCTCCTTTTCCCATGACAAGGACCATATACCTTAACGAGGAACCACTGTTCATTATTGTGTACCGAATTGAATTTTATAATTATCCCTAATGAATTAACTTCCCCCAGTACACCCTAGAAAATGTCCAAGAGCCAACTAACTAGAAGACCTCCACATGACATACGACCTTGATCAAAGCTTGGAGGACATACGACCTTGATCAGAAATACCAACGCACAGTGACTGTCAATTACCTTCTCTCTAATAGCATGCCAATGCACCTCAGAATTTAAGCCTTTGACATTCCAATAGAGGATTTTCCATTCACAGCAAAAGGTTGTAGTCATAGATAACCAAAGCTAAAAGGCCAAATTGCATGGCACACAATGCCATACATCTAGAGCATTCCAACAGTTTCTCAAAATAAACAGCGAAGTTTAAAGAGACAACCAGTAGCAACTTAAAATAGCTAGCAGATTTAAACGGCTCGCCACATGCAATTAGTTTAGAGAGCTAACACAACATGGAGAGTCTTGAGAAGCACTTTCCATGTCAGGGTCAGCCATAAGCTTCACCTTAGTGATGAACTTCGGGGCTATCTCCAGCTCCGCACCTATAGCATGTAGTAGAGAAATATGTGTGTCTCCAGCTCCTTAGTCATATGATTGTGACCTGATTTGTCTTCCTCATTGATCTTCTTCGCGGACATATGGGCCACAATGTCCATGGGCCTCACACGAGGCCTGTTCTTCATGGTTGCATTGGTAGTTGTTCAAAAACTTATTTAAGGACATCGCGCTTTACATATCTATGAGTGCAACGCCTGACTGAAGACTATACAACAGGTGTTTTCGTCCTTCTGTTAGAAGCCATGTTGGATTCATCGGTGAAAAGACAATTGGCACAGAGGTGACAATAGTGTTCGGAAAGAGAGTGCGGGCCGCAGGTTTCTAGCAAGCAGCAACCATGCGGGTTGAGGAAGCTCTAGGGACCAAGTGTGAAGTTTGTTGCTATACATCAAAATCAATTGTCCAATTCCTCTTCGAATAGACAAACAACTTGATGGGCTAGAAACAAAGAGACCTTGGCACACTTCGGATATTAAAATATTAAAAAAACTAGCAAAGGTCCATTTCCAGATCATCTCAGGTGTCAGTGGGGCGTGGGGGTTGGGGCGAGCCACAATCGTGATCATACCAACAAATATTTGATACTGCTGGACTATTGGCGGTTGGTATGAACAATTGCCAATAACTCCTTTGGTTGATGGAGCTGATCTAAATAAACATGTTGCACATGTTGATTGACTGATTCAGAACCCTCTCGTTCATCAATAACAATAGAGACCTGCTCTTGTTCATGCCGAGGAGGGGGTTGATGTTGGACCTCATCTTCGTCCCCCCATATTGCATGGCCCCACCCTTGTTCCTCATTGTTCTGCACTGGGGGATCATGTGCTAGACCAGGTACATCATTCCACCCCAACAGTGGATATGGAGGAAACACAAAGGGCAGATTGTCAGGAACTAGATGTCCTGGAAAGGGATGAGGATTCCCATCAAGAGGCATTGGGTCTTCGTTATTTGGCATTTGGTCCGCAAAATCCGCACTAAGAACATAACAGGCTGTTGTCGAAGAAACTCTGGCACCACCCCAATCAGCATAATCCCCAAAGACAACATCTCTAGGGACGAGAGGTACATTTGGAAAGCTTGCATGAACTAGCGTTCAGACTAAATATGGGTCTTCACTGTCACAAGAGATAACTTGCCAAAGGTGCTAACCACATCAGCAATGTACTCCAGAGTGACTAGTGGAATTCTGATAAACATGAGCTAGCCAATTCGAAACCCATGAAAATCCTTGAAACCATACCCTTCACCATGCTTCATGAATCAGATGAAACGATCATCTCAAAGGGGGAAGGGAATTTGCTGAATGAGAGTATACCAGACCGCGGGGTCCCTCACTACTGGAATTAGAGAATTTGCCATCTGCTGCTTCTTTGCCATCTGTTGTCTGATGGCAAAGACCATCTTTGCCATCAGCTACCAAAAACCAGACGACAAAGAGCAGACTGATGGCAAAGATACTCTTTGCCACCAGTCTGTTTTTTGCCGTGAGCTTGCTGACAACAAAGAGTAAAGTGGCAGACGACAAAAGAACTGACCGCTCTTTGTGGTCTGCCAGCTGCCGGCAAAGAACATGCAGGCAGACCGCAAAGAGCACAGGGTGGCCCAACCCACACCCCTCTCTCCCCATAACGGTCCAATCCTTTGCCGTCTGCCTTATACCTCTTTGTCGTCAGGGGGCACACCACAAAGAGGATGGTGCCCTAACGGCCGTCGCCCCCACCCCCACACCCCTCTCTGTCCTAACGGTCGTCGCCCCCACCCCCACACCCCTCTCCCCCCTAACGGCTCTCTCTCACACCCCCGAAACACCCACCGCCACCAGAACTCGCCGTCCCCTCCTCCCCACGCAAGAACTGCTTCCGTAGCTCGCCCCTTCTCCACCACCGCGCCCTCCTACTCACCGGGCCCTCCTCCTCCCTGCGCCCCTCCTCCACCACCACCACCCTCCTCCACCACCGCGCCCTCCTCCTGCCCGGGACCTCCTCCTCCCTGCGACCCCCTCCTCCACCACCGTGCCCCTGCTCCACCACCGCCCCTCCTCTGTGTGCCCCCTCCTCCACCACCGCCCCGGGCCCCTCGTCCCAACGCCCCCTCCTCCCCACGACCCCCTCCTTTACCACCGCTCCGCCCCTCCTCCACCACTACCCCTTCCTCCCAATGCACCGCCTCCTCCCGGCGCCCCTCCTCCTTTACGGTCGTCCTCCCTGCGTCGTCCTCATTGCCCGGTCGCCCCCTCCCGTGAGTCCCTATTTTTTTCCTTTTTTGTTTAATTTGTTAATTAGGTTAGTTAGGTTAGTTATTAATTACCTGCTGTTAATTAGGTTAGTTAGGTTAGATCTTAGTGGTAATGCCCATTTAAAATTTGGATGTTGTTCGTGTTAGTTGTTAGTTGGTAGGTTAGTTAATTAGTAGATTTAGTGGAAGTTTAGTTAGTTGGTAGATTATGTTTAGTTAGTTGGTAGATTTAGTTAGTTAATTAGTAGATTTAGTACGTAGTTTAGTGGTAGATTCTATGTTGTTAATTGGTGGTAGCTAGATTATTTTTTAGTTACTTAGTGGTAGATTCTGTTTTTGTTATTTTTTGTTGTTTAGTGCTATACAGGTTTAGCGATAGGTTTAGTGCTAGGTTAAGTAGATAAGGGAATAAGAATAACAAGAAGAAGAGGAGGAGGAGGAGGAGATAAAGAAGAAAAAGAGGTGAGAGGAGAAGAATAAAGAAGAGGAAAAAGGAAAAGAAGGAAGAAGAAGAAGAAGAAGAAGAAGAAGAAGAAGAGGAAAAAGGAAAATAAGGAAGAAGAAGAAGAAGAAGAAGAAGAAGAAAAGGAAGGAAGAAGAAGAAGAAGAAAAGAAAGAAGAGGAAAAAAGAAGATGAAGAAGAAGAAAACGAAACCCTGACACCACGACACCCGACATGATGCCACGAAACCCCGACACGACGCCCCGACACGACATTTCGACGACACCCCGGCATGAAATATTTTCTTTATGGAACCCTAGATGACATCTATATAGGTCATATATTTGTGTTAGGTCATATATTTTTTGACGTTATTAATGAACACAAAATATTTGTGTTGATCGGGTGGATTTACATGTGTTAATCCTATAGTCGTAGGAACTTTGCCGACAGGAGCCAGACAGCAAAGACCTTTGCCGTCGGTGGAACACCTCTTTGCCGTCTGTTATGACAGACGACAAAGTGTATGATTTTTGTAGTGCCTAACTTGAAATAGTCCAACACCATGTAACCATGGCTAGGCAGAGTGAACAGGAGTACCTCTGTTTTGTAGGAACTGCACAATTTCCTCTCTAACCGGGTTGAGCGCACCATTAGGGTGTGGAGGCATGACCTCCGCCACCATGTAGTCCTCATGCCACCACAAAGGATGGTTGCGGAGATTGATGAAGGTCTGTGGCAGGATGTCAACAGGACCACTAAAGATATGATAGCCAGGTGGAACGAACTGCATAGGATCGATCTCATAGTTCGCCATAGATGGGAGGCGAAGATGTAGAGCAGGCGAGGAGATGGGGTTTTTGTGAAGGTTTTCTCGTGGCGTCGAAGGGAGGATAGACGTCGCAGGCATGGCTTGTACTATTGGGGTGACCGAACGATCAATCGCATTAACAAAGGCACAGCTCCGCGAGACGGCAGGCCCTACTAAGAAATCCTTATTTTGCTGCTATAAAATCAGCCTCCGTGGCAATCCATTGATACGTATGAAATCGTTACAATCATGTTTATGGTGACCCAATTGGGAGCAAGATGTGCATGCGGTACGAATTCTGTAGGAGGCTGACAGGTGTCCCTGCTGTGAACAAAGAGAACACAACATTACCTGGGCCACCATATCATTGACCAAGGACTCAAAGGAGGTTTCCACATCCTAAGTAGAGGGAATATCCCACTCACCAGATATGCATGGTGTAGCCTTACAAGGTGGATGCGAGGGAGAGGTGTGCCGACCCACGGGAGGGTCACTAGATGGTCCAGTAGGGTCATAAGACAAAGTTTGAATATCGAGTGAGCCTACCTCTGTGTAACTAGGGATCTGCATACTAGAATTTATGTGATTTTCCATAACTAGAATGTGAGACCTATCAGGTGAAGAAGATTCCTCCGTATGAAACGACGGAGTAGTTTGAATGGTACCAAAAACAATGGGTTGCCTAGCCACCGTCCAATTCAATTGAGGAGCTAATTGAGGGCTAATGAGAACACGCTCATGAGCAGAGAACTCACAGCCAGCATCTGAAGAGAGAATGTTAATTTCATCCTGAGTAGCAGGTTACCGATAGCCCCGACATACCGCATAATTTTTACATGTAGCAAAAGATAACTTCTTGCTGACATCATTATGGTTCTTGAAAGAAGACTTAACTAGAGGTTTATGCATATCCAGCATCCCCAAAGCCGAATTGCGTTTAGAAGGACTAATTAAATTCCATTCAGCATCACATTATGTCTTCTAAAGTTTTAGCTCCCTAATCCAATCAGGTCCTCCATTGCCCCAAATATGGAAATAACATTTGAACTCAGAGCAAGGAAAGGATCAAAGATTGACAATAGAAAAGTTGACATGTTTAGATGAGACATTGAATGTGAACACCTTTTCATTGACCTGAAACACCAGGAATTCAATCGTCGAACCGTGAATGGCCAACTCGAGTGCAACAGCCACAGAATCTTCTGTTAATCAGAAGCAATGGAGGCTAAATGAGACAACTAACAGGAAAGACCCCTCCCCTTCATGGTATGTACCAAAAGCACACTAGATCTGGAAATATTTTTTGTAAAATGGATGCCCTTGGAGAAATCCAAGCCAAGGGTAGATCCTCCATGGGAACCCATGCGAGATGGGTATTGCCTCGAACCAGTAATAGTGCCGAAGAGATTGAGTGGAGAAAACTTAGTGATCCAAGGACAGATCAAGAGATCGCCGGAGAGGTGGAGGGAGTGCCGCCATGTTTCATTTGTACTCGATCAATTGTGGTTGTTGTTGTTGTCAAACACGAAGACATCTATCCATCCAAGGCCAAGAATCCAATCATTGAAGGCACTCGCGGAACCACTGATATTGAAGGGCTTCACATACCATATGATCCATCCGGAGCTAGAGTCATTGGCTCTTTTACACACCCTCAGCCAAGTGTCACTGAAATTTAAGCCACTTCAAATGACTGCCACAATCCAGAATGGAGCGTGCCATGAATGATCATGAACTTCTCGTACTTGTGATTTAGAACCAAGATTGTCATCATGAGTGCACCCGAACACAAATGCATGCCCTGGTGTCTGGTATCAATCACATTTACAACCTCTCCAACAAGAACTCCTTTGTTTCACATGCAAATTGTAGGAATTCTTGGAAGACATTATATCTCTTGGCTCTAGATGATGATCTTCGTGCGGATGGCTTTGCTGAATGCTTAAAATTTGGTGGCCCTCCTCTTCGTACGGAGAGATCTCGTAAGACGCCATCCCTCGAGGATATAGGGGGGTATCTCCACTAACTACAACCTTCCATGTGCTTTTGCACTCTAAGAAAAATCTTCATGAGCACATGTTCAGGGGGAGCTCTCTATATCTTGCAATCATAATCTCCAAGTATTTATCTTCACGTATTTTTATCCCCGTTGAAAACTTCAACCAGTTTGTCATGTATCACCAAAAAGGAGGATATTGTAAGTGCATTTAGTGCCACCCTTTATTGGTTTTGGAGTATGGAAGACAAATGTGGTTGAGGGACTAATGTGTTTTCAAGAGTTCACAGGTAAACACAGATAGAAGACCATGGAGATTCAGTTTAAGTGTTGAAGACAACCCCCAAATATGTCCAAAGACATTGAGTATGGACGAAGCCATTGGTGGTGCACAAAGATAATCACTTCAAGATAATGAAATAGAAAGAAAAAGTCTTTTGTTTTTTTCTTTATTCTTTCCTGAGTCATAGGAACCATCGTACTATTAAGCGGGGTCGATTAGATCGAAGTCAAATGTTGACGTAATGCTCAACGCACAACTACCTATGTCGTCGAGCTAAAACAATGAGTGGAAATCTCTTCTAGAGTTGGTTGAGTCAGCATTGCTTGTATCCCAAGTAATGTTGCCGCTTGTGTCTTGCAAATACGACCGTTGGATCATGTGTTAGTGGGCCATTGACCTAGGGTCATGTTGGTCATACCATGTACGGTTGCCTGCTGGCTATAAATAGCCTCCCCCTCCACCATATGTTGGTGGCTACTCAGAGTTAGATATGACCATTGTCGGTTTGGAGTAACCCACCTCGAAGACATTGAGGGAGAGAACTATCCGGTGAGGATAAACCCAAACACCTAGAGCGAGAGTGGTTGAGCATTACCAAAGTCATTCTGTTCTGAGAGAGCTGAAGACATGTTACACTTTAAGACTATGATCTTCGAGACAGTTAGTCATCGTGGTCTTGTGCATCCTAGAGTCATTGTCGATTGTTGGGTGACCGTGGTCTAGGTCAATATAAGAGTAGTTATGGATTGACGGGTGACCAATTTTGTATGGGTTCCGGAAGTCACCCCTGAAGACTTGCCTAACTGATTCGGCGTGGTATGAGAGACTTCGGCTCAAGGGGATTAAGGTGAAGACGAGATCTAAGCCTCCCCAACCAGACGTATAGTTTTCAGAGCAACTGGAACTGGTCCAACAAATGATGTGTCTTCGTCAAGCTACTCGTTCTATCTTTCACTCTTTTACTTACTGTAATGTGAAGCCATTTTTGGATCATCTCATCGCGATGACATTCTATGAAGAAATTCGCAACTCTTGTTTATCTTCGCACTACCTAAGTTTATAGTTGATATAGCTTAGTGCAATTGATGACTAGACTTAATATGTTTGAATCTCTTCGTGATATTGCATGACTTGCTTACATCCTTCATACTTATCCCTACCTGATCCTGTATCGCTTCCTCTAAACTTTGAAAACATTTACTGTTTCAAAGCTTGTCATAAAAATCGCCTATTCACCTCCCCTTTAATCGATAACTAGCACTTTCACAATGAATAAAAACTAAACTAATAATAACCTGTAGGATCGAACGTATGTCTAGAGGGGGATGATTAGACTACATGGCAAAATAAAAACTTAGCCTTTTCACAATTTTAGTTGAGGGCTAGTTTTGGCAGTTATGGCAAGTCAAGTACACCCTACACATGTAGTTCTAAGAGTATAGCAGCGGAATGTAAAACATGCAAGTGTAAAGTAAAGGAGTAAGGTAGGGAGATCAAAGACATGAGGTTGACACGTCGATTTTTTGCATGGTTCCGATAGGTGGCTCTATCGTACGTCCATGTTAGTGGAGAATTCAACCTACGGAGGATAACAGCTGCGAGAGTCCATAGAGGGCTCAACCCACAAGGGGTCCATGAAGAAGTGGCCTTGTCTATTCCACCATGGCTTCCGTCCACACAGTACTAGCCTCACTCATGATAGATCTTCAGAAAGCAGGCGATCTCCTTGCCCTTACAAACATCTTGGTTAAACTACTCAACACGAAGTAGGAGGCTCCCAAGCAACACCTAACCAATCTCGGAGGAACCACCCTCCAAAAGGTGATAGATGTGGTAGAACGATGAACTCCTTGCTGATGTGCTTCTAAAGATAGTCTCCTCAACACACAATCACTCTCTCACAGAATAGGCATGGATAGGAGATATTGATTTGGTGTAAAGCAACTTGGGGACGCTAGATATCAAGTTTCAAATGGTCGGATTGGAATATCTTTATCTCAACACATGAGTAGGTGGCTCTCTCTCAGAAAAATGGATCTGGCGATGAAGTGTGTGTTCTGAGTGCTTCGCCCACGAATAAGAGATGGGTGGAGGGCTATATATAGGCAGCACCCAAAATACAACCGTTACACCTAAAGTGGCTAACTCGGTGACACCGAAGTCATGAACTCGATGGTATCGACTTGCACTAAATGCAACAACTTTTGAATGTCGGTGGAACCGATAAACACAACTTGGTGACACCAAAAAGGTGGATAATGGTTAGATCACACAAATCGGTGACATTGATACTCTAACTCGGAAATTCTGATTTTGTGTACTAAGGCAACAGAAAGTTGGTCACCTAAACTCGGTAGCACCGACACAGTTTCGGTTGCACCGATTTGGTGGCTATGGCTAGGGTTCTGTGCGGGATGAAAATCGGTAGGGCCGAATTGAGGAAGTTGGTGGTACCAATTTTGTGTATGAGGCTTTGGACAGAATGGTTATGCGGAAAATGGACTGAGTATTTTTGGTGGCTATCTCTAAGCACATGAGCAACTAGTTCATTTTAATACATCACCCCCTTTTAATAGTATTGGACTTCCTAAGGAATCAAAAGTGATTTCTCACAAATATAAAATGAAGAGTCTTCTAGCTTGAAGATTGAGCCAATCTTATTCCTTTCTTGCATCAAGGGGCCTCTCCACATAAGCCTTTGGCCAATGCATCTTTAGAACTTTTTTGAAATATACATGGATAAACATATTAGTCCAATGATACATATGTTGTGATCAATTATCAAAACCACCCTAGGTATCAATTGTGCTTTCAATCTCCCCCTTTTTGGTAATTGATGACAACATATGGATCAAAGCTTTGACAAAAGATATAATCAATGATTAACATCAACGCTTTGAGAAGTATGTGAAAAGCAAGAGCTCCCCCTAAATTTCTGTATTATTTATAATTTGCGTTTCAATGCAAATGCACAATCAATTAGGATCATGGTTCACTCTTCTATGTCACATACATCTTGGTGGTGCTCATACAAGATAAGAATGAATAGTAATGCACATGACACCAACAAGATAAGTGAATGATCATCACATAGATAGCTAAAAGATAATAATATAGCATCAACCAAGCAGAGTGTATCATCAAACACAGAAACAAGTATAAGGTTATCCAAAAGACCAGAGTTCTGTAAAACCCAAATTAGAGCAAATAAAGTCAAAATCTCTCTCTCTCTCGAAGCCCTATGATCTATACATTTCTCCCCCTTTGGCAACAAGTTACCAAAAAGTTCAAAAGTATAGAGTTAATCGTCTCTCTGCGCAGTTGATGAAGAAGTTGACAGAAGAGCATCCACAAAGGCTTCTGCTGAGGTTCCTGGAGCTGGAGGAGTTGATAGTGGAGGTGCTGGAGTTGGGGCTAAAGTTGAAGGTGCAGATGCTTGAGCTGATGAAGTCCGTCTTGTCTCCAAAACTGGCACATCAGTTGACCTGGGCTTGGTATTGAACTGAGTGGTAGTGAGAGGAGGCGACTCTTCATCATCACTAGTTGAACTGGGTGTCCTCACACCATTGACTTCATGCTTGAGCTGATCGACACTTGTAGATATCTCAATCACTTTGACATCCAAACCATGGAACTTTGTTTCCACAATTCTCTCCAAACTCTTCTGATTTTGCAGAATCTCCGAGATGTTCTTCTCCATTCCTTGGACAGTGCTTATTAGAAATGCCATTTGCTTAACTGGAGATCTGAGCTATGGAACTGGTGGTGGCACATTTCTAATAGCCTCAGCTTCTGCTGCCATTCTAGCTGCAGCTGAGCTGGGATCATTGTCATCCATTACCACTTCATGTTCTTCAAATTCTGGTTGAAGGGGTAAATGTGGATGATCAAGTAGAAATGCATGCTTGCCTAGCTTGGCATTGATAAGCATATTAATGTACGGGGCATATCCACAACATCTTTTCTGATCAGCAGCAGTGCTCCGGATAGTCTCTATTATCAAGTCCATCACTTTGAATCTAGTGTGAGACTCCAAATGGTGCATCATGTTGATGGAGTGACCTCTAACCATTTTCTCATCACCTGATTTAGGCATCAAGGTGTATCTCAGAATGGTATTGGTTATAGGTATCCCTCCTTTCAAGAAGTAAATTGAGCCAAGCTTATGAGTTTCCAACAACTTGTGAGGAATTGGCTTGTACATGTTGGCGATGGAATTGTGATTCATCTTCAGCTCAGAGTATACATCAACATCACGTTCTTTCTCCTTAGGGGCACCAATGATAGTGGCCCACTCATCAAAAGTAGATTCATACATGTGACTATCAGCCATTGAGACAATAGGACCATCAACATAGACGTGAGCAGTTGAAAAAAATTGCATGATAAGCTCATTGTTCTATAATGTCATCTGTTTCCCAAGAAAGTCTTCAATGTCCACAGACTTGAAATTCTCTTGCACATGGGGAAAGAAATCTTCATTGGCTTTGATGTAAGCCCAGACAAAATATCTCATGTCACTAACAACTGGAATTTTTTCATACAGAATAGTCTCATAAAAGTCTTGTCGTTACTTGGTGTGGAACCTTGGGTCAACAACAGTTCTTCTCCTTATGGCATATGGATCTGCAGCTCTCCATTTCCTCAATCCTCAAATTTTCTATTCTTCATATCTTCAACTACTAGATGAGTAGCATTGTGCTGTTCTAGATGAGGTATGAGATTTCTAAGGATGGGTGCATCCTCTTCTTCTTGCTCAGCAGCAAAGGCACTGGAAGCAGGGCCTTTCTCCTTGACAGCTATAGGAATATCCTTTGTAGTCCTCATTGGAGCTCCAACCTTTTTAGACTTATAAGCAGGCTTTGGATCCTAGGCATGGCATCACGCATGAGCTTCTTCTTCTGAGGAGGCGTAGGGGCATCAACTCGGATCTCTTCTTCTTCACCACCAGCATCTTCTAGGTCCTCATACATGGAATTTTGTCTCCCAACAACATGGATCACCCTCTTCTTGGCTCTCTTCACACGTGGCTTCTTAGCAGGTTTATCAATGGAGATTGACATACTCTGCCTTGCACACTCAGGAGTTCTAAGATCAACAGGCTTAGCATACTCTTTCCTCACAGTCTTCTTGACAAGAGCTTTCTCTTTTAGTTTCTGAGGTGCTGAAGTTTCCTCTAGCACAAAATCTGAGTCCTCTTCATCTGAATTAAGCTTCTTTCTCTGCCTGGTGACTGCCTTGGGGAAGCCATGGGAGCTGTAAGAACCAGGGTCGGTGTCGGTGCACTAAAGACTGGGGTCCCTAGTGCCCCAGACTTGTGCATGGCCACAAAGAGCCCCTGGCGGCTGGACGTGGCAGAGTCCAGACAAGATGCACCCCCAAGATTACCAAGGCCCCCACAAAACTGCCTTGCCAGGAGGATAACCACGCCCACGCCTGTTTAGTTGGTGTGATGAACTCACCAGGCACGAGGACTCAGCAAACCTCCTTTGTCGGGACGACAACTGGAGGCTTGCCGGGATGAAGACCCAAGGCCCCGGCAAGCCCCCTTGCCGGGATGACGGGCTAGGCACTAGAGGGCGATCGCCCTTGCCACAGTGCCCCCGCCCCCAAGTTCCAGCGCATTCTGCATGCGCCAGCGCGGCATCCACGTGTCGAAACGCCTGGACACATGTCTTCGCCAAAACGTCGCTGACACGGACAAGACGTGCATTTAATGCACCAGACAACAGTAGATGGATAAGCACCGCTCTAGGTTCACTTTAACTTCTGATGAACCTACCATCGAGCACTGTAGGTGACCCCTTGGCGTATAAAAGGAGGCCCTTAGCTCATTCGCAAGGGGTTAGACTCTTTGGAGATTGTCCAAGAAGACGGTTATCATCACTGTAACGTACAACAAAAACGCTTAATACGACCAGACGAGCAGGACGTAGTGTTTTACGCGTAAGCGGCCCAAACCTGGGTAAAAAGATTCATCGGGTGTTGATCGTTAGATATGCTCTTGACGTTGTCTTTCCCCGCCCTACGATCACAAGGGTATCATGTTGATTCCCATAGGTGTCTACCAAGCATCACCAATATTCGGAGTCTCTCCTCTCAAGACTTGTGCCTGAGTCCATCTCAGAACTATTTTCCCTGAAGTTATTCTGACTGTCCTCTGAATCAGACATATTGGAACACAAGCAACAACACACCAGCAAACCAGCAAAAAGAAACCCTGTGAAATAGATATAGAAGAGCAGAAGGTTTGATCATCACAAAACACAACTGATTTTTCAAAGTTTGATTTCAGAAACTCTGGGTGTGATTTACTGTAGAATGCAATTCGATGGAACCGGGTTTGTCGTTTTAGAGTCACCAAGATTATACACTTGTGTAGCAGAAACTTGGTAGCTTTTTCGGTGTCACCGAAAAGAGCTACTCGGTCTCTCCGATATGGTTCTCAGAAACCCTAAACACGAAATCGATGGAACCGATTTCACAAACTCGGTGTCACCGAGATGCATGCTACGGGAAATAAAATCCAGAATTTCATCAATCTCTACTCTACGGTATGGTGGATAGAAGAACTTGCACAAGTGTATTTGATATAAAAACAACTATGACAACTACAGCAATCAGACACTTTGTCATGTGCCATAACAGACGGCAAAGAGGTGTTCCACCGATGGCAAAGGTCTTTGTCGTCTGCCTCCTGTCGGCAAAGTTCCTACGACTACTTTCGATAGCATAGCACCTTCCTTGTCGTCTGTCTGCCATAAGAGGACGGCAAAGGCCTTTACGTCATCCTATGATACAGATCAGATGGCAAACATCTTTAGACGGTAGCCGACAGGCAATGCCTCCGTTAGGGGCTAACGAAGGCTTTGTCGTCTGCCTCGCTCATCATCTTTGCTGTCTGCCTCGCTCATCATCTTTCCCGTCTAACTATATGGGTCAGCCCTCAGTTTGCCCAGCCGACTGCTCATATTCTTTGCCGTCTGCTTGCCTCATATTCTTTGTCATCTGCTTCCCTCACGCTCTGCGCCATCTGCTAGTGGAGGGTAGCGGACGACAAAGAGCCTATATGGGCCAACTCCTGCTACCCAGGTTGCACAGCTGGGTGCCATGTTGCACAGCAGGGTGCCATGTTGCACAACTGGCAGACGACAAAGAGCCCATATTGTCACAGTTTTTTTATGTTATTTCACAGCACATATATATATATAATTCATAGCACATATATGACATATAGGTCAAAACACATACATGATATGCATATAAAGTTCATCAATGCCATTTGTTCATCAATGTACATCCCATATATCAAAAGAACCAACATATACAAAGTTTCATCCATATATATACATATACTGTTCATCCATATATACATATACATATAGTTCCACATTCTTCATCAACTCAAATGAAAACTAGAACTACAACACTCCATCAATGCCAGCTTCCATGCATGTAGTACATCCAATCTGCAAAATGGGAATTAGAAAGTAAGAAGAACAACAACAACGACAACAACATATTGCGTTTTTGAGCTTATTATGTCATTGTGGAGGAAAATAAGCTAAGTATATGACCTTTTTCAGGTAACCAAGGTTATTATGCCATTTTTGACCTAACTAATCTAATTGTGTCAATCTGAATGCAAATAAGCTAACTATTTGACATTTATGAGGTAACAAAGGTTCTTATGCCATTTTTAACCTAACTAAGCTAATTATATCATTTTAGAGGAAAACAAGCTAAGTATATAATATTCATGAGCTAACCAAGGTTCTTATGCCATTTTGAGCTTTTTATGTCTTTGTGGAGCTAAATGGGCTAATTATGTCATTGTTGGGGAAAATAAGGTAAGGAGAATATCAAAGAGGAGAATAAAGAGGAGAAGAATAAGAAGAAGAAAATAAGAAGAAGGAGAAGAAGAAGGAGAAGAAGGAGAAGGAGAAGAAGAAGTAGGACTCCTTCTCCTTCTTCTCCTCCTTCTCCTTCTTCTTCTCTTCTTCTTCTCTTCTTCTTATTCTTCCTTCTTTTCATTTCTCCTCCTCTCCTCTTCTTGGATCTAAATTAGCAAAGTATGTATTTTTGGAGCTAAATGGTCTAATTATGTCATTTTAGAGGAAAACAACCTAAGTATACAATATTCATGAGCTATCCAAGGTTCTTATGCCATTTTGAGCTTATTATGTCATTTTGGAGTTAAATTAGCTAAGTTATGAGCTAACCAAGGTTCTTATGATGTTTTTACCTAACTAAGCTAATTATGTCATTTTGGAGGATAATTTACTAAGTATGTCTTTGTTGGGGAAAATAAGCTACGTAGAAGAAGAAAGAAGAGAAGAAGAAGGAGAAGAAAAAGAAGAAGAAGAAGAAGGAGGAGGAGGAGGAGGAGGAGGAGGAGAAGAAAAGAAGAGGAGAAGAAGAAGAGAATAAGAAGGAGAAGAAGGTGGAGAGAAGAAGAAGGAGAAGAAGAGGGAGAAGAAGGAGTGCTCCTTCTCCATCTTCTCCTCGTTCTCCTTCTTCTTCTCTTCTTCTTCATCTTCTTCTTCCTTCTTTTTATTTTTCCTATTTCTTCTCCTCTTATCCTCTCATTGGAGCTAAATTAGTTACGTATGTCTTTTTGGAGCTAAATGGGCTAATTATGTCATTTTGGAACTAAACGAGCTAAGTATATAATAGTCATGAGCTAACCAAGGTTCTTATGCCATTTTGAGCTTATTATGTCATTTTGGAGCTATATTAGCTAAGTTATGAGCTAACCAAGGTTCTTATGATGTTTTTACCTAACTATGCTAATTATGTCATTTTGGAGGATAATTAGCTAAGTATGTCCTTTTTGGCGGAAAAATAAGCTATGTAGAAGAAGAAAGAGAATAAGAAAGAAGAGAAGAAGGAGGAGAAGAAGAAGAAGAAGGAGGAGGAGGAGGAGGATAAGTAGAATGAGGAAGAGGAGGAGGAGTAGAAGGAGAAGGAGGAGGAGGATAAGAAGGAGCAGAAGGAGGAGAGAAGAAGAAGGAGAAGAAGAAGGATAAGAAGCAGAAGGAGGGCTCCTTCTCCTTCTTTTCCTCCTCCTCCTTCTTCTTCTGCTCTTCTTCTTCTCTTCTTCTTCTTCTCCTTCCTTCTTTTCATTTTTCCTCTTTCTTCTCCTCTTGTCCTCTTCTTGGAGCTAAATTAGCTAAGTATGTCTTTTTCGAGCTAAATGGGCTAATCATGACATTGTTGGGGGAAATAAGGTCAGGAGAATATGAAAGAGGAGGAGAAAGAGGAGGAGAATAAGAAGAAAAGAAGAAGAAGAATAGAAGAAGAAGGAGAATAAGAAGGAGAAGAACGAGAAGGAGAAGAAGAAGTAGGACTCCTTCTCATTCTTCTCCTCCTTCTCCTTCTTCTTCTCCTTCTTCTTCTTCTTCCTTCTTTTCAATTTTCCTATTTCCTCTCCTCTTCTCCTCTTCTTGGAGCTAAATTAGCTAAGTATGTCTTGTTGGAGCTAAATGGGCTAATTATGTCATTTTAGTGGAAAACAAGCTAAGTATATAATATTCATGAGCTAACCAAGGTTCTTATGCAATTTTGAGCTTATTATGTCGTTCTAGATAGCTAAGTTATGAGCTAACCAAGGTTCTTATGATGTTTTTACCTAACTAAGGTAATTATTTCATTTTGGAGGATAATTAGCTAACTATGTCTTGGTTGTTGAAACTAAGCTATGTAGAAGAAGAAAGATAAGAAGCAAGAAGAGAATAAGAATGAGAAGAAAAAGAAGAAGAAGAAGGAGGAGGAGAAGGAGGAGGAGGAGGAGTAGAAGAAGAATAAAATAAGAAGGGAAGAAGAAGGAGAAGAAGAAGGATAAGGAGGAGAGAAGAAGAAGGATAAGAAGGAGAATAAGAAGGATAAGAAGGAGGGCTCCTTCTCCTTCTTCTCCTCCTTCTCCTTCTTCTTCTCTTCTTATTTTCTTCTTCTTCTTCCTTCTTTCATTTTTCCTATTTCTTCTCCTCTTGTCCTCTTCGTGTAGCTAAATTAGCTAAGTTTGTCTTTTTGGTACTAAATGGGATAATTATGTCATTGTTTGGGAAAATAATGTAAGGCGAATATGAAATAGGAGAAGAAAGAGGAGGAGAAGAAGAAGAACAAAAGAAGAAGAAGAAGGAGAAGAAGAAGGAGAAGAAGAAGGAGAAAAAGGAGAAGGAGAAGAAGTAGGACTCCTTTTCCTTCTTCTCCTCCTTCTCCTTCTTCTTATCCTTCTTCTTCTCTTCTTCTTCTCTTCTTCTTCTTCTTCCTTCTTTTCATTTTCCTAATTCTTCTCCTCTTCTCCTTCTCTTGGAGCTAAATAGCTAAGGATGTCTTTTTGGAGCTAAATGCGCTAATTATGTCATTTTGGAGCTAAATTAGCCAAATATGCCTTTTCGGAGCTAAACAAGCTAAGTATGTCATTTTGGAGCTAAATTAGCTAAGTATGTATTTTTCGAGCTAAACTAGCTAATTATGTCATAAATGAACTAGAGAAAACTTATCGTCGTGGTCATCAAGGAGGAGAAGCAGCAGGGTTTCTCGCGGCAGCTTCATTTGGAAACGGTTGCCCTGGAGATGGGTTGTGCGATGTCGCTCGGGAGTTATTCTGCGGAGAAGATATTTTGCAATGTCTCAGTTAGCATGATGACACTAAATTGTCAATACTTGTTTATAATGACCATTGAAATGAAACGCACCGTGCCAATCGCACAGAAGACGGGCATCGGCGGTGGGGCTTGACCGGTCTTCTCGCACAAAGACTGCAGATTTGGTTTTGAAGAGTCGGTCGTATTAGTTAGTAATGAAACAGATGTTACACACATGATTTTTCAAATGTGAAAAAGAAACTTACCACAATAAGCTCGTACATGGCCAGGTGACCCGCCTCATTCCGGGCCCTCTCCTCCTCAATCAATCGAGCCGTGGTCCGGTCCTTCTCCTCAAGAGCAGCCTGAAGAGCATCCTGGCTTGCCAATCTCTCTTTCTCAAGAGTAGCCTGGTTTGCCGCTCTCTCTTTCTGAAGAGCAACCTGGAATACCATTCTTCGTAACCACAATAATGATCGATGGCCACACACATAATGAAATGGATGAAAGTTTTCTGAGTGCATACAACTAACCTCGATAGAAAGATCTACTGGCCGTAGACGAGGCGTTATCTCAGGACAGGAGCTCGACTGGCGCGCCGTGATCTCCGGGAGGGTGAGTGGAAAACGTATTATCCCATCTCCAATGGCTATCGAGCCATGGGGCCTCCCGCCACCAGATATCTTCACCAGCTCTGGATCCAAAGGTTCCTGGCTCGGATTAAAGTTCCCCCTTTCCAAGCCTTCCCCACGTCCTTGTATTTCACGAGCTTGTGGTGGGATGAGATGTTGGTGAAGTTCTTTGGATCATCCAGGTCAGACTCAGAGAATGCCTTCGCCTTCTTGTAGGAGGAAGTATGGGCCATGCCATAAAGATCGTACGACTCTGGCATCTCCGTCTTATTGTGATGCGCCTAAAAGAGAGGAACAAAGTATTAGTAAGGGGCTCAAGCTAGCATGAATAATAAATTGCACGAATAATGAAGCAAACCACATACCCAGTTTCTTCCAACTGAAGTAAGTTGGCGTTACCTTTATGGCGTGCCACACCAACCATTTGTCTATGCTGATCCTTTGCATTGTTGTGGACGGCTCACCAGTAGCCTCTGTACCACTCATCCACTGTCGGGACCCCGATCCTAAGCCATAGGAATCCAGCCTGTAACACATCGCATCTCTTTGCGGTCTCACACACGGTTAACCCCACGGCTGCAGCCTTACCTTAGCCGGGACTGTTTGCGCCTTTTGACTCACGTATGCAATTGTGTTGCTAGCAATCCAATGACCAAGAACCCGGATCGACATGTCTAGTCATAAACCAAAGTGGCAGTTCCGCACAGGGACAGGAATACATGACCCAGCAAAGCAGGTGTCGGTCACCAGCGAATGTAGACGAGTCGTATCAAGCTACAAGGACTCCATTACATCGCGTGACATTTCCCCAAAGGGGACAGACACAACAGCTAAGAAGGACACACGCCGGTCAACCAATGTGTCCGGAGCAGTAGCGAGCTACCATGGCTCGTTGGATCACAAAGGGGAATTTCCCTGTAAGGAATGCTACTAAAGTCTATGGCTAGGTAATCGAACCCCATACATATGAAGTACGACACACGTACGCATGGCATACCGATATGTATAGATACATCGATGGCATCACAACATAACCATAAACATACAAGCTTTATTTAAGAGGCTCGGAAGAGCCACACATATAATATTACACAGTAGGGGTCTCACGACCCATCATAACAGTCATTCAAGTTACAAGCCAGCGGAAGTAAATAAACTGTCTGAGTACAGACAGATGAAACTAGAAGGCACGTGGCCCAACTATACTACAGACCCACCCTAGGGACAGATCGTAGCTGGGACACCAGCTACTCGTCGTCGTCGATGTCTAGGAAGAACCCTCCATTAGGGTCATTAACAACCTCTGCAACAATTATTAAGCAAACATGAGTACGGAGGTACTCAACAAGACTTTAGGATAACTATCTACTCATGCAATGTATCAATAAGGAATTGTGGGGTTTCATGCGGGAAGCCAACATTTGACTCGTGGCTAGACAACTTGCATTTTCAAATAATTTTTGACAACTTGATTTCTCGCACACGAGTCCACTAACACCACAACAATACTCTATCGAGGAATCATTTCGTCTCCATATGGAAATGCCGTCCACGACACTCACGCTTATCTTGACAATTTTATGAGTAGCCATTGAAGTTATCTATGAACAACGTATGTCTCCAATTAGTCCATATCCGCAGACGCGGCTATTCGAATAGATCATAACCCTGCAGGGGTGTACTTCTTCACACACGCTCTCGCGACTTATCGCCATGTGCACGTCATGCACCTCGGCAACCTCCAAGCGGAAGCCCAGCGAGGGAGTCGGCCACGACCGTTAACCACGCTAATACTTAGTCCAGGTTTATCGCCTATCTGAGGGTAACCCGCACGGAAGTCCGGCCGAGGTTTCCTCCACGGCCCCAAACGATGTGCGCAGGGTTCCCAAGCCCACCATCCGGGTGCCAATTTGTACACCGTGCCACTGCCTACCGCATCACAGCCCACCTCTCAGGTCAGCACTATGCACGGCCTCCAACATGACTATAAACACTAGAAACTACTTGCAACTCCCGGACCGAGTACTAAGCGATTAATAAGTCGAGAGGGTCAATTAAGTATCCCAATGTGTGGTAGTATCTAGTCTTGGATTACATACACGGGACTCAGTTCCTAAGGACGGTTCCAATGAAACAACCCGCCATGTACTCCTACATAGTCTTTCACCGGTACTTTTACCAAATCAGGTTCAACACACCACCTTTACTTACTGAACACATTCTCACCTTCAGCTATTTACTGTGAAAAGGACATGTCATGCAAAGGAAGTGGGTTCAACTAATGTGGCAAAAGCATTTGAAGCATTTGATCCTAATGCAATAAGTAAGTGCAAGAGCGAGAACATGGAATTTATCGGGATGATCAAAATGGTTGCTTGCCTTGTTGCTCAGAGGAGGGACAATATCCGTCAGTCGGATATTCGGTGGAATCCGGAGGAGCGGAGCCTACCGAAGGGAATGACAACAATCAATAAAAATCATGTGCAACAAGATGTTGCATGAGCATGGCATGATGATGCAAGGTGGTATACTATTATAGCTAACATTTATTAGGTTTGAAGTTGATTTGAATCAAACTCAAATATCACTTCAAACGAGGTATTCTCGAATACCATTTTAATTGATTCGACCTGATGCTCAGATCAACTTGTTTTTAACATGCATGGAAATGATATGATAAGTTGCTAGTTGTGTTTGAACAAAGTTTGATCATAACATTTGAAGTGGAATTCAAATGATTTTCAAATTCCATCTCCAAAGCATTTATAAAATTTAACTTATTCATTATTCTATATGTTTGGGCCAGTAACATTTTCAAACATGTTTGATAATGACATATTCAGATTCCTTGGATTTTTCTGATACTTTTTCATATATAGATTATTTCCATTGGAGTTACAGATTAATTTCTATGATTTATAGAAGTTTTGGCATTTTTCTGGAATTCTTTTAAATCAGAAATCCACTTATTGCGTCATAACTACATGAGCAATGCGCCAACAGGTCAACTGACCTGGCCAGGTCAAACCTGACAGGGGGGACCCACTGGTCAGCCTCTTAGGAGCTAATCCCGCGCTGATCAACCCCTAAGTGGGTTTGACCCACTGCTAGGGCCCACTCTCAGTGGCTGCTTAGTGCTAATCCACCGGGATTAGGCCGGCCACGTCGTCCCCCACCGGAGATTGACCGGCGGCGACCAGATACGCGGCGGATCTTCGCCGGAGACGCACTAAAACGCACTGTGGTGCTCGGAATCGAGTGCCTAGAGCACTGGGATGATCCCCAGGCTCGGCCTCATCCTCTACGGGCATCAGGAGGGGCTACGGATGGCCGGAGCATGCCGGCGACGAGCCGAGGCGGCTGCCGGAGCTCGGGTTCATGGGTCTCGGGGCTAGACTGCCGGAGAGAGAGGGGAAACAGAGGGGAAATGCTCGCAAGCTCACGGTGGAGATGAAGCTGGGTTCAGACTGCTCGGGGAGGGGCTGTAGCCGGCGATCCACCGTCGATTTGTCGGCGGCCGAAGGTTGAAGACGACGGCACTGCAGGCATTGCAGGGCTCGGGTAGGATGGTTTCGACGTCGTGCGTGTCGGGCTCGATGTTGCGGAGAGGATGGAACACTCGGGGGGGTTTCCCTGTGGCTAGGGGCACGGCAGCTCGAGCTCGAGCTCTTGGCAATGGCGGCAGGAGGAGGGAGGAGAGAACCTGAGAGGAGAGGGGGGAAATGGCGCTCGGGAACGGATAGGGATGCGCTCGGGGAGGTTATCCCCGCTGTCAGAAGGCAGAGGAAGAAGACGACCCTGCCCCTGGTGGCCTGGGCCTCCTCAGGGCGACAGGTAAGTCTTTCCTTTTTTTTGTGTTTTGTATCTGTTTTAATACTGACATTGATTTCTATTGGTTTTCGCTTCAAAAGCAAACTAAGAAATAGTTTGAAAAATGCTGGGGTGTTAGTTGGAATATTTCCAATCACCCATAAAGTTTTCAGCATTTTTGGAAACTATATATTTTTGAATTCAAATTTAAAACTTGAAACCAGTAGTCTTTTGCATTTATTTAAAATGCCAAATGTATTAAGAAAATGGTTTTCTTCATTGCTTAATTGCTTTCAAGAATGATGAAAAAAGTTGAACTTTTCTTGAGGCCATTTTGGGTTCATTGATTTGAACAAGTTTATAATTCCTTTGAATTTGAGAAGTGGCTAGGGTTTTTGAGTTTTTCCTTCACCACTTGCTTTGTTCTTGTTGAAATTTTCTTGGATGCAATGCAAAGAAGATATGAGCACAATGCTAACTTGATTAGGGTTTCACGGATGTGACAACTCACCCCCACTCAAAAGAATCTCGTCCCGAGATTTAGTAGTCGTCGGGAATAAGAAGGATACTCAAGTCGGAGACGATCCTATCTTTCCCAAGTTGCCTCCTTTTCAGAATGATTTGACCATTGAACTTTAAGAAACTTGAGGTTTCGACGTCGAGTGGTACGCTCAACTTGATCAAGAATACGCACGGGGTATTCTCGGTATGAAAGGTTATCTTGGAGATCAAGCGTTTCGTGGTCCACTTCACGGATAGGATCCGAAAAGCAACGCCTGAGTTGCGAGACGTGGAAGACATCATGAACCTTGGAAAGATACGGAGGAAGTTCCAACTCGTACGCAACTTCTCCTCGTTTCGCCAGAATACGAAAAGGACCAATGTAACGAGGAGCCAACTTACCCTTGATACCAAATCGATGGGTACCCTTCAAAGGTGTAACCCGAAGGTAAGCCTTCTCGTCAACTTCAAAGGTCACAGCCTTATGATGACGATCATATTGGCTCTTTTGACGAGACTGGGCAGTTTTCAACTTTTCACGAATAATGCGAACCTGCTCTTCTGCATCCTGGATCATATCCGGGCCAAAGAGTTGCCTCTCTCGGGTTTCTGACCAATTAAGAGGTGTTCGACATCTTCGTCCATAGAGAACTTCAAAAGGAGCTTTGCCCATGCTTGATTGATAACTATTGTTATAAGCAAATTCGGCGAATGGAAGGCACTTCTCCCAATTCATACCGAACGATATAACACAAGCTCGGAGCATATCTTCAAGGATTTGATTCACTCTTTCAACTTGACCACTCGCGTGAGGATGGAAAGAGGTGCTAAAAGATAAGTGAGTCCCCATAGCATTCTGAAAACTTTCCCAGAAGCGAGAAGTAAAGATACTCCCACGGTTTGAGTTAATCTCCAGGGGAACACCATGAAGAGACACTATTCGAGAGATATATAACTCTGCTGGCCGGCTAGCTGTTATACTCTCACGAACTGGAAGAAAATGAACACCTTTGGAGAGACGATCGATGACCCCAAAGATAGCATTATTTCCTTTCTTGGTCTTGGGAAATCCGGTAATGAAATCCATACTAACTTTATCCCATTTCCATTCAGGAATAGCTAAAGGTTGAAGGGTGCCAGCAGGCCTTTGATGTTCTGCCTTAACTCGACGACAAACGTCGCAGTTAGCAACGAACTCAGCAATTGCTCTCTTCATCCTAGTCCACCAGAACCTCTGGCGTAGGTCCTGATACATCTTAGTACTACCGGGATGAATGGTGAGAGGAGAATCATGAGCCTCCTTAAGGATCAATTGCCGCAGACGTTTGCTCTTAGGAACCACTAAACGGTTCTAAAAGAACACAACACCTTTATCATTGATGGAGAAATCCCTAGCGTTACCGCTAGCAACATTCTCCTCGATCCCGGATATACCCTTATCATAAGCCTGCACGGCTATGATTTCATCCCTAAGAGTAGGCTTCGCCACCAGGGTAGAAAGGAATCCTTGAGGAACAATATGAAGATTCAACTTCCGAAATTCCTCATAGAGATGTGGTTGACCTTGTTGTAGCATCAAATTGTTACAATAAGATTTATGACTTAGTGCATGAGCCATAACATTGGCCTTCCCCGGGGTGTAAGTTATCCCTAAGTCGTAATCCGAGATCAACTCAACCCACCATCTTTGCTTGAGATTCAAATCCACCTGGGTGAAGATATATTTCAGACTTTGGTGATCAGTGAATATTTCGCAACGATTACCGAGAAGGTAATGTCGCCAGGTTTTTAGTGCATGGACTACAGCTGCAAGCTCAAGATCATGTGTGGGATAATTATCTTCATGTGGACGCAACTGTCGAGATGCGAATGCAATCACATGACGATCTTGCATGAGAATGCAACCTAATCCTTGTCGCGAGGCGTCATAATAGATAACAAAGTCCTAATAAAAATCTGGTGGTAGCAACACAGGTGGGGAAGTTAGCCGTCTTTTCAGTTCCTGAAAACTATGCTCACACTATGGTGTCCACTTGAACTTTTTATCCTTCTTGAGGAGTTCAGTTAGAGGCTTTGCAACCTTGGAGAAATTCTCGACAAAGCGGCGACAATAGCTCGCTAGACCAAGAAAACTCCTAACTTGCTTAACTGATTCAAGTTGAGTCCAATCAAGGACGGCTTGAACTCTCTCGGGATTGACAACAATACCCTTACCAGAGATTACGTGACCTAGATAGGTCACTTCTGGTAACCAAAATTCACATTTTGAAAACTTGGCATAAAGGCGATGCTCTCGAAGTTTAATCAATACCAACCTTAGATGCTCGGCATGTTCTCGTTCGTTCTTCGAGTAGATGAGAATATCATCGAGGTATACCACGACGAATTTATCCAAATACTCCATGAAGATTGAGTTCATCAGACGAGAGAAGGTGGCTGGGGCATTGGTTAAAGCGAAGGACATGACGGTGTACTCGTATTGGCCATAACGAGTAACAAAAGCTGTTTTTGGAATGTCCCCGTTCTTGATCTTGATTTGATGGTATCCCAACCGCAAATCCATTTTGGAGAAGACTGAGGATCCAGCGAGCTGATCATACAGGTCGTTGATCCTGGGGAGCGGATACTTGTTCTATATGGTGACTAGATTAATAGGTTAGTAATCTACAACCATCCGATCCGTTCCGTCTTTCTTCTTGACGAAGAGGACGGGGCAAGCCCAAGGAGAAGAGCTAGGACGAATGAAACCGTTATTCAAGGCCTCATCTAGTTGCTTCTTAAGTTCGGATAGCTCCAAGGGTGCCATATTATATGGTCTTCTGGCTATTGAACAGTTCCCGGAACAAGATCTATCACGAACTCTACATCTTTGTTAGTTGGAATTCCTGGCAGTTCCTCTAGAAAAACATCCGGGAAGTCACGGACTCCCGGGATGTCTTCAAGTTCCGGAAGAGGGTTGGCATTGAGGGAATAGAGTTGGCATTTGGCAACTCGAGTAGAGACATTGACTATCTCACCCGAGGGATGGGTAAGCTGACAATTTCTAGTATGAGTATCAATCTTGGCATAATGAGCTGACATCCAGTCCATACCCAAGATGATATTAATATCCGAAGATTTTAGGGCTATCAATGAGGCTAGAAAAACTAGCCTGTCTACTAGAATTTCATTGTCATAAGTTATCCTAGAGGTTTGCCATTTACTACCAGGAGTTTGGACAACCAATGGAATTGGCATATCACAAAAAGACATGTTATGCAACTGTGCATAAGTTTCTGAAATGAAGGAATGAAAAGACCAAGTGTCAAAAAGAACAGACACTGGGTGATGATAACAAGAAGCGTACCCAGTATGAAGTCGGGATCTTTTGCAGCTTCTTCTGCCGAGACATAGTTCACACGGCCACGTGCAGGAGTTGGCTTCACATAGTAAGCTTTGCCCGACTTGCCTTGCCCGACGGACTTACCGGGTTGCTTGGCACCCACGTTTTGAGGACACTCACGGGAATAGTGCCCTAGTTCTCCACACTTGTAGCATATCACTTGGTTGGCACGTGGTGCAACATTGCTAGCTGGACCACCATAAGTTTTTGCTGGAGGGTTGGTCTGATTCGTCTGAGGCGCCACGTAGGATGGCCTCGGAGTGTATCTTGGCGGCAGAGAACTGTTTGGAACCCACAGCCTGCGTTTTGGAAACGCGGGGCCAAATGACGAGCCAATGTCACGGGAGTGCTTCCTTGTGGCTTCAAAGTCGGTATGACCAGTCTCGACACTGATCGCCTTGTTAACCAGGGCTTGGAAGCTTGCACACTCGTGAAGGCGCAAATCACGACGAAGCTGAGGGCTCAGACCCTTACGGAATCTTGCTTGCTTCTTGGCGTCAGTAGACACCTCCTCTGTTGCATAGCGTGCGAGGTTACCGAACTCACGGCTATAGGCATCCACGGTCAACTTTCCCTGGGTGAATGCACACAACTCCTCTCTCTTTCTGTCCATCAGGCCCTCTGGAATATGGTGTAGGCGGAAGGCTACACTGATGTCTGCCCATGTGGCTGCTGGTTCAGCAGGACGGATAGCTTCAAAGTTCTCCCACCACAGATTGGCGGGTCCTTCCAGAAAGTACGCCGCAAAGGTCACCTTGTCGGACTCAGAAACATTCGCAGAGCGAATCTTACTTGAGATACTGCACAACCAGTCATCAGCGTCAAGGGGATCAACGGAGTGATGGAACTTTGGAGGATTCAGCTTCATGAAGTCATTGAGGGACACTGCAGTATTCCTAGGCTGACGAGCCGTATTCTGCTCAATACGCTCTAATACTCGGTTGGTCTCCCTTTTTTTACTATCTGCCTCAAGCATCACTTCCACCAGAGAGGGCGGGTGAGGCAGGTCTTCCTGCGACGCTTGACTACCCTCGCCTTGCTCATGAGCAGGGGAACGGTTCAACCTGGTGAACACCATCCTGACAAACAAACTCACAGCTTAGACCAATATCATTATCAATACTAGCTATGGATTAACAATCCACTGAACACATGGAATGCGGAAATGAATATCCGAACAACATGGTAACAAGCAACTGCTATATATACACCATGGTTCATACACACCCTTACATAGTTCAGTACAACCTTAACCGAGGAGCAAACTACTGAAATTATAAAACTACTCATCAGAGGCTTACAAGCTTCCTATACATTATTTATCTAGGCCTCCGGAATTCATTTCATATCACAAGCATACTTCATAAGTTACACATGACTGTGAACGTACAGCTACTACCATACTATCCTTCCACTCACAGCTCAGGCATCCACATAGCACATCTCATAAAGATTGCCTCCATGGCCTGGAAGCTCAACCTGCGGATCAGGAAACACTATGGCCTGAGATCCCTGGCATCCATAAGGACACGGATGTGGCCTTGGTCCCCTGACTGGTGGTAGTAGGGGTCCCCGAAGAGGGGTGACTCCTCCTACAGCAGGCCAGTCAACATGGGCCAGAAGATGGGTCCTAACACGGTTCAACATCTCCATATCTCTGTACCCTGTCTAGACTACCCGTGCTAGTTGCGTCAAAGCCGTCCACAGACGGGCACGTGTGGCATAAAGCTCCATGCGGAGAGCACGAGCATCCCTGTCTCTGTTCTCTAGCATCTCAGCAGTGGACTGCAGTAGCGGATCCTCCATAGAGGAACCAAAATAGACCCCGCTGAGGTATCCCTCTTCACCAGGCTAAGTGGCACGAACATAGCAGAACTCCGAATTCTGCAGCAGTGCATGTCTCGCCCTCATAATGGTCAGCATTGAATAGGCAGCATCTTGTACTGCCATGTCAACAGTGACTCCCAACCCATAGGACCAATAGATTGGCTCCTCAGCTCCAGGGTAGTCTCGAAATACCCTAACAGTGCAGATATACTGGCTCTGGTTGAAGTCCCGGTACTGTTCCTCCACTGTGTACTCTGGGTACCAGCGGTAACCGCACACCGACATCACCCTGACCAGCATGGCCGTATGACCCGGCATATCAATGCACCTGGTCAGACGTACCACCTGACGAGAAGGACGACCAGGCATCTGAAAATAGAGAGTAATGCAAAAGCATTAGAGCTCTGAATGCAAAAATTGGGCAGCATAACGGCTGTAAATGCTCAAAAACAATTTTGAGACAACCCAAAATAGAATAGCGTAACCACTCAACTATCAAGTTCAATTCTCGGATCATCAAACTTACTACCTTTTTCCTAGGGATAAAAGAAACCCAAAATAACTCTCGACCCGTAGTCTTATAATCTACCGATCAGAAACACGAGCCTAGAAGAAGATGAGTAACCTAGTCCTTAATTCCCGCGGAAAAGACGAGGATGACCAGAATGGAATAACTTGAGAAGAGAACAAGAGTCTTACGTTCCCTTCCACAAACAATTCCCTTATATATAACTAAGCAATTCTAGACTCAACTTCGACCAGTTTGGCTTAGTAGTCCTACAGTCAGCGAGGCTCTGATACCAACGTTGTCGGGACCCCGATCCTAAGCCATAGGAATCCAGCCTCTAACACATCGCCTCTCTTTGCGGTCTCACGCACGGTTAACCCCACGGCTGCAGCCTTACCTTAGTCGGGACCGTTTGCGCCTTTTGACTCACGTATGCAATTGTGTCGCTAGCAATCCAATGACAAAGAACCCGGATCGACATGTCTAGTCATAAACCAAAGTGGCAGTTCTGCACAAGGACATGCATACATGACCCAGCAAAGCAGGTGTCGGTCACCAACGAATGTAGACGAGTCGTAGCAAGCTACAAGGACTCCATTACATCGTGTGACATTTCCCCAAAGGGGACAGACACAGCAGCTAAGAAGGACACACACCGGTCAACCAATGTGACCGGAGCAGTAGCGAGCTACCATGGCTCGTTTGATCACAAAGGGGCATTTCCCTGTAAGGAAGGCTACTAAAGTCTACGGCTAGGTAATCGAACCCCATACATATCAAGTATGACACATGTACGCATGGCATACGAATATGTATAGATACATCGATGGCATCACAACATAACCATAAACATACAAGCTTTATTTAAGAGGCTCGGAAGAGCCACACATATAATATTACACAGTAGGGGTCTCACGACCCATCATAATAGTCATTCAAGTTACAAGCCAGCGGAAGTAAATAAACTTTCTGAGTACAGACAGATGAAACTAGAAGGCACGTGGCCTGACTATACTACAGACCCACCCTAGGGCCAGATCGTAGCTGGGACACCAGCTACTCGTCGTCGTCGATGTCTAGGAAGAACCCTCCATTAGGTTCATTAACAACCTCTGCAACAATTATTAAGCAAACATGAGTACGGAGGTACTCAGCAAGACTTTAGGATAACTATCTACTCATGCAATGTATCAATAAGGAATTGCGGGGTTTCATGCGGGAAGCGAGCATTTGACTCGTGGCTAGACAACTTGCATTTTCAAATAATTTTTGACAACTTGATTTCTCGCACACGAGTCCACTAACACCACAACAATACCCTATCGTGGAATCATTCCGTTTCCATACGGAAATGCCGTCCACGACACTCACGCTTATCTTGACAATTTTATGAGTAGCCATTGAAGTTATCTATGAACAACATATGTCTCCAAGTAGTCCATATCCGCGGACGCGGCTATTCGAATAGATCATAACCCTGCAGGGGTGTACTTCTTCACACACGCTCTCGCCACTTATCGCCATGTGCACGTCATGCACCTCGGCAACCTTCAAGCGGAAGCCCAGCGAGGGAGTCGGCCACGACCGTTAACCATGCTAATACTTAGTCCAGGTTTATCGCCTATCTGAGGGTAACCCGCACGGAAGTCCGGCCGAGGTTTCTGCCACGGCCCCAAACGATGTGCGCAGGGTTCCCAAGCCCACCTACCGCATCATAGCCCAGCTCTCAGGTCAGCACTATGCACGACCTCCAGCATGACTATAAACACCAGAAACTACTTGCAACTCTTGGACCGAGTACTAAGCGATTAATAAGTCTAGAGGGTCAATTAATTATCCCAACGTGTGGTAGTATCTAGTCTTGGATTACATACACGGGACTCAGTTCCTAAGGACGGTTCCAATGAAACAACCCGCCATGTACTCCTACATAGCCTTTCACCGGTACCTTTACCAAATCAGGTTCAACACACCACCTTTACTTACTGAACACATTCTCACAATTCTATTCACCTCCCAGATGACAGACCATACACAACTCTAAGCATAGCCTGCATAGCAGGATAAGGCACATCATGGCTCAAGCAACTACCAGGTATGCTAGGTTGCAAGGTTCAGCTATTTACTGTGACAATAAAAGGTCATGCAAAGGAAGTGGGTTCAACCAACGTGGCAAAAGCATTTGAAGCATTTGATCCTGATGCAATAAGTAAGTGCAGGAGCGAGAACATGGAATTTATCGGGATGATCAAAATGGTTGCTTCCCTTGTTGCTCAAAGGAGGGACATTATCCGTGAGTCGGATATTCGGTGGAATCTGGAGGAGCAGAGCCTACCGAAGGGAATGACAACAATCAATAACAATCATGTGCAACAAGATGATGCATGAGCATGGCATGAGGATGCAAGGTGGTATACTATTATAGGTAACATTTATTAGGTTTGAAGTTGATTTTAATGAAACTCAAATATCACTTCAAACGAGGTATTCTCGAATACCATTTTAATTGATTCGACCTGATGCTTAGATCAACTTGTTTTTAACATGCATGGAAATGATATGCTAAGTTGATGGTTGTGTTTGAACAAAGTTTGATCATAACATTTGAAGTGGAATTCAAATGATTTTCAAATTCCATCTCCAAAGCATTTATGAAATTTAACTTATTCATTATTCTATATGTTTGGGTCCAGTAACATTTTCAAACATGTTTGAAAATGACATATTCAGATTCCTTGGATTTTTCTGATACTTTTTCATATATACATTATTTCCATTGGAGTTACAGATTAATTTCTATGTTTTTTAGAAGTTTAGGCATTTTTCTAGAATTCTTTTAAATCAAAAATCCACTTCTTGCATCATAACTACATGAGCGATGCGTCAGCGGGTGAACTGACCTGGTCAGGTCAAACCTGACAGGGGGGACCCACTGGTCAGCCTCTCAGGAGCTAATCCCGCGCTGACCAGCCCCTAAGTGGGTTTGACCCACTGCTAGGGCCCACTGTCAGTGGCTGATTAGTGCTAATCCACCGGGATTAGGCCGGCCACGTCGTCCCCCGCCAGAGACTGACCGGCGGCGACCAGATCCGCGGCGGATCTTCGCCGGAGACGCACTAAAACTCACTGTGGTGCTCGGAATCGAGTGCCGAGAGCATTGGGATGATCCCCAGGCTCGGCCACATCCTCTACGGGCATCAGGAGGGGCTATGGATGGCCGGAGCATGCAGGTGATGAGCCGAGGCGGCTGCCGGAGCTTGGGTTCATGGATCTTGGGGCTAGAGTGCCGGAGAGAGAGGGGAAACATAGGGGAAATGCTCGCAAGCTCACGGTGGAGGTGAAGCTGGGCTCAAACTGCTCGGGGGGGGGGGGCTGTAGCCGGTGATCCACCATCGATTTGCCGGCGGCCGAAGGTTGAAGACGACGGCACTGGAGGCGTTGCAGGGCTCTGGGAGAATGGTATCGACGTCGTGCGTGTCGGGCTCGACGGTTCGGAGAGGATGGAACACTCGGGGGGGCTTCCCTATGGCTACGGGCACGGCAGCTCGAGCTCGAGCTCTTGGCAATGGTGGCAGGAGGAGGGAGGAGAGAACCTGAGAGGAGAGGGTGGAAATAGTGCTCGGGAACGGATAGGGACGCGCTCGGGGAGGTTATCCCCGTTGTCGCGCTGTCCTGGGGGCACCGGAGGTCGCCACAGCGAAGCAGGAGGTGGAGGAGGCCGGCGTGGTCGATCTCTCCTCTGCCAGAAGTCAGAGGAAGAAGACGACCCTGCCCCTGGTGGGCTGGGCCTCCTCAGGGCAACAGGTAAGTCTTCCCTTTTTTCTCTTTTGTTTCTGTTTTAATACTGACATTGCTTTCTATTTGTTTTGGCTTCAAACGCAAACTAAGAAATAGTTTGAAAAATGCTGGGGTGTTAGTTGGAATATTTCCAATCACCCATAAAGTTTTCAGCATTTTTGGAAACTATATATTTTTGAATTCAAATTTAAAACTTGAAACCAGTAGTCTTTTGCATTTATTTAAAATGCCAAATGTATTAAGAAAATGGTTTTTTTCATTGCTTAATTGCTTTAAAGAATTATCAGAAAAGTTGAACTTTTCTTGAGGCCATTTTGGGTTTATTGATTTGAACAAGTTTATAATTCCATTGAATTTGAGAAGTGGCTAGGGTTTTTGAATTTTTCCTTCACCACTTGCTTTGTTCTTGTTGAAATTTTCTTGGATGCAATGCAAAGAAGATATAGCACAATACTAACTTCATTAGGGTTTCAGGGATGTGACATCCACCAACGCCTCCCAACAATCCATCTTATCCGCACACCATCTCGCGGGCACCTATTAGTTATTAGAAAGAATTTTGAGCGCTACGCCTATGAATCAAATCAAGGAAACTATGTACAAGGCCTTAAGAATAAGTAATTACCTTCATTTACTGCTCCTTCTTCTGCTTCTTAATACCACGCGTGGCGTAGTAGTCTCGAATAACCTGCGGCCGAGCCTCGTGGCGTAAGTTCTGTAATAACCTCCTACACTCGGCCTCGAGAACCTTGGTCCCCTCCTCCTCATATCCCTCCTCACACCTATAGAAGGTCTGCAATCAAACGAGACAAAACCGATTAGTACAATAATTAGCTATATTGTTAATTTTAGATTGTGTAAAAGTATAATTTACCCAAAAGGTGTTGATCACCATCTCGGCCCTCGGGTGGAACAAGACACCATCTATAATCTCCTCCGGCGGGGCCTACGCCGCATGGTAGTGCTCCCAAGTAAATCCTAGTGTAGGAACCTGACCCTCACCAGGCAACGTGATAAACCCCGGGAAATTTGTCCGGCAAAGCACACCAAGGACGGTGTTCGGCTTGCGGCCTCCAACAGGTTGTTTCTATCGCCTACAGCATGATAAGGTCAACACAATAGATATTTGAAGAAACTTGAAGGCAAAAGATAATAAAAGAGTAAATGTACTTACCTATCCCCTTCAGGCTTAATGACCGGCCTCTGCTCGCGGGTAGCCGGCATGATCGGGAGACGTGTACTACCACGCTTGTACACGGTGGCCCCGTCCACCTGCTTGCTTCCCTCACTATCCGTATTCTCATCCCCGCCATCAACAGAATAGCCACCCGGTCCCTCGGTCCAATCTGTCACCTCGGTCTGATCCGGCCATTTACCCCATCCGGACGTCTCCATGTCGGCCGAAGCCTGTGTGGCAGGAGTCTCCTGGGATGTAGCCTCAGGAACCGGAGTCTCGTGGGCCGAACGCACCTGACCCGAGGCTGATCCTGGACCGGAGTATCATGGGCCGAATGCTCCTCCACCCGAGGCTCCTGGACCGGAGTCCCCGTAGCCCCCTCCACAAACGGGTCCACCATAGTAGTCCTGTGCTCGGGTGAATGGGCTGGTGGTGGTGGCGAGGACGGCGCAACAGTCCACCTACATCTTCCGCGGCCACCACCTCTCCTTGTACCCTTCCCCTTCTTCCCTACCCGACCAGCACCTCTCCCAGTCAGAAATGCCGCCGATGAAGAAGCACCCGCAGGTGGTGTCGTCAGACTGTCTGCCAAGGCTCTACGGAGAGATAGGGGTGCAATGGAAGTACCACCCCTCATGCGGGCCGCCAAAGAAGAACCCGTCAAGCGATCTGGACCCGCGCCCACCATCTTTCAACACCTCCTGACCTACCATGATAAAGATTAAAATAAATTAGGACAACATAAAAAAATTGAATAACTTACATGAATAATAATATGTAGATATATAATTTAAGTTGGGAATATTACAAACTAATAATCATCATCAATAAATGCATCATCATCCTCATCACTATCACGCATGTCTTTATGAATGACGTGCCCATCGTTTTCAACAGGATGAAGTTGTGGAAGGCCTTTCTGTAATCGGTCCAACATTGACAGGTCATCTGCATGAGTAACCTCTTGTAGTTCTGTCTCAGGGGTGAAGTCGGATTCATTGTCGCTATCTACTTCCATGTTCTGGGGTGAAGCACGGTGGTTCTTGAAATGTTTCTTGCAAAGACGTGTTTCTTGGAAGAATTCTCCATCATATGTGTCTGGGTTAATGTGAGGTTCATAATCCTGTTCATTTGGGGGAGGTGGTCTAACAGGTGGCGGCACTTCAGAAACAACATACCAACCTTCGAGATTCTTATCAGATTAGCATGGCCATGGTAGATAGAATACTTGGGTCGCCTGTTGAGCCGTAATATAGACATCGGGAACATCTTAATTGGGTGTTTGGAATGATTTCGACTAGTCCTATATGTTCATGAGTCCTTCTAGTCTCCTTCGGCTGGAACCAATAACATTTGAAGACTACGACGTTCGGTGGGTTCTCGCCATAGAATTGAAGTTCATAAATTGCTTCAACTCTTCCATAAGACTCGATACCATCTTTGCCGATAGCAGAGACACAATACTTGTAGATTTCCAGTCGGGCATAGATAGCTCTTTGCCAAAGGTACGATAGACATACCCGTTGATGTTCTATTTCTCAAATGAACGGACCTTATAGTCAAAACCATTAGCGGCTTGTCTCAATTCTGCATCCATAGACTATGAATTATCCTACAAGTTTAATACGAAACGATTGTTGCATTAGCCGCAAGTAAGACCAAGAAATGAAATGGTCCATTATTGATAATTACCGTTTGTTTGAACCAACAGATGAAACCGGGATAGCCACCTCCATGCTTTGCCAGAAGTTCATACTCTTCGACGGAATCATTTTGGATCACCGCTCCATCCGAGAATTTGGCGACGTATCGGTTGTATGAAATATCCAGGAATAAGAGAAGTTCAAAGGAATTAGAAGTTATGGAAAAATGTGCCGAGAACTTACTCGATGTACGGACGCACTTCTATTAGGTTGTTGCATATATACAACGAAATGTTCTGCCATTCTTCGACATCCAACGTTATTGGTTTCGAAGCACCGGCTGGTACAAGCTTCCCTTTGAATAGGCTGAGGTTCAATCCACCTTTTTTAGGTCAGCATCATTGTACCGAGGCTTCGGATTATGCTAATGATGATTTTTGGCTTCGTAGTGTGCTGTCACAAAGTTTGCCACCTCCTCAGTAATGAATGCCTCACCATCGATGCATCAGTTCTACGCTTATTTTTACATTTAGCTCGAAGCGTCTTCTGCAACCTCTCAGTTGCATAACACCAACGATTTTGCACGGGCCCACCCAATCTTGCCCCGGTCGGTAGATATAAAATCGATTGCTGCATTGGATTAAAGAAGCCCGGCGAAAAGATCTTCTGTAACTTGCACAACAACTTCGGCGCAAACTCCTCCATGTCATCTACCACGCCAGGTGACAATTCTTTCGCACAAATAAAATGGAAGAAATAGCTCAGCTCCGCCAGTACTAGCCATTCATCCTCAGGAATGAAGCCACGTAACCAGACCGACATTACCAACTCAAGCCATATGTGCCAATCATGACTCTTGAGACCAAAGATTTTTATTTTTTCAAGACTCGCTCCCCTCCTTAGATTCGCTGCATACCCATCGGGGAACATCAAGTGCATTTTGATCCTCAAGATAATTTCCCTCATAGCTGGCCTTCCAAGATAGAACCAAGCCTTTGGCTTCGACCACTTCTGCTTTCCTTTGCCTTCTCGCATGTTTTATAACGGTCTATGACATAGCGTCTCTTGATCGACTCTAGCCTTAGTATTATCCTTTGTCTTCCCATCTATGTCAAAGAATGTACCAAAAATAGCCTCTCCGATATTCTTTTCAGTGTGCATCATGTCGATATTGTGTGGAAGAAGGAGGTATTTGCAGTATGGCAGATCCCACAAGCATGGCTTGTGAGTCCAGGCGTGTTTTGAATTATACCCCTTGAAATACCCTGGACGCTCTGGATCAGGATCGAGGGTGTTTAACTGATCCAAGATCTGTTGGCCTATCAACGCAGGTGGTGCCAAGGTTTTGACAACTTTACCTTTGGTAAAGTTCTTCTTGTCTTTTCTGAACTGATGGTCAGGACCAAGGAACTTTCTATGCAAGTCAAAGCAAGAGTACTTCCGACCCTCCTGCAACCAATGAAACTGAAGAGCTGCCTTGCATGTGGGGCACGGGAACCTTCCATGCACACACCATCCAGAGAATAACGCACACACCGGTAAGTCATGCATAGAGTACATGTACCACACATGCACTTAGAAATTTTATTTTCTAGCGGCGTCGTATGTCTTGACCCCATTATTCCAAGCTTCATGCAATTCGTCCTTAAGCGGGTGCATGTACACATTCATATTCTTCCCCGGATAATAGGGCCCTGGAATTATCGACATCAGGAATATGTTCTTTATTTGCATAATCTGCCCGGGGGGAGATTGAGTGGAATGACAAATACAAGCCAACAACTGTATTGGGTTTCCGTCATGCCGAAGGGATTAAAACCATCTGTGGCGACGCAGACTCGAGGATTCCTTGGATGACATGGCCTTTCGGTAGAAAGCGTCCAAATAGTGTCATCATCGCGTCGTAGGATTCTCTTTCCAAGTTGAACTGAGCCTTCAGAGCCATTACTTGTGCAATGGCATCCAGCTGACAAAGCTCAGTGTGCTCGTGGAGAGGACGTTTTCAAGACTAGAACTTTTCATGGAAGGCCTTTGCAGATTCCTCCATCACATCTTCCGAATCCCGAGCATCATCAAAGTCTTGCACCATGTCTTTGATCCCGGTACCACGCTCGTCGGTGCGACGACGAACGACCTCAGCTCTGGTGCATTGTATAGACTCACCATGAAATGTCCACATCGTATAATTGGTCTTAAAACCCCTCCTCTTCAGGTGTTTAATCGTTACATCCTCTGTCCTCTTTTTATAGTTGTCGCATCCACGACAAGGGCACCAGTTTGTGTCCTGGCCATTTGCAAATGCGGCTTTCACAAACTGCTTGGTTTTTAGAAACCATTCTTTCTTCATCTCTTTCTGACTAGGGTGACCGGTGTACATCCGTGCACGATCACTCATCTTGCCTAGCTACTAAACACACAATAAATATATTTGTATATAATTCAGCATATATATTCATCAGTTAATCAACTTTGCCAGTTTTATTGCATCCATGTAACCTACACGCTAATAGGTAAAGATAGGTCCTAATCCCACCCGAGTATGTGTAGACTGGGTGCATTTTCCCATGCTCTGCTCGGGATGCAACGCAAAATTTCGGCAGCCCCTCCCTGCTGTTCTCCTGATACACGTCGCCGCAATAAACAAAGAGGATGTGTATCCGGAGAACAACAGGGAGGCACTAACGAAATTATGCATCGGATCCAGAACAAAGCATATGGGAAAACGAACCCAATCTACACATACTCAGGTTGTCCATGGATAACGTTGGACAATTCAGAAGAATCACAATTATAAATATATGCCAATGCATGCATACTTATAACTATAACCCTTTCAAATGGGAGACGCATACTGGTCACGCATACTGATAAATTAATTTAATTACCTATGTCTAGCAAGTTTCATCTGAAGACCGACCCACAGCAAATGTAGGGCGAGGAGGAGATGACATTTGTACTCACCCACGAATGCAGGGGCGGAGCTCGTAGAACGCACGGGGAGGTCTTCGCACAACAGACGTCAGAGCGACGAGACAACTATCACATGTAAATCCACCCGATCAACACAAATATTTTGTGTTCATTCATAAAATCGAAAAATATATGACCTAACACAAATATATGACCTATATAGATGTCATCTAGGGTTCCATAAAAAAAATTGTGCTGGGGTGTCGTCGAGATATCGTGACGGGGTTTCGGGGCATCGTGTTGGGTGTCGTGGTATCAGGGTTTCGTTTTCTTCTTCATCATCTTCTTTTTTCCCTCTTCTTCCTTTTCTTCTTCTTCTTCTTCCTTCCTTCATTTTCTTCTTCTTCTACTAATTCTTCTTGTTCTTCTTCTTCTTCTTCTTTTCTTCTTCTTCTTCTTCTTATTCTTCTTCTTCTCTTCTACTTCTTATTCTTCTTCTTGTTCCTTCTTTTCCTTTTTCCTCTTCTTCTTCTTCTTCTTCCTTCTTTTCCTTTTTCCTCTTCTTTATTCTTCTCCTCTCTCCTCTTTTTCTTATTCTTCTTCTTTTTCTCATACTCCTCTTCCTCCTCCTCCTCTTCTTCTTTTTCTTATTCTTCTTCCCTTATCTACTTAACCTAGCACTAAACCTACCGCTAAACCTATATAACACTAAACAACAAAAAAATAACAAAAACACAATCTACCACTAAGTAACTAAAAAATAATCTAGCTACCACTAATTAAAAAAATAGAATCTACCATTAAACTACCTACTAAATCTACTAATTAACAAAATCTACCACTAGTCAACACCCGGTCAGATTCTGGCAAATGTTGAAAGAGGTGCTGGGTGTGGTGGTGGCTAGTCCACCGGTTCATTTGACCTCCCAGAAGGCTCTCTCATCTTGGTTGCTTGAATGGCTTGTCGCCGCTGCTGACAATGACAAGGAGCTCATGCTACATGCTACTTACGGGCTATGGCTCGCCAGAAACAACACAAGGGAGGGGCGGAAGCTGCAACAACCACATGAAATAATAGATTCTCTGAAGGTGCAACTATCAGATTGGAAAGCAGCGAACGAGACAAGGGTGTCACAGCCGGAGCCAAAAACCATCCAGAAATGGGAGCCTCCTATCAATGAATGGGTAAAAATATATTCCAATGGCGCGGTCTCGAAGCAAGGAACAAACGGTGGTGGTGGGGCAGTATTCACGGATCACAATGCGGCGTTCTTGGCCCGAGTTAGCCATTTCTTCCCGGGGATTGATGATCCCGAAGCGGTAGAAGAGTTGGCGTGCAGAAGGGCACTAGAGGTGGCTGTTGGTCCTAACATCCAACGAGCACATTTGTAATTGGATAACAGGGCACTGGTGGCGAAGATTAATCATCCGGATAGGAACTTGTCTACTGTCGGGCCTTGGGTACAATATATCACTATAGGAATTAGCCTCCTTGCCGGCTACCATCACAGACGGCAAAGAGTAATCCACCGACGGCAAAGAGTAATACACACACAACAAAGAAATCTCCTGTCGGCAAAAATTCTGCGTCAGCCTATGACGGCATTGTAGCTTCTTTACCGTCAGCCTCACCGAAGCGAACGACAAAGAGCTTTGTCGTCAGCTTTTCATAAGAGCAGTCGGCAAAGAGGTCGAGACGGCAGCCGACAGGCGTTGCCTCCATTAGGGGATAACGGAGGCTTTGCCGTCTGCCTCGCCCTCTTCTTTGCCGTCTGCCTCCACCTCCTCCCCCCTCCACTCTTTGCCGTCTGCCTCCACCTCCACCCCCCACCTCCACTCTTTGTCGTCTGCTTACCCCTCCTCCCCCTCCTCTGTGCCCTTTTTTTTGTCGTCTGCCCCCCAGGAAGCAGACGGCAAAGAGACTATATGGACACCCAGGGAGCACAGCTGGGTGCCATGTGGCACCTTTGCCGTCGGTCAGCTAATGGCAAATGCCTTTGCCATCAGCTGGCAGACAGCAAAGAGCCCATATTGTCACTGTTTTGTTTTTTTTTATTTCACAACACATATACATATACATAGCACATATATAGGTCACAACACATATACATATACATAGCACATATAATTCATAGCACATATATAGGTCACAACACATATTCATAGCACAAAGTTTCATCCATATATATACATATACATATAGTTCCACATATACAGTTCATCCATATATACATATACATATAATTCCACATTGTTCATCAACTCAAATGAAAACTAGAACTAAAGCACTCCATCAATGTCATCTTCCATGCATGTAGTACATACAATGTGCAAAATGAGAATAAGAAAGTCAGAAAAAGAACAACAACAACATATATATGACAAATAAGCTAAATTGAATAAGAAAGAGAAGAAGCAAGAAGAGAACAAGGAGAAGAAAAACAAGAAGGAGGAGGAGGAGGATGAGGGGAAGGAGAAGGAGGAGGAGGAGGAGAAGAAGAAAAAATAAGAAGAGAAGAAGAAGGAGAAGAAGGAGGAGAAGAAGGAGGAGAGAAGAAGAAGGAGGGCTCCTTCTCCTTCTTCTCCTCATTCTCCTTCTTCTTCTCTTCTTCTCCTCGTCCTTCTTCTTCTTCTCCTTCACATTCTCTTCTTCTTCTCTTCTTATTCTTCTTCTTCCTTCTTTTCATTTCTCCTCTTCTCCTCTTCTTGGAGCTAAATTAGCTAACTATGTCTCTTTGGAGCTAAATGGGCTAATTATGTCATTATAGATGAAAACAAGCTAAGTATATAGTATTAATGAGCTAACCAAGGTTATTATGCCATTTTGAGCTTATAATGTCTTCTTGGAGCTAAATGGGCTAATTATGTCATAGTTGGGGAAATTAAGGCAAGGAGAAGATGAAAGAGGAGAAGAAAGAGGAGGAAGAGAAGAAGAACAAGAAATAAAGAAGAAGGAGGAGAAGGAGGAGGAGGAGGAGAAGGACTAGAAGGTCCTTGGCCTTCTCCTCCTTCTCCTCCTCGTTCTTCTCCTTCTCCTTCTCTTCTCTTTCTATTCTTCTTTTTGTTCTTCCTTTCCATTTCTCCTCTTCTACTCTTCTTGGAGTTAAATTAGCTAAATATGTCTTTTGGAGCTAAATGGGCTAATTATGTCATTATAGAGGAAAACAAGCTAAGTATATAATATTAATTAGCTAAACAAGGTTCTTATGCCATTTTGAGCTTATAATGTCTTTTTGGAGCTAAATGGGCTAATTATGTCATTGTTGGGGAAATTAAGGCAAGGAGAATATGAAAGAGGAGAAGAAAGAGGAGGAGGAGGAGAAGAAGAAGAAATGAAGAAGGAGGAGAAGGAGGAGGAGGAAGAGGAGAAGCACTAGAAAGTCCTTGACCTTCTCCTCCTTCTCCTCCTCCTCCTTCTTCTCCTTATCCTTCTCTTCTCTTTGTCTTCTTCCTTTTGTTCTTCTTTTTCATTTCTCCTCTTCTTGGAGCTAAATTAGCTAACTATGTCTTTTTGGAGCTAAATGGGATAATTATGTCATTATAGAGGAAAAACAGCTAAGTATATAATATTAATGAGCTAACCAAGGTTCTTATGCCATATTGAGCTTATAATGTCTTTTTGGAGCTAAATGGGCTAATTATGTCATTCTTGGGGAAACTAAGGCAAGGAGAATATGAAAGAGGAGAAGAAAGAGGAGGAGGAGAAGAAGAATAAGAAATAAAGGAGGAGGAGGAGAAGGACTAGAAGGTCCTTGGCCTTCTCCTCCTTCTCCTCCTCCTCCTCCGTCTTCTCTTCTTCTTCTTATTATTATTTCTTTTCATTTTCCTATTTCTTCTCCTCTTCTCCTCTTCTTGGAGCTCAATTAGCTAACTATGTCTTTTTGGAGCTATATGGGCTAATTATCCCATTTTAGAGGAAAACAAGCTATGTATATAATATTAATGATCTAACCAAGGTTCTTAAGCCATTTTGAGGTTATTATGGCATTTTGGAGCTAAATGGGCTAATTATGTCATTGTTGGGGAAATTAAGGCAAGGAGAATATGAAAGAGGAGAAGAGAAACTTACCGTAGTGGTCATCAAGGAGGAGAAACACCTGGAGAAGGGTCGTGCGATTACACTCGGGAGTTATTCTGCAGAAAAGATATTTTGCAATGTCTCAGTTAGCACGATGACACTTAATTATTAATACAAGTTTATAATGAAACTCACCGTGCCAGTAAAAGAGAAGACGGGCATCGGCGGAGGGACTTGACCGCTCTTCTCGCACAGACCCTGAAGAGTGGCTCGTATTAGTTAGTAATGAAACAGACATTACACACATGATTTGGCTAATGTGAAAAAAAACTTACCGCAAAAAGCTCGTACAGGGCCCGTTGACCCGCCTCATTTTGAGCCCTCTCCTCCTCAATCAATCGTGCCGTGCTCTGGTCCCTCCCATCAAGAGGAGCATGAAGAGCAGCCTGGCTTGCCAATCTCTCTTTCTCAAGAGCAGCCTGGTTTGCCGCTCTATCTTTCTGAAGAGCATCCTGAAACACCATTCCTTGGTACCACAGTAATGATCTATGGTGACACACATAATGAAATGGATGAAAGTTTTCTGAGTCCATAGAACTAACCTCGATGGCAAGATCGACTGGCCATGGACAACGCGTTATCTCACGACAGCTGCTCGACTGGCGCGCCTTGATCTCCGGCAGAGTGAGTGGACAACGTATTATCCCATCTCCAATGGCTATCGAGCCATGGGGCCTCCCGCCACCAGATATCATCACCAGCTCTGGATCCAAAGGTTCCTGGCTCAGGTTAAAGTCATCCCCTTTCGTAGCCTTCCCCGTGTCCATGTATGTCACGAGCTTGTGGTGGGATGATATGTTGGTGAAGTTATTTGGATCATCCAGGTCAGACTCAGAGAATGCCTTCGCCTTCTTGTATGAGGCAATATGGGCCATGCCATAAAGGTCGTACAAGTGTGGCATCTCCGTCTTATTGTGATGCACCTAAAAGAGAGGAACAAAATATTAGCATGAAGAATGAATTGCATGAATCATGAAGCAAATCACACACCCAGTTTCGTCCGAACTGAAGTAAGTTGGCGATGCCTTGATGGTGTGGCACACCAACCATTTGGCTACGCCGATCCTTCGCATTCTCGTGGATGGCTCGCCAGCTGCCTGTGCACCACTCATCAACCAACGCCTCCCAACAATCCATCTTATCCGCACACCATCTCGGGGGCACCTGTATGTTATTAGAGAGAATTTTGAGCGCTACGCCTATGAATGAAATCAAGAAAACAATGTAGAAGGACATAAGAAGAGGTAATTACCTTCATGTATTGCTCCTTCTTCAGAAACTTTCCGCGGCAATCCTTCTTCTGCTTCTTAATACCACGCGTGGCGTAGTAGTCTCGAATAGCCTGCGGCCGAGCCTCGTGGCGTAAGTTCTGTAGTAAGCGCCTACACCCGGCCTCGAGAACCTTGGCTGCCTCCTCCTCATATCCATCCTCACACCTATAGAAGGTCTGCAATCAAACGTGAAAACACCGATTAGTACAATAATTAGCTATATTGTTAATTTTAGATTGTGTAAAAGGATAATTTACCCAAAATCTCTTGATCACCATCTCTGCCCTCGTGTGGCACAAGACACCATCTATAATCTCCTCCGGCGGGGCTTCCGCAGCCTGGTAGTGCTCCCAAGAAAATCCTAGTGTAGGAACCTGACCCTCACCAGGCAACGTGACAAACCCCAGGAAATTTGTCCGGCAAAGCACACCAAGGACGGAGTTTGGGTTGCGGACTCCACGAGGGTGTGCCCATCCCCTGCAGTATGATAAGGTCAACGCATTAGATATTTCAAAAAACTTGAAGGCACAAGCTAAAAAAAGAGTAAATGTACTTACCTATCTCCTTTAGGTTTAATCACAGGCCTCTGCTCGCGGGTAGCCGGCACGACCGGGAGACGTGTACTACCACGCTTGTACACGGTGGCCCCGTCCACCTGCACATCGCCCTCACTATCCGTAAACTCATTCCCGCCATCCCCGCCCCCTGGGACAACCGGACCCTCGGTCCAATTCGGCAACTCGGTCCGATCCGGCCAGGCATCCCATCCGGGCCTCTCCACGTCGGGTGAAGCCTCTGGAACCGTAGTCTCCTGGGCCGAATGCACCTCGACCCGAGGCTGATCCTGGACCGGAGTCTGATGGGACGAATGCCCCTCAACACCAGGCTCCTGGACCGGAGTCCCCGTAGCCTCCTCCGCAAACGGGTCGACCATAGTAGTCCTATGCTCGGGTGAATGAGCTGGTGGTGGTGGCGAGGACGGCTCAGCAGTCCTCCTGGATCTTCCGCGGCCACCACCTCTGCTTGTACCCTTCCCCTTCTTCCCTACCCGACCAGCACCTCTCCCAGTGGGCAATGCCGCCGACGAAGAAGAACCCACGGGTGGTGTCGACAGACTGTTTGCCAAGGCTCTACGGAGAGATAGGAGTGGAAGGGAAGTACCACCCCTCGTGCGGGGCGGCTGGGAAGAACCCGTCGAGCGATCTGGACCAGCGCCCACCATCTTTCAACACCTGGTGACCTACCATGATAAATATTAAAAGAAATTAGTACAACATAATAAAATTGAATAACTAACATGAATAATAATATGTACATGAATAATAAAGATTAAAATATATATAATTTAAGTTGTGAATATTACAAACTAATAATCATCATCAATAAATGCATCATCATCATCACTATCACGCATGTCTTCATGAATGACGTACTCGTGGGGTTCAACGGTGTGAAGTTGTGAAAGGCCTTTCTTTAATCGGTGAAGCATTGACAGGTCATCCGCATCAGTAACCTCTACGAGTTCCAGGTCTTCTGGTTCCGGCTCAGGGGTGGACTCGGATTCATTATCGTTGCTACTTCCATGTTCTTGGGTGAAGCACGGCGATTCTTGAAACGTTTCTCGGAAATACGTGTTTCTTGGAAGAATTCGCCATCATATGTGTCTGGGTTAATGTGAGGTTCATAATCCTGTTCATTTGGGAGAGGTGGTCTGACATGTGGCGGCACTTCATAAACAACATACCAACCTTCCAGATTCTTATCCGTTTGGCATGCCCACGGTAGATAGAAAACTTGGGTCGCCAGTTGAACCGTAATATAGACATCGGGAACATCTAAATGGGTGTTTGGATTGATTTCGACTAGTCCTATATGTTCATGAGTCCTTCTAGTCTCGTTCGGCTGGAACCAATAACATTTGAAGACTACGACGTTCGGTGGGTTTTCACCATAGAATTGAACTTCATAAATTGCTTCAACTCTTCCATAATACTCGATAACACCTTCGCCGATAGCAGAGACACCACAATTTGTAGATTTCCGGTCGGGCATAGATAGCTCTTTTCCAAAGGTACAAAAGAGATACCCGTTGATGTTGTATTTCTCAAATGAACGGACCGTATAGTCAAAACCATTAGCGACTTGTCTCAATTCGGCGTCCATAGACTCTAAATAATCTACAAGTTTAATACGAAACGATTGTTGCATTAGCCGCAAGTTAGACCAAGAAATGAAATGGTCCATTATTGATAATTACCGTTTGTTTGAACCGAGAGATGGAACCGGGATAGCCGCCTTCTGTCTTTGAAAGAACCTCATACTCTTCGACGAAATCATTTTCGATCACCGCTCCATCCTTGAATTTGGCGACGTAACGGTTGTTTGAAATATCCGGGAATAAGAGCAGTTCAAAGGAATTAGAAGTTACGGGAAAATGTGCCGAGAACTCACTCGATGTACGGCCGCAATTCTGTTAGGTTGTTGAAGATATACAACGAAATGTTCCGCCATTCTTCGACATCCAACGTTATTGGTTTCGAAGCACCGGCTGGTGCAAGCTTCCCTTTGAATAGGTTGAGCTTGGACCCACCTTTTTTAGGGTCTGCATCATTGTGCCGAGGCTTCCGATTATGCAAATGATGATTTTTGGCTTTGTAGTGTGCTGTCACAAAGTTTGCCACCTCCTCAGTAATGAATGCCTCAGCCATCGATGCTTCAATTCTACGCTTATTTTTACATTTAGCTCAAAGGGTCTTGTGCATCCTCTGAGTTGCATAGCACCAACGATCTTGCACGGGCCCACCCAATCTTGCCTCGGTCGGTAGATGTAATATCAAATGTTGCATTGGATTAAAGAAGCCCGGTGGAAAGATCTTCTCTAACTTGCACAACAACTCCGGTGCAAACTCCTCCATGTCTTCTACCACGCCAGGCGACAATTCTTTCGCACAAAGAACACGGAAGAAATAGCTCAGCTCCGCCAGTACTAGCCATTCATCTTCAGGAATAAAGCCAGGTAACATCATCGGCATTACCCGCTCTAGCCATATGTGCCAATCATGACTCTTGAGACCAAAGATTTTTATTTTTTCAAGACTCGCTCCCCTCTTTAGATTCGCTGCATACCCATTGGGGAACATCAAGTGCATTTTGACCCACAAGATAATTTCCCTCATAGTTGGGCTTCCAAGATTGAACGAGGCCTTTGGCTTTGACCACTTCTGCTTTCCTTTGCCTTCTCGCATGTTTTGTAACGGTCTTTGACATAGTGTCTCTTGATCGACTCTAGCCTTAGTATTATCCTTTGTCTTCCCATCTATGTCGAACGATGTACCAAAAATAGCCTCTCCGATATTCTTTTCAGTGTGCATCATGTCGATATTGTGTGGAAGAAGGAGGTCTTTGAAGTAAGGCAGATCCTAGAAGCATGGCTTGTTAGACCAGGCATGTTTTGAATTATACCCCTTGAAATACCCTGGACGCTCTGGATCAGGCTCGAGGGCGTTTAACTGATCCAGGATCTGTTGGCCTGTCAACGCAGGTGGTGCCAAGTTTTTGACAACTTTACCTTTGGTAAAGTTCTTCTCTTTTCTGAACTGATGGTCAGGATCCTGGAACTTTCTATGCAAGTCAAAGCAAGAATACTTCCGACCCTCCTTCAACCAATGAAACTGAAGAGCTGCCTTGCATTGGGGGCATTTGAACCTTCCATGCACACACCATCCAGAGAATAGTGCATACATCGGCAAGTCATGCATAGAGTACATGTACCACACATGCATTTTGAAGTTTTGTTTTCTAGCGGCATCGTATGTCTTGACCCCATTATCCCAAGCTTCTTCCAATTCATCCTTAAGCGGCTGCAGGTACACATTCATATTCTTCCCCGGATAATTGGGCCCTGGAATTATCAACGTCAGAAATATGTTCTTTCTTTGCATAATCTGTCCGAGGGGAGATTGAGTGGAATGAAAAATACAGGCCAACAACTATATTTGGTTGCCGTCATGCCGAAAGGATTAAAACCATCCGTGGCGATGCAGACTCGAGGATTCCTTGGATCTGCCGCTTTATCCTGATGCAATCCATAGAAATGTTTCCACGCTTCCCCATCCGATGTGTGTACCACCATCTTATTCCCATCCGCATCTAGTTCGGTTCTTTTGCCCAATTTGTGCCATGTCATCTGTCTGGCTGTCTCTTCGACCATGAAAAGACGTTCAAGTCTTGGTACGATTCTCATATACCGAAGAACACTAACTGCGATTTTGGTCTGCCTCTTCTCACCCATACCATTGACTACCACAAGATACCTGCAAGACTCGCAATTGGGACAATAGTCCAAGTGTGCATACTCCTTCCTAAATAAGACACATCCTTTCTCACATGCATCTATCTTCTCATAGGGCATCTTAAGTACATCAAGTACTTTGTCCGACTGGTACAGGTTCGCAGGCATGACATGGCCTTTGGGTAGGAAGCGTCCAAATAGTGGCATCATCGCGTCGTAGCATTCTCCTCCCAAGTTGAACTGAGCGTTCAGAGTCATTACTTGTGCAATTGCATCCGGCTGACAGAGCTCAGTGTGCTCATGGAGAGAACGTTTTGAAGACTCCAACATTTCATAAAAGGCCTTTGCAGATTCCTCCATGTCATCTTCCGAATCCCGAGCATCTTCAAAGTCTTGCACCATGTCTTTGATCCCGGTACCATGCTCGTCGGTGCGACGACGGACCACCTCAGCTCTTGTGCGTTGTATAGACTCACCATAAAATGTCCACACCGTATAATTAGGCTTAAAACCCCTCCTCTGCAGGTGTTTAATCATTACAGCCTCTGTCGTCTTTTTATAGTTGTCGCATCCAGGACAAGGGTAATAGTTTCTTTCCTGGCCATTTGCGAATGCGGCTTTCACAAATTCCTTTGTTTTTACAAACCATTCTTTCGTCATCGCTTTCTGACTAGGGTGACCGGTATACATCCACGCAAGATCACTCATCTTGCCTAGATAATAAAGACACAAGAAATATATTTATATATAATTGAGCATTTATATTCATCGGTTAATCAAGTTCGCCATTTTTATTATGTCCAGGCAACCTACACGCTAATAGGTGAAGATAGGTCCTAATCCCACCAGAGTATGTGTAGATTGGGTTCGTTTTCCCATGCTCTGCTCCGGATCCAACGCAAAATTTCGGCAGCACCTCCCTGTTGTTCTCCTGATACACGTCTCCGCAATAAACGAAGATGATGTGCATCCGGAGAACAAAAGGGAGGCACTGACGAAATTCCGCATCTGATCCAGAGCACAACATACGGGAAAACGAACCCAATCTACAAATACTCGGGCTGTCCATGGATAATGTTGGACAATTTGAAAGGATGGCGGTTTTAAATATGCAGAGACATGCATATTTATAGATGTTGCCCTTTCGAACGGGAGACACATACTGGTGACGCATACTGATAATTTAATTTGATTACCTAAATCTAGAAAGTTTCATCCGGAATGCGAGCCACAGTAAATGAAGGGGCGAGGAGGAGATGAAATTTGTACTGACCCACGAATGCAGGGGCGGAGCTCGTACAACGCACGGGGAGGTCTTCGCACAACAGACCTCACAGCGACGAGACAACTATCACATGCGAATCCACCCGATCAACACAAATATGCTAATTATGTCATTTTAAAGGAAAACAAGTTAAGAATACAATATTCATGAGCTAACCAAGGTTTTTATGCCATTTTGTAGCTAAATGGGCTAATTATGTCATTGTTGGGAAAATAAGGTAAGGAGAATAAGAAAGAGGAGAAGAAAGAGGAGGTGGATAAGGAGAAGAAGATATCAAGAAGAAGGAGGAGGAGGAGGAGGAGAAGAAGAAGGAGGAGAGGAAGGAGAAGGAGGAGAAGGTATTCTTCTTCTCTTCTTCTTCTTCTTCTTCTTCTTTCTTTTCATTTTTCCTATTTCTTCTCCTCTTCTCCTCTTGTTGGAGCTAAATTATCTAATTATGTTTTTTGGAGCTATATGGGTTAATTATGTCATTTTAGAGGAAAACAAGATAAGAATATAATATTAATGAGCTAACCAAGGTTTTTATGCCATATTGGACTTATTATGTCATTTTGGAGCTAAATGGGCTAATTATGTCTTCTTCTCTTCTTCTCTTCATCTTCTCTTCGTCTTCTCTTCTTCTTTTCTTCTTCTCCTTCTTATTTTTGTCTTCTCCTCCTCCTCTTCTTCTTCTTCTTCTCCTCCTCCTCTTCTCCTCTTATCCTCCTCCTCCTCTTCTTCTTCTTCCTATTGTTTCTATTAAGCTAACTAACTAACTAACCTAACTAACCAAGCTAACTAAACCTATCGCTAAACCTATATAGCACTAAACAGCAAAAAAATAACAAAAATAGAATCTACCACTAAGTAACTAAAAAATAATCTAGCTACCACTAATTAACAAAACAAAATCTACCACTAAACTACCTACTAAATCTACTAATTAACTAACTAAATCTAGCAACTAACTAAACTACCACTAAATCTACTAATTAACTAACCTACCAACTAAACTATATATACCACTAAATCTATTAATTAGCAAAAAAAGAAGAAAAAAGGACTCGCCGGATGGGGCGGCCGGGGAGGAGGAGGGCGCGGCGGTGGAGGAGAGGGCGGTGGTGGCGGAGGGGAAGGTGGTGGAGAAGGGGCGAGCTCCGACGTCAGTGGTGGAGGAGGAGGTCCCGGGGAGGAGGAGGGGGCGTGGTTGCGCGGGGAGGAGGAGGGGGCGGCGGCGTAGGGAGGAGGAGGGGGCGGCGGCGCAGGGAGGCCGAAGGAGGGGGCAGCGGCGCAGGGAGGAGGAGGGCGTGGCTGCGCAGGGAGGAGGAGGGGGCGGCGGCGCAGGAAGGCCGGAGGAGGGCGCGGCGGTGGTGGTGGTTTCGGGCGGTGAGAGAGGGGTGTGGGGTGGAGCGCGACAACCGTTAGGGGAGATGAGAGGCGCATGGGGGTGGGGCTAACGCCCATTAGGGTGCACCCTCTTTGTCGTCCGCCTCCCGACGGCATAGAGGAGAAAAGCGGACGACAAAGAGAGAGGTCGTTAGGGGGAGAGAGGGGGTGCGGGGTGGGCCAGCCGAGCTCTTTGCCGTCTGCCTGAATGATGTTTGCCGTGAGCCAGCTGACGACAAAGAGCTGGTTGATGGCAAATAGTACCTTTGCCATCAGCATTCTCTTTGTCGTATGGTTTCTGGTAGTTGATGGCAAAGAGGGTCTTTGCCATCAGCCAGCAGACGGCAAAGAAGCAGCAGATGGCAAAATCTCTGATTCCAATAGTGTATCAAGACAATTCTTAGTTCTTTCGACGAGTTCAAGGTCACTTGGATTCGTCGTTCGGGTAATATGCCCGCGCATAAGCTAGCTAGGGTAGGTGTAGGGGAGCTTCATAGTGAAACTTGTCTGCTGTCGGGCCTTGTGTACAAAAAATCTACTAATTAACTAACCTACCAACTAACAACTAACACGAACAACATCCAAATTTTAAATGGGCATTACCACTAACAACTAACCTAACTAACCTAATTAACAGTAGGTAATTAACAACTAACCTAACTAACCTAATTAACAAATTAAACAAAAAAGGAAAAAAAATAGGGACTCACCGGAGGGGGCGGCCGGGCGATGAGGACGGCGCAGGGACGACCGCCGTAGAGGAGGAGGGACGCGCGGAGGAGGCGGTGCGTTGGGAGGAAGGGGTACTGTTGGAGGAGGGGCGACGTGGTGGTGAAGGAGGTGGTCGTGGGGAGGAGGAGGGCGCGGTGCTGGAGGAGGGAGCAGTGGTGGAGGAGGGGTCGGTGGTGGAGAAGGGCGAGCTCCGGCGGCGGTGGTGAAGGAGGAGGTCCCAAGGAGGACAAGGGCGCGGTGGTGGAGAAGGGGCGAGCTCCGACAATGGTTTGTGCGTGCGGAGGAGGGGAGGGCGGCGAGCTCCGGCAGCGGTGGGGGTTTTGGGGGTGAGAGAGAGATCCGGTAGGGGAGAGAGGTGGTGTGGGGGTGGGGGCGACGACCATTAGGTGCGAGAGGGGTGTGGGGGTGGGGGCAACGACCGTTAGGGTGCCATCCTCTTTGTCGTCTACCCCCCGACGGCAAAGAGGTATAAGGAAAACGGATTTGGGAGCACAAAAGAGGAGCGGAGCCATGCCCTAACCTGGCGGCGATCCGACTACAACGGCGACGGCGGTGTAGATTCGATTGACAGCGGCGAATCCCAGCAGCGGAGGAGCTCGGGGATGCAAAGGTGATGACTAGGGGTCCTTGGAGGCAGATTAGGGTTTGGGGACGAATGGTTTTGAGGAAGTGTTTTCAAAAACCTTCTCGGCCAGGTTATACATCACTATCGGTGTCACTGAGATGACAAAATCGGTGTCACCGAGTTCCTCTGCTGTCAGCTAACATGAAAACTCGGTGCAACTAAGTTAGTGATTTCAGTGGTACCGAGATGGAAAATTCTAATCATCTTCGTAATTTGGAGGAACTAATTTTGTGGGATTGGTTTCACCGAGATTCACAAAGGGGTTTTGGAAGGTAGCCTTTCATGATACGGAAATCCAAGTGCTCCTTCACACAGAGGGATCGAGAAGTGCTTGTTCAAGTTTTGTGATGAAGCTTAAATGGAACTTGAGATGAGAAAGCATATATAGCTAGAGGAGGGTCCTAGGCATTCTTGTCCATCCAATTGGCAAAAGATAAATCAAGATCCAAATGACAACAATTGGATGTCCTCGAATGAGCAAAAACATGCAGACTAATATGCTCACACAATAAGGTGATAGATCAAACATGGTGAACATGCACAAACATTCTAGCATCTATCAAGCTCTTTGGCGATGACAAAGTCATCTATATATGAGTATACTAACTTAGGAGCCAAGTAAGAATACTTGATCCTAGGTCATACTTATCAATTAAGCACAAATGGGGTTAGCAGTTTTACATAAAGCATTAACGTGTTCATATCCTTAGGAGATGCTTATACTCAAGATATAGAGTAAAGCTCCCCCTTGATATGGCATCCCCCCAAGAGGGACAAACTAACCTTGTGTTTTGTCGTAGAAGACTTCAAGTAGGTGAAGTGGTGGTGGATGCTCAATGTTGATGAAGATCATCTTGAGTTGGGAGCATTCCTTGTTGTTTCTTACTCTTCTTGCTTACATGGGTTAGTCCCCGAGCACATGGAACGTATGCAAGCATATCTATGGACATGGACTGAAATACATTTGGGATGATATCCAAAGATACATTAATTACCTTGTCCCTTGCTTACCTTTGAGGGAATGTGTGACTCCTTGAACTAATGTATATGGTCGAGTTTGATAGCATATAGGTCTTGGCAACATGAATAAGAGTGAATTTCATTTGCGGAGTCACCCCTCAAGAACTTTATTTTTCTTCCTCTTGGGGATCCACATCAACTTGATGGGGATCCTTGGAGTTGTGGTGGCACTAGATGAGGTAGTTCTAGTAGTTGTCGGCGTTCTGGAATGGGGGTACCCAGACCTGCCTGCCTACGGCCCACGGTTGGCCCACTTCATCAACCAAAAACAAACAGGCCAGACACCACTCAACACAAGGCCCTCGCGATGGGCCAAGCCTCGCGAGGAGGAACAACATCAAGACCCGTAGGGGTCTCCTCAGGACCCCTCCGTAGCGGCAGATATTTCGACGCGAGACCCAATCTCACGATTCGAGGATGACGCGAGCGAAGGATACGCGAGCAACAGACAACATGACGGTGCAGTTCCCCCTTTAGTGCAAATGGGGCGAGGACACACGCAGGTCTCCAACGCATCTCCCAAGGTTTCCATTCTGGTGCAACAAGGTCACCACCGCCCGCCAGCAGGATCTGTCCCTGCCACATTGACAGCCACTGTGCAGGCAAATACAACATTTGTTCCCCTTTTCCCTTTTAAAATTTTTCATTGTGGGATCCCTTCCTGCCAAAATGATAAAGGAAGAGGACCGGGGCCAGCACTACATATACAGAGTAGGTTACTTCATAGAGGAGGGGGATTGGTTCTTCCATTTTCACCACACAAAGGCCACCAAGCCTCGAGAGGCTCTCGAGCGCTATACTAGTTCATGCACCAACCTCCACGAGAGGCAATCCACCAAAGCAGGAGTAGGGTATTACGCTTTTTAGCGGCCCAAACTTGGGCAAACTGCCGTGTTATGTGCCTTCCTCACCATCGAGTGAGTTCTCTGTCATCCCCAGTGAGTATCAAGTCAGGAGAACAAAAGCTGCCAAGTGGCAACCACACGCGCCCCCGAGTTCGAATCATTAGGGTTTTGCGGAGCCCGAAATCCGACATTTGGCAAGCCAGGTATGGGGAGCGTGTCGGAGCCTCCACGCCAACACCAAGAGCCAGACCTCGACTCGGCGACTCCATGGAAATCACGACAACAGACAACCACCGGTCGAGCACGGCCACCCCTAGAGTTGCTTGCATTCTTGGCGGATCTCCGGCGCCACCTTCCGGCCATCATGTCAAGCATTTCCTACAGCGTGAGGGGGGGGGGTTCACCCAAGGCCCGAGGCCGTGGAACACCTCGTATGGCCAGAGCTCAACATCACCTTCGGCCCCGAAGATCACCCCAAGGCCACGTCTGCCACCGGGACACTTCTTATGTTGTGCATGAAAGTGAGTTATATCGACTAGAGGGGGGTGAATAGGAGATTTTTAGAATTTCATCATTGAGGAAATTCCTTTTGAGGAAATTCCTCACTGATGACTAACTTACAGCGGAAACAGTAAAGGGTTAGAAGTGCAAATTTTCACAACAACAGTTTTTCAGAGTGAAGAATGTGAAAGCAGATTGCACAGTGAGCAGGCACGCAGAATACAGATGAGAAACAACTAACGTGAAGAATTTGGGGTTGAGGAAATTCGGAGAAAGTCTTCAACAAATTCTTCAAACAGTCACAATGAAAGTCATCAACACATAATACGGGAAAATAAAGAGTTGAGGAATTAGAACCCGTTTCTCAGTGAAGACAGTCGTTGATGACCCAGTTCCAATTGTTGTGACAGTCATACATCTGGTTTGGAGCGGCTTGGTATTGAAACCAAAGGACACCCAGTCCCGGGACACACAGTCCCTACCGTATTCTCCTTGAGCTAAGGACACACAGTCCTCGCCCAACACTCGTGGTAAGTCTTCAGGGCATACTTCCAAACCCTCACAAACTTGGTCCCCCGGCGATCCACAATTGACTGCTGGAAAGCTCTAGACCATGACGCCTAACCGTCTGGAGGATGCACAGTCCTCAAAGGTAAAAGGCTTCAGTCCCACACAGGAACAACTTCTTCAGTGATGCTCAATCACTAGGTTTGGTTTGTGGTTTAGGTGGGTGGTGTATTTCCTCACTCATGAATTACTCTCGAAGGCTCTGAGGAATTGGGTTGCGCTTATGACAAGTGTCAGTTTCTAACGGAGCAGCCAACCAGCTAGTGGTTGTGGGGGTAGCTATTTATAGCCTGGGAGCATCCCGACATGATTTGACACTAATTCCCTTAAATAATATTACCGTTGGAGTGGATAAGACCAGTGACTTGGCGTGGCTATCAAAACGGTCGGAACCCTCAACTGTGAGAGTCCTCATGTCACTCATATTCCTCACTTGAGGCTTTTGGTAGGATTAGGCTTGGGTTGAGCATCATGAGGAAATTCATTCCATAGTGTAACTTTGACCCCCTTTAACAGTACGGTGTTCCTATTACTCAAATGCGAAGAAAATAAAACAGAAAGTGTAAATCTTCATGCTTCAAATTCTTCGGAGTGATTTTCTTCAGGAACCACCGGACTTCTCAATATCAGTATCTTCATGAGGAATATCAATTTCATCGTAGATTCCTCGCGATTCATTTCTTCAGCTTCAGACCAATTTCTTCAACTGAAGACATATATTTTTAGGGGTCGATATTATTCAAATATCTCAAACTCCTCAATGACTTATAGATCCTGTGTACACTCACAAACACATTAGATACTTAACCTATAAGGGGCACTAGATGCACTTACAGTGCACGCCGACCATATGCGGCATGGCCGTCTCCAAGACCCTCATCGACAGTGGTGTGGGCCTCAACGTCATCTCAGTAGAGGCCTTTGACATGCTGCAGTTGACCCAAGAGCGGCTTGCACCTTGAAAGCCCTTCTCCAGGCTGGTGGTAGGGTATGTCACCCCTGTGGGACGGATTCATCTCGCCGTCACTTTCGGCACCTGCTCCAACTTCTATACCAAGCAGATCGACTTCGACGTAGCCCACATCCAGCTTCCGTACAAGGCAATACTCGTCTACACCGCCCTCGCGCAGGTCATGGCGGCAACGCACCTAGGCTACAACATCGTCAAGATGCCCGGGAGCGGCGGCGTGCTCACCGTCGTGGGGGACGTCAAGGATGCATCTCGGGTACTTGATCTCTCCCAAAAGTTTGCGGCCGTGGTACGTGCCAACCTCAGGGGTGTGGCACACGCCATGGAGGACCCTGGGTGGAAACAAAGAAACTACCGGTTGATGAAGGAAGCTCAGCTCCCACCTTCACCATCAGCGCAAACCTCCCCCAAGACCAATAGAAGGCATCGGTGGGTTTCCTCAGGGCGAACAAGGAAGCGTTCGCCTGAAGCGCCTTCGACCAGGTGGGGGTCCGAAGGGACGTCATTGAGCACCACCTCATAGTGTGCCCGAAAGCACGCCCGGTGAAGTAGAAGGCAAGGAGACAAGACCCGAAGAAGCAGGCGTTCATTGGTCAAGAGGTGCGCAAACTGAAGGAGGCAGGGATCATTCAAGAGGTGCCCTACCCGGAATGGGTGGCCAACCCGGTGGTCGTCCGAAAGAAGTGTGGTAAGGAGCGCATGTGCATCGACTTCACGAGCCTCAACAAGGCTTGCCCTCAGGACCCGTTCCCGCTACCACGCATCGGCCAGATCGTGCATTCCACCGCGGAGTGTGATCTCCTGTGCTTCTTGGATGCATACTCGGGCTACCACCAGATCAAGATGGCGGTGGAGGATGTCGAGAAGACAGCCTTCCTCTCTCCGTGTGGGGTATCCTCCTACGAGTGCATGTCCTTCGGGCTGCAGAATGCTGGGGCAACCTTCCAGCGGTTGATGCATATCGCTCTGGAACCGCAGCTCGGGAGGAATGCAGAGGCCTACGTCAACAACATCGTGTTCAAGTCAAGGCAGGGAAAAACCTTGGTGGAGGACCTGGAGGAGACCTTCGCCAGCCTAAGAGAGGTGAACCTGTAGCTCGACCCCGAGAAGTGCGTCTTCGGGGTCCCATCAGGCAAACTACTTGGTTTCCTGGTGACGCATCGGGGGCTCGAGGCAAACCCGGTGAAGGTGGATTCCATAAACAAGATGAGCGCGCCCACAACCCTCAAGGAGATGTAGAAGTTGGCAGGGTGTGTTAGCTCCTTTGGTCATTTCGTCTCCAAGCTCGACGAGCGGGCCGTGTCTTTCTTCAAGATCATGAAAAGAAAGGGGTCCTTCGAATGGACCCCGGAGGCCGACGTAGCCTTCAACGAACTCGAGCGATACCTGACGAGCCCGCTGGTCATGGTGGCGCCTCGCCCATGGGAGCCTCTACTTATGTACCTTGCTGCCACCCCCACTCCAACAACACCGCATTGGTGGCACTAAGGAAGGAGCGAACCGGCAAGGGCGCCATTTCGAGGAACCCTCGCGGGACCCCACCCGCGAAGTCTAGGGGCTCGCACGACTCAGGAGCTCTGATTCCTCCGCAGTGAGAACGACCAGAGGCTCAGACCGCTGGGTCGAGCCGTGACATGTTCAGCCCTTCTGAGGCCCCGACCCGTCCTTCGGGTCGCGAGTCGCCCGAACCTCCTAATCTAGTCAAGGAGCATGACGCCCCGGGGGACCGCATCCTCGTCAAGAACCCGATGTACTTTGTCAGCACGGTTCTGCGGGATGCCCTCTCGCGCTATCCCATGCAGCAGAAACTCCTTCTAGCGCTCCTCGTTGCTTCGTGCAAGCTGCGCCACTACTTTCAGGGACACCCAATAAAGGTCGTCTCCGCCTACCCCTTAGAGAAGATCGTGCATAACCCAAACACGGCGGGAAGGGTTGCTGAATGGAACATCGAGCTTCAGTACTTCAACATCGAATTCAACATGACCAGGGTCATCAAGGGAGCGGCCTTGGGTGACTTCATGGCATAGTGGACGGACACACCGGACCGGGGGCTGCAAGGGAGCCAATACCTTGCCCCCGTTGTGGAGGCACCCGAGGGATGGACCATGCACTTCGATGGAGGCTTCACACGCAGAGGAGCGGGGGCTGGAGTTGTGCTCACTTCCCCGACGGGAGACAAGCTCCACTACGCCGTATAGCTCTGCTTCCAGCGTGGGGAGAAGGTCTCCAACAACATAGAGGAGTACGAGGGCGTCATGACCGGCCTCAAACCGGCGGCGGCCTTGGGGGTCCGGCGCCTCGCCGTGATGGGCGACTCTCGGCTTCTCGTCAACTTCTCCAACAAGGAGTACACGCCCAAGGACGAGCACATGGAAGCGTATCTCCAAGAGGTACGTAAGATTGAGAAATGTTTTTAGGGCCTGGAGCTGCAGCACATCCCGCATGACAAGAACAAGGAGGCGGACGACATCGCCAAAAGAGCTTCGCGTCGCGAGGGTCAAGAGCCAGGCATCTCCAAGGAGCGACTCTTCAAGCCTTCCGTGACGCCATCACCCAAGGGCCCAGCGCCACGTGGAGAGGAGCTCCCCCCAGCATCGCCCTCGAGGGCTCTGGATTGCGGCCACGACTCGGGGGCTCGACTGCTCCTGGACCTGGAGGTGCGGGTCGATTATTGGATGCAGGAACTAGGGGCGTACCTGCTCCACGGCACATTGCCGGAGAGGGAGAAAGATGTGCACGACAAGCCTCGACCTACTGCTTATGGGATCGCGACTTGTACTGCATGCGCCCGGAGAACGTCGCACTTTGGTGCATTTCCAAGGAGCAAGGGCGTGAACTACTGGCCGACATCCTCGGAGGAGACTTCAGGCATCACTCCTCTTCGCGTACGCTCGTAGGTAAGGCGTTCGGGTCAGGTTTCTATTGGCCTACAGCGTTGGACGACGCCACCGAGTTGCTACGGTCTTGTGAGGCCTGCCAGTTCTATGCCAAGCAGGTCCACCAGCCCGCGTAGGGCCTCCAGACCATTCTGCTTTCCTGTCCCTTCGCGGTCTGGGAGCTGGACATACTAGGGCCCTTCCTGTGGGCGGCAGGCGGCTTCGGGTACCTCTACGTCGCCATCGACAAATTCACCAAGTGGGCGGAGGTGGAGCCCGTGCGCACCATCCCTGTCGGGTCAGCCATCAAATTCATCAAGGGCCTCGTGAGCCGCTTCGGCGTCCCCAACCGCATCATCATCGACAACGGTTCACAGTTCACCAGTCAGCTCTTCAAGATTTACTGTGCTAAGCTAGGAACGTAGGTATGCTACGCATCGGTGGCCCACCTGCGGAGCAACGGCTAGGAGGAGCACGCTAACGCAGAGGTCCTGCAAGGCCTCAAGGTGAGGAGCTTCGCGAAGAAGCTCGAAGCTCGCGGCCGGGGTTGGGTCGACGAGCTCCCATCGGTGTTGTGGTCCATCCGCACCACCGCGACTAAGCCCACCCAAAACCCCGTTCTCCCTCATCTACGGAGCTGTGGCGGTCCTTCCCCATGAGGTCAAGCACTGGTCCCCGCGGGTCATGGTGTTCGATGAGGAGCGTCAGGAGGCTGCACGGGGGACGAACCTCGTGTTTGGAGAGGAGGCGCGCCACCAGGCCTCACTCCGAGACACGAGGTACCAGCAGGTCTTACAGTGCTATCACTGCCACAACATCCGCTCCAGGACCCTTGAAGTCGGCAACCTCATCCCGAGGTGGGTTCAATCCAGGGAGGCGTTGCGTAAGCTCTCTCCCATGTGGGAGGTCCCGTTCAAAGTCGTCCATCTTTCCAGGCCTAGTGCCGTGTGCCTGGAGACTCAAGATGGAGCTCCCATCCAGAACGCCTGGAACATTCAAGATCTCCGGAAGTTCTAACTGTAACGCATGTGCACCGCCTTTGCATCGTCCATCAATTCTTTCGGAACATACTTCATCCCGTGACACTCTCACGTAACAACGAGTTGCGGCTGTATACGCCCGAGGTCCCCCGAGGACGCGGAGGGGCCCCTCCCACGCCAAGTGGAAGCCCTACGCTCCACGCTGGGGGGAACATCGTGACACTCTGACTCACTCCCGAAGAAGAAGAAGTCAGCAAGGTTTACCAATGACCCAAAAGGAATCAAGCGCCTATGCCTCGGGGGTAGGGACACTCGCGAGGCCAAAGCATCCTCGCGTCCTTCCAGATACACCCCCTCGTGAAACTTTCACGTAATAATGAGCTGCGGCTGTTGATACGTCTCATACGTATCTATAATTTTTGATGGTTTCACGCTATTATCTTGTCATCTTTGGATGTTTTATGTCTCTTTTATATCTTTTTTGGGACTAACTTAATAATTCAGTGCCAAGTGCGAGTTCCTGTTTTTTCTGTGTTTTTGACTCTTTTCAGATCTGATTTTGGAACGGAGTCCAAATGGAATAAAAACCCCAAAATGATTTTTTCCTGAACGGAAGAAGATCAAGGGGCCTCTGGGCCAAGCCAGGTGGACTCCAGGGAGCCCACAAGCTCACACTCCACCACCAGGGGGAGGCGGCGGTGTCAGGGCTTGTGGCCTCCCAGGCCGCTCCCTGACCTAGATCCTTGGCCTATATATTCCCAAAAATTCAGAAAAAAACCTGGGGAGCCTCGAAAATACTTTTCCGCCGCCGCAAGCTTCCGTTTCCGCGAGATCTCATCTTGAGACCCTTCCCGGCGCCCTTCCGGAGGCGACTTTGGAGTTGGAGGGTTTCTTCATCAACATCATCACCCCTCCAATGTATCGTGAGTAGTTCACTTCAGACCTACGGTTCCGTAGTTAGTAGCTAGATGGCTTCTTCTTTCTCTTCGATCTTCAATACGAAGTTCTCCATGATCTTCACGGAGATCTATCCAATGTAATCTTCTTTGGCGGTGTGTTTGTCGAGATCCGATGAATTGTGGATTTGTGATCAGATTATCTATGATATATATTTGAGACTTTGCTGATTTCTTATATGCATGATTTGATATCCTTGTAAGTCTCTCCGAGTCTTGGCTTTTGTTTGGCCAACTAGATCTATGATTCTAGCAATGGGAGTAGTGCTTGGTTTTGGGTTCTACCATGTGGTGACCTTTCCCAGTGATAGTAGGGGCAGGAAGGCACACATTAAGTAGTTTCCATCAAGGGTAAAAAGATGGGGTTTTCATCATTGGTTTGAGATTATCACTCTACATCATGTCATCTTTCTTAAGTCGTTACTCTGTTCTTTTGGACTTAATACAGTAGACTCATGCTGGATAGCGGTCGACGTGTGGAGTAATAGTAGTAGATGCAGACATTATCGGTCTTCTTGTTTTGGACGTGATGCCTATAGATATAATCATTGCCATAGATATCGTCACGACTTTGCGCAGTTCTGTTAATTGCTCGACAGTAATTTGTTCACCCACCGTCTACTTGCTTTCATGAGAGAAGCCACTAGTAAACACTACGGCCCCCGGGTCTATTCACATCCATCGTTTACACCTCCGCTTTTACTTTGCTTTGTTACTTTGTTGCTTTCAGTTCTCACTTGGCAAACAATCTATAAGGGATTGACAACCCCTTCATAGTGTTGGGAGAAAGCTTTTGTGTTTGTGCAGGATCTTGAGATACTCCTCCACTGGATTGATACCTTCGTTCTCAAACTGAGGGAAATACTTACCCCCGCTATGCTACATCACCCTTTCCGTTTCGAGGGAACACCAACGCAAGGCCCCAAGGCCACGGGGGAAATCCTTTGCATACTTGCCTAGGAAGTCCCTTAAGGCGTAGCCGCAGCTGAAGGATTCCTGGTGTCGTTGGTGAGGAGTATCAAGCAACACTCCTATTTCTGGCGCCGTTGCCGGGAGGAGCACGTCAAGATAACTTCCCGACAACGTGCCTATTTCTGGCGCCATTGGAAGGTCTTTTGTTGCAGTAGCAGAAGTATTTGTGGCGCCGTTGCCGGGGAGGAGAAATCAAGATCTATCCAAGTAGGTCTCAAAAACTCTTCTCTTGCATTTACTTTTGTTGCCAGTTGCCTCTCGTTTTCCTCTCCCCCACTTCACATTTGCCGTTTTCATTTGCCTTTCTCCTTCGCCGTTTTCTTTTGCCCGTTTCACTCTCTCTTCATGCTCGTTTGTGTGTGTGATAGTCCATCCATGGCTAGACCCACCACTCCAAACGACACCCCTGAAAATGAAGTTCTCAATTTCAGGCAAAATGAGGAAGAAAATTTGAAGGACGCTTGGTACAGGATTTGCAATGCTCAAAGTAGATCTACTCGTAAGCGGTCCACTACCATCCTCCTTTGGAGTTTCTATGTTGGAATTTCTCCTTGGAATAGGTATATCCTTCATACCATTGTAGGAGGGAACTTTTTGGGGAGCCATACTGTTGACTCCTATAGATCTATCATGAATTTCGTAGGCTCACCCCCGCTCATGGTTAATGGAACTATCTTGACCTTGGAACACGTGATGCAAAGGTTTGACGCTATTGAAAACAAAATTTCCACATGTGAACTTATTGAGGGTTTGGATAGAAAGATCCACAATCAAATTACTTACTACGGATCCAAAGTGGGAAACTTTTTGAAATATTTAAAGGAGAAGGAACTTATAGTTAATGATTCTTCTAGAATTGGCAAATTAGAAGATGTCATAACCAACTTGGGTTCCGCTTTGACGCTGTGCAAAATACTCCAAATCTTACTCTCAAAAAAACCGTCAAGTCTGTTTTTGTTCCTAAAGCTAGTGGTGAGTAATCCAATAAAGATGAAAATCTTAAGATGATAAATGATCACACTACCTATGGTTTCAGCACCAAAGATGACTATACGTGATTCCATCACCTTTCGCCTAGCTAAGGGCGTTAAACAAAAGAGCTTGTTCGGAGGCAACCCAACGAATCTATCCTTTTTCTTTCTGTTTTGTGTTTTCCACACTTTCATAATTATGTTATGGTTGTGTTTTTTGTGTTTCTTTTTGCGTTTGTGCCAAGCAAAACCGTTATGATTAGTCTTGGGGATGATCGTTTGGTCATGCTGGAAAAGACAGAAACTTTCTGCTCACGAAAAGAATTTTCATTTTTTTTCTGTAAGAGCTTTTGAGTTGATTCATTTTTCTACTGATGGCTACGCAGATTCTTCAGACTTTCGTAATTTTTCAGAATTTTTGAAGTAACAGAGGTATACGAAATATACAGATTGCTACAGACTGGTCTGCTGTTAACATATTCTGTTTTTGTTGTGTTGGTTGCTTATTTTGATGAAACTATGGATAGTATCGGGGGTATTAGCCATGGAAGATTGAGAATACAGTAACCCAACATCAGCACAAGTAGAATTTAAGTTTTCTACAGTACCTAAGAAATTTAAGTTTTCTACAGTACCTAATGTTATCATGAGTTTCTGTTTAAGTTTCGTGTTGTGAAGTTTTCATGTTTTTGGTGAAGTTCTTATGGACACCGAGATAAAGAGTGGCAAGAGCTCAAGCTTGGGGATTCCCAAGGCACCCCAAGAGATTCAAGGATGCCGTAAAAGCCTAAGCTTGGGGATGCGCTGGGAAGGCATCCCCTCTTTCGTCTTCAATCCATCGGTAACGTTACTTGGGGCTATATTTTTATTCACCACATGTTATGTGTTTTAGCTTGGAGAGTCTTGTATCGTAGGAGTCTTTTATTTTTGTTGTGTCACAATCATCCTTGCTTCACACCTAGAGAGAGATACATGCACTCACCATGATTTTGTCGAGCTTCACTTATATCTTTTGGTAGACAATTCAGCTCACATGTGCTTCACTTATATCTTTTGAGCTAGATACTTTTGCTCTATGTGCTTCACTTATATCTTTTAGAGCGCAGTGGTGCGTGGCTTGGTAGTTTATATATGCTTTGAAAGTATTCTCAAAATGGGTAGTTATACAAAGGGATACAAAAACTTCCACCTTCATGTGCATTGAATAGTTAGAGAAGTTTGATTCATCTCAATTAGTTTTGAGTTGTGGTTATGGTAAAATAGAAGTCATGCTAGTAAGGTGTTGTGGATGTAGAAATACTTGTGTTGAAGTTAGTGATTCCCTTAGCATGCACGTACGGTGAACCGCTATGTGATGAAATCTTAGCATGATTAGTCCATTGCTTGTCATCCTTTGCGTGGCGGTCGGGATCGTGCGATGGTTTATACCTACCAACCCTTGCCCTAGGAGTATGCGTTGAATGCTTTGTTTCGATTACTAATAAAAGTTTTGCAACAAGTATATGAGTTCTTCATGACTAATGTTGAGTCCATGGTTTAGATGCACTTTCACCTTCCACCATCACTATCTTCTTAGTGTCGTGCAACTTTCGCCGGTGCACAAAACCCACTATTAGCCTCCCTCAAAACAGCCACCATACCTACCTACTATGGCTTTTTCAAAGAAATTCCGAGATATATTGCCATGCAACTACCACCATGACATGTGCCACCACATCTACATTGCCATTGCATGATCGTAAGATAGCTAGCATGATGTTTCCATTAATGTCTATGCCATGCTAGATCATTGCCACGGTACACTACCGAAGGCATTCCATATAGAGTCATCGTTGCTCTAAGTTTTGAGTTGCAAGTGTGATGATCATCATTAATGGAGCATTGTCCCGTGTGAGGAAATAAAAGAGGCCAAAGAAGCCCACCAAAAAAAAGAGGCCAAAGAGCCCACCAAATAAATAAAAAAAATGAGAGAAAAAGAGAGAAGGGACAATGCTACCACTTTTTCCACACTTGTGCATATTAAGCACCATGATCTTCATGATTGAGAGTCTCTCATTTTGTCACCACCATATAGCTAGTGGGAAATTTACATTATATAACTTGGCTTGTATATTCCAATGATAGGCTTCAAAATTGCCTTAGGTCTTCGTTAGCAAGCAAGTTGGATGCACACCCACTAGTTTTCTTTAAGAGCTTTCACATACTCGTAGCTCTAGTGCATCATTTGTATGGCAATCCCTACTCATTCACATTGATATCTATTGATGAGCATCTCCACAGCTCATTGATATGCCTAGTTAATGTGACTATCTTCTCCTTTTTGTCTTGCAACCTCCAGCACATTGCACACCATCTATAGTGCTATAACCATGGCTCACGCTCATGTATTGCGTGAGAGTTGAAAAGGTTTGAGAAAGTAAAGGTGTGAAACAATTACTTGGCCAATACCGGAGTTGTGCATGATTTAAATTCGTTGTGCAATGATGATAGAGCATAGCGAGACTATATGCTTTTGTAGGGATAACTTTCTTTTGCCCTTGTTATTTTGAAAGTTCATGATTACCTTGCCAGTTTGCTTGAATTATTATTGTTTCCACGTCAATAGCAAACTATTGTTTTGAATCTAATGGATTTGAACATTCACGTCACACAAAAGGAGTTACAAAGGACATCTATGCTAGGTAGCATGAAAGCATAAAAAATTCATTTTTAGCACTTCCCTACTCGAGGACGAGCAGGAGCTAAGCTTGGGGATGCTTGATACGTGTCAAACGTATCTATAATTTTTGATGGTTTCACGCTGTTATCTTGTCATCTTTGGATGTTTTATGTATCTTTTATATCTTTTTTGGGACTAACTTATTAATTCAGTGCCAAGTGCCAGTTCCTGTTTTTTCTGTGTTTTTAACTCTTTTAAGATCTGATTTTGGAACGGAGTCCAAACGGAATAAAAACCCCAAAATGATTTGTTCCCGAACGGAAGAAGATCAGGGGACCTCTGGGCCAAGCCAGGTGGGCTCCAGGGAGCCCACAAGCTCCCACTCCACCACCAGGGGGGAGGTGGCGGTGTCAAGACTTGTGGCCTCCCTGGCCGCCCCCTGACCTAGATCCTTGGCCTACATATTCCCAAAAATTTAGCAAAAAACCAGGGGAGCCTCGAAAATACTTTTCCGCCGTCGCAAGCTTCCGTTTTCGCGAGATCTCATCTGGAGACCCTTCCCGGCGCCCTGCCGGAGGGGATTTTGGAGTTGGAGGGCTTCTTCATCATCATCATCACCCCTCGAATGACTCGTGAATACTTCACTTCAGACCTACGGGTCCGTAGTTAGTAGCTAGAGGGCTTCTTCTCTCTCTTGGATCTTCAATACAAAGTTCTCCATGATCTTCATGGAGATCTATCCGATGTAATCTTCTTTCCCGGTGTGTTTGTAGAGATCCGATGAATTGTGCATTTATGATCAGATTATCTATGATATATATTTGATTCTTTGCTGATTTGTTATATGCATGATTTGATATCCTTGTAAGTCTCTCCGAGTCTTTGGTTTTGCTTGGCCAACTAGATCTATGATTCTTGCAATGGGAGAAGTGCTTGGTTTTGGGTTCTACCATGTGGTGACCTTTCCCAGTGACAGTAGGGGCACCAAGGCACACATTAAGTAGTTGCCATCAAGGGTAAAAAGATGAGGTTTTCATCATTGGTTTGAGATTATCCCTCTACATCATGTCATCTTGCTTAAGGCGTTACTCTGTTCTTTTGGACTTAATACAATAGATGCATGCCGGATAGCGGTCGACGTGTGGAGTAATAGTAGTAGATGCAGATAGTATCGGTCTACTTGTTTTGGACGTGATGCCTATAGATATAATGATTGCCATAGATATCTTCATGACTTTGCACGGTTCTGTCAATTGCTCGATAGTAATTTGTTCACCCACCGTCTACTTGCTTTCATGAGAGAAGCCACTAGTAAACACTGCGGCCCCCGGGTCTATTCACATCCACCGTTTACACCTCCGCTTTTACTTTGCTTCGTTACTTTGTTGCTTTCAGTTCTCACTTGGCAAACAATCTATAAGGGATTAACAACCCCTTCATAGCGTTGGGAGCAAGCTTTTGTGTTTGTGTAGGATCTTGAGATACTCCTCCACTGGATTGATACCTTGGTTCTCAAACTGAGGGAAATACTTACCACTGCTGTGCTACATCACCCTTTCCGCTTCGAGGGAACACCAACGCACGACTCCAAGGCCACGGGGGAAATCCTTTGCATACTTTCCTAGGAAGTCCCTTAAGGCGTAGCCGTAGTTGACGGATTCCTGGTGCCGTTGCTGAGGAGTATCAAGCAACACTCCTATTTCTCGCGTCGTTGCCGGGAGGAGCACGTCAAGATAACTTCCTGACAACGTGCCTATTTCTGGAGCCATTGGAAGGTCTTTTGTTGCAGTAGCTGCTGTATACGCCCGGGGCCCCCCGAGGACACGGAATGGTCCCTCCCACACCTAGTGGAAGCTCTATGCTCCGCGCTGGGGGAGACAGAGGCGGAGAATAGATTGGGCACCGGAAGCGGCTTTCATTTGCTTTTCTGTGACTTGGATTTGTTGATATTTATGAAAACAAACTCGGGCTTTTCCAAATGAAGTCTTTATGAAAACTTGTTTTCTTGGCCGTTCTTCGTAGCACACTCTCTTCCTCTGAGTCGAGCATTCGCCTGCCCCCCCCCCACCGCCGCCCCGCTCGTACCCTGCGATCTGGGTCTGGGGGCATGGTGCCGACACCTCGCCAAGGCCTTGGCGCCCGAACCCTCGCGTGGCATTCACGGACGAGTTGGCAGACTCATGCCATCTAAAACTCGCTCAAGAGTCCCATTTACGGCTCGGCGCGCCATCCTGGAGAGGGAACAAAATTTGTTCTTTTCTTATAACAGGTGTTTCTCTTGGGACAACTTCAGCATCTAAGGGGGCTCCTGAGCTTCACACCTTAGGAGCCTCACCAGTCACAAAGCCACTTGGGCACCCTGGTGCCGTCCTAGCACATTCGATCGACATTGGGGGTGTCAGGGCCTTGCCCCGTGAAGAACGACCTTGGTAAAGGGTCGCGCCTCACGACGGCACGGAGATGTGCGGGACCGGGACCTGCCAACGCACAGCTTCCTGAATGCAGACTAGGGATCTCCAGAAACCAGACCCCTCAAAAGCAGAAAGCAGAATCCCCAAGGGCCTCTTGGACATGTAAGGGCGCTCCTGAGCATCGCGCCTCAGGAGCCTTACCGGTCACAAAGCCACTTGGCCAACCTGGTGCCGTCCAAGCACATTCGGTCGGTATTAGGGGTGTGAGGGCCTTGCCCCTTTAGGAACGACCTTGGTAACGGGTCGCGCCTCATGACGGCAGGGAAATGTACGGGACTGGGACCTATCGATGTAGATCCGCTTGAGTGTATAAGGGGGCTCCTGAGCATCGTGCCTCCGGAGACTAGCCGATCGCAAAGCCACTTGGCCACCCTGGTGCCATCGAGGCACATTCGGTCGGTATGAGGGGTATCAGGGGCGTGCCCCATGAGGAATGGCCTTGGTAACGAGTCGCGATCCACGGTGGCAGGGAAATATGCGGGACTGGGGCCTGCTCACATAGAGCATCGACCCACTTCACCCCCAATGAGGAGAAGAGAACCGAGCACCAAGCCCCCCGAACGCCATAACCACGCCTCACAACCAAAGAGGTTCACTCCAAGCACACTGAGCTAAGTATCCAAACCGACCAAATGCAACAATACTAACAAAAGGGGCGGTCGCGCAAATCCATTACATGCCCGAAGGGCCCTTCCTTGTTTTCATGGACGCAGGGTCAAAAGTTAAGAGGAGACATCTAGCGACGGAGGTCCCAAGGGGGCTGCCGCTGCAGGCGTCCGACACCCGCACGACGACACTTAGTCCGTGGCCTCCTCCTCCTTCATGGGTGCCACAGGAGCAGACGAGCGGCACCGCGCTTGGGGCCCTCCCCCCATGGTCCAGCACGACGGTGAGGCGGCTCATCGTAGCTGCTGTCGCTCGGGATCCCTCCGGAGGGGGTGTTGCTACTGCCGGATGTGAGGCGGGCTCATCTACAAGATCGCCGCAGCCGGCGTCCTCCGGGCAGCAACCTAGACGCCCGCCCTCGTCCAAAAAGGTCTTGCCGAAGAAGGTCTCGCAGCCACGGTTCAGTTACACGTAGCCGTGGGGGGTGACTTCGACCTTCACTCAGGACGCCCCACCACAGCAGTCGTCGGCCTGCTACGAGAGAGCCCGCCGGTCAGCACCATCGTTGCGAAGAAGTTTGGGAGATGGAACCATGCAATTCCCGGACTATCCACCCACATCACGAACTCTATCGTCGTGTCAGCTGAATGAAGCCGCGGGCATGGCGGCTGGGTGGCCACCGCCGACCTCCCACCTCAGACACTGCGTACGGTCGCGCCAATCGACGGCCCACTGCTGTCGCCGATGGTGATTCCAGGGTGGGCGGAACCACGGCTGTGCCCGCCGGAGACCGCTGTCGACACCGCCACGTACTTTCGAGGGCGGCCGTGACCCCTCTTGGGTGGCGGGGCAGCGAAACCTTCCTCGGAAGCATTCCCTTCTCGGAAGTGGAATACTTCCCCACTGGCGACATGCTGAGGGGGTGGAGGGCTCGAGGTGGAAGATGAAGAAGATGGAGGCAATGTGGACCTTATCACCCTCGCCAGGTCAAATGCATGGCTGAGGGCAGACTGGCGTCCCTCCACGTTCCTGGGCCCATGCGATTCATAAGGAAGCGCGCCCGCGTGGCGTGCATAGAGGTTACGTCCCCAAGGGGCGACGATGGCTGGCGCAGCGCCAGGCGTCATGTCAGTTTGACCAGGCACATCTTCGAGCGCCTCGGGAACTGGAAGTGTTGCCACTTGGCTCCATGACACACGTGAAGCCTGGTCCGTAGACTTTCAGGCCCTCAAGTCTTCGCCAAGAAGCCATCCCAGGCGCGCCTTGGGCCCGGGGGCTACTGTCAGTGTTCTGGGAATGGTGGTACCCAGACGTGCCTGCCTGCAACCCAGGGTTGGCCCATTTCATCGACCAAACACAAACAGGCCCGACACCACTCAAGGCAAGTCCCTCGCTAGGGGCCAAGACTCACAAGGAAGAACAACATAAATACCCTCACGGGGCCTCCTGAGGACCCCTTCGGAGCGGTGGATATTCCGAGGCGAGACCCGACCTCAGGAGTCGAGGATGACGCGGGGGAAGGATAGGCGAGCAGCACACAACAGGACAGTGCAGTTCCCCCTTTAGTGCAAAGGTGGCGAGGACGCACGCAGGTCTGCAAGGCATCTCCGAAAGGATCCCATTCTGGTGCAACAAGGCCACCACCGGCCGCTAGCAGGACAGACGTCATCCCTGGACCCGTCCCTGCTGCACTGACAACCACTTTACTAGCAAAGACTACTTTTGGACAAGGGAAGCAAGTTCCCCTATCCCCCTTTACAATTGGCCATTGTGGGATCCCTTCCCGCCAAAATGATAAAGGAAGAGGACCGGGGCTGCCACTATAGATAGAGAGTAGGTCACTTCATAGAGGAGGTGGGATTGATTCGCCATTTTCACCACACAAAGTACACCAAGCCTCCGGAGGCTCTCGAGCGTTGTACTAGTTCATCCGCCAACATCCACCAGAGGCAATCCACCAAAGAAGGAGTAGGGTATTACGCTTCTCAGTGGCCCGAACCTGAGTAAACTACCGTGTTCCGTGTCTTCCTCACCATCGAGTGAGTTCTCTGTCATCCCAAGTGAGTAGCGAGTGAGGCAAACCAAAGCTTCCAAGTGGCCTCCGCACGCGCCCCCGAGTTCGAATCTTTAGGGTTTTGCGGAGCCCGAAATCCGATAGTAGTGTCCTTGGGAATCCACTCGACCTTGGCTTGGGGTTCCTCTTCGAATAAGTCAAGCTCCTCTTGAAGCTTTCCATTTCCCTTCTGTTCTTGCGGTAGAAGGCCATGTTGTGAGCTTGTTCCCTTAGGAGTGGTAGGATCATACTTCTCCTATTGAGGAACAAACTTGGGAATGGGATATGACCTTCTTCCCAAATATCTCAGTTGACATTGAAGTAGCCAACACCTTGCTTCTTCCATTGTCCTCCTTGCTTGCGCACAATATCCTCAAATTTCTTATTTCCGGCAAGACTTTTGAAGACACCTCTCTCTATAATCCCTTTCAATAAATCATTTTCTTGATCAGGTGTAACTTGGCTAAGAGAATCATTAGTGGAATCAAGAGAACTACTAGCGACAATATCCTTAGATTTAGCTTTATCATTGTTGTTACTAGATGAAGAAACTGTGTTGCGTTTGTTACTAGTGTTCTTAGGTTTAACTTGAGGAACAAAAGTAGACAAGAGTAGTCATTTGGCTAGATAAGAAGAACTGTTCTTTCAAAGATCATAATTGATTGCTTTTAGGAACTCATGCTCTTGCTCCAAGTTGAGCTTATCGAAGCATAGCTTCTCATGAGTTCTTGCAAGCTCTCTGTGATCTTCTAGAGTAGTTTCATGAGCTAACTTAATAGTGTTCAGTTCTTTAATTAGTCGTTCAATCTCTTTCTTATCGTCATCATTGGACTTATCTTGACTAGCATGATAATTATCAAGTTCATTTTCATCACTATAAAAATCAAGGTATTCGGGGTGTGACACCTTGGGGCCTTTAGCCGTGAAGCAGTTTCCGTACCGCTCATTTGGTGAATCAAATAAGTCATAGGAGTTGGAGGAAACGAGTGTAATGTCGGCAACACCTTCGTATTGACTATAGTCGGAGTTGGAGTGGTAGCTTCTCTCGGATTGGTTGTCATACTCGGATCCACAAACCCATTCACCAACATGAGTTTGATGTCTTCTTCTAGAGCTTCTCCTGGTGTATTTGTCCTTCTTCTCCGATTCCTTGCCTCTCCGTGAGTGTCTTCGCTCATAATGATCTTCTTTACTCCTCTCTCTGCGAGGTGACTCATCCTTTGAGCTTCATATTCGAGGTGACTCTTCTCTGCGTTTGTAGGGAGCCGAGCACTCATTGGAGTAGTGTCCGGGCTTCCCACAGTTGTAGCAGTTTTGGTCACGACTGGACGAATGTTTCTCATCATGTGTTGAGCTTGATCTTCTATCTTTGCCTCTACTCTTGTAGAACTTGTTGAATCTTCTGAGCATGAGGCTTATCTCTTCGTCAATGACACGATTGTCCTTTAAAGCAGCAGGAGCATCACTTGAAGCTTTGTAAGCACCGCTTGACTTGTTCTGTAGATCATCTTTCTCCTTGAGTGACATCTCATGAGAAACAATCCTACCAATGACTTCAATTGGCTTGAGATCTTTGTAGTTTGGCATAATTTGTATCAATGTGCACACGGTGTCATACTTTTCATCAAGAGCTCTGTGTATCTTCTTGGTGATGAATTTGTCGGTTATCTCTTTGCTACCCAAGCCGACAATCTCATTTGTGATGAGAGCTAGCCTAGAGTACATTTCAACGACTCCTTGACCATCCTTCATCTTGAACTTGTCAAGCTGACTTTGAAGCACATCCAACTTAGATTCTTTGACAAAATTAGCACCTTCATGCATATCGATCAAAGTAACCCAATTTTCTTTTGCATTCTCAAGGCGACTGATTTTGTTGAATTCTTCGGGGCATAGACAGTTGAAGATGATGTCACAAGCTTGTGCGTTGACCTGTAATATCTTATGTTCTTCCACTATCGCATCACGATCCAGTTCACGCCCTTCTCCAAAGAAATCACCTTGCACATCAACACGAATAACAACCCATACGGAAGGATTAAAACCAAGAATATGCATTTTCATCTTATGCTTGCAACTAGCAAAATTAGTGCCGTCGGAGTATGGACCTCTATGGTGATAACTTCCCTCACTAGACGCCATACTCTCCTTAGTTTTGAAACCAATGTAATGGATACCAATGCTCTGATACCACTTGTAGGATAGAAAGTATGTCTTGAGGGGGGTGATTAGACTACTTGAAAAAATAAAAACTTAGCCTTTTCCCAATTTTAGTTGAGGGCTAGTTTTGGCAGTTATGGCAAATCAAGTACACCCTACACATGTAGTTCTAAGAGTACAACAGGGGAATGTAAAACATGCAAGTGTAAAGTAAAGGAGTAAGGTAGGGAGATCAAACACATGAGGTTTACATGGCGATTTTCTGCATGGTTCCGATAGGTGGCGCTATCGCACGTCCATGATAGTGGAGACTTCAACCAACGGAGGGTAACGACTTCAAGAGTCCATGGAGCGCTCCACCCACAATGGGTCCACGAAGAAGCGTCCTTGTCTATTCCACCACGGCTTCCATCCACACAGTACTAGCCTCCCTCACAGTAGATCTTCGCGAAGTAGGCGATCTCCTTGCCCTTACAAACATCTTGGTGCAACTCCACAACACGAAGTAGGAGGCTCCCAAGCGACACTTAAACAATCTAGGAGGCTCCACCCTCCATAAGGTAATAGATGTGGTGGAACAATGAACTCCATGCTCTTGTGCTTCTAAGGATAGTCTCCTCAACACACAATAACTCTCTCATAGAATAGGCATGGTTAGGAGATATTGGTTTGGTGTAAAGCAACTTGGCAAGGCTAGAGATCAAATTTCAAATGGTTGGATTGGAATATATTGATCTCAACACATGAGCAATTGTATCTCTCTCAGAAAAATGGATCTGTCAATGAAGTGTGTGTTGTGAGTGCTTCTCCGACGAATGAGAGCTGTGTGGAGGGGTATATATAGGCAACACCCAACATCCAACCGTTACACCTAAAGTGGCCAAATCAATGACACCAAAGTCATGAACTCGGTGGTACCGACTTGCACTAATGGCAACACCTTTTGAATCTCGGTGGAACCAATATACAAAACTTGGCGAAACCAAAAAGGTGGCTAATGGTCAGATGACACAACTCCGTGAAACCGATACCCAAACTCGAAAATTCCGATTTAGTGTACCGAGGCAACACAATGTTGGTCACTGATACGTCTCCGACGTATCTATAATTTTTGCTGGTTTCATGCTATTAACTTGTCAAACTTTGGATGTTTTGCATGCCTTTTATAAAAATTTTGCGGCTAACTTATTAACTCAGTGCCAAGTGCGAGTTCCTGTTTTTTCCATGTTTTTGACCCCTTTAAGAGGAGGATTTTGAACGGAGTCCAAACGGTATGAAACTGCCAAAAAGATTTTTTCCGGAACAGAAAAAGATCGGAGAGCCGGAGAATCAAGGCAGGGGGCCACCAGGGACCCCACAAGCACTCATGGCGCGGCCAGGGGGGCCGCGGCCCCCTGGCTTGTGGGCTCCCTGAGGCCCCTTTGCCCTAGGTTTTGCGCCTATATATCCCCAAAAATTCCACAAAAAATGAGGAGATCATCGAAACTACTTTTCCACCGCTGCAAGCTTGTGTCTCCGCAAGATCCCATCTGGGGCACGTTCTGGTGCCCTGCCGGAGGGGGATTCGGATATAGAGGGCTTCTTCATCAACACCTTGACCTCTCCGATGATGCGTGAGTAGTTCACCATAGACCTACGGGTCCATAGCTAGTAACTAGATGGCTTCTTCTCTCTCTTGAATCTTCAATACAAAGTTCTCCATGATCTTTATGGAGATCTATCCGTTGTAATCTTCTTTTGCGGTGTGTTTGTCGAGATCTGATGAATTGTGGATTTATGATCAGATTATCTATGAATCTTATTTGAGTTTCTTCTGATCTCTCTTATGCATGATTTCATATCCTTGTAATTCTCTTTGAGTTGTTGGTTTTGTTTGGCCAACTAGATCTATGATTCTTGCAATGGCAGAAGTGCTTGGTTTTGGGTTCATACCGTGCGTTGACCTCACCCGGTGACAGAAGGGGTAGCGAGGCACGCATCGTGTTGTTGCCATCAAGGGTAAAAAGATGGGGTTTTCATCATTGGTTTGAGATTATCCCTCTACATCATGTCATCTTGCTTAAGGCGTTACTCTGTTCGTCATGAACTCAATACACTAGATGCATGCTGGATAGCGGTCGATGTGTGGAGTAATAGTAGTAGATGCAGAAAGTATTGGTCTACTTGTCTCGGACGTGATGACTATATGTATGATCATTGCCTTAGATATCATCATGACTTTGCGCGGTTCTATCAATTGATCGACAGTAATTTGTTCACCCACCGTGATATTTGCTATTTTGAGAGAAGCCTCTAGTGAACACTATGGCCCCCGGGTCTACTCCACATCATATTTTCAGCCTTACACTTTTTACTTCGTTGCACTTTCCGCCTTTAGATCTCACTTTGCAAACAATCTTGAAGGGATTGACAACCCCTTTGAAGTGTTGGGTGCAAGCTCGTTTGTGTTTGCGCAGGTACTCTGGACTTGACGAGACCCTCCTAATGTATCGATACCTTGGATCTCAAACTGAGGGAAATACTTACTGCTCCTTTGATGCATCACCCTTTCCTCTTCAAGGTAAAAACCAACGCAAGCAAGTCTCCATCAACGTGTCAATTTCTGGCGCTGTTGTTTGAGAAGTAGGAGTCACCTAAACGTGGTAGCACTGACACAGTTTCGGCTACACCGATTTGTTGGCTATGGCTAGGGTTTTGTCTGGGATGAAAATTGGTACGGCCGAATTGAGAAAGTTGGTGGCACCGATTTTGTGTATGAGCCTTTGGACAGAATGGTTATGTGGGAAAAAATGATTATTTTTGGTGGATATCTGTGAGCACTTGATCAACGTGTTCATTTTAATACCTCGCCCCCTTTTAATAGTATTGTCTTTCCTATGTACTCAAAAGTCATTTCTCACAAATATAAAATGAAGAGTCTTCTCGCTTGAACGTGGGGCCAATCTTATTCCTTTGTTGCATTACGGGGCATCTCCACATAATCCTTTAGCCAATGCATCTTTTGAACTTTTCTCAAATATACTTGGATAAACATATTAGACCAATGATGCATATGTTGTGATCAATTATCAAAACCAACCTAGGGAGCAATTGTGCTTTCATTACCCCTCCTTAAGCGGGTAGAAGAAAAGAAAAATCCTCTCGCTAGTTGTTCTCTAGTGCGCGGATGCTTCCCAACGCGTAGGGAGTCCGTTGCCTCCTCCACGTGACAGCTCTTGACGTGTCGATCAGTCTCTTTGCTCGTGGAGGTTGATACTGGTGATCTGTGTTGGGTTTTTACCTAAAGAGGAGGGGATGATGCAAAACATTATATATATATGTATTTCCCTCAATGAGAATCAAGTTTATCGAACAAATAAGAGGACCACGAAATTTCCTGTCTTAAGTGTCTACACACAGAAGAGCACACACTTGCACCCAACGCGGCCAAAAGGGTTGTCAATCCCCTTGAACTCATTACTTGCAAGAAATAAGTAGTGTAGTTGGATAGTTTGATAAGTATAAATAAAAAATAAAAAAAGGTAAATAAGAAAAACAATATGTTTTATATTTTTGTAAATATATTTGTGAATAGACCCGGGGGCCATAGTTTCGCTAGAGGCTTCTCTCTCATGGAAAGCATACAGTGGGTAAACAAATTTCTGTTAAGCAATTGATAGAAAAGTGCAAAGTTATGCAATATTTATTCATGGAAACGATTATTACATATAGGTATCACCTCCCTAAAAAAGTACACCAACTCCTGACTACATCTACTACTATTACTACAGCCATCGACCGCTATCCATCATGCTTCTAGAGTATTAAGTGAAAACAAAATAATGCTTGGAGAATGATGACATGATGTAGATAAAGTAAATCCAATTGATATGAATCAACCCCATTGTTTTACCCTTAGTGGTAGAAATATAATACATGTCGTGTCCCTTTCTGTCACTCGGATTGAGCAACACAGGATTGAACCCACTACAACACAACTCTCCCACTAAAGATAAATAAATCTAGTTGGCCAAACAAAATCAATAAGTTGGAGAGAATTACGAAGCTATCAAAACCATGCATATATATATGAAATACCTGAATGGAACTCAATATAATCTCATGAATAATCTGAATATAAACCCACAAATCATCGGATCCCAACAAATTCACTGCACAAGAGGGATTACATAAGATAGATCACTGCGGGAATCGCGTTGATCATGGCAACAAAGAACATAGAGAGAGAGAGAGAGAGAGATCTAGGTACTAACTACGGACCCGTAGGTCTATGGTGAACTACTCACACATCACCATGGGAGCAGCAAGGATGATGTAGAGGCACTCCGTGATTGATCCCCCCTCTAGTAGGGCACCAGAACATGGCTCCAGATGGACACGCGGTGGAACCGAAGCTTGCAGCGGCAGAAAAAGTGTTCCGGGAGGCTCTCTACGGTTTTCAAAGTACATGTGGATTTATAGGACAAAGAATGGGAGTTGGAGAGCTGGGAGGTGGGCCAAAGCCATCTGGGCACATCACCCCCCAGGCATGCCCTGTTGGCTTCCCCCCCCCCCCCCCCCCCGTGTGCCCTCCAGTCTTCCTTCAAAGCTTCCAAGTCTTCATTTTGTTCAGAAAAAATCAACAAAAAGTTTTGTGGAATGTGGACTTCGTTTGGTACTGTACTCGTGATAAGCCAAAAAATGCACAAAGCAACAGTTGGCACATGGCACTGGGTTAATATGTCAGTGCTCAAAAACATATAAATCAGCAAGTAAATGCCTAAAAAGCATCCTAGAATGATAATATACTAGCATGGAACAATCAGCAATTATAGATACTTTGGAGACGTATGAGAGGTATGCAAGCATGCACGACATTTCACTAGGTCCTAACTGGAGCTTTTTGGCAGTGCCACGCTCGAGCTTATCACCCCACGCCCATGCACTCTCTTTCATTGCCTGGTACCGACCATCTTCGTAAACCTCCTCCAGTCGTCGACGTGCCCGCCGCCAAGTCTCCATCTCCTCCTTTTCATGTGCGTCACTAAGGGAATTCCAGGTCGCGAGATCCCTGCCGCGCTCCTGAGCCCTCTCCTTATTAACACCACCTACCTAGCTCTCCCAGCCAGTGGTAGCGCCTTCCACAAAGACAGATTATACTTGCCACAAAACCAATCTTCAGGGGGTCTAGCGTGACCTCGCCTGAGGGCGCGAAGGGGTCCTCCTCGTCGCTGCACTATGACATGTCCTCGTGGGGTGGCGCCTCCTCCTCTACTTGTGCACAGACAGACCGTTACATGGCAGAGTTTTGTGCGAGGGGTGGGGAAGTGACACAAGAGAATGTAGGTGGGATGACGTGTCGACGAGCATCATTTTTAGGTGGGTAGAATCTTGATCAACCTGAGCAGAAAAACGGGGAGGATGTAACAGACGCACCAGTCGCCGGAATTCAATGGCCTCGATTGCACACGATTGCTGAGCCAAGAGTCATGTGTGAGTTAACATCATCGACGGTTTCAAATGCATGACCGTGTGGGATTAATATCCCGCGCAAATTTGAAGGAATTACAAACATTGTTGAGTAATCGTTTGGATAAAAGCATTGAAAAGCTAGGTGTCTAAAATTCAAAAAATAAAAAAATGTAGTGAAGTACAAGAAAATCCCACATGGAAGCAAGTGTAGTACTTTAACCTACATGATTTCTCATCATGGGGCCAAGATGTCGTGGTTAAAGTACTACACTTGCTTGTAACACAAAATTAATATTAAATAATATAGATTTTCAAACTCGAGATAATTGAAAATGATACGAAATATATGGCACACAGATGACATGGCATTTTTTATTCCTACTTGAGTCATAGAAAAGTATTTATTCAATAGATTTTGCAATATTACTAGAGTATACCAAGTTAGTAGTAACACAAATGGCACGCATGCCTTACATGTGGATAGAAAATGTAAATATTTGGCAAGACAGCTAGGTCCCACATGATTGGCTCTCAATTTCTCGTTTTGAGTTTTGGAAGCCAATTTTCGCGGGCTATTAATCTCACACGGTCATGCACTGGGAACCATCGTTGATGTTAAGTCACACATGACTGTTTTTGCTTCATCTTGCACATTTATGTGCTTCAATTTTGAACTATGGACATTAAATTTCTAGAAACTAACTTAATGTATGAAAATGCCAATTGAACCGTGAAGATATTCAAATTTTAGGATGTCGGTCATATTAGTGCATTGTAACAATGAAAACAAACTAGGCCGAATGAGGCAGGGATTGGTGGTTCGTCATCACACAAGGCCCCACGTTCCCTCTTGGAACCACGAGCCTTCGTGTGATGCTCCAGTTTGTGAGAGATATGTGTCAAAGCTTATCTTGTACAAGTCGTTACTTTAACTATAGCATCTTGCCCCCATGTAGGGAAATCATGCAGAGTTTCACGTACTTTAGAGCATTTTTTATTTTTTTGAATTTAGAAACCTAGTTTCTCAATGCTTGTGTCCAAACCGTTACCCAAGATGTTTGGAATTCATTCGAATTTATTGCAGGTGGCATATATATGGAAGCAAATAGTATATAATTATGATTTTTCCAATAGTTTTTGCTTCATCTTGCATGTTCATGTGTTTTAGTTTTGAATTGTGGCCATTAAATTTCTAGAAAGTAACTTAATGTATAAAATGCCAATTAAACCCCGAAAATTGCAAAATTTTAGGTTGTCAGCCGTATGCGTGCATCGTAACAATGAGAAAAAGCTAGGGAAAATGAGGCGGTGACTAGCGGTTCATCATCAAACAAGGATCCATGTTTCCTATCAGAACCACAAGCCTTCGTATAATTCTTTGGTTTGTGAGAGGCTTGTGCCAAAGCTTCTCTCGAATAAGCTGTTATCTTAACCATGACATCTTGGCCCCATGTCCGGAAATCATATATATTTTCATGTACTTCACACCATTTTTGATTTTCAAATTTAGAAACCAAGATTCCCAAGGCTTGTGTCCAAACCATTACTCAATAAGTTTGGAACTCCTTCAAATTTATTGCACGTGGCATATATATGGAAGCAAGTAGTACATAATTACGATATCTTCTAGTAGTTTTTGCTTCATCTTGCATGCTCGTATGGTTAAGTTTTGAATTATGTCCATTAAATTTCTAGAAACTAACTTAATGTGTAAAAATGCCAACTGAACCCCGAAATTTTCCAAATTTTAGGATGTCGGTCATATTCATGCATTGTAGTGATAAAAAAAACTAGGCCAAATGAGGGATTAACCAGTGGTTCATCGTTAAACATGGCTCCATGTACCCACTCGGAACCACGAGCCTTCGTGTGATGCCCTGGATTGTGAGAGGCATGTGTCAACGCTTATCTCAAACAAACAATTACTTTAACCATGTAATTTTGGACCCGTGACAGGAAATCTTGCTAATTTTCATGTACTTTAGAGCATTTTTTTATTTTTTGAATTGAATAACCTAGGTTCTCAATGCTTGTGTCCAACCCATTACTAAAGATATTTGGAATTCCTTCAAATATATTGCAGGTGGCATATATACGGAAGCAAGTAGTGCATAAATATGATTTTTCTATTATTTTTGCTTCATCTTGTATGTTCATGTGTTTTAGTTTTGAATTATGGCCATGAATTTTTAGAAACTAACTTAACGTGTAAAGATGGCAATTGAACCATGAAAATTTTCAAATTTTAGGATGTCGGTCGCGCCTTGTCACGGTAGGGATTTTTTCTTACAATTAATACAATATCCATTACCTTTCTAACCCTGAATAATTTTACAATTCAATACAAAAAGTTAATTGCGTACACATGGTTTCATATAGAATAGTTTGCGATGAAAATTCACGTATCTATTTATGGCTTACGAGGGAAGCTTCATCAGCATCGTCTAGCTTGGATTTCATGCACCCTCGATCCGTATTTCCCAGCAAACCCTTTCTGCAAAGAATGGCATAGTGGAGACGCTTTGTAAGGGTGTGTACGACTGACCCTAGGCCACGAGCGCTTCCACCTTTGCCAAAAATGCCTAAGCCTCGACCGAGAGTGCAGCTGCATCCGCCTTGATGAGCACGACCCCATCCACAAAAAGGGACTCCGCGGTGACCGACATGGCCTTTGTAGCCATGGATACGGCAGCTGCAGCTAGTGTGACGAGGGCTGCAAATGCCAATAGTGCTAGAGTAGCGTACCATGCCATGGCGGATGCCCTGTGTAACGCCCCAGATGTAATCCTTGCCATATTTGGACCTTTCCTATTTTGGAGAACCATGTTGTGGATGTTATAAGAGTTATCATTTCATGTGGCTTCATTTTGTGTCTTCATCTTGCATCATGGCATTCATTGCATTCATGGCAATCCCATTGTGTTGATGTTGCTTGATCATCATGAGTGCCAATGTGATTATCAATGCTAGTGTGCTTGTGTTGATGTTGTGGTGTTTTCAAAACAGTGGTGTTTCAAACAAGGTTTCAAAAACCCCTTCTCCATTAATATTTGAACATATGAATTAACTTTGATTAAACTTGTTTTAAAATTGTTAGTTAATTAGAGGAGATTAATTGTGATTGAGGGGTAACTCTCATTGTGGAACATGTGGTATTTATTAAAACATCATTATTAAATTCCTGTTTTGGTGTATAATTTAATTGCTCTAAAAATCTCAGTTATATTTTTGTTAAATAGGGCATAATTCCCTTATGCCCTATGTATTCTTTATTTTCTTTTTCAAACCCTGTGTGGCATTGGGCAATTAAGTTTGTGTTTTGTGTATTTTAAAAAGGGGAAAACCTCCCTTTTCCTCTCATAGCCGGGCGCTGGATAAGCAGTGGGCCGGCTCCCTCTTTTCCTTCCTGGGCCGCCTCACCTCCCTCCTCTCACACGCGGCCTGCAGCTCTCTCCTTCTTCCTCCTCGCTGTCGTCACCACTGTACTTCTCCACCACCAGCACTGATCCCTTTCCCTCTCCGACCCAACGGCTCCAAGCGCGCACCCCGAGGCATTTAAGTAGCTAGATGCTCCTCCTCGCAACCCTACTTCCATCTCTGCCCTCCTCTCTCTCCCTAGCACCGTCAGGGGAGCTCCCGAGCTCTCCACCGCCATGGCGGGCTCCTGCTGAGGTCGTCGCCGGCGGATCTACGCGTGTCTTCTTCCCCGACAGGACCAGGAGCAAGCGGAGGTCGCGGGAGTTCCTGTCCCGAAGAGATCACGCGACGGGAGCGGCTACGTCGACGGCACCTACGACACCTTCTTCCTCGACTCCGGTGGTCTCTTTCGGCGCCTCGTCATCGAGCTCATCTACCACTCCACACGTGAGCTCCCTCTCCTCTGCACCCTAGGTTAGGCGCAGCTTCCCTTTCTTTCCCTCTCTTCCCCTCTCCGCGCGTAGCGTGCTGCCCGCGTGCTTGTGCACCGGTGAACTTCATCGCCGGTGCCTCTCTACGAAACAGAGCAAGGCCCCGCCTTTTCGTGCTTACTTGGTGTTGGTTTCCCTCTCGGTCAGTAGCACAGCACCAGGTCGACTGGTTTAGGCCCGTACACAAAACCATCAGGTCAGGGGTTCGAATCCCAGGTGCGGCCCCTTCTGTTATTTGTTTTTCCGTTAGCTTTCGGCATCACGTTAGGCTAGTAGATCCGGGTTTCTCCCTGTTACACAGAACACGCCCGTGCCTAGCCAAGTGGTGATGGTGTGTTGTTGCACCAGATGGGTCCTGGGTTCGATCCCAGCATCTCCCCCTTTTTTTCCTTTTACTGTTTTAATTTCTTTTGACTTGTGCATTTTGTTTTCTTTTAAAAACCTGCCAGGGTTGTTTGGTATTTTTCCTAATTCTTAGCAGATTGTAGTGTGGGTGTTTAAGTGTGTATGTGTGTATGTGTGCATGAGGTTGTGTGTGTATGTTGGAGATGTGTGTGTATGTGTGTATGTGTTACAAACACACACACACACTTCAGCAAGTACGCACAAACACATGAAAATGTGCATCTCCACATGTAGTGGGTGATTCTTCTATGTGTGTGTGTAGGTGTAGGTTGGTGTGCATGTGTGTGTGTGCTCATGTGCTCATGTGTGTGTGTGATCATGGGGGTGTGTGGTTCAACACATCCCTACTTGTGGTTATTGTGTTTGGATGCTATGCCTTGTTAGGGTGATCTTGTCCTAGTGCAAATGCATGTGTAGGTGATGCACATGACAACTTTTACATGTGACTAATAGACAATTGTAGCTCATGTGATTCTTGGTGATATTTTTGAGCTAGCTTTGTGCAATGTTGTTACATGCAAGTACCCATGTATGACATATGGATTTGGGGTAGAATTGTCCCAGGAATCCATTGGTGCAATCATATTTCACTTCGGAGCATTTCATAGAAAGTGCTATTTTCTGTCAGGATGCCATGATTAGTGCTTTGTATTAGGTGGTGCCTTGACCCTTTGAGGATGAATCCTTGATGAAGTGGTAGTGGGTGAACCGCTCTACAGCATGGGGTATTTGTTTTGTTCTGAGGAATTTGTATGCACCTATTGTCAAACTGGAAACTTGGCTGAAACTGACAGATTTATGAAACCTTGTGATTTTCACTAAGTCTGGAAATCTGATGTTATTTTCTACCCTTGTTGTCTTGGATGAATTAGCTCATGTGTTGGGAATCAGCCCATGCAACAAACTAAAGTTTGTGAGCTTTTATGTTTGTCTAGCTCCCTGTTAAATTTCATGCTTATGCACTTCCTGTAGATATCATTTTGGAGGCTGCCAAAATGCTTCAGAGCATAAGCAGCTAGTGAAAATCTGTGATTTTCACTAAGTCCCATAATCTGTGATATTTTGTATAAGTTTGTGTCCATAGATCTGCTCATGGGTGATTCCTTTGTATTAACTTCTTGTTCAGGGTTGTAGATCTTTTGGATGGCTTTTGCCTCATGTCTTGGTTGAATCTTTTAGATGACTGTAGCTACTTTAAATTTTGTAAACAAACTGCTATGTTGTTGTTGAAAACAGATTGTATGTTTGTGGTGATTTGAAGCTTGTGTGGGCATTGTTGATGGTGTGGTGTGTTCCCATGCACCATCCCACTTATATTTTGTTGCTTGATCATGTGGAAACCTAGTAACACCAGGGGACTGCCATTGGAGTGTGTTTGTGGCTGATTTGAACTGTAGGTCTCCATAAGTTGATTCATTGTTTTCGGTTGATCCGTAACTCCGTTCTCTACGTTCTTTATATGTTTTTGCATCGTTTTCTAGTGATGCACATGTTCATGCCATATTCATGCATGTCAAGATAACTTCATATGAGGTTCTGTCTAGAAGTCATTTAACTCAATTAATGCATATGAAAGTGACTTGAATAGTGATGCATGCTTCCTTCTGCCCACATGCATCATATTGCTTGTTGCAATATGTTGCATCGGTGTTCATTGGATGTTATCTTATCTTGGGTAGCATCGGGATCGGAGAGCGAGTACGTGGATTCTGGAGAGTACGTGCAGGAAGATCAATAGCAGTTCCAAGCTGAAGACATCACAGGCAAGATGACCGTGACCTTTATACCGTATCTAGCTTTGTTATACTTAGAATCACGTTTCCTTCGATACATGCTCGCTGCCTACTACTTGATATAAATGCCACCTGTCTTTGCCATGAACCCCAAACACCTCCCTCTCCTAGCAAATGTTGTTTGGCTAAGTAGGCTTGCTAAACCTCTAATGAGTAGCTTTGCTAGTTGCAGGTGCCAGCTCTCTCATGTGATAACTTGAGTATATTTATATCATTATGTTTAAACTGCTATTTAATTAATGCACCTATATACTTGGTAAATGACGGAAGGCCTAGCCTTTTGCCGGGTGATTTGTTCCATTGCTGCCGATTTAGTTTCGGTTACCGATGTTTGATTCTATAATTGATCGCTCCTAACACGGTCAGGGTTGTTATGGGGACCCCCTTGATAAATCGTGTAGTGTTAAGGCTTGACTGGCAGGACCCAACATTGGTTTTAATTTGCTTATCACCTAATAGTAAATTGCATAGGGAATAGCTACCCCGAGGATTTAATCAGCAACCCGGGCCAGTGCTCCTCATGAGTGTTGGTCCAAATTGGGCAGACTGCGGGGCCACCACAAGGAAACTTGAGGTTTGGTTCCTGTAGGCTTTCCCATCCGTCGTGTCCTCAGAACGAGATACGTGGCTCCTATCGGGTTCGTCGACATGTCGGGAGGTCCTGCTAGATTTGTCTTACCTTAGAGATATATCTTGCGTGTAGGAATCCCGGTGAAACTTTGGGTCTCCTCAAAGTTGAGGTTTTCCTCTAAGGAATCCGACGAGATCACGAGTTTCGTTATAGAGGATGACTTTGCGGCCCGTGGCAGTTTGTGATGGACTAGTTGGAGCACCCCTGCAGGGTTAAATCTTTCGGAAAGCCGTGCCCGCGGTTATGTGGCAAATGTGGATATTTTGTAAACATACGGTTCTAGAAAACTTGAATTAACTCTAATAAAACAGCCAACTGTGTATGTAACTGTCACTGTCTCCTTCGGAGATCGCTCTTCAATAGAGAACACGGTGGGGTTATGTTTGACGTAAGTAGGTGTTCAGGATCACTTAGTGATCAATTTAGTCTTCGATCGCTTGCGTACACCACCATATGATACTCTGATCAATGTAAGTTAGCCACCATATATGCTTAGGTTGCTGCAAAACCATACACTAAACCTTCCTCACCTAATAACTTGACTAGATTCAGTACCGAGGTCAATAGATTGTTGAGTCCCCGTGGCTCACAGATTACTACAAACCCCAACAGGTACAGGTACGCCCGACGCAGGATATCCTGATGACAACTAGTTAAAGTGGGATTTCGATGAGGACTCTGGCCGTCTGTATGTGAACTATCCAGAAGACTGAGGTCGTGGTCGTGATCGTGGACTAGCATACGGGATGTGTTAGATCATCTGTTATCTGTTTCAGTCCGTAGCTGGACCTGCTGCTACTCTGAATAATGTGCGTTTGTAAGCTATATGATATATTCTTAACAGATGGCAAGTGTATGCCCTACTTGTTGAGCTTAATTACGTATTGTGATGATTATCCCGTTTGCGAAACTCATAGATGCACCCCTTTCCCTTTTGAGGCCTCGCCCCCAAATAAGGAAAGGGCCGCATCTTCGTCGTTACAAGTTGGTAATCAGAGCCTTACGACCATATGAGCCTTTATGTGATCGAACTTGGCCGAGTCGAGTCTAATAAATGTTTGGAGTCTTAGTTATATCGGAGAGTAGGTTTTTTTTCTCCTCTTCTACGCTCCGGTGAGGTTCTCGACTTTTATTTCTACTCCTCTTCTCGCTCAAATTTTTTTTAGGATCACGCGGGTATTTTGAAATCTATATGATATCGATGTGACGGAGTTCTGTCTTGGTGCCTCCTGTCTGACTTGATTTCTTCCGGGGAGTTGAGCTCGAGGTGATTATTGTGCACATCGCCATCATTTAGGTTTCTTAGTATCTCAGGTCAGAGGATGTTCTAAATTGCTTTAATACTAGTAGTGGCGAGAGGAGTCCGGCTTCCCCATTACTGGTGCAGAGAGTTCCGGATGTATCGCCACACTTTGTATCATTGTGATTAGAAGGGTTTGTAGTAGATGAAGGTCCGAGATTCTGGTTATGTGTTGACCGTGTGATAAACTGGACGGGTTAGTATAGGAGTTGTGTGACATATTACTCCTTGTATCCGTGTAACAGATTGCATGACCAGATATTTTGGGAATTCATAGGTGGGATATCAAGTAGTGACTTATAGGACAATCTTCCTACAGATGCATGATGTGAGGTTGGGATTCGACATTCAGTGGGTACGTTTGTTCACGGTCGTCTTACAGCGGTTCTCGTTGTGTCTTAAAGAGTCCTTGTAGCTTGCTATGACTCGGGGGTGCTTCGTAAGTCGTGTGCACTGCCTTGCACAGGATGGCTACTGTAAATTCCGAGCAGTTCTAGCTCATACTTGGTTTGCAAGTGGTCTTTAATCATATTTTGTCAACAAACACTTTGAGGAAGCATTCTTACTATTTTGTTTGAGTGCAATTGCTAAATATTCTTGTTCAGATATTCCTTCCTTTTGATTCAGCTTTACCTTGAATGTTATTCTCTGGTCTAATGTGTTGTCCGTATTCAGGATGGCTCCACCAACTCGCCAGAATCCGGGTCGCGAGGGTACTGATGTTCCGCCACCACCCCCTTCGCCTCCTCCGCCGCCGCCTCCTCCTGCGGAGGCTTTTCAAGAGGTGATGACTGCAACAAATGCTAACACCCAGATGTTAATCCGGCTGTTGCAAGAGAGGACCAATCAGCAGCAGTGCAATTTCAACCATGGTGGTAATCAGTTTGCATCTCTGAATCAATTCCTGGCAAACCAGCCGAAGACCTTCACGCGTGTGATCAGTTGTTTGACGCTAAGGACTGGATCCGAGACATGAACAAGCATTTTGAGTGCAGCAGTGTCCATCCAGAGGACTTCGTCAAGTTTGCAACGTTTCAGCTCAAGGGGCAAGCAGCAGTTTGGTGGCAGCAGTTGAACGACTCCAGGGGTGGAAGATTGATCAGTTGGGATGAGTTCTGCAGAGATTTCAGGTCTCACTATATCCTGTCTAGCTTTGTTGAAGAGATGCGTGAGAAGTTCAGACGCTTGAAGCAAGGTGGTTCCTCTGTGTACAAGTACAACGTCGAGTTCCATGAGTTGGCTCGATATGCCTTGCCGGACATTCTAGATCAGAAGAGCAAGATCTATCAGTTCAGAGGTGGTCTGAGAGAGGACTTGCAGCTGGCCCTCGCCTTGCACGATCCCGATGAGTTTGATAAGTTCTATAACTTGTCTCTCACGGCTGAGGCAGCTTTCCTCAAGGTGGAGAATTCGAGGAAGTGTTTCAGAGAGTCCGGTTCGTCGCCCTCAACTCAGGTGGTTCCGAAGCAGCAGAAATACTGGGTGTCTCCTCCTCCTCCTCGGCAGACTCAATCGTTCAAGCAATCAGTTGGTCATGGTTCTTCCCACCCACCCAACCCAGCTTTCCAGCAAAGGTTTCAGCAGCAGAAGCAAGGGAATCCTCAGGTGCAGTTCCGTCAGCCACCAGATGTTACTTGTCACAAGTGTGGACAGAAGGGTCACTATACCAACAAGTGCACCTCTCAGCTGCGTCTTCCGCCTCTTCCTCCAGGGAAGCCTCCAAGCAATGCTATAGTGAAGTTCAACCCCAGGTCTGCAAGAGTCAATATGGTGAATGCAGCTGAAGCAGACAACTCCTCAGACATGATTATGGGTAATCTTTCAGTTAATGATATTCCTGCTAAGCTTTTATTTGATTCTGGTGCTTCACATTGCTTCATATCATATCCATTTGCATCCAAGCATAATCTGTGTCAGGAGCAGTTGTCTAAGCCGTTAGCAGTTGTTTCCCCTGGGAAGCATATGAGTTCTAGTTTGGTAGTTCCGGAGATCACTGTCAAGATGGGTGATTATACTTTTCTGGCTTCTCCTATTGCCCTCGGGAACTCTGATATTCATTTGATCCTTGGAATGGATTGGTTGGCTATGAACAAGGCGTCTATTGATTGTGAAGCTAAAGAAGTGAAGCTAACTCATTCTTCGGAGGACGTGATTATCTTCGCAGCGCGTGATGACACGGTCCGTTTGTTTTCCTTGAATGTGAAGGGTGAGATCTCTCCAATTTGGCAAATCCCAGTGGTCTGCGAATATGAAGATGTTTTTCTGGAAGAACTGCCAGGAATGCTTCTGTACCGAGTAGTTGAGTTTGTAATTGAGCTTGAACCGGGTACTGAGCCTGTGTGTAAACGACCGTACAAACTGGGTCCAGAAGAGCTGAAAGAGCTGAAGAAACAACTTGATGAGCAAGAGCGTCTGGGTCTGGTTAGACCAAGCTCATCTCCTTGGGTTGTGGAGTTCTTTTCGTCAAGAAGAAGGATGGTACAGAACGACTCTGTGTCGATTACCGTCCATTGAATAAGAAGACGATCAAAAACAAGTATCCACTAACTAAACATCAATGAGTTGTTTGAGCAATTGAAAGGGGCTAAGATCTTCTCGAAGCTTGATCTCAGGATAGGTTATCATCAAATTCGCATTCGCGAAGAGGACATTCCAAAGACTACTTTTAGAACAAGTTTTGGCTCTTATGAGTACACGGTGATGTCTTTCGGTCTGGCCAATGCTCCACCGACCTTCTGTCGGATGATGAATTATATCTTCTCCCCATTCAAGAATGAATTCGTCTTGTTGTATCTTGATGATATTCTGGTCTTTTCGGAAACTAAGGAAGAGCATGAAGAACATTTCAGGCTTGTTCTTGATAAGCTAAGAGAGCATAAGTTCTATGCTAAGTTTTCCAACTGTGAGTTCTGATTGAAGGAATTTGTCTACCTTGGGCACATCATCTCTGCCGAGGGCATCAAAGTTGATCCTTCAAAGGTGCATGCCATTGTTGAGTGGGCACCTCCACAAAATGTGAAGCTGCTTCGAAGCTTTCTCGGGCTTGCAAGCTATTGTAGAAGATTCATTGAGAATTTCTCCAAGATTGCTAAGACTCTCTCAAGTCTTCTTCAGAAAGGTGTGAAGTATGTCTGGTCTCCAGAGTGTCAGTTGGCTTTCAACACACTCAAAGAGAAGCTCACTTCTACTCCAGTCTTGGTTCCTCCTGATGAGTCCAAACCTTATAAAGTGTTCTGCGATGCCTCTCTTCAAGGTCTTGGTGCAGTGTTGATGCAAGACAAGAAAGTGGTAGCTTATACCTCGAGGCAGTTGAAGCCAAGTGAGAAGAATTGCCCCACTCATGATATTGAGTTGGCGGAAGTGGTACATGCTCTGATGACTTGGAGACACCTCTGGTTGGAGAGAAAGGTTGAAGTGTTCACCGATCACAAGAGTCTCAAGTACATCATCATCCAGCCTAACCTCAATCTTCGGCAATCTCGTTTGGTGGAAATGCTCCAAGATTTTAATCCAAGCGTTGAGTACACTCCAGGCAAAGCTAATATCGTGGCAGATGCTTTGACCAGGAAGGCTTACTACAACAGTCTCATTCTAAAGCCTCTCCAGCCTGATCTTTGTGAATCTTTCAGAAAGCTCAACCTTGAGTTAGTACCTCAGGGATTTCTTTCTAATCTTCAGATTTCTCCTACCTTGGAAGACCAGGTCCGACAAGCTCAACTTCTTGATGCAATGTTGAAGAAAGTTAAGACTGGCTTGGCAAAGGGAGTTCCCAAATATAAGTACTTCAGTGTTGATGCCAGAGATACATTGTTCTTTGAGGATTGTCTTGTCATTCCAAAAGGGGATCACAGAAATGTTATCATGAAAGAAGCTCATAACTATTTTCTCTCGATACATCCAGGAAGTTCCAAGATGTATGCGGATTTGAAACAGGCCTTCTGGTGGACTCGCATGAAGCGTGAGATTTCTCAGTTCATAAATGAATGTGATGTATGTCGAAGGGTGAAAGAAGAGCATCAACGTCCAACAGGTCTTTTGCATCCATTGCCCAGTCCCAAGTGGAAGTTCAACCATATTGAGATGGATTTCTTCATCGGGTTTCCGAAGTCCAAGAAGGGTATCGATGCCATCTTCGTCGTCATCGACAAGTTGAGCAAAGTCGCTCATTTCCTTCCAGTAAAGGAGTCTATCTCGGCAGCTTAGCTTGCAGAGTAGTACACTTAGAGGATAGTCTCATTGCGCGGCGTCCCAATGCTGATTTTTTCGGATCACGGAAGCATCTTTACTTCCAAGTTCTAGGACTCATTTCAGGCTGTGATGGGTACTAAGATTCGATTGAGCACAACCTTGCATCCTCAGACTAGTCGGCAAGTTGAGAGAGTCAATCAGGTCCTCGAGGATATGCTAAGAGCGTGTGTCATTTCCTTTGGCATGAAGTGGGAAGACTGCCTACCTTTTGCTGAGTTTTCATATTACAACAGCTAGCAGGCAAGTTCAGGCAAAGCTCCGTTTGAGATTCTTGGGAATGACATGATTGAAGAAGCTGAAGAAATGTGTTGTGTCATTTGGGATAATCTCAAAGCAGCGTAGTCCCGTCAGAAGAGCTACTACGATAGCAAGCATCGTGACATGGCTTATCAGCTCGATGACTTCGTCTATCTTAAAGTGTCTCCTATGAAGGGCACTCAGCGCTTTGGCATCAAAGGAAAGCTTGCTCCTCGTTTTGTTGGGCCTTTCAGAATTGTTGGCAAGAGAGGCGACCTTGCATATCAATTAGAGCTCCCATCAAACTTCACAAATGTGCATGACGTGTTCCATGTCTCTCAGCTCTGGAGATGCTTCAAGACTCCCAAGCGCACAGTTGATATCCAGGACATTGATCTCCAGCCCGACCTATCCTATCACGAGCATCCAGTTGCAATTCTTGAAGCGACTGAGCGAAAGACCCGCAACAAGTCTATCAAGTTTCTCAAGGTGCAATGGTCACATCATTCCGATAAAGAAGCCACTTGGGAGCGCGAGGACCACCTCCGTTCTGAATTTACAAGGTTCTTTCAGTCCTAGATCTCGGGTCAAGATCTTCTTGTAGTGTGGGAGAGTTTGTAACACCCCAGATGTAATCCTTGCCATATTTGGACCTTTCCTATTTTGGAGAACCATGTTGTGGAAGTTATAAGAGTTATCATTTCATGTGGCTTCATTTTCTGTCTTCATTTTGCATCATGGCATTCATTGCATTCATGGCAATCCCATTGTGTTGATGTTGCTTGATCATCATGAGTGCCAATGTGATTATGAATGCTAGTGTGCTTGTGTTGATGTTGTGGTGTTTTCAAAAGAGTGGTGTTTCAAACAAGGTTTCAAAAACCCCTTCTCCATTAATATTTGAACTTATGAATTAACTTTCATTAAACTTGTTTTAAAATTGTTAGTTAATTAGAGGACATTAATTGTGATTGAGGGGCAACTCTCATTGTGGAATATCACTTTAGAACATGAGGTATTTATTAAAACATCATTATAAAATTCCTGTTTTGGTGTATAATTTAATTGCTCTAAAAATCCGAGTTATATTTTTGTTAAATAGGGCATAATTCCCTTATGCCCTATGTATTTTTTATTTTCTTTTTCAAACCCTGTGTGGTAGTGGGCATTTAAGTTTGTGTTTTGTGTATTTTAAAAAGGGGAAAACCTCCCTTTTCCTCTCTTAGCCGGGCGCTGGATAAGCAGTGGGCCGGCTCCCTCTTTTCTTTCCTGGGCCGCCTCACCTCCCTCCTCTTGCACGCGGCCCGCAGCTCTCTCCTTCTTCCTCCTCGCTATCGTCACCACTGTACGACTCCACCACGACCACCGATCCCTTTCCCTCTCCGATCCAGCGGCTCCAAGCGCGCACCCCGAGGCATTTAAGCAGCTAGACGTTCCTCCTCGCAACCCTAGCTCCATTTACACCCTCCTCTCTCTCCCTGGCGCCATCAGGGGTGCTCCCGAGCTCTCCACCGCCATGGCGGGCTCCTGCTGAGGTCGTCACCGGCGGATCTACGCCTCGTCTTCTTCCCCGACCGGACCAGGAGCAAGCGGAGGTCGCGGGAGTTCCATTCCCGAAGAGATCACGCGACGGGAGCGGCTACATCGACACCACCGACGGCACCTTCTTCCTCCACTCCGGCGGTCTCCTTCTGCACCTCGTCATCGAGCTCATCTACTACTCCAAGCGCGATCTCCCTCTCCTCTGCACCCTAGGTGAGGCGCAGCTTCCCTCTCTTCCCCTCTCCGCGCGTAGCGTGCTTCCGGCGTGCTTGTGCACCGGTGAACTTCATCGTCGGCGCCTCTCTGCGAAAGCAGAGCAAGGCCCCGCCTTTTCGTGCTTACCTGGTGTGGGTTCCCCTCTCGGTAAGTAGCACAACACTAGGTCGACTGGTTTAGACCCGCGCATAGAACCGTCAGGTCGGGGGTTCAATTCCCAAGCGTGGCCCCTTTTGTTATTTTTTTCCGTTAGCTTTCGGCATCATGTTAGGCTAGTAGATTTGGGTTGCTCCCTGTTACAGAGCGCACGCCCACGCCTAGCCTAGTGTTGATGGTGTGATGTTCCACCAGGGAGGTCCTTGTTTTGATCCCAGGATCTCCCCCTTTTTTCCTTTTACTGTTTTAATTTCTTTTGCCTTGTGCATTTTGTTTTCTTTTAAAAACCTGTCAGGGTTATTGTTTGGTATTTTTCTTAATGCTTAGGAGATTGTAGTGTGGGTGTTTAAGTGTGTATGTGTGTATGTGTGCATGAGGTTGTGTGTGTATGTTGCAGATGTGGGTGTATGTGTGTATGTTTTACACACACACTTGTGCAAGTATGCACAAACACATGGAAGTGTGCATCTCCACATGTAGTGGGTGATTCTTCTATGTGTGTGTGTTGGTGTAGGTTGGTGTGCATGTGTGTGCGTGCTCATGTGCTCATGTGTGTGTGTGATCATGGGGTATGTGGTTGAACACATCCCTACTTGTGGTTATTGTGTTTGGATGCTATGCCTAGTTAGGGTGATCTTGTCCTAGTGCAAATGCATGTGTAGGTGATGCATAGGACAACTTTTACATGTGACTAATAGAAAATTGTAGCTCATGTGATTCTTGGTGATATTTTCGAGCTAGCTTTGTGCAATATTGTTACATGCAAGTACCCATGTATGACATATGGATTTGGGGTAGAATTGTCCGAGGAATCCACTGGTGTAATCATATTTCTCTTTGGAGCACTTCATAGAAACTGTTATTTTTTGTCATGATGCCATGTTTAGTGCTTTGTATTAGGTGGTGCCTTGACCCTTTGAGGATGAATCCTTGATGTAGTGGTAGTGGGTGAACCCCTCTACAACATGGGGTCTTTGTTTTGTTCTTAGGAATTTGTATGCACCTATTGTGCCTTGTCAAATTGGGCACTTGGCTGAAACTGACAAATTTGTGAAACCTTGTGATTTTCACTATGTCTGGGAATGTGATGTTATTTTCTTCCCCTGTTGTCTTGGATGAATTAGCTCATGTGTTGGGAAACATCCCATGCGACAAACTAAAGTTTGTGAGCTCTTATGTTTGACTAGCTCCCTGTTAAATTTCATGCTTATGCACTTCCTATAGATATCATTTTGGACGATGCCAAAATGCTTCTGAGCATAAGGAGGTGGTGAAAATCTGTGATTTTCACTAAGTCCCAGAATCTGTGATATTTTGTCTAAGTTTGTGTCCATAGATCTTCTCATGGGTGACTCCTTTGTATTAACTTCTTGGTAAGGGTTGTAGAGATTTTGGATGGCTTTTTCCTTATATCTTGTTTGAATCTTTTAGATGATTGTAGCTACTTTAAATTTCGTAAACAAACTGCTATGTTGCTGCTGAAAACAGATTGTATGTTTATGGTGATTTGAAGCTTGTGTGGGCATTGTTGATGGTGTGGTGTGTTCCCATGAACCACCCCACTTATATTTTGTTGCTTGATCATGTGGCAACCTGGTAACACCAGGGGAGTGCCATTCGAGTGTCTTTGTGGCCGATTTGAACCGTATGTCTCCATAACTTCTTTCGTAGTTTCTGGTTGATCTGTAACTCCGTTCTCTAAGTTCTTTATATGTTTTTGCATCGTTTTCTTGTGATGCACATGTTCATGCGATATTCATGCATGTCAAGATAACTTAATATGAGGTTCTGTCCAGAATTCAATTAACTCAACTAATGCATATGAAAGTGACTAGAATAATGATGCATGCTTCCTTCTTCACACATGCATCATATTGCTTGTTGCATTATGTTGCGTTGGTGTTCATTCGCTGTTATATTATCTTGGGTAGCATGGGGATCAGATAGCGAGTACGTGGATTCTGGAGAGTACGTGTAGGAAGATCAAGAGCAGTTCTAAGCTGAAGCCATCACAGGCAAGATGATCGTGACCTTGATATCTAGCTTTGTTATGCTTAGAATCACGTTTCCTTCGATACATGCTCGCTGCCTACCACTTGATATAAATGCCACCTGTCTTTTCCATGAACCCCAAACACCTCCCTCTCCTAGCAAATGTTGTTTGGCTAAGTAGGCTTGCTAAACCTCTAATGAGTAGCTATGCTAGTTGCAGGTGCCAGCTGTCTCATGTGATAACATGAGTATATTGATATCATTATGTTTAACTGCTATTTAATTAATACACCTATATACTTGGTAAATGACGGAAGGCCTAGCCTTTTGCCGGGTGATTGTTCCGTTAGTGCCGCCTTAGTTTCAGTTACCGGTGTTTGATTCCATAACTGATCGCTCCTAACACGGTCGGGGTTGTTATGGGGACCCCCTTGATAAATCGTGTAGTGTTAAGGCTTGACTGGCAGGACCCAACATTGGTTTTAATCTGCTTATCACCTAATAATAAATTACATAGGGAATAGCTACCCCGAGGATTTAATCAACAACCTGGGCCAGTGCTCCTCATGAGTGTTCGTCCAAATTGGGCAGACTGTGGGGCCACTACAAGGAAGCTTGAGGTTTGGTTTCCTGTAGGCTTTCCCATCCGTCGTGTCGTGAGAACGAGATACGTGGCTCCTATCGGGTTCGTCGACACGTTGGGAGGTCCTGCTAGATTTATCTTACCTTAGCCCTATATTTTGCGTATAGGAATTCCGGTGAAACTTTGGGTCTCCTCAAAGTTGAGGTTTTCCTCTAAGGAATCTGACGAGATCACGAGTTTCGTGATAGAGGATGACTTTGCGGCCCGTGGCAGTTTGTGATGGACTAGTTGGAGCACCCCTGTAGGGTTAAATCTTTCAGAAATTTGTGCCTGCGGTTATGTGGCAAATGTGGATATTTTGGTAACATCCGGATCTAGACAACTTGAATTAACTCTAATAAAACAGCCAACTGTGTGCGTAACCGTGACTATCTCCTTCGGAGATCGCTCTTCGATCGAGAACACCGTGGGGTTTTGTTTGACGTAAGTAGGTGTTCAGGATCACTTAGTGATCAATTTAGTCTTCGATCGTTTGTGTAGACCACCATATGATACTCTGATCGATGTAAGTTGGCCACCATATATGCTTAGGTTGCTGCAAACCTGTCACGCCCAAGATGCGACCCTATCCTCAATTTGGCATGAAGGCCTCGTCAGGGATAGAAGCGCATCTCGTCGTGTCACAAGAATGGATATAGTTACAAGTACATGTACTGAAAAGAAGAGATATATATATAGAATTGGCTTACACTCGCCACAAGCTACATCAGAGTTATAGGAGTACATTACAAATTAATCAAGAGTAAGAGCAAGGTCCGACTACGCACGAAAACAAACGAGAAAAGAAGAATGACGTCCATCCTTTCTATCCCAGGCTGCCGGCCTGGAACCCATCCTAGATCGATGAAGAAGAAGGAGAAGAATCAACTCCAAATGAACAATCAACACGCTCGCGTCAAATAACCTTTACGTGTACCTGCAACTGGTGTTGTAGCAATCTATGAGCCACAGGGGACTCAGCAATCTCATTTCCAAAGGTATCAAGACTAGCAAAGCTTAATGGGTGAGACATGGTTAAGTGGTGAGGTTGCAGCAGCGGCTAAGCATATATTTGGTGGCTAAACTTACGAATACCAGAAATAACAGGGGGAAGATCTACGCATAACGGACGTGAACTACTGTTGATCAAATAAATGATCCTGAACACCTACCTACGTCAGACATAACCCCACCGTGTCCTCGATCGGAGAAGGAACTCACGAAAGACACAGTCACGGTTACGCACATAGTTGGCAAGTTTTAATTTAAGTTAAACAAAGTGTTAAACAAAGTTTCCACGTTGCCACATAACCGCGGGCACGCTTTCTGAAAGATTTAACCCTGCAGGGTTGCTCCAACTAGTCCATCACAAATTACCACAAGCCGCATATAAATCCTCAATCACGAAGCTCACGATCTCGTCGGATTCCCTAGTTGAAAACCTCAACTCTGAGATTACCCAAAGCATCACCGGAATCCCGATGCACAAGATATCTCGTCAAAGATAAAACTAATCCAGCAAGGCCCCCCGACGTGTCGACGAACCCGATAGGAGCCGCGTATCTCGTTCTCGGGACACGACGAATGGAAAAGCCTACAGGTGCCAAACCTCGAGTTGCCCCATGGTGGCCCCACAGTCTATCCAGTTTGGACCAACACTCATGAGGAGCATTGGCCCGGGGGTTGATTAAATTAACCTCGGGGTCCTAAAAGTCCCTATGCAATTTTATTAGGTGATTAGGCAAATGTAGTACCAAAGTTGGGCCTTGCCAGACCAGCTTTAATCTAAAACGAATTATCAAGGGGGTCCCCATAACAACCCCAATCGTGTTAGGAGCGCTCAATTATGGAACATAACACCGGTAGCCGAAAATTAAGGGGGCAAAGGTGGAACAAAACACCAGGCTAGAAAGGTCGAGCCTTCCACCTTTTACCAAGTATATAGGTGCATTAAATTAAATAGCATTTGATATGGTGATATGACAAGGAACCCATGTTTTCATATGGAAGCAACTACACCTTCAACTAGCAACACTAACAAAATGGTTAAGCAAGCAGTAACATAGCCAATCAGTGGTTTGCTAGGTCGAACAGGTTGAAGGTTATCATGGCATTGTTGAGAGGCTGACATTTACCATGTGGTAGGCAATGAGACATAATCGATAGAAACGGTAAAACTAGCATGGCAATGATAGTAATGGTATCTGGGGAAATGGTCATCTTGCCTGAGATCCCGCTTGGAAGAAGAATGACTCCGTGAAGTAGACGAACTGACATAGTCGAATGGGTCCTCACATCCGGCACACTTGTGGAGCTCTATCGTGACGAAGCAAACCGGAAACACAAATCATCACACGGAATTCACCACACGATGCACAACACAAATGATGCATGAGCAGCTGAATACATGCAAGTCACGGCATGACAATTCACACAATCAAACACTACACATTAAGTGAAGTTCAATATGCAACGAGTTGCATATTGACGAAACTCCACGCTAATTATTTAGTTCTATCGCGATTAGATACATGGCAATATTAAATGTGGTTAAACATGGCAAGAGGTGAAACGTAATTAAACTACCTATCTAGGCATTTTAAATGAGGTCAGAAATGACATATAGCACCTCCGAAACGACCTCATATGTTAATTTACAATTTTGTCCAGATCTGAGCTACACATTTGATTAGTTGTTAAACAAAAAAACAAATAGGTTCACGTGATTCTACGTGTCGAGACAAGCAATTTACACATAGAGAACATCTCCAACGGAGCTACGGATCAAAAGTTACAAGCACCGCAAGATATGATGGCATGAATGCAATATGTGTGCAACGACAGTCACAAGCACTTCAAAACATACAACCAGCAAGAAAAAATGAAACTACACGAGATTCTAAGCAAGTTTCATGTAGGACATGATCAAATCGGAGCTATGGATCAAAAGATACGAGCAAAACAAGAAATCACTTCAATCTGCCAAAATCAGCCACATAGCAGTTTCTACGCCCCACAACTACGGGCTACACAACTGCGATAAACTAAAGCAAGGCATGACACGAAAGAGGGCAAGAAGCACTACTACAAACAACTAACAACAACTAGCATGGCATCATGGATCACTAGGGAAAGAAGACACAAAATGGCATCTCACACACTATTTCAGACTTAGTGAAAATTACACCTCATGAAAGTGCAGTTTTCGATCTAAAGCCATATTGACAGCAGCAAAACCTTAAGCTACAGGTCTCCAAATGGCATGAAAATTCACAGCATGCTAGAGAAACACAAGGGCTACAACTAACTCCATTGCACCAACCTCAAAAGAGCTACAGATCAAAAGATACAAGCAAGACAAGACAACAACGAAATATAACAGATTCCAGACTTAATAATATTTCAGCACCTCCAAATCAGCACTATTTCTAGCAACTTGAGAGCAAGCAAACCACACCTAAACATGCATTTCTATTGCAACTAAAAATACCAGGGGCTAGACAAAACATCAAAGAACCACTCCCTAGTTGACAACTCCCTCAAACGAAGCATGAAATAAATCCTACGAAAAAACAAGAGGGCAACATGGCAAAATATCGCGCGAACTAGCTTGCTCTAATGCTAAACCTAATTGCACAGAAAAATCCAATGGATTTTTCTACCCCGAAAACATATAAAATATATGGGGTTGCAACATGAAAATATTGCCACACGTAAATGCGAGATAATAACCTAAGAACGGAAAAATAAACTAGCGGCAATCCCTGCACGCAAAAATATAAATGACCGTTCTAAAATACATGGAAAAATGGTTCCTAAAACATGGACATTTTATCTACGGCATACGAGCAATCCGGACACGCACGAGAAATTATACGGGACGAAACCTATTATAACAGCACGTAAAACTATGCATTCGGCACGCTCAACGGTGTCAAACAAATATGCAAGTTGCACCAACGTATTCTACGCACAAAACTACGCGAAAACCATATCTAATTCATCGCGATCCCAATTACGGAATAGAAACTACGGTCGTTTTAAAATACGTCTATAAACTGGAATTTAAATAATTCCAAAACAATTCCTAAAGAGATTAATCTACCGGGCAAGATCTAGAATGGGTTGAAACAGACAGCAGCACAAGTTATTATACGACGCTCATGGCAAAATATGGGCAGCTCACCTTGGGGGGGCAATGGGCTGGTTGGAGGGGGCTACAGCCGAGATGGGTCGGCGGTTGGGAGGTGGTGGGCCGGCCGATCTGGCGTACGCGGCCCAGGCGCAGGCGAGCGGTCAATAGGCGGCTGCACTCCTCCTCGTGCCCCTCGTCGTGCCCTAGGCACGGGGCCTGGCGGCTGGCCGGCGCCAGCAGCGAACGGCGGCGAGGTCGGCCACGGCGCGGAGGAGCGCTGGAGGCGGTGAGGACGGCCACGACGAGCCCGAGCCGGCGCAGTTCAGGAGGCGGCGGTGCAAGGGCGCAAGATCTCCGGCCGGTTACTGCAGCATCTTAGACGATGTCGGGGGCGACCGGAGGAAGGTGGCGGAAGGCTGCTGGAGGGGTTGGTGATGAGGTGAGCTGGCGCGAGCTACGGGGCGGCGACGAGGAGGCGATGGGGTACGGCGGCTCGGGGCTGCGGCCTCGGGCACGGGCAGCCATGGACGGGGAGCTCGGGAGCTCGGGGCAGAACGAGTGGCGGCTGGATGGGCTTCGGGCGGGACGCGCGCGGGCTCGGGCGGGCCCGGCGGCTGGTGGGAGGCGGAGGGGAGAGAGAGAGGGTTAGGGTTTCGGGGGTTGGTGCGCCGATCCCGAGGTGGGGGTGTTTGGCTGTCTAAAATATGCACGGGGGTCTATATATAGAGAAAAGGGGGGCTAGGTTAATGGGAAATTCGTTCCGGATCCAACCGTGGGGTCGGATTCGAACGATTCCGCACGCGGGAACGGTACGTGGCTGTGAAGAGTGGTTTACCGAAGACGAGAGGGAAAATGGGCGGCGTGGCAATGAGTTTTAAAACACCGACAAACGTCCGACGGTAGACCGAATACGGTGGCGCTACGGTCGACAGCTCGGGTACCAGACGGACTCCGAACGCGACAAAATTCGATAGACGGCCTAGCTATAACTAATCATGACCGCATGCCAAGTTTCACCTCGATCACAGAAAGTTTTCAACACACTTTTAAAACAGGGTTTTGACGATGCCGCGGGCGCGTGCGAGTGCGGTCGGGCTCAGAACGAACAACGACGAGAACCGGCAACTAACAACGGATGCAAGTTTTGAAAACTGGCAGCAACGAGATGCCGATGCAATGCTGATGATGCGCATGATGCGATGATGATGCGACAAAATAAAATAGACACACGACGAAAATGGAATAGAAGGGGAACCTTCTGGAACATCGGTCTCGGGCTGTCACAATTGTCCTACACTACAAGAGGATCTCGCCCCGCGATACAAGAATGGAAGGGGGAGAGCATGAGAAAGCAAGAGATAAACTTAATCGCTTCTTTGACAAACGAGTGAAACCAACGATCCTTGAAAGTTGCAAAGAGATGAGAAATGATATGGGAAAGAAACAAGAATTCACGGAAAATTTCGGCAGCACTTCGGTAGGAAAGTGGGACAAAAAAATCGATAAGATGGAAGAAATAGACAATATTCATAACAAACAACTAAATAGAACAAGGGAACACCATGATCTTGATAGAATAACATGATAGATCCAAAAGAGCAACATCACAAAGCCTCCGGAACAATAGAATAGGAACTAGCTCATACGGAAGAAGAGAATGAAGAAAAGAATGACAACTATATCACAAATGAACTTGGCAAGCTTCCTTGCAAGAATAATTGAACGGAGTTGTTGGAAAAACGACAACGAAAAGAACAAGATATTACTGGGCTTATGGAAACCTTTTTGAACTAATGAAGTGACAACCAGCCACTACAGAAACAAGGATTGATTGGGAGAAACAAGATAGGAACAACTTCTTACACCAAGAGGATACCTGGGGAACTTGGATCAATGATAAACCCCATAACAGCAACATCCATAGGAAATTCTTTAGGTGAAATCCAAACCAAGATAGCTCAAAGAAGAAATCATGGGTTGAAATATCTCATGATCAAAGAATTGGTGGATTTAATTATCTCATTCTTGAAAGGAAAACTCTTCGAGGCTCCTACACTAACAAGAATGCTATAACACCACCTCAAAGGATAAAGGAAGAACAAATGCACTTGGAAATGCAAGATAAGAAAACTTGAGGTTCTCCAATAGAATCTTGAAGAACACTTGAGAATGAATTGATATCATGATGAACCACCATGAAGGACCTCCGTATAAAATGAACGATGCAACGATATGAAGGTAGAAAAGAATAAGATTATGACCTTACCAAAATTTAGATGAAGCTTAATTGATGACAAGCATAGGATTTAGCATATCACTTATTCTTCTTGAAATGATCTTTAAGAGACAGAGAGATAAGCACCGCTTGAAGCATAATTGAAGGAAGCACCGGTAAGAATTCACAATTGAAAGGGAACACCACGAATTAATGGAGAAACAAGAGAATGAAGGGATCATAAGCTACATGAGAGAAAACTTGAACAAGGCACCGGATAATTGAGAGACGAACGAAGAGAAAACAATTGAGAAGAATTGAGGATGAAAGCTGAAAGCTGAGAATGAAGAATCTTCTGAAATGATGGCCTTCGGAGGAACGAGAAATAAAAAAACAACTCAGAAATGCACCGTATAGCATGAAAGGGATTCACATTATTGACAACAAATCAAGATGATAACACAAGGCTGAAATGATGAATCTGCAAGAGAATGAACCAAGATTTGAGAGAAACACTCCTTCGAATTTGCAAGCTGAGAATGATGATGAGAACAACACCAAGAATAGCTGAGACACTCCGGAATAATGAAGAATGAAAGGTTGAGCCAACTATCAGAATTAATTCAAATTGATCTTGAAGAAGGAATATGACTGATGAAAATCATACTTACGTCATAGTTGAAAAGAATTAGAGATCTCCGGAAAAAGATTAAAAGCGCCTGGAAAGATCCTGGGGAAGAACCTGTGGGTTACGGGCCCACTCAAAGAAACCACCGTTAGAAAAGATTGCTAGAAAGAGGGATATTGCACCGGTATGAATAGAACTAGATGAGGTTAGCACCTTGAATTAATTAGAAGGATTGGAAACAAGAACCTCTGAGATAACTTCAGCACTCCGGATGGAATAGAGAGAAATGACAATAAGAGGACTGATGAGAATTCCAACATGGGAAAATTTACAAGGATGAATAGGATATAATGAACACGGATAATTAAATTGAATTCACCGGGAAAATATAACAAGACTGAAGAAAGATGAGCAGGAAGATCCTGAGAATCTTCACAATGAATCACTGGATAAGAGAGAAAAGAACAGATAACGGAAGCACATGAAAGAAAACTCTTGGATGAAAATTGAATCACTGAGAAAAAGGGCGGGAGGGTGGGGAAAAACAAAGACAACTTGGGCTAGATGAGATGAACTCCGAAATAAAATGAGAGAATGATCTTGCAAAATTGGACAAGATTGAATTCACTGAAGAGAAGCACACCGGTTGGGAAAGAATCAACAAAAGGATTAGCAAAAGGATTAGCACTCTCATATGAATATGAGAACACTACTTAGAAAAGATCTAAAATCACCACTTGACATCGAAGCAACTTGAATTACCATATTCAACAAAACAAAGGATGAGGCTTATGAAGCAAGCCAGAACAAACTCATGAGAAAGATTTTGTCCTATATTTTCGTGGACAGGATCGCACGGGCTCGATTTTATAGTAGCCATCAAGTGCAAGGCAGTGCACCCGACATACGAAGCATCCCTGAGTCGTAGCAAGCTACAAGGACTCTTTAAGACACAACGTGTACCGCTGTAAGTCGACCGTGAACAAACGAATCCACTAGATGTCGAACCCCAACCTAATATCATGCATTTGTTGGAACATTGTCCTATAAGTAACTACTTGAATTCCCACCTAAGAATTCCCGAAATTTCTGGTCATGCAATCTGGTACACGGATACAAGGAGTAATAATCACACAACTCCTATACTAACCCGTCACCTGTATCACATCCGTCAACACATAACCAGAATCTCCGACCTTCGTCTACTACAGACCCTCGTGATCACAACGATACAAAGTATGGCAGTACTCCCGAACAATCTGCACCAGTACTGGGGACATCGGGCTTATCTCACCACTACTAGTATTGAAGCAATTACGAACATCCTTTGTTCTAAGATACTAAGAAATATGATTGATGGCGATGTGCGCAAGAATCCCCTGGAGCTCAACTCCCCTGAAACTCAAAGCAGATAGCAGGCACCAGGACAGAACTCCGTCATATCGGCATCATATAGATTCCAAAAATATCCGCGTGATCCTAAAAATTTTTTGAGTGAGAAGAGGAGTAGAATTTAATTATTACGTCAAGATTCCTCACCAGAGCATAGAAGAGGAGAAAAAAGAATCCTACACTCCGATATATAACTATACTCAAACTGGTTTTTCACTAGACTCGACTCGGCCAAGTTCGATCAATCAAGGGGGCTCCTAGGTCGGTACTGGTCTGATACCAACTTGTCACGCCCAAGATGCGACCCTATCCTCAATTTGGCACAAAGGCCTCATCAGGGATAGAAGCGCATCTCGTCGTGTCGCAAGAATGGATATCATTACAAGTACATGTACTAGAAAGAAGATATATATATATATATATATATATATATATATATATATAATTGGCTTACACTCGCCACAAGCTACATCAGAGTCACAGCAGTACATTACAAATTAATCAAGAGTAAGAGCAGGGTCCGACTACAGACGAAAACAAACGAGAAAAGAAGAACGACGTCCATCCTTGCTATCCCAGGCTGCCGGCCTGGAACCAATCCTAGATCGATGAAGAAGAAGAAGAAGAATCAACTCCAAATGAACAATCAACGCGCTCGCGTCAAATAACCTTTACATGTACCTGCAACTGGTGTTGTAGTAATCTGTGAGCCACAGGGGACTCAGCAATCTCATTTCCAAATGTATCAAGACTAGCAAAGCTTAATGGGTGAGACATGGTTAAGTGGTGAGGTTGCAGCAGCGGCTAAGCATATATTTGGTGGCTAAACTTACGAATACCAGAAATAAGAGGGGGAAGATCTACGCATAACGGACGTGAACTACTGTTGATCAAATAAATGATCCTGAACACCTACCTACGTCAGGCATAACCCCACCGTGTCCTCGATCGGAGAAGGAACTCACGAAAGAGACAGTCACGGTTACGCACACAGTAGGCAAGTTTTAATTTAAGTTAACTTCAAGTTATCTAGAACCAGTGTTAAACAAAGTTTCCACCTTGCCACATAACCGCGGGCACGGCTTTCCAAAAGATTTAACCCTGCAGGGGTGCTCCAACTAGTCCATCACAAATTACCACAAGCCGCATATAAATCCTCAATCACGAAGCTCGCGATCTCGTCGGATTCCCTAGTTGAAAACCTCAACTCTGAGATTACCCAAAGCATCACCGGAATCCCGATGCACAAGATATCTCGTCAAAGATAAAACTAATCCAGCAAGGCCCCCCGACGTGTCGACGAACCCGATAGGAGCCGCGTATCTCGTTCTCGGGACACGACGAATGGAAAAGCCTACAGGTGCCAAACCTCGAGTTGCCCCATGGTGGCCCCGCAGTCTATCCAGTTTGGACCAACACTCATGAGGAGCACTGGCCCGGGGGTTGATTAAATTATCCTCGGGGTCCGTAAAGTCCCTATGCAATTTTATTAGGTGATTAGGCAAATGTAATACCAAAGTTGGGCCTTGCCAGACCAGCTTTAATCTAAAACGAATTATCAAGGGGGTCCCCATAACAACCCCGATCGTGTTAGGAGTGCTCAATTATGGAACATAACACCGGTAGCCGAAAACTAAGGGGGCAAAGGTGGAACAAAACACCAGGCTAGAAAGGCCGAGCCTTCCACCTTTTACCAAGTATATAGGTGCATTAAACTAAATAGCATTTGATGTGGTGATATGACAAGGAACCCATGTTTTAACATGGAAGCAACTACACCTGCAACTAGCAACGCTAACAACATGGTTAAGCAAGCAGTAACATAGCCAATCAGTGGTTTGCTAGGTCGAACAGGTTCAAGGTTATCATGGCATTGTTGAGAGGCTGATATTTAACATGTGGTAGGCAACGAGACATAATCGATAGAAACGGTAAAACTAGCATGGCAATGATAGTAATGGTATCTGGGGAAATGGTCATCTTGCCTGAGATCCCGCTTGGAAGAAGAATGACTCCATGAAGCAGACGAACCGACATAGTCGAACGGGTCCTCACATCCGACACGCTTGCGGAGCTCTATCGTGACGAAGCAAACCGGAAACACAAATCATCACACGGAATTCACCACACGATGCACAACACAAATGATGCATGAGCAGCTGAATACATGCAAGTCACGGCATGACAATTCACACAATCAAACACTACACATTAAGTGAAGTTCAATATGCAACGAGTTGCATATTGACGAAACTCCACGTTAATTATTTAGTTCTATCCCGATTAGATACACGACAATATTAAATGTGGTTAAACATGGCAAGAGGTGAAACGTAATTAAACTACCTATCTAGGCATTTTAAATGAGGTCGGAAATGACATATAGCACCTCCGAAATGACCTCATATGTTAATTTACAATTCTGTCCAGATCTGAACTACACATTTAATTAGTTGTTAAACAGCAAAACAAATAGGTTCACATGATTCTATGTGTCAAGACAAGAAATTTACACATAGAGAACATCTCCAACGGAGCTACGAATCAAAAGTTACAAGCACCGCAAGATATGATGGCATGAATGCAATATGGGTGCAACGACGGTCACAAGCACTTCAAAACATACAACCAGCAACATAAAATGAAACTACACAAGATTCTAAGAAAGTTTCATGTAGGACACGATCAAATCGGAGCTACGGATCAAAAGATATGAGCAAAACAAGAAATCACTTCAATCTACCAAAATCAGCCACATAGCACTTTCTACGCCCCACAACTACGGGCTACACAACTCCGATAAACTCAAGCAACGCATGACACGAAAGAGGGAAAGAAGCACTACTACAAACAACTAACAACAACTAGCATGGCATCATGGATCACTAGGGAAAGAAGACACAAAATGGCATCTCACACACTATTTTAGACTTAGTGAAAATTACACCTCATGAATGTGCAGTTTTCGATCTGAAGCCATATTGACAGCAGCAAAACCTTAAGCTTTAGGTCTACAAATGGCATGAAAACTCATAGCATGCTAGAGAAACATAAGGGCTACAACTAACTCCATTGCACCAACCTCAAAAGAGCTACAGATCAAAAGATACAAGCAAGACAAGACAGCAACAAAATATAACAGATCCCAGACTTAGAAATATTCCAGCACCTCCAAATCAGCACTATTTCTAGAACCTTGGGAGCAAGAAAACCACACCTAAACATCCATTTCTATTGCAACTAAAAATACCAGGGGCAAGACAAAACATCAAAGAACCACTCCCTAGTTGACAACTCCCTCAAACGAAGCACGAAATAAATCCTATGAAAAATACAAGAGGGCAACATGGCAAAATATCACGCGAACTAACTTGCTCTAATGCTAAAACTAATTGCAAAGAAAAATCCAATGGATTTTCTACCCCGAAAACATATAAAACATATGGGGTTGCAACATGAAAATATTGCCACACGTAAATGCGAGATAATAACCTAAGCACGGAAAAATAAACTAGGGGCAATCCCTACACGCAAAAATATAAATGACCGCTGTAAAATACATGGAAAAATGGTTCCTAAAACATGGACATTTTATCTACGGCATACGAGCAATCCGGACACGCACGAGAAATTATACGGGACGAAACCTATTATAACAGCACGTAAAACTATGCATTCGACACGCTAAACGGTGTCAAACAAATATGCAAGTTGCACCAACGTATTCTACGCGCAAAACTACACGAAAACCATATCTAATTCATCGCGATCCGAATTACCGAATAGAAACTACAGTCGTTTTAAAATACGTCTATAATCTGGAATTTAAATAATTCCAAAACGATTCCTAAAGAGATTAATCTACCGGGCCAGATCTGGAATGGGCTGAAACAGACAGCAGCACAAGTTACTATACGACGCTCATGGCAAAATATGGACAGCTCACCTTGGGGGGAGGCCACTGGCCGGTTGGAGGGGGCTACAGCCGAGATGGGCCGGCGGTTGGGAGGTGGTGGGCCGGCCGATCTGGCGTACGCGACCCAGGCGCAGGCGAGCGGTCAACGGGCGCTGCACTCCTCCTCGTGCCCCTCGTCGTGCCCTAGGCACGGGGGCTGGCGGCTGACCGGTGCCAGCAGCGGACGGCGGCGAGGTCGGCCACGGTGCGAAGGAACCCTGGAGGCGGCGAGGACGGCCACGGCGAGCCGGAGCCGGCGCAGTTCGGGGGGCGATGGTGCAAGGGCGCATGATCTCCGGCCGGTTACTGCAGCATCTCCGGCGATGTCGGGGGCGACCGGAGGAAGGCGGTGGGAGGTTGTCGGAGGGGTTGGCGACGAGGCGAGCCGGCGCGAGCTATGAGGCAGCGACGAGGAGGCGGCGGGGTACGGCAGCTCGGGGCTGCGGCCTCGGGCACGGGCAGCCATGGACGGGGAGCTCGGGGCAGAACGAGTGGCGGCTGGATGGGCTTCGGGCGGGCCCAGCGGCTGGTGGGAGGCTGAGGGGAGACAGATACGGTTAGGGTTTCGGGGGTTGGTGCCCGGATCCCGATGCAAGGGGGTTTGGGTGTCTAAAATATGCATGGGGGTCTATATATAGAGAAAAGGGGGGCTAGGTTAACGGGAAATTCGTTCCGGATCCAACCGTGGGGTCGGATTCGAACGATTCCGCACGCAGGAACGGGTACGTGGCTGTGAAGAGTGGTTTACCGTAGACGAGAGGGAAAACGGGCGGCGCGGCAACGAGTTTTAAAACACCGACAAACGTTCGACGGTAGACCGAATACGGTGCCGCTACGGTCGACCGCTCGGGTACCAGACGAACTCCGATCGCGACGAAATTCGACAGGCGGCCTAGCTATAACTAATCACGACCGCATGCCAAGTTTCACCTCGATCACAGAAAGTTTTCAACACACTTTTAGAACAGGGTTTTGACGATGCCGCGGGCGCGTGCGAGTGCGGTCGGGCTGAGAACGGACAACGACGAGAACCGGCAATTAACAACGGATGCAAGTTTTGAAAACTGGCGGCAACGAGATGCCGATGCAATGCTGATGATGCGCATGATGCGATGATGATGCGACAAAAGAAAATAGACACATGACGAAAACGGAATAGAAGGGGAATCTTCTGGAACGTCGGTCTCGGGCTGTCACAAAACCCATACACTAAACCTTCCTCACCTAATAACTTGACTAGATTCAGTACCAAGGTCATTAGATTGTCGAGTCCCCGTGGCTCGCAGATTAGTACATACCCCAACAGGTACAGGTACGCCTGACGCAGGAGATCCTGATGACAACCAGGTAAAGTGGGAGTTGGATGAGGACTCTGGCCGTTTGTATGTGTACTATCCGGAAGACTGAGGCCGTGGTCGTGATCATGGGCTAGCATACGAGATGTGTTAGATCATCTGTTTTCTATTTCAGTCCGTAGCTGGACCTGCTGCTACTCTGAATAATGTGTGTCTGTAAGCTATATGATATATTCTTAATAGATGGCAAGTGTATGCCCTACTTGTTGATCTTAATTATTTATTGTGATGATTATCCCGTTTGCAAAACACATAGATGCGCCCCTTTCCCCTTTTGAGGCCTCGCCCCCAAATAAGGAAAGGGACGCATCTTAGTCGTTACACCCTGGCCCGGGTCGAAGCCGTCAAAGCCAATATCGAGAACACCCACGGCAAGATACTCCGACCCTCCTTGGAATCCAGCATGCACCACATGTCCAAAGAGGTGGCAGCTGCGAAGGCCGGGATACATGCCAATGATGCGATGGTGGAGGCCATGGAGCCCCTTCCCCACGAGATCTCAGAGCAAGATCTTGGAATGCGGGAGCCTTTAGAGTGTGATGAGTGCTAGGAAGAGTTATGCGTGGCTCAGGAGGAGGTCGAGAAGTGCTTGTCTGTCGAGGAATTGGGGGAGGAGTACCAACATGATCTCTTGAAGTGCCACTACTATGAGTACTACTATGATGAGGGCGACGCCGATGACGAGGGCAACACCAAGGACAATGACGTCATCATGGTTGAATTCATCTCGGGGGACGTGGAATCCAGCACCGATGGAATGTCGCATGGACAAGTCGTCGACATCTCATCAAACATTAGCGAGGCATCTGCCGAAGACTCGTCGCTGTCTTTGTTAAAATCAGTCGTAGTACTAATATCCTTTATTTAGAGGGTAGGACTTCTATTAGAGCTATGTCTAGTTCAAGCACATTGATTATTTAGTGAACTTGCTCTGTTTAGTAACTCAAAGCTATGTGTCCGCTAATTTGTATTGCCAAGTTAGCAGTTGATGTTAAATTATGCAATGACGAGGATGTGCACTATAACCAGGGAATATGTGGGACGAGCAAATTTTGTACGTTCTATATCATCGCAAACGCTAAAAGTAGAAAAATCATGACTAATGAATCTTGGCCTGCCAAGTTTCCCTGCACCTAGCGAAAAATCTGGTCGACCACCAAAATATCTTCGTCTCCTCCCTAAGGGTCATGTTTTCCCTCTCCCCTCCCCCCAGGCCTCCGCCACATCTCTCCCTCCGACATCCGGCCGCCACGGATCCATGGTCTCCTCGATATACCCCTCATGTGATATCTCCTCCGACAACGAATCTCCCACCAGCCAAGTATTCTTATCTCTTCTCTCTTGCTCAACTAGGCTTGGGGTTTTGGTTTGGAATTGGGATTTTAAGGCGGTAGGCCAATTTGAGGCATTTCTTTCTCATGTAGCTCTCTAGGACAATCACTTCCAAGTAATGTAGCAGGGTAGCGGAAGACCTTCCTGTTCATTGTCAACATCAAACTCCATTCGTGAAGTTAGGTGCTTTTGAATGTGCGTACAGTGGGACGAAGTTTCTATGATGTGCGAAGAAGGTTAACCTAACTCTTGTTGTTAGAAATCATTTGTTATATTAGGTGTGATTCAAACACTTCTTGCGTGCTATTTAATTCTGGATGTGATTAAGACAATGTCACGGTTCTATGATTGTGAGTGTCGTTTTAATTGATATCAGTAGTAATATGTTATAAAATGTGTTCATGTACGTGCATGTCGATGTGCATCCTACACTACAAAGACTATCGATGTGCACCCTATACTAAGAACGTATTGTCATAATATGTTAATTTGATCTCATTAAAACACTACCGATGTGCATCATGTACTACAAAGACTGTTGAATTTATATTTAGCTTCCTCATAAAATTGGCAATTTGTTATTATACATGAAAAAAATAGAGAAGAGATGAGAACCAGAGCATCCTACTACAAAGACTCTTTGAGAAGAACGATGGCATGGCCAATGAAGAAATTGACATGACTCTATCTAAGAATAAAGCAAACCCATTTGAAGCACACATGTACAAGCATGGCCAGCCAATTCGTGTGGGAAAATACTTTGAGGAGTGTAGTTCTACTTGTCGCAAGTTACATAAATATTGCATGGACAGAATATCAGAAGGAGAAGACACTAACATTCTACAAGTGCACGATGACAGTAGGCATTTCAATCCCCTTCCGAGTACCATTAATGTGGAATTCGAGGACTTTCATCTCTTCTTCAACTTCGATGAGCTTGCTACCACTCCTGTCAAATGCTAGATGTTTTAGTTACTTCACAAACTCTGATCACCTTCTCCATAGAAGGTTGTAAATGTAAAAAAGCTAATTGTATTGTATTCCTCTTATGGTATTGACGACATAGATATCAATAAAGTGCATGCGTATTTCATAGATCCTGATTTAGCAAACATCACTTTATTATTTAATAATGCTACACACAAGGATTCCATTGAACATGTCACCAATATCTTGTGTTGGTTGTAGATAGCCGAATTATTCATGTGACCATATCTTAAAGGATAAGTTAAATATACAACCACACATACATTGATCGTCTTTTAGTTTTCGACATAGTTCGTAAGTTCAAGATTTTCTAAAATTGTAGCCATCATCTTGGTGGTCATTGTTTCCAAGTGCAACACACTGTACTACGTGGATTCTCTCAGAGAGTCAAATAAGTCTCACGATATGAATAATCTTCAGGATTTCATGGATATGTATTGAATTCTTTGATGTTAATATGTTGTCTTCATATCTTTTTGAATAATTAAGTATGTGAAAATTCATCTTCATTTGGAGTGTATTTTCAAGGTACATAACTATAGGAGGGAGACGGTTGGACCTCCAACTACCTCTCTAGCACGTGATCGTTTCTTTGGTAAGACACCAAATCCATTATTTTCAGAAAATTCTCGTTAGAAGTTCAAGTTTCCAAGTAAACATCTCTATGTTTCTCTCAAAAGGAAAAAAAAGGAACAACTTACACTAGTTAATTAGGTTGTTCACAACAGGGAAAATACATGACTAATATTGTACACAAAATTCGAGTGCCCTCAACAACAAGAAGGGACCAACCTATGTGGTACTACGTTTCTGCACACATGATGAACCTATGCAGACATGTTGAATGTGGTGTCGATGCTCACAAAATAGAAGCAGTAACTCTGTTTCTTAGTTACTATTATCTACTCCACACGTATGTTACTTTCTGATCTAAACATCCTACAGTTGATATGTGGACCGATGACCTCTGAACCGCTCACCGCAGATGAATTGCTGTTTGTTGGGAAATTGATCAGCACCTTTTTTGAAACACTGTATAAAGACTAGTTCAGCCTATGAATACATTCATATCTACCTATGCAAAGACCAGTTCTTGGGAGATCCTCAATCATTTGCGATATCACCTTATCTCAGACATGAGCCAACAAGAAATTCTCCCTGATGCAAAGACGATCCCGCAAATAAATTGTCCTGGAAACGTGTGTGGTGATATCATACATTACGGACGCTTACGAGAGAAAACTCGTGTGTAATGATGCAGATATCACACACAGTTTTTCCGATGGCCCGTGTCGATTAGTATTGTTTTACAAATGGTTAAAGATAGAATACCTTTTGTTTTCCATTAGTAATTATATGTGTTTGACTCATGATAGACATGTGTGATTGATCGCCAATCCCACATGCATGTACGCTAAAAATATAGTGCGTGTGATATGTTCCCGCATCGCACACGATTATATTAGGCAGAGCGTGTGCACTATCAGCCATCATCGTCGATGATCTTTTCATGTCGTGTGATATGGACCCCCCCTATCGCCTGCACACACAAGGCGGCGGTTTAAAATTGTGTCATGCAAAGGGGTTAAAAACCATTTGTATAGCACGTCGCTAGGCCAGTGATGGTTCATAAACATGAGGAAGATAAATATATATATGTGACATTCAAGTGAAGCCCCGAGAACAAAAGAAGAAGGACAAGCTATGACGCCCCCATTTTGATTGTACGCTAATCATACATGCAAATGCGTACGACCAAGATTAGGGACTCACGGGATGATATCAGAACACAACTCTAGAAACAAATGAAAGTCATACAATCTTCATATTACAAGCCAAGGGCCTCGAGGCCTCGCATACATAAGTTAGAATACAAACAATTCCTCGGAAGCCAATAATATCTGAGTGCAGACATAGGTAAAAAAGTTTTGCCTTAATAAGGCTAGCACAAACATAAACAACGGATCGAAAAGACAAAGCCTCCTGCTTGGGAGCCTCTTAACTACTCCTGGTCATCTGCGGCCTTCACGTAGTAGTAGGCTCCATCGGGGTAGTAGTAGTTGTCAGCGGGATTAACTTGCTCCTCGGCTCCGTCATCTGGTCACGGCAATCGTATCAACAGGAAAAAGGGGGCAAAGAATGCTGAGTAATCATCCAAAGTAATCGCAAGACTGACATCGCAACTATGCTAAGTATGTATCCATATCAAAGGAATGGGGCTATATCTTTGGACTAACTGCAGAAATGCTAGAATAGAGAGAAAGCCTTGTCCTATCAAAAACTAGAATTTTCGATGTCTTGGAGCAGTAGAAGAGTGTAGATCAGCAAAAGTAAAATCTAGCAAGTTTATTAAGTAACACCCAGAGATCCTTCCTCGACTCCCTGCAAGAAAGCAATCTCGGAGCCAACATTTCAATTTAAGTCATACTTCTAGATCGGCATACAACTCTGAGAGTCCTTTACTATGGACACGACCATTCGAATTTCTATATGTCCCTACACGGGTGCACAAACTTACCCAACAAGATCGATTAACTCCGGCCAGACACAATTTCCTCGATCATGCTCGGCCTTGGTTGATAGACACGTTGTAGTACTACCTAGGCTCAACAAAGAGGCCACTTGTCGGTCTACATCCTAATCACAAAGGGGTCATGGGTCAATCTCCCTTCACAATCCTGCGTGTTACGTGGACGGCCGGTGTTAGTCCTTGCACCTCTTTATACAAAGACGGTTATTACATGGTCCACCCGGGCGCGTTCTGCTCACTTTGACATGTGAAGATCTTTCTGGTGAATGTACAAAACATATAGTGCACATACTTATTCCCGCATGGTGGTTAGTGCGAAATAGGACAGAGGCCTTCTCAGATCACATATCCAAACCCATTAATGTTTTGTCAACTACGGTGACGATCAATGATCCATGATATGTGGTTCCATCACCCCGCCTTGAGAACTTGTGACAAGTCCCAAGAATGTCCGGCCACGCCTCATCACAATCACACGGGTATCCACCCGCTCCTTAACTGCGGCGACGATCAATGACCCATGATATGTGGTCCTGTCACCCCATCTCGAGGACTTGTGGCAAGGGCAAACAATGCCCGGCTATGCCTTGTCACTATCATACGAGAATCCACCCGCTCCACACATCTTATCATGTTCAAGTAGTAAAGTTAAAGTAACCTTGTGTCTATAACATCCAAGGAATCCCAGGTATCACCCTCGACGGATTCCAATCGATGTAATCGTCAAGGTGACCAGGGAGGAATCACCCTCAACGGTTCACGCTTGAGGGGTTGCACGATAGAGTCGTTATCTGAAGTGGTGAAGGAGGAATCACCCTCCGTAATCCACCTCCGATTAACTAAATTAGAGAGTTAATATCAGGAGTACATTATGAGGTATACCCCTCGGTACTCGATAGTAGCTTTGGAGAGTCGTACAGTTGAGGGGTGTGAGGTGATGAGATGGGTCATCGTTTGTCGATCATTTGATCGAGTCTCCGAGTCTTCAAGTCGTCGAGTCTTTGATGATGAAGCAGGGACAACTATGACATAGTGGGGTCACTATGGACCACTAATCAACCTATACTAAGCATTTAATATGCAGTAGGTACAACAAGAGTTTAACAAAAACAGGCTATGCATCAGAATACGAGCTAACTGGGAGATATCAAAATGATCAAGGGGGTTTGGTTGCCTTGTTTCTCTGCTGCAAAAGGCTGATCATCAGGGGCGTAGTCGTACAAAGCAACAACGTAAGTATCAGGGTCTATCGAAGAGAAGAGTGGGAAGAAACAATAAATAAAAACAAAAAATGCATAACTATGCATGAAATGACAACACACAGTGATAGGGGTGAGCTAACGCATTACTACACGTTGCACAGAGATCACAAAAACATCTCAAGATATTTCCCGAGTCTCGGGCATTTACCGGACAGATGAATCGTAGGGAAAAGTTCCAAGTTCATCATTCCAGGGGCATGTCGCTGATGAACGGACACCGTATTTGGATTCGTTATATTTTTCTCAGCAACTTTCATGTATAAAATATTTGCATTAGGGTTACAGTTTATTATCTATTAATTTTAAAGTTATAACAATATTCAGGAATTCTGGAATTATTATATTTTATTAATCTGTATTGACTAGGTCAATTTCACCGGTCAAAGTGAACACGGTTGGGGATCCCACGTGTCAAAGTTTTATTAAATTTCTAAAAATATTTATTTAATATAATTAAAGGGGGACCACATGTCTTTTGCTAGTCTATTAATCTAGTACTAATGTAACCCTAAACTAAACTTCGTACTAATTAAACACGCGAAAATGCTAGACCTACTAAATCCTACATAAGTTTACTAAACCTTTCAACAAATCTAAACATGCCCCGTGATTCTCAGGGGTGGGTGGGCCTCATCCTCCTTTTAATCCAATCAACTATTGTCAAGTCAGACTATCACGTAAACGTACGTAAATATTTACGTGGATGTAGCATTGCTCTTAAACAAGGGCCGGCCACACACGGCTCTTGCTGCCATAGCTAGCCCCACACACACGTCCGGCCATGGTCTTGGCCTTGGCCAGTAGCAGGAGCACGCAACAGTAGCAGCAGTTAGCAGGTGCAACAAGCAGAGCAACAACACGTAGTAGCTAGCCACAGTTAGCAATAGCACTTGGCAGTGGAGATAAGCAGCAAGCATCGGCAGTAGCTTGCCATAGCAGCGCAGTAGGAGGAGCAAACAATAGCAGTAGCACGCAACGGCCGTAACAGGAGAAAACAGCCAGGCGGCGGCCGACGTCGGGGCACGTGCGGATGAATGTTGTGCGGGACAGGGTGCTGCGAGGGGTGGCGAGGATGCACGGGCAGGAGCACCGGTGCGGGGCAGCAGCAGCAGGAGGACAAGCAGCAATGACAGCAAAACAAGCATATACTGCTAGGAGCAGCACACACGTATGCATACGGGAGCTCGGGCTCACTTGATTATAGTGGCTATAGGCACGGATCGAGCTGGGGAATGGGGAATCCAATGAGAAGCTGACCCCAGAGTTCGTGGACGGCTTGGTTGCGACGGGGACGGACCGGAGTGACGGCATCATTGGCGAGTTGGCGACGACCATGGCAAGAAACCAGCTCAATGCCTGCCTGTTGTTGGCATGCATGTCGTTTCAGTCATCAATCACTCCTATCATCGTTTATGTAATATGGGTGCTAGCGTTAGTGCTATCCCACTAGTGGAGAAAGGGGTATTAGAACCGGTTGGTAAGGGCCTTTGGACCCGAATACACATCCGGTGCTACGTATCCGGGACTAAAGGCACCCCCCTTTAGCACCGGTCTCTTACAAACCGGTGCTAAAGGCCTCCACGTGGGCGCCGATGAATGCGTGCAGGCGGAGGACCTTTAGAACCGGTTCGTAACACCAACCGGTCCTAATGCTTTTTTTTTCTTTTTCTTTTTCTTTTCAGGGTTTCCGATTCCGTATTTCGGTGTTTCCGTGTTTCGTATTTTCAGGGTTTTCGTTTACGTGTTTCCGGTTCCGTATTTCCGTTTACGTCTTTCCGATTCCGTGTTTCCTTTTACGTCTTTCCGATTCCGTGTGTCCGTGTTCCGTTTTTTACGAACACGGAATCGGAAACACGTATCCGGAAACACCGATTCCGTGTTTGCGGTTAAGTGTTTCCGATTCCGTGTTTGCGGTTAAATGTTGATGCACCAAATAAAAGTACATATATACATGTAACACGAAGTACTGGACCGATTATCATTACATAATTTGAAGTTCGTTTCCTATAGCTCTATACTTGCATAGAGAAGGGAGCTGGCTATTGGTTCATAGGATGGAAAAATTCTCCGCCTTCATCTATGACTTGCGTGAGGAGAAATCCTGCCAATTCCTCTGCAACTGCCTTGCAACGTTGGATTGGTCTTAGCATCGCCCGCTTTCGTTGCAGCTTTAAAAGAAGTAGATGAAAACAATTAAGTTATGAACAAAACTAACATAATTGATGGCAACATAAATAAAGTTGTGAAGATCCGGTTACGTACCTCTAGATTTCTGGAAGTACGGGATTTCTCATTGATAATCCTGTGAATGTACTCGCAAACGTAGTATCCACAATAATCAGTGACATGTGGTTGTTGCGGGACGCCCTATATACGAGAACATAATTCAGTCAAATTAATAATAATCAAGAGAATGGTAATGGTATTGAAACCAGGGTACGTAGTACTACTTACTTTGTTAATCTGAAAGTGGATCTTGTCTGCCCATGTACCGGGTTCTTCCTTGATGAACATTTGCCAAACCCTGGCCGACAAAGAAAAATGAATACAAGAGTTAATTATTACTTACTTAATATCAGGAAATGAACGAAAAAGAGGCCGATGAACGAAAGAGGCCGATATATATATACCTTTGAAGCATCTGACGCGCGCTCTTCCATTTGTCAGCGTCCCAGGTTAACGGGCCCAGACTTCAACTTGTCCTTGATCGATTCTAATGATGAACAATATGAAGTGGGACCTGCGCACGTGTACACACGCAGTCATGCATACTCATCAATTACACTTAACATCAGGTAAGCAAAATGGAATGTGTACAAGACAGTAACACTCACTTGAATGCGTAGGGCCAAAGTATTTCTTTTTTGGTACTTTGTCGCTTCAAAAACCTTAGCAAATCATCCGGTGTATCCTTGTTGAACTTTTCTATTGTCTCTTGATGAAACGAATACGGGTCAATGAACCCAAAGTCCCAGATTCCTGCCAGCCTGCATTCACGAATCTTCATTCTGCATAGTAGCGTACAAAAAGAATGTCTCGTGAGTGATAATTATACGGGCAATGAACGCGAGCTTAACTAAATAATTAAATTACACAAATAAATCACTTGCAAACAGTAGCAGCTGACGATAGCTTTGTCGAGGGCATGTTGATTGTACATCTGGAAAAAATCATCGAACCCAACCTCCACACCGTACTCTCCGAAGTAGTGTTGATCCTGAACTGCCGCCATGATACAGTCTCTCTTTTGCCTTGCGGCCTCCAAGTACCAACCATGTAAATTCCATAGTTGGGTTGTTAGAGCACTAGGATTTTCGACCAGAGGGTGCTCGGGCTTATATTTATATACCACATCAGCAATAGCGTAACCTACATCGCCCATGCGTGGACCGGACACTGAAGCCTGGTCAGATAACACCTTGAGCGGGGCAATTGACTGTGCTTCTTGTTGTCCGAGTTGGGAAACTTGTTTCCCGCATTTCGTCTGCTCCGCCTGCTTCATCTGCTCCGCCTGCTTCATCTGTGCGGTGTGCATCTTTTCAATGAACCGTTCATAGTCTGAAAGGGGCGGCGGTGGCGGCGGTTCAGGATAATATAAGTTGTCGATGGTGCGCTCAATTTTCCACTTTGGTACGTTCTTCAGAGTTTCCTTCCAGATGTCTGGAGGGGGGCTTCAGGGGAAACCGTGCGAACCATGCTTTGTTTTTGGCTTTCACGGCCTCGTCTAGTTCCTCCGGAGTCATCAGACCTGGTAACTTCGGGGGAGTCTTGACTTTATTGGGTTTCCTTTCTCTCTTCTTAGGAGGAGTCCTGTTTCTTGTGAACTGCAGCTTCCGCTTTGCCGTACCCGTAGTGGGCGCATCCGTCGGCTCACTGGAGTGCACGGGCAATGGACTCTCGGCCTCGGGCTCCCTATCTTCGTTGTGGGGTGGACTTGGAGGTGCGTTGGTGGGTGGACTTGGAGGTCGTGCATTCTTTGTACGAAAGTGAAAAAACTATTAAAAATAGGCTTACATGTGGTGCAACATTCAGTAATTGTTGGAGGTGGTGCATTTGTACCTGGAGGAGTCGGTGGCCTTGGCGCCGCGTTAGGAAACACGATGTGTTTCTTCTTCCACAAGATGATACCAAGCTCCATTTCTCCCAGTGTCTTCTCGCCTTCACCTCCAGGAATATCAAGCTCAATTGACTGGCATCCCGGCGTAATTGTTGACAACCCGACACGAGCATGGGATGATGGAATCTGACCACCATGGTAGGTTGCTCCAGGTTGATTCGGTAAAGCATAGCCTGACGCCACCATGAAGGATATGTTCCCCATTGGCATATGTATCTCACAGTTTGTCTTCTCCGTGACATCATCCATGGGGTAGTGAGGCGCCGACGGTTCGACTTCAGGACCGTCTTCTAGCTGCAGCTGCGTGGAACCCACGCTGCTTCTATGCTGAGATGGGACGGCATCTGCTACAGGATCGTCTTCTAATTGCTGCTGATCAGCGTCAGGGGCAGGATCTTCTTCCTCCTCTTCAGTGTCAGGTACAGGGTGTCCCCCTTTCTTCAAGAGAAACGCCACCTTTTCTTCTAATGTCGATATCCGTTCCAGCGCCTTCCTCTTGCTTCTACCACGGCTTCTGTAAGTGCCAAGGTCCGCCGGAAACCCTTGGTTCCACGGGGTAGTGGCTCCAAAGCCTCGTGTTCGTACCCACTTTTCGGGGTTCCCGAGTGCCTTCGTCAACTCGTCGTTCTCTCTATCGGGAACAAAAGTTCCTTTTCGAACAGCTTCTATTGCCTTCTCTAGATCTGATACGACTTGTCTTATTTTTTCCGACCATGGTCCCTCCGCAACAATCACCCCAGTCTCAGCGTCCAATGTTGCCCCATGCACGAACAACCAGAACTTGGACCTATCGGGCCAGTCATGTGTCTGTGGAATGATATTTCTTTTCAGAAGCGCATCTTCATAGCGTCGCCACCTAGGCAGGGCAGTCATGTAGCCACCTGACCCCAAAATATGGTGATATTTCTTCTTCTTCGCATTCTCCGTATTTGTGGCTGATTGGGATGTAAAGACAACCGATTTATTGTACGCCTTAAAATCAGGCCAAGCGTCTCTTATCTTCACTAGGTGCCCAGTGAAAAGTGGATCTTCACTAGGTAACAATTGACCCGACGGCATAATGATACCAAGCCTCTTTACTAATTGCATATTTTCTAATCTTTCTAATCTTCAGACGCATTGCGTCCATCTCGCTCTTGTGACCATCGACGACACCGGCAAGAACCTTTTCCAAGGTCATCTTCTCTCTTTCAGTTTTTTCCAACCTTTCTTCAGTTTTTTTCAATCTTTCTTTCAGGCCAACATTTTCTTGTTCAACTAAGTCTAACTTCTCAACAATAGGGTCGATTGGCATTTCCGGTTCCACTACCTCCTAGATAAAAATATCTATGTCAAGTTGGTCGGCGTAATTAATTGTCATATAATCAGGAAATGAAAATATGTAGTTATAAAAGATAATATACCACATCCGAATCATAGACTGGACGAGGGCCAACGGGGACGGATATCAAAACCATGGCGCTATACATATAAAAAAATCTTACACAATAAGAAAATTATATACAAGTAAATATGTAAATCATACAAATCAAAATTTGTTTTGGTAAATAAAAACAATAGGCTCACCAAGGTTGTTTCGGTGACGGGGCGATCGACGGCGGTGAGGAAGGGGACAAGGCGCGCGACACTAAAAAAACCACAAATCATAATTAAATTTGAGCTCAAATTGCATATGTATACATAACAAATGATGAACTCTCTCTAGCTTAGGCATTTCATCAAACACCTAGCTAGCACAACAAAAATGAAATGAGCAAGAAAACGAGCAAAACTTGCAATACCGGAAGAGGGAATGTTGATGCTAACCGTAGGACCGATGGGTGCCAACAATCTTGACAAATGGTGGAGAAAAATGGGGATGGATTAGAGCTCCCAAGAGGAAGGAGAGAGCAAAAATGGAGTTTAGCTCGAGCTAGAAAAAATGGAGCTAGAAAAAATGGGGTGGAATATAGGGGTGCTCGGGGAGGAAGGAGAGGAGGGCTTTAGGACCGGTTTGTGTCAAAAACCGGTGCTAAAGGGTCTGACAGCGGGGCCCCGCAGTTGCTGCAAAAATGAGAAAACCTTTAGCACCGGTTTGTGATACAAACCGGTTCTAAAGGGTCTGTCCACTGGGCCCCCCTCCCTGCAGCAAACGGTCCAAAAACCTTTAGGACTGGTTTGTGTTACAAACCGGTCCTAAAGGCCTTGCGGCCATTTGCTGCAGGGAGGGGGGCCAGCGGACAGACCCTTTAGAACCGGTTTATATCCAATCCGGGTCCAATGTGGTTGGCTCAATGCCCTGTTTTCTACTAGTGTCCCTTCTACCTTATGTCAAGAAATGATGCATGAGATAGTACCCACTAAGATAGAAGACATAGATGTTACTATTAAACTTGCTAACAAAGACACCATCAGACTACTTGAGAATGTTAGAGATGTTGAAGTCTTGTGTGGAAAAGTAAAATACCCTACTAATTTTCTAGTGCTTGGCTGACCACAAGATAATTATTGTCCCATAATATTTGATAGAACCATCTTGAACACTGTCAATGCTTAAATAGATTGCAAAAAGGAAATTGTGAGTGTTAATTTTGATGGTACGTCTCATGAGTTTCATTTCAACAAGTTTAGTAAAGAACCCCATGAGAAAAACTTGTCTAGTAAAGATGAAGCAATTGGTCTTGCTTCTATTTTCATATGAACAATATTTTCTAGACCTTGGAAATTATATGCATATGCATGAAAGAAATGAAATAGATAATATGTTCTTTGAGCAAAAACCTATCCTTAAACACAACTTGCCTCTTGAAACTCTAGGAGGTCCTCCTCCACCCAAGGGTGATTCTGTGTTTGAAATAAAGCAATTACCTACAATTTGAAATATGTTTATCCTGATGAAAAGAAGATATATCCTGTTATTATCAGATCTAACGTTACTGAGCATGAAGAAGAAAGATTGTTAAAAACTCCAAGGAAGAACCGACCTACTATGGGGTATACTCTTGATGATCTTAAGGGCATTAGTCCCACTCTTTGTCAGCACACGATTAATATGGAACCAAATGCTAAACCCGTTGTTGATCACCAACAAAGACTGAATCCAAAAATGAAATAACTGGTGAGAAATGAAATATTAAAGCTTCTAGAAACAGGTATAATTTATCTCATAGATGATAGTAGATGGGAAAGTCATGTTCATTGTGTTCCTAAGAAAGGAGGCATTACTGTTGTTCCTAATGATAAAAATGATCTCATTCCACAAAGAATTGCGACTGTCTATAGAATGGTAATTGATTTTAGAAAATTAAACAAAGCTACTAGTGAATATCATTACCCTTTACCGTTCATAGACCAATGCTAGAAAGATTATCGAAGCAAACACATTTTTGCTTTCTAGATGGTTATTGTGGTTTCTCTCAAATACTTGTGTCACAACCTGATCAAAAGAAAACCACCTTTACATGTCCTTTTGGAACCTATACTTATAGACGTATGGCTTTTGGATTATGCAATGCACATGTTACCTTTCAAAGATTTATAAGTGCTATATTCCCTGATTTTTGTAAAAAGATTGTTGAAGTCTTCATGGATGATTTTTTTCATTTACGGAACTTCTTTTGATGATTGCTTAAGAAACCTTGATCGAGTTTTTAGAATTGGGAGAAGTGCCCCTTTATGGTGAATGAAGGTATTGTCTTGGGCCATAAAATTTCTTAACGGGGTATTGAGGTGCATAAGGCTAAAGTTGATGCAATTGAGAAGATGCCATGGCCCAAAGATATTGAAGGTATCCGCAGTTTCCTTGGTCGTGCTAGTTTCTATAGGAGGTTTCTTAAAGCCTTCTCTAAATTTCTAGGCCTCTTACTAATTTATTACAAAATGATGTTCCATTCATTTTTTACGGTGAATGTGTAGAAGCCTTTGAAACACTTAAGAAAGCCTTAACTTCTGCACCTATTGTTCAACCACCTGATTGGAACTTGCCTTTTGAAATTATGCGTGATGCTAGTGATTATGATGTTGGTGTTGTTCAAGGACAAAGAGTTGATAAGAAATTAAATGGCATTCCTTATGCTTGTAAAACTCTAGACAGTGCCCAGAGAAATTATGCTACCACTGAAAAGGAATTCTTAGCAATGGTATTTACTTGTGATAAATTCAGCTCTTATATTGTTGACTCTAAAGTAATTGTTCAGACTGATCATGCTCCTATTAAATACCTTATGGAAAAGAAAGATGCTAAGCCTAGATTTTTTAGGTGGGTTCTACTACTGCAAGAATTTTATTTGCATATAATTGATAGGAAAGGAGGTGAGAACCCCATAGCTGATAACTTGTCTAGGTTAGAAAATGTTCTTGATGACCCACTACCTATTGATGATAGTTTTGCTGATGAACAACTAGTTGTGGTTAATGTTTTTCATAATACACCGTAGTTTGCTGATTATGCTAATTATATTGTTGCTAAATACATTCCACCTAGTTTCACCTATCAACAAAAGAAAATATTCTTCTTTGGTTTAAGACATTACTATTGGGATGACCCACATCTTTATAAAGAGGGAGTAGATGGTATTATTAGACTTTGTATACCTGAGCATAAATAGGAACAAATCCTTATGAAAATCCCAAACTATTCAAAGAAAAGTTAAAATATGGCTTCACAAAAGAATCCAAAACCGAGAATTCAAAGTTGGTGAATATGTTCTATTCTACAATTATTGTTTTAGATTATTTGCAGGAAAACTTCTATCCAAATGGGAAGGACCATATATCATCGAAGAAGTTTATCCATCTGGAGATATTAAGATCAATAATCCCGAAGGCACTAACTCGAAGGTGGTCAATGGACAAAGAATAAAGAACTTATTTCAGGTACACCAACTAATGTTGAAACATATATTATCCAAACCATGACACCGGAGGAGCACATTATGGAGACCTTCTAGAACACTCCAGAACCCTTAAAAGGAAGAGGTCTGTGATACAGTAAGTAGACAGGCTTAGAAAAATCCGCAAAAATATTTTCTGGCACTTTTGGAATTTTAGAATTTTAGGAAACTGAGAAACACGCGGGAAGGCAACCTAGGTGTCCACTAGACACCTGGGCGCATCGGGCCCCGCTGGCGCGACGTGATGTCTAGTGGGCCCCTTGGGTACCTTCATGGCTTCGTTTTGTTGTGGAACACGTATTTCCTTGTATAAAAATTCTCTCTATATATACATCTCGTGATGTTTTGACCCCAGTACCACGAAGAAATCCTTTGTCCTTGTTTTGTGTTGTTTTTCTGACAGATCTAGATTATCATGGCCTCATCAAGGTCCTCCAAGGACAAGTTATTCGAGAAGGTCATCAACCCCTAGTTGTCGGAGGGATGAAGCACCGAAAAACCATTGAGATGCATGATGGGGTGCTTCACATTTGCGATGTTGAAGGGTCGAAGAAGATGGGAACCGTGGAAGCTAGGATCGAGGCAGTGGAGCAGGAGGTCTTCAGGTGCCAAGGCATGGTGGAGCATGCACTTAGTGCCAACCACACCATGATCATGGAATTCACCCATGATATAAAGGTGGATGGGAGGCCCTTGGAGGATATCTTCTTCACCCTCAACGATCAAATCAATTTTCTACAAGGCCAAGTCTTCGATCTTCAAAGCCAAATCTTTGAGTATGAAGCAAGGTTTAATGGTATGGGATTAGTTGTGAGTTATAGGACTCTGGAGACTCATTCCTCTTCTTATAATGGTGAGTGACTGCCATGGAAGACGATGGACAAGTTTGACGCTACCTCATCATCTACACCATCAGCTTCATCTTCACCACCAAAGAAGGAGACATGAATACATGGGTATGGACACTCCCCTTGGCTTGTGACAAGCATGTGGGAGGCACCCCAGTATCGTATTACCATCACCCTTCTTTATCTTTATCCATACTAGTTTGATCTTTAGCTATTCTAAAATCTAGTCAAATAGAAGTTTAGTTCAATCTTTTTTTTTTGAGTGCTAGCTTTGTGATCTATCTATCTTTGTAATCGAGTGAGAGTTATATATATAATGCAATTTAGTTTGCGTTTTTCTTCTCTACTTTCTTTCTGCTATCAAAGTTAAGGACAATAATGAAAAACATCATATGCCAATCTTATAGTAAGTAGTGACATCACATAAGGAAAAGTATAAGTGGTAAAATTTGTTGAAGATTGACAAACATAGCATTGGTCAGTGATGTAACACATGAAAGAATTAATAAGGGAAGAGAAGATTTACATGCAAATAGACTATCCATGACATCTTTTATGATTGTGAGCCCCCGTTAATTATAATATGCCAAAATTGTTGACATTGGACAAGGAAGACAACATAATGATTTACGCTTGTTCACATTCACATAGAAGTTAAATTGATATAGATGCCCTAACATACGATTCTTCCCCAATACCTTTGCTAGGCATAAACTCCACACTAAGTAGAGATACTACTTGTGCATCGAAAACCTTAAACCCAAATCCATGTTTCAAGAGTCCACCATACCTACCTATGGATTGAGTAAGATCCTTCAAGTAAGTTCTCATCGATGCACAAAGCAATCAAAATTGGTTCTAAACATGTTTGATCATTTAGAGTAAGGGAAATTAAGCATTGTACAAGCTTGTGATGGCAATAATAAAAGCAACGGACTGCATAATAAAGGTTTCCATCACAATGGGCAATATAACATAACGTTCCTTTGCACTAAGAGGTTAAGCATACAACCAAAAAGTGCATGAGAACCTCTGCTTCCCTCTGTGAAGGGCCTATCATTTACCTTTATGTATTTACTTTTGTGCAAGATTCAAGTTATTTTCCTCTACTCCCTTTATCTTCTCTTTGCCAAGCATCATGTGGTGGGGAAATATCTAAACATGTATATCCAGCGGAATATGGGTGGCCATAAGTTATTATTGTTGACATCACCATTGAGGTGAATACGTTGGGAGGCAACACTATAAGCCCCTATCTTTCTATGTGTCCGGTTGAAACCTTTTGTTTATATGTATGCGCTGAGTGTTAGCAATCATAGAAGACTAAATGATGGTTGAGTATGTAGACTTGCTTAAAACCTCCACATGTGACCCTTCCTGGAAATATGATGAATTGTTTTTGCAAAGTTGACTAAGAACATGGTTTGTTAGTTTCAACAGAGTTTATGCTTCATACTTCGTTGTTGTGATGAATTGTTACTTGTTTATAAGAAGCCTTCATGATAAAAGTTATATGATGACAATGCTGCGATGAAGTATTTATATAGTTTTATTTGCTGTTATAATAATGAGCATGATGCTGCCATATCCATATTTTGTTTTTATCGATACCTCTTTCTCAAATCATGTGGTCTTCATTTTTGGTATCGGCTTTCGCTTGAAGACAAGCAAGGTCTAAGCTTGGTACAGTTGATACATCCATTTTGCATATGTTTTGTTGTTGTTATTTATCGTGTGTTTATGCATTTTGACACTTGGTGGAGTAATTCTAATGCCTTTTCTCTCATAATAAGCAAGGTTTATATCAAGTGGGGGAATGCCGGCAGTTGGAATTCTGGACATGAAAAAGCTACGTCAGAGATACCTATTCTACACATCTCCAATTGGGATGAAAATTTACGGAGACTTATTTCATAATAAATAAAAAATACTGGAACGAAGAAGTGTCGTAGGGGGGCCACCAAGCGGCCACTAGACACCAGGCCGTGCTAGGCACCCCTGGGACCACCTGGCCCACCTCTGGTGCCCATCTTCTGGTATAAATTCTTCTTCGACCTAAAAAAATTAAGGAGAGGACTTTCGTGATTAAGCGTCGCGATCTCGAGGCGGAACCTGGGCAGGAGCACTTTTGCCCTCCGGCCAATAGATTCTGCACGAGGAACTTCCCTCCTGGAGGGGGAAATCGAGGCCATCGTCATCACCAACAACCTTCTCATCTTGGGGAGGCCAATCTTCATCAACATCTTCATCAGCACCATCTCCTCTCAAAACCATAGTTCATCTCTTATACTCAGTCTAGTAGTGTTAATTACATCTTGTAGTTGATGCTTTATGGTGTATTTGGTGGAAGATCATATGTTCACATTCATTATGCTATATAATACCTCTCTGATCATGAACATGTTTATCACCTGTGAGTAGTTACTTTTGTTCTTGAGGCCATGGGAGAAATCATGATGCAAGTAGGAATGTGAAGTTGATATTCATTTGATATTTTGACGATATGAATGTTGTGATTCCCTTAGTGGTGTTATGTGAACGTCGACTACATACCACTTCACCATATTTTGGGCCTAAGGGAATGCATTATGAAGTAGTAACTAGATGGTGGATTGCGAGACTGATACAAACTTAAGCCCCAGTCTATGCACTACTTCGTAACGGGCTGATTTGGATCCCTATGTTTAATGCTATGGTCAGAATTTATTCTTAATACTTTTCTCGTAGTTTCGGATGCTTGCGAGAGGGTTAATCATAAGTGGGAGGTTTGTTCAAGTGAGAACAACACCCAAGAAGAGGTCCACCCACATATCAAATTATGAAAATACCAACCGTGAATTAACCCAACATGACGAAAATGACTAGATGAAATTCGAGTGTGCCCTCAAGAACACTTTGCCTATTATAGGAAATTGTACTGTCATGTTATTTGCCAAAAAAGGATTGTGCTACCTTGCAGTACCTATTGTTACTATTGCTACTTGTCACTTATAAGAATATCTTGTTATCAAACAACTTGTTACCACTATTTCAGTGCTTGCAGAAATTACCTTGCTTAAAACCGCTTGTCATTTCCTTCCGCTCCTCGTTGGGTTCGACACTCTTACTTATCGAAAGGACTACAATTGACACCCTATACTTGTGGGTCATCAACACTCATTGGCAAGGAAATGTATTCTGAAGAAGAATCTCAAGAAGGTGAGGATGAGGAGGAATACGAGGAGCGGTCATACTATGGCCTGCCGAGCCTAGCTATCGCTAACACATTCATCACCAAGTCTATCTTCAAGAGTTAATAGCATGACATCATCAACAACACTAATGAATGCGAAGATGAGTTTACTCCCATCTATTGCTTCATGGAAAAATGTGCTCAGATATTCAAATAACCCTCCGCCTCTGAAGGTGAATCTAATGATAATATGAAACCTAGTTATTACAAACTTGCTAGTATTGCAAGTAGGCAACAAAGTTCCATGGAAAGGATTCAAAAACTTTTAGACAAAAGCGATGACCTATTGAATGAGGAAATGGTTCAGACTCAAACTCTGATTGACGACTTTCAAAATCTTCGGTCAAGTATGATAACCTTCAAAGTCATCAATAAACCCTCTTAATCGATCATGAGAAGCTTTCCTATGAATTTATTCAAATAAAGCAAGATCTTGAGAAACTAAGGGTGTCTTCTGATGATGTTCGAATCAAAAACGATTATTTCCTTGCTCAGGAGATCAATTCCACCCAGGAAGAATTTGTCCCACCTTGATTGAAATGCATTGAACATGAAACTACTAATTCTTCACCTAAATGTTCAAATGGTTTTGAAAATGCAAATTATACAACTATTTCTATGGTCACAAATTCCTCAACTGATAAAACAACAAGTGTTATTGACGATAATGCAAGGTTAATGAAATTTTAGGTTATAGGCATATACGAATGCCTCAAAGGGCACCAAGCCCTTTGTGATGTGCTCAAGGATAAAAATCTGAACAGGAACCCTAGGAAAGAGGGTATTGCATTTGAAAGGAAACTGAATGTTGATGGGTCGTACTGGAAACCTAAGAAGTACCCCAAAACCACATGGGTTTCAGCAAATGGACATTTTGTAGATCCATCCACTTTATCTGGCTATAACTACGAATCTTCATATTCTTCTAATGAGTCATTTGATTCCAACTATAAACTATTCAAAAATCAGAATGGTGAAGTATTTGCGAGATATGTTGGAGCTAAGTCATGAATGGTCCTCCTTTGAAGAAAATTTGGGTTCCCAAAATCTTCCTAGAAAGTTTTCACGTGACTGCCATCATGAAACCACCTATGAAGAAAAGGAACCCTAGATAAAATTCTTCATATGTACCAAATTCTTCATAAGGATCAAATTCCTCATATGGTCACACATCTATACATGCACATCTAATGGTTATGTTTCGTAGGGAAGTATTAGGGCTCGTGAATATATGCATTATTCTTCAAACCATTATGTTTACAATTCTTTTAAGAATTTACCTGCTAATTCATTTGAGTACTCTAACCCCCACCCCCTTGTGAAACGAAGTGCATTACCCTCAATTCCTCATTCTCATATGTAGATCGTAGAATGATGAATTATTTACCACCCATTCAAATGTGGGTGGTGAAGAAATAGAACTAATAACTTATGTAGGGCCAGGTCTCTAGACGAACTTGAATGTTTGACAAATTTGTTGGAGACCTGAAGAATGCTTGAAAGGACGCATGCTAAACATGAAGAAATGAATCACTCATTTCGCACGTCCTCGTCTTACTATATCTATTGCATCATTTGATATAATTGTGACAGACAAATCTAATAAGTCATATTCTTCATTCTTATGTATATGAGTTCATAATTTACATTAATTAGTCTATAGGAAGAACCTCCTAAAGCTACTAAGTGGGTCCTCGACAATGGATGTACCAATCACATGACCGGTGAGAAGAGTCAACGCTTGCTCCATCCCATGTGAAGCATATCACATACATTGACAAAGTAAACTAGCAAGTTATTGGGTCTAGGTAGTGTTGCAATATTAAAGGATATATGTATTGATAAAGTGATGCTTGTTGAATTCCTTGGATTCAACCTCATGTCGGTATCAATGCTTTGTGACCTTGATATGGTTGTTATATTTGGCAAACATAGTTGCACTGTGCTTATGGAATCTCACAAATCCAAAGTCTTCAAAGGATTTTGGAGAGGAGATTAGCACATTGTTGATTTCTCTATAAGTCCTCATCCTGCCACGTGTGTACTTGCAAAAGCTTCAGAAGGCTCGCTCTGTCATCGATGACTTGGACATGTGGGCATGAGAAACTTGCACACACTCGTGAACAAGAAGGACGTCATTGTCATCGAGGGTGTCAAATTTGTCAAGACCACTTGTGTGGGGCTTGTGAGTATGGAAAGATTACCAGATCCAAGCATCCCTCAAAAACTATCATGACTACCACTCGTCCCTTTCAGTTGCTTCACACGGACCTCTTTGGCCCTACTCATTATGCCACACCAACCAATGCTACATCTCTATATGTCTTCGTCATAGTTGATAAGTTCTCTCATTACACCTGGGCGCATATTATCATGAACAAAAATGAAGTGCAGGAAGTCTTCAGATGATTTTCTTCAAGGGCCTTGTTGAATTTCACCATCAAGATCAAGCACATAAGGAGTGACAATGGGACCCTGTTCAAGAATCCAGGTCTTGATGAATATATTGATGAACTTGGGATCACTCACAAGCTATTTGTAACATACACTCCTCATCACAATGGTTGTGTGGAGCGCAAGAACGGGACGATTGTTGAGATGGCTTGCACCATGCTAGATGAATACAAGACACATCGTCGCTTCTGGCATGAAGCATTTGATACTACGTGCCAAATCATCAACAGGGTATATCTTCACAAATTCTTCAAGAAGACAACATATGAACTCCTTGCTGACAAGAAACCCAATGTGAGTTATTTTAATGTCGTCGGTGCCAAATGATGGATTAGAGATCCTCATCACAGTTCCAAATTCGCATCGAAAGCACATGAATGTTTTATGCTATGGGGACCCCAACTTGTAAGTCGATATCGCCCAATTCATGTGTAGAGTGATCCCGGAGATAAATGCTCACTGAACACACATAAACTGAATTACAAGAGTCTTACATCCACACGTACCATTTAACTCGGATATGTCCATTATGGCCAAGTCTTCATATACATCGCAATAGAAATCTTCCAAGATAACGAGAACCCATGCCGTCTGCCTTAACCCTATAGGCATTCTGACTATGAAGAGACCTAGCTTGCAGTAACTTCGCCAAGGTGTTCTTCACCATCTCTTGCTCTCTCTCTTACCTGATCAATGAAATAACCAGTGGTAAGCCAATGAGTACTTTGAATGTACTCTCAAGCAACCCATGCTTGGAACGAGGCAATAAAAATGCATCATATAGCACTAAGTAGGCAATTTATGGAAAGCTAATTTGAGTACAGTGTCATGATCAATCATCTTGTAAGAGCATGCATCAACAGGTAAATGATATCCATACAAATAGGCTATAGATATCAATATCATCTAAGGGCTGAACAACGCATGTTCACCTATCATTCATACTACCACCATACACACACACAAACACAAACACAAACACACACACACATACACACACACACACACACTTGGTTTATACGAAAACTCGTGGACGTAGTTTAAGCAGCACCACCCAACTGTCCTTGGCCGTGGACATGTCTATTCGAATAGTTTTACACTCTGCAGAGGTTGTTTACCCACAAGATTCGAGAAACTTTCGTTTCAACACACGACTCACTATATTTATCATTCCCGAGGTAAGTACCTGAACATCGCCTTTCCCATGACAATACTAGCAAAGGGTCCACTCGTTGGTGACAATCCCTCGTCATGTACATCACTCGTATCATTCACGAGGGCACGCAACGGTGCACCCAGTGTGTGTAAAAACAGCCCATGGTCGCCCTTCCTTGGCACGACCCCGTCTCGAGAGTGACCACGTCACTCCCACCACTAGTATTGAGGTCTCTCCACTAGCACTGATCATAGTAATCAGCAAAGCCCCGTCCCATAAGGGGTATTGTGGTCGTACATGTAAGGTTGGGACGTTCGGAAAATCTTAAATCTAATCCGTTTTTTAGAAACCACTCACACAACTCGCCTCGGTATACCACTCCCTCATCAAGTGGTCACCTAGCTCAACACGTCACCCTCGGGCATTAGTGGCACCCGACGGGGTTTTCGCAATACTTTTGAAATCACCTCTTTTTGTTGTCTCCATGCATGTACCTAATCCCATGCGTAGCACTAGAAACAACCTAACTACTTCCCAGCCACGCAACCCTCATAGGAAGGTAGGGTCATGCCCAAGTGAAAGTGCCAACGAGGAGTTACCGGAGAAAACCCACTAAGGTGGTCACTGATTCAACATGATTCAATGCATCAGAACGACATGCTATTTGACATGCATAAAAGTAGTTTCTTAGACATGGTCAAAGGTCTTCTTGCCTGGTTCATCAAAATCATCGAGGTCTTCTCATGCTTCTTGTCCAACTTCGAGCACTTCGTCCGCTTCGTTAACTATCGTCGAAAGTAACCATGATAAGCCACACAACAAGCAAAAAACAAAGTGCTCTAAAAATAGGAGTTTTATTTTTCTTGGACATCTCTGGTCATAAGAAAAATTGCTAAAGCTTGTTCTAAGAGATTTGGATCCCCAGAGATTTTTGAATGGTGGAAAAGGGGGAATTGGTGATCCTATAAGAAGTCTATAGAAACATTTTTATAAAAACGAGTGGATGTGCTCACCAAATAAGTCATGATTTAATAAACATTTAGGAGGTGGTTTCATTGGATTTGGAGTTGGTATGAATTCACTAGGGATTTTCTAATCTGGAGTAAATGGAAAAAGGGGTCGTTTATTTGGTCCAACAGAAATAAGGCATGATAAACATGTTCACCTAGGCTAGAAAATTAGAGCATGATTTTTGGGTCACCTAGAAATTGGAATCACTCCATTTGGATTTGATTTGAGCTCTCTAGGAATTTCTCAAAGAGGTGGATTGAAATATTCAAATTTGATTTTGAATGTTAATACTATAGAAAATTTCTTTGGAAAAATGTGCAGTGCACATAATTAGATAGAACATGATTTTAGGAAACTGGAGGAATTTTATTCATCAAATTTGGAGATAGGATTAATTTAATATGGGCTTTCTAAGATTTAATTCTCTACTAGCAAAACGAAAAGGAAAAGGGACTTTACCCCGAAAGCTAAACAACGCTGACCGCGCAAGGCAACACCTGGGACACCCCACTGGCTCAGCGTGGCGAGCGGAGTAGTCACGTCGAAGGCGCACTTTGGCTGGGCGCTTTCTCTACGGGGAGGCGGGACACGAGGCGGGCGTCTCCACTTATTCAAGGCGTGGCCACCCATGGGTGCCTCGACCTTTGGCTGATAGGAGAGGCTCGCCGGCCCATTTCTCTCCCTCCCCTTACCCCTTATTCTACCTCCATACGGGGAAGGAGGGGGCATCGGCCGTTGCATCTTCGGCCATCCCTAGGCAACAAACGCCGAGCTAGAGGCGTGGGCGGAAACCCTGCTCCCTACCACGCTCGATGGTGGCCTTCGCAGCAGAGGGGTGGTCGAGAGCCAGCAGCCCATCGAAAGGGGCGGACAGCAGCGTCGGCAGCTGCTTGGGGGGGACTGGAAAGGCCTCGGGGACGATGTCCTGGATGTTTGGGGAGCTCCTACTGTTGATGGCGTCCCTATGGAGCTCTCAGTCAAGGCGAGGGAGGTCCGGTTGGCTCGGGCTTGAGCGGAGCTGAGGGGCGGCCATGTCGGCCGTAGGAGGAGGAGGAGGCCATGGGAGGGGAAGAGGGCAGGTCTGAGGTCTCTAGGAGGAAAGTGGAGCGGGTTAGATACTATAGGGGGAGGTAGAGTAGGAGGGCAGCGAGATGGGAGTTTGAGAGCGCCTCAGATGCCCTAGGCACGAGGGAGCACGTGTGACAGGGAGGCTTTGGTGGCTTCCTGGCATCGAGGAGGAGCGTGGGAGGTCGAGAGGGATTCCCTGGCATGCTGGGGCACTCTGCCGCTGCTGGTGATGAGCTGTAGGACGAGGACAAGGCATATAGCATTGTTTCTGCAGGCTAAACGTGCGGCCACCATGCCAACTCGTGTCTAGGGGGACTTTTTGGTCGGCCCACCATGTCTAACGTGTGAGGCATGCATGCAGGAGAGTAATGGAGGATTTTGGTCTCATATGGGGAAGTGTAGGCAGGGTTTCATCTGTGTTTAAGTTTGAAGCAGCAAACTTGGGGCTAGCAAAAAAGTGTTTTTACTCGGGGGGGGGCATTGGGATGAAACCATGTCTAGCAGCCCTGGCTATGCAAGAACTATAAGACTACCAAGTTTCACCTTAGGGAGAGGCGTGTAGCTAGAACTTGTTGTTCACGGCCACATTTCTGCCAAAAATCAAGTTTTAGAAGGGCTGCTCATATTTTCCACATGAGCATGCCATATCTTTGCATGAAATGGTGCATTAGCACACTAGAGGTGTTGTTTAAAAACTTGAGGGAATTTGCATGAGGAGAATAAATGGTGGAGCGGTAAAAGAGGTGATGGCACGGTGAAAAGGAGAGGGGAAAGAGAGGGAGTTACCATTCAATACTTGATCACGGGCATTGACAAAGTTACTGGAGATGGTAGAGGGCTAGCAAAAGTTGTGGTAAATATTTGAGCTCATGGAGAATAGGCAAAGGGGCCAAAGCAACAAATTTGGTAAGTGAGCACAAGGTGTTTGATGGGTATTAGGGCTAGCAAATGGAGTCCACTTGCTATGAAACTTAACAGGATCACATGATAGGTGAAAATGAGACTCGACAACAAATTTGAGATTTGTTGGAGGAAGTTTCCAATGTAGACTTGAAAAACCCTAGAAATAGGTAGAAATGGCTTCCTGTAGATAAGTCCATGCAAATAAATTCCCACTAATGCATCACTTCATGTGGTGGTATTATTTGAGTATTAGAGGGTCAGACCCTTGTTTGTGCCCCTTTGCCATATTATGGTTTTGCTATGAAACCAACTAAAACTTTTTCAGTGCTTGTGATGGCTGTTTGGATTGCAACATGCTGATGTGATTGATTGTGATCTAAGTCACCAAAGTTATTATTCTCTCCGAAGTTTCCTCCCCTTGATCCAAACCCTTGCCCAGTGACCATACCATGTGTATAGGACCAGAAACTACTTTTACAAAAATGTTATCTTAACAAAAGGGCATTTATTTATTTTAAAATTTCAAAACCCCTGAATTGGGATTTGCACTACAAGTCCTTAATTTACGAGGGATGTTTTAGCCCAAAGACTTTATTTTGATTCTATTATCAAAAGGACTTCCCAAAACTATAAAATTACCATTTTAAAGGTTATTTTCCTATTTTATTTAAACATCCTTTTTTTAGGCCAGAAATGGTATTTCATAGGGAAAATTATTTTCTTGCTTTGAAAATATTTGAGAAATTTTAGGGAAACTCACGCAACGTATATTTTCCATAAATATGAGTTTCAACACATGGTCATGTTCAAAATATTGGACAAAACCCCTCAAAACACTTTCGGCCTATTTCAAGCTTTTGAAATATTTACAAAGGAAATATGCTCAATAAATTCCAGGAAAATACTTGCAAGTCACCCATGGTATATGTGGTGACCCTGGAAAATATCATCTCCATCCAAGTTGATTTGGTTCACCTAAGAACCCCAAAACCCTCCGTGTCCACAGCCAAACTGGAGCAACTTTCCATTGCCAAGGTTATGCAATTGATCACAAATTTTATAGAGGTGATCTAGGCCCCAAATAAGGATGCTACACCAAGTTGTGCATTTGTGGGACTTGATTTGGTCACCAAAGTCATCACGAGTCTCATTCTGTCAATTCTTGTGTATTTTCATGTTTGCATTACCAACTTTGCTAAAATGAGCTGAAACATGGTGAACACTCTTGGTTTCTACCACAATGCAATCATGTTAACTTTCACTGCAACTGGGTAAAGGTAAGTTGCCCAAGCAATCATCAAACACCTTCTGGTAGTTTGGTAAAGTTGCTGCTTTGACCACCTATTCTCATCTCCTTCACTTCATTTTTCTACCACAGCTTCTCGTTGTGATGCTGTCCACCCCAATAACTTTCCCTCGGCCATAGCTCAATTGTTGGTGGGATAAAACCCCCAAATCCCCTCTTGGACAGCCAGATCTCACTTCTCGCTCCACTCCTCTCTCTCTCTCTTTCGAATCTCCAGAGCATCCAAATCCTTTTCCCACTTGCTTAATTCCCCCTTGACCACCTGGACACGCTTGGCCGTGCAAAAGTCATACTTGGTGTGCTTGGCATGCAATTCATGCGCTCTGGAGCATGCTACAGTGCCCAACCGCACTATAGCCGCCCTCTTCCCGACATTGCCGACCGCCTCGAACCTCTTCCTCGTGCCAATCGAGGCGCGTGGACATCCGCGACCTTCCCCCGCGCGTGTCCGACGACGCCCGATTCGGACAACCACGTGCCTCGCATGCACAGGCTGCCCCGCTCCCCATCTTCTCTCCCCTCGCCCTGGGATGATCCCAGAAACACCCTAGGCTCACCCCAACTCACCACCGAGCAACCTGGCATCGACCCCGAGCTCGCCGGCGCACCAAGCCTTCGGTGCACCGCGGCTTCTCCTATTTAAAGGCCCCCATGCATCTCTCTACTCCCCTTTCGCTCTCACCCGACCCCAATCAGCCCCGTGCACCACTCCCACTCCATTTCACCCTCTCGTGCTCGGAATCGAGCTCGAAGCCGCTGCTTCGGGCCACCGTCGATTCCCACCGTAGGATGCCGCTCCGTCCATTCTCTCCCTCCCTGTGGAACCGCAACACCCTACTGATGCTTTTCCCCTATTTTCCCATCGATTCGTTGGACAAAACCCCTCTGGTGACTCCCTCCCAACGCTCCTCTGATGCTGGTGATCCTCGCTAGTGACATCCTGCACCTCCGGCTTCCCTTCAACCTTGAGTAGAACGACGGCACCCTCCTGAATCCAATCATGTCGTTGGTTGATGTTGCATGCACCGCGCCTCGCCTTGGGTGGATTCGCTAGCTGCGATAGTTTGTCCAGCAGCTTCTGGCCGAGGAGGCACTTGGTAAAAATTCCACAGAAGCCAAAATGCCTCCAAATTCATTTATTCTTTCACCACAAATGTTGTAAAAATGTGTAGTATTTAATAACATGAGTAATTTGTATAGAAACCTTTATACACAGTTTATTTTAAAACTAGTTTTAAACATTTTAACCTTGTGTTTAAATGTTTTCACAACCTTTTACACTTCAAAAATAAAACATAGCTGTTTTCACAATGCCTACAATCACCCTAGTATTTTACAAAAATAGGGTGACATTTTTCTGAGCAAATTAGTTTTCCTGTTTTTGTGGTATTCTTATTTTTGCCATTAATATTGCGGCGATAGATTGCGTTGCTGATGAAGGACTCGGACCAGAAGATTTTGAAGATCCCGGAAACTTTGTTTAGCAAGGCAAGCAGCCCTTTGACCATGTCTATGAAACCATTTATTTTTGCATGACATGTAGCACTATATTTGTTTGCATTTGATTCATGATGAGTCGGTGACCACCTTGGTGGGTTGTCTCCGAGAAACCCCTTGTTGATACTTGCACAGGAGTATGACCCTGCAACCTATGAGTGTTGTGTAGGTGGGAATTAGCTCGGATACTAGTAGTTTCTACACGAATGGGATGAGCCTATGATGATGACCATGAGAGAAATGATTTCGAAGGCTCTTCTAAAACCCCGTCGGGTAACACTAATACCCAAGGGAGATCGTGTGAAATGGGTGACCACTTGAGGAAGAAATGGTGTACCGAAGAAAAGGTTTCGTGTGTGTGGTTTCAAAAATAGGATTTGAATTGAGAATTGTTGACCATCCGTACCTTACATGTGCGGCCATGATACCCCTTATGGGACGGGGCTTTGTTGATTACTTCGGTCGATGCTAGCAGAGAGCCCACATTACTAGTGGAGAGAGTGGCATGGTCACTCTCGTGACGGGGTCGTGCCAGGTAGGGCGACCATGAGCTGTTTTCAAAGGCACCGGGCACACTGTTGGTCCCTTCATGGATTGTACGATCTAGAGCGAGTCTCGTATGATGTACATCATGCGGGATTGGTACCAATCGAGTGGACTCTTTGTTTAGTGTCGCTAAGGGAAAGTCATTTCTCGGGTGCTTACGTCGGGTATGTGAAATACCGCGACTCGTGGATGACACAAAAGTTCCCCGAGTCTCGTGGGTACAACATGCAACCTTTGCAGAGTGTAAAACTATTCGAATAGCCATGTCCACGGTCAAGGATACTTGGGTAATCCTGCTTAAACTACATCCATATGTTTTCGCATAAACTAAATGAGTGTGTGTGTGAGTTTGTGGGAAAATGATGATATGCGAAACATGATACTTGAGCTAAGTCTGACGACTTGGTATGGGAGTTGAACGTGGGACGTTCAACCCCCGGGTTATGATGATAACCATAACTTGTTCATATGGATATCTACGACTAGTTGATGCATGCTTTTACAAGATTGATCATGTCATTGCACTAAAAAAATTAGCTTTCCGCAAAACTTACCTACTTAGTACTATGTCATGCATTATTATTACCTTGTTCCACATCATGGGTTGCTTGCGAGTACATTCAAAGTACTCATCAGCTTGCCACTGGTTATTTAATTAGCCAGGCATGGAAGAGCAGGAATATGGAGAAGAGTTCGTTGAGGACGAACACGCCAACTAGGACACTTCCTAGTCAGGATGTTTGTAGGTTTAAGGCAGATGTCTCGGATTCACGCTTTCGATCAAGGTTTCTGCTGCTAGTTATGTTTAATGTGTCGGCCTTTGAGGCCCTATCTATGTAAGACTTGACCTTAATGGTCTCTATTTGTATCACACGGTATGTATGGATGTAAGACTCTTGTTATTCAGTTTCTCTGTGTTCAGTGCGCATTGATCTCTGGGATCACTGTACACGTGCATTCGATGATCTCGACTTATAAGTCGGGTCCCCACATAGAACATTTCCAAAAAGTTTGGGATCAATTGGAGAAACTTCACAATGTAAAGTTTCCCAATTCTAGAGATCGGTAGAGAAGGTTTTGAGGAGTTTTGGACAAGTTCATCTATTCTCCTTGATGCACCAGTTTGTTTGGATGCATAATTGGAGTATCAGAACATGCCCACAAAATTTGAGAAAAAATTGAGAAACTTGGCAATGTAGAGTTGCTCAAATTTGGATTTGGACGGAAAGGGTTTTGGAATATTTAGGTCAATAAAATGAAATTGGATTGAGATGAAACTTGGCAAGATCATCACATATATCATGTGTGACTTGCTAGAATTTTTGTTGGAACTTATTGAGAATATTTCTTGCAGAAATATTTTAAAAGTTTGAAATAGGCACAAAGGGTTTTGAAGGGTTTTGTCCAATATTTTGAACATGACCACGTGTTGAAACTCTTATATATGGAATATGTATGTCCACTGAATTTCCCTAAATTTTTCTCAAATATTTTGAAAGCAAGAAAAATATTTTTCCTTCATAAATGACCATTTCAGGCCTCGGAAAAAGGTATTTAAATAAAATAGTGAAATAACTTCTAATATTATAATTTTGTGGTTTTGGGAAGTTTTTTTGATAATGGGATTTAAATATAATATTTGGATCAAAACAACTTCCCTAATTTGAGGAATCGTACTACAAATCCCAACTCACGGGTTTTGAAAGACTAGATTAAAAAATTCATTTTGTCCAAATAATATATGGTAAAAATATTTTTAGGTCCTATACACATGGTATGGTCATTGGGAAAATACTTTGGGCAAGGAGGTGAGCCTAAAGAGTAGTAGGAACTTTTGTGATTTAAAACACAAGCAAGCTAACAACAATCTCATTAAGCATCACAAGAAGTCATAATTTTTTTGGTCCTAATTTTCTAGTTATTTTAATTTAGTCAGGAGATTCAAACACAAGGTGTCACATATGCTTGGTTATTGAAAGGACTCGCACACCTACGTAGTCTTCAACACATATCACAACAAGGTTGTTGAAACTGTAGGAGTATGTTGGTTCAATGGAACCAGGGTACCATGACCCATCTATCGTCGGCCTAGTCGGCTCTGATGAGAAAGCCCACTGCAGCATCTAGCCACTTGATGACTCTGGAGACCACCCGCGTGGGGACCCCGACTCATAAGTCATGATCACCAAATGTACGTGCAATGTGATCCCAGACATCAATGCTCACTGAACATACATGTCACACCGTGTGTTTGTAACACTTTGGCACACTATGTTTTCGCAAAATTTAGAACCATTCAAAACTTTTTGTGTGCTTGTGATGTTTGATCTCGTTGTTATTTGCTTGTGTGTTTGATTGTGTTTTATATCACAAAAAATAATGTTCTCTCAATAACTCATCTCCTTGACCCCAAACCTTTGCCAAGTGATCATGCTATACCAAAAGCTATTTTTATAAAATATTATTTTAACCAAAAGGCATTTATTTATTTTAAGCTTTTGAAAACCCCTGAGTTGAGATTTGCACTACAAGTCCTCAATTTAGGGGAGACGTTTTACCCCAAAGAATTTATTTGGATCGTATTATCAAAAAGACTTCCCAAAACCACAAAATAATGTTTTTAAAAGATATTTTCCTATTTTAATTAAATATCTTTTTAGGAGGCCAGAAATAGTCTTTTGTGAAGGAAAATTATTTTCTTGATTCAAAAATATTTGAGAAAATTTAGCGTAACTCAATGGACACATATTTTCCATATATAAGAGTTTCAACACATGGTCATGTTCAGAATATTGGACAAAACCCCTCGAAACCCTTTTTGCCTATTTCAAACTTTTGAAATATTTACATAGGAGATATTTTCAATAAGTTCCAAGAAAATTCTAACAACTCACACATGATTTATGTGATGATCTTACCAAGTTTCACCTCAATCCAAGTTGATTTGGTTCACAAAAATATTCCAAAAGCCTCTTTGTCTAGAACCAAGTTTGAGCAACTTTACATTTCCAAGTTTATCCAATTGATCTCAAACTTTAGAGGACTGAACTAGGCCCCAAATAAGGATGCTACACATAGTTGTGCCTTTGGGGGATAGATTTTTCCACCTAGCTCTAAAGAAGTCTGATTTTGTCTATTTCTATGATTTTTCATGTTTACATTGTCAACTTTGCTCAAATGAGCTCAAAACTTGTGACCCCTCTCATTTTTACACATCAATTGATGTCGTTAAATATCAATGCAAGTGGGAAATTTTAACTTGCTCAAAACAGCATCAAACACCTTTAGGTAGTTTGGTAAAAGCCAAGTTTTGACCAATTTTACTCTTCCCCTTCCCTCCAACCTTTTACCACATCATATACTGGTGCTATTTTACCTCCAGTAAGAAATCCATGGCCTCAGATCAATAATTGGGGGGTAAAACCCTGGACAACACGCTTATACCTCCCTCTCCGCTCTCCTCCTCCTCTCCCCTCCCGTCTGTGGCCAGCGCTGCGAGCTCGACCAACCGAAAGCTACACATGTGCGAGCTCCCCTGCGTATTCACTTCCTTCCTCCGGTCATGGACCAACCCCAAGAGCACCCCCGACTCACTCCCGCTCACCCCCTGAGCCATTTAACATGGGTTGGGTCCTCGCCAGCACACCAATGTGTGTTGGTCTGCAGCTAGGCTATAAAAGCCAGCATCGAGGCCCCCTGTCCCCCTTAGCATCTCATGTGCCACAAAATCGCCCCCATGTGTCATGTGCTCCTCCTCCCCTTCCCCCTATGACCGGGATCGACCAAAGCCTGCCGCAGCGGCTCGCCGTCGATTCGCTCGATACAGGAATTGTCTGCCCTCATTCTCCTCCCCGTAGGTCCTCTCTCATGCCAATGATCCTTATCCCCTTTGTTCTCGTGCACATTGCAGCTGGGAGTATCGGCTCCAACCAGCTCCCAAAGCCCTATGCCTCAACCACCTCGTCGTCGGCGACCCAAGGCCCTCCGAAGCTCCCGTGTGTCCCCCGCTTGACATACGTCAGCTCCTAGAGCCCATCCGTGCCTGCCAACCACCTCGCCGTCAATGGAAAGCACCACGGTGAGCTCCTGTGTCGTCGTGGTGCAAGGAAGGAGATGACAGGCGGGCCCTGCTTGTCATACTCCATTTCCTCTGTCTTTGCCAGATGGGGGCCACCAGTCGGGTTCAAACATCGGCCGGCGCGTGCACCCCTTCGCCCTTGGGCCAAATCTCTTTGGTCGGCTCAGGCTCCCTTCTGATTCGGCCCAGTGTCAACAGTTACCTTATTCTTTTTCCGTTTTATCATAAATTTGCAAAAATTCCCTAGGTTTAAATATTGGTCCAAATGCAATGATTCCCAAACCCCAATTTTTCTAAAAACCAAAACTATTTAATGGTGTCACTTGTGCAATTTCTACAAAAAGTTTTGTACACTGATTTACTTAAAAAACTAGCTTTAAACATTTTAAACATCTGTGCTTTCTTTTCGTTTTTACACTTCAAAACCAAATTCCAATAATTTTCACAAATCTTATAATGACCCTACTATTTTACAAAAATGATGTGACATTTTTAGGAAGTCTTTGTTTTCTTTGATTTTGCCGCGTTCTTACTATTCTCGTTATAACTGCAATGATAGATTGCGTTGTTGATGAAGGAGTTGGACCAGAAAACTTTGAAGACCCCGGAGACTTTGTTGAGCTTGCCAAGCAGCCCCTTTGACCATGACTTGAAACTATTTTTCGTGCATGTCATATAGCACCCTAGTTTTGTTGCATTGAACCATGTTAGATTGGTGACCCCCTTGGTGGGTTATCCCTGATAACCCCTTGTTGATACTTGCACTAAGCATGACCCTACCTCCTTATGAGGGTTGTGCGGGTGGGAAGTAGATAGGATGCTAAGTAGATGGTACACAAATGGGATGGGAAATATGCATGGTGTCGTAAAGGAAATGCTTTTAAAGCCTTTTTGAAAACCACGTCGGGTGCCACTAATGCCTGAGGGAGATGGAATTGAGCTAGTTAACCACTTGAGAAAGAAGTGGTGTATCGAAGCAAGCGAGTGTGTTGTTTTCAAAAACGGATTGGTTTAAGTTGTGACCGTTATTCAAACCTTACATGTACAACCACGATACCCCTTATGCGATGGGGCTTCGTTGATTACTATGGTTTGTGCTAGCAGAGATCCCACATTACTACTTGCGGGAGGGACGTGGTCACTCTCGAGGCGTGGTTTGGCCAAGAAAGGACGACCATAGGCTATTTTTACACACACCGGGCACATCATTGCGTGCCCTCATAGATGATACGTGTGATGTACATCATGAGGGATTGTCACCAATGAGTGGATCTTTGTTAGTATCGTATGGTGAAGGCATTGTTCGGGGTGCTCACCTCGGGTATGAACAATACCGTGAGTCGTGGTTTGACACGGAAGTTTCCTAAGTCTTGTGGGTAAAGTGTGCAACCTGTGTAGAGCGTAAAACTATTTGAATACTATGTCCTTGATCAAGGACAGCTGGATGACCACTCTTGGGCTACATCCATGGTTACAAACTATGTGTGTGTATGGTGTGAGAATGATGGTAATTGAACTTAGTCGAATGACTTGACATAATGAAAGCACACATGATCCCTTGGTGGTATTGATAATTCATGACAACATACGTTATCTCTTGGGCTAACACTTTTACCTAATATATTTAAGGTACAGTCCACATGGAGCACTGGCTAAATAATTGTGAGGAGAAACCCCTTGATGCAAGAAAAGGAATAGGATTGCCCAAGCTTCAAGAAGGAGGACTCTACATTTTAAATTTGTGAAAAATCACTTTTGAGCCCATAGGATAACCAATACTATTAAAAGGGGGTGAGGTTTTATGATGAATTGGTTGCTCAAGTGGTTAGAGATAGCCACAAAAAATACTCAACATTTCTCTCACAAAATCTTTGTCCCAATCCAAAACAACGATATTGATGCCACCAAGTTTTTCCATTCGCCCCTACCAATTTTCCGAGTGGCAGATCCTTTGCCAAACCCGAATCTCTCAGTACCACCAACTTTCATATCGGTGCCACCGAGATCAGTGACCAACTTGCTGGTGTCTCTTATTCAAGAATCGGAATTTCCGAGACTGAAATTGGTACCACAGAGAATTAGAAACTACTTTAGGTCATCGTATCGGTACCACCGAGATTCATATATCGGTAAGACTGAAAATTCAAAAGTTGCCACATTTAGTGCAACTTGGTACCACCGAGATTCATCTCGGTGTCACCGAGTTGGGCAATAATGTTGTAATGGTTGTTTTTTGGTAGATGCCTATATATACCCCTCCACCACCTCTAACTCATAGAGGGAGCACTCAGAACACACACACACACACACACACACACACACACACACTTGCCAGATCTATTTTTCTGAGAGAGAGAGAGCTACCGACTCATGTGTTGAGATCAAGATATTCCAACCCATTCATTTGAAGCCTTGATCTCTGGCCTCCCCATGTTGCTTTCCACAAGATCAATCTCTCCTACCGATGCCAAATCTGTGAGAGAGTGATTGAGTGTTGAGGTGACTATCTGTTGACATTGACGCCGGATCATGTTGTGCGCAATTACTATGGGTGACACGAACTCTTAAGGATTATGGCATTCATGTGAAAGATGCTCCATTGTTGTGTGATAATGAAAGTTCTATTAAAATTTCCTATAATACTATGCAACATTATCGAACTAAACATATTCAAGTGCGACATCATTTCATTCGTGATCATGTTGGTAAAGGAGACATTAATCTCATGCATGTTCGTATCGAAAAATAATTGGCTAATATCTTTACCAAACCACTTGATGAGAAAGTGTTTTGTCATTTGAGAAGTGAGCTGAACATCGTTGATGCTTCAAAGTTGATCTAGACTCACTCGGATGCATGCAAGGGCATAAGCTTACTTGACTATTCCATGATGCTATTGATATGACATTATCTTATATCTTGGAAAACTATGCTCCCTTTTATTGCATCTAACCTTTTATAGCTAATCTTGCTTGAAATCCACCAGCACGAATCACTTTGATTCATCAAACAATGAGGCCGAGTATGAAGCCATCCTCTTTGGGATAATGGGTCCAACTTCGACACGGACGAATTCCGCGAGTTGTGCTACACCAAGGGCACTCGGGTTAATTATTCCTTAATACTTGTGATTCTGCGTTGGGTTTTCCATGAAGAGGAACGGGTAATTGCAGCACAATATGGATAAATATTTCCCTCAGTTAAGAAACCAAGGTTTATCGAACCAATAAGAATATCAATCCTCGGCCATCTTCAGCGGTTGCACATAGAAGAGAAAACAACTTGCACCCAACGCACGTAAGAAGGTTGTCAATCCCCATGATCTCTTTATTTGCAAGAGAATGACGTGTGTAGATAATTGTAGAGAGTTGTAACTTGCAAAATAAATTAAAACATAAATAAGCAGCGGGGAAATTATTAGTTTTCTGAATTTATAAGTGAATAGACCCGGGGGCCATAGTGTTCTCTAGTGCCATCTCTCATGAAAGCAACATATGGTGGGTGAACAAATTACTGTTGGGCAACTGACACAAAAGTGTATAGTTATGTGATTTTCATGACAATGATCATCTGTATATAGGCATTAGATCCATAAGCTAATAGGTCGACTCCTGCATGCGCCTACTATTATTACTCCACTTCAAGAGCGCTTCTATGCACGCCTCTCTGTGATGCTTGGAGAACGATGACATGATGTAGACAAAGTAAACTCAAGCAATATGAATAAACCCCATCATTTTATCCTTAGTGGCAACAACATAAAGATGAAACTCATTAGGTTGAACCCACTACAACGCACCCTCTCACTAAAGAAATACCAAACTACTTGGCCAAAGCAATATAATAGATCAGAGAATTATGAAGCTATGATGATCATGCAAATAAGAATCATAAAACTCTCAGAAGAGTCAAACACCTTTCATGAATAATCTGAACATAAACCCACAATTCATCGGATCCCAACAAAAGCACAATAACAAATAATAACATCCAATAGATCAAAGTGAAGTTGTGATGATCATTGTATTGAAGATCAAGAGAGAGAGAGAGAGAGCGAGAGAGAAAGAGAGAGAAAGAGTCATCTAGGTACTAACTACGAACCGGTAGGTGTGTGGTGAACTACTCACACATCATCACACAGCTCGAGATGGGATCGTCGTGGAACACAGACTTGTGGCAGCAAAAAAAAGTGTTTCTCTCTGATATTTAAGGTTTTTTGAATATATGTGAATTTATAGTCCAGAGAACGGAGGTAGTGGGACCACCAGGGAGGGACAAGCCATTAGGGCGCATCGACCCCCTAACCGTGGCTTGTTGCCTTGTGCGTCCCTTGTGTGGCGTCTGGTCTTCTCCCGAAGCTTCCACGTCTTCTTTTGGTCTAGAAAAAATCATAAGAAAGTTTTGGGGCAATTGGACTTCGTTTGGTACTATAAACCAGAAAAGTAAAAAACACGCAGAAAACAACAACTAACACTTCGTACTAGGTCAATATGTTAGTGCTCAAAAATAATATAAATTGGTAAATTATGACCCAAAAGGTATCCTTGGATGATAATATAATAGTATGGAACATTAAGAAATTATAGATATGTTAGAAACATACCAAGCATCCCCAAGTTTAATTCCTCCTCATCCTTGGGTAGGTAAATAATAAAAATAGAGGTTTTGATGTGACATGTTACCCAATATGTAATCTTTTGCATGTATGCTCATTAAGAAACAATGAATTAACAAGCATGAACATAGTAATATTTATAAGCACAAGCAACAAAATCATCAATCCTTCAAAGCATACGATCCTAAAAGAATGTTTATTCCCATTCAACATATCATATTAGCAAGGCATGGCTCCGTCTTGACCACATTAATACAAATGTAAAGCACCACAGTGTCCAAGTCAGGAAATTGGATCATAATTTTTCAATGTAAATCAACTTTTTATTGTTTATGCAATACATGAGCGTGAACCATGGACATAGCATAAGGTGCAAAACAATGTGGTGGTAGGTATCAAAGGGGTAAAAAGTGGAGAAGATAGTCTCACATCAACTAGGCGTACCAATGGACTATGGAGATGCCCATCGGTATATGTCAATGGAAGGACTCTCTATATGAGGAACAATGTGCCACTTTGAGGCACAAGTGTGGTAAAGGATAGTAGCAAAGTCCCTTCTCTATTTTTCTCTCATTTATTTTTTCATTTTCCTTTAGTTTTTAAAAACAATTCATGGTGGGCTCATTTTATCTCCCTCATTTTTATTTTTCGTCCAGAGTCTCATCCCGATTTGTGGGGGAATCACAGTCTCCACCATCCTTTCCTCATTGGGACAATGCTCTAATAATTATGATCATCAAACTTTTAATTACTTACAACTCAATGGAAGCTCGATATGAAGCAATATGACTCAAGATGAATGCCCCTCGCAGTGTACCAGGATATGCAATGATTTAGCATGACATGTATCAGCAATATAATGAATGGTGGTTTTGCCACAAATGCCATGTCAGCTCTATATGATCATGCAAAGCAATATGATGATGAACGAACTAGTCATATGGTGTAACGATGTAATTTGCATGGCAATATATCTCAGAATGGCTATGGAAATTACATAATACATAGGTATGGTGTTTTGAGGAAGATATAGGAAGGCTTATGTGTGGCAGAGCATATTATGCCACGGGGTTTGGATGCACCGGCGAAGTTTGCACCGATCCTCGAGGTTAGAATTGGCAATGCACGGTACCGGAGAGGCTAGCAAAATATGAGGAGGTGAGATTGTGTATGTCCATGTGTCGACGAGGCTAGGTTGACACCTATGGGAATCAACGTGAAACCCTTGTGATCGTAGGGCGGGGAACGGTGACGTCAAGAGCAGAACTAACGATCAGCACCCGACAAGCCTTTTTACCCAGGTTCGGGCCGCTTACACGTAAAACCCTACGTCCTGCTTGTCTGGTTGTATTAAGCGTTTTGTTGTTTCTTACAGTGACTGATGATGACTGTCTTCTAGCCAATGTCCAAAGAGTCTAAACCCTTGTGAATGAGCTAAGGGCCTCCTTTTATAGGCAAAGGGGTCACCTATAGTGCTCGGTTGTAGGTTCATGGGAAGTTACAGTGAACCTATAGCGATGCTTATCCATCTACCGTTGTCAGGTGCATTAAGTGCACGTCTTGTCCTTGTCAGCGATATGCTGGTGAAGACACGTATCCAGGTGTTTCAACACCTAGCCGCTGTGCTCGCGCATGCGGAATGCGCTGGAACTTGGGGGCGGTGGCACTGTGGGAAGGTCGGTTGCCCTCCAGTGCCTGGCCCCGAGATCCCGGCAAGGGAGCTAGCGGGGTCTTGGGTCTTTGTCCTCGCAAGGAAGCTTGCCGGGGGATTCGGTTGTCATCCCAGCAAGGGAGGCTTGCCGAGGTCTTGTACTTGGTTAGTTCATCACGCCCACCAAATGGGCGTGGCCTTGGTAATCTTCCCGGCAATGCAGGCTTGCCAAGGCCATCATTATCTTCCCGGCAAGGCAGGCTTACCGAGGCCTTGATTATCTTGGGAGATGCATCTTGTCTTGGTCCAGCCATGCCCCGCTTCAGGGGCTATTTGCGCCCGTGCACAAGTCTGGGGCACTAGGGACCCAAGTATTTAGTGCACCGACTGGAGCCTAAAGATGTCGGGGCGGCTAGGTCGACACCTATGGGAATCAACATGAAACCCTTGTGATCGTAGGGCGGGGAACCATGACGTCAAGAGGAGATCTATCGATGAGCACCCGGCAAGCCTTTTTACCCAGGTTCGGGCCGCTTAGCGTAAAACCCTACGTCCTACTTGTCTGGTTGTATTAAGCATTCTGTTGTTTGTTACAGTGACCGATGATGACTGTCTTCTGGCCACTGTCCAAAGAGTCTACCCCTTGTGCATGAGCTAAGGGCCTCCTTTTATAGGCAAAGGGGTCACCTACAGTGCTCGGTCTTAGGTTCACGAGAAGTTACAGTGAACCTAGAGCGGTGCTTATCCATCTATCGCTCTCAGGTGCATTAAATGCACGTCTTGACCTTGTCAGCGATATGTTGGTGAAGACACGTATATAGGTGTTTCGACACCTGGACACTGCGCTGGCGCATCCGGAATGCGCACGAACTTGGGGGGTGGTGGAACTGTGGAAAGGGCAGTTGCCCTCCAGTGCATGGCCCCGTCATCCCGGCAAGGGAGCTTGATGGGGTATTGGGTCTTCGTCCCGGCAAGGAAGCTTGTTGGGGGCTTCGGTTGTCATCCCGGCAAGGGAGGCTTGCCGAGGTCTTGTACTTGGTGAGTTCATCACGCCCACCAAATGGGCGTGGCCTTGGTCATCTTCCCGGCAATGCAGTCTTGCTGAGGCCTTGATTATCTTCCCAGCAAGGCAGGCTTGCCGAGGCCTTGATTATCTTGGGAGATGCATCTTGTCTTGGTCCAGCCATGCCCTGCTTGAGGGGCTCTTTGCGCCCGTGCACAAGTCTGGGGCACTAGGGTCCCCAGTATTTAGTGCACCGACAGGAGCCTAAAGATGTCGGGGAGGCTAGGTCGACACCTATGGGAATCAACATGAAACCCTTGTGATCGTAGGCAGGGAATGGTAACGTCAAGAGGAGAACTATCGATCAGCACCCGGCAAGCCTTTTTACCTAGGTTCGGGCCGCTTACATGTAAAACCCTATGTCCTGCTTGTCTGGTTGTATTAAGCATTTTGTTATTTTTTACAGTGACCAATGATGATCGTCTTCTGGAAAATGTCCAAAGAGTCTAACCCCTTGTGCATGAGCTAAGGGCCTCCTTTTATAGGCAAAGGGGTCACCTACAGTGCTCGGTCTTAGGTTCACGAGAAGTTACAGTCAACCTAGAGCAGTGCTTATCCATCTATCGCTGTCAGGTAAATTAAATGCACGTCTTGTCCTTGTCAGTGATATACTGGTGAAGACACGTATACAGGTGTTTCGACACCTGGACGCTGTGCTGGCGCATCCGGAATGCGCGGGAACTTGGGGGGTGGTGGAACTGTGGCAAGGGCAGTTGCCCTCAAGTGCCTGGCCCCGTCATCCCGGCAAGGGAGGTTGCTGGAGTCTTTGGTCTTTGTCCCGGCAAGGAATCTTGCCGGGGGCTTCGGTTGGCATCCCGGCAAGGGAGGCTTGCCGAGGTCTTGTACTTGGTGAGTTCATCACGCCCACGAAATGGGCGTGGGCTTGGTCATCTTCCCGGCAATGCAGTCTTGCCGAGGCCTTGATTATCTTCCCATCAAGACAGGCTTGCCGAGGCCTTGATTATCTTGGGAGATGCATCTTGTCTTGGTCCAGCCATGCCCCACTAGTAGGGGCTCTTTGCGCCCGTGCACAAGTCTGGGCACTAGGGACCCCAGTCTTTAGTGCAGCGACAACATGGTTTCAGATTAGTCATGAAGAACTCATATACTTATTGCAAAGATTTTTTAGTTTTAGCACAATTCAAAGCACTACTCGCATGCCCCGAGGGAGGCGGTTGGGAGGAGTTAACCATCGTGCCTCCGTCCCGAAACAACACTAGGATTTTAACGGGGAATAGAAATGCTCATACATTCCCGCCATGCCATTTTTATATTTAGAGAAACAAGAAATTATCACCTCTTAATACCAGTATTTCTATGAATCAACAATGATGCACTCACATCTTTTTCATATTACCTCATCAATATCATTATCACACAATTCCTCTTTGTATGCTACATGATGGTTTTGATTATCATTCACTGACTACCTATTATTTTTAGACTATCCTTATGACCCACACAAAGTGTCGTTACTGTCCATTAACTCTCAAACAACTATAATTGAAGAATGAGAGTGTAAAAAATTCTATGAAATCTACACGCCACCGTGCTAAAAAAGATCCGGGCCGGGCCCATGGGTGTGCAACCTGTGCGGCCCGCAAAGGGCCCCAAATTTGGGGGGAATCCATATAGGCCTATACAGGTATTAGACTTGGTAGGGAAAAATGAAGAGCTGCCCAAGTGTTCAAGCGCTTTGCACCCTGCTGGAATTCAGGTAATGGGACAGTCACTTTACTTGTGCCCGAGCAACACAGCGATAACAAGACCGGGGCGTACAGCCGTATATGCGATGCAGGGACGGTGCGATATACATCTTGGAAAAAAATAGCGACAATATCAATACTTGTAGGAAGTTCGCGATTCGGTAACCTGTACGCGAGGGTGACACCAATTCTTGTTTTCACGGTCTACTTCTCCTTGTCGTTCAACCGTTACGCAATCCAGTTCCTGTTCGTCTATTGGCTGACGGCTATCGGAAAACTGCGAACTGAACTTGTCTGTGCACCGCGTCTTCTCTTTTTCTCCCTAGTCCCCATGTGCATGCGACCGTGTTTTTTTAATAATTCTTTAATTTAATCTAGAACAATTACTAAGTGGATCCGTGCTAGCCATTTCTAGTCACCATGGAAAATTATCAATCCGATGTCCAAAATCTTAAGATTAATAAAAAATAAGAAGATTTCATTCAATTTTAAAGAGGAGCTTTGGACATATTTATCATTGAAGAATACACAAGTCTTGAGTTGACGCTTGTTCAAGATAATTTTTTTTGATATTCCTATGTATGTTGAGTTGAAGTTTCTTCAAGATTTTATGCAAAAAAATTAAAATGTCTATGACCTGTTGAAGTTTTGTAGTTTTTGAACGAGATGATTGTTTTTTCAGTGCAGGTACTGCATATAGAGTATTGTTGACCATTCATGTTAATATTGCATTGGGAGAATAATTTTTTTCTGAATTGAAGCTATTGATGTCTTATATGGGCAATCCAAAGTGTTTGAAAAGATTGATTATAAGGATGTCACTGAAGATTTCATTTCAAAGAAGAATAAAAGAATGATGATGTTTAAATAAATATTATGCAACCGAAGGTTGAATATTTATGATTTACTCTTCTTTATATATGCAATTGTTACGTACTAATATATTATCCCATATACATTACAATTGTTCATGAACTAATTCTATGGAGATAGGGCCCCATTTCAGAGTTTCGCACACGGCCTCAGATTTTACTGGCCCGGCCTTGAAAAAGATATAAGTGAAGTACTAGAGCAACTGCTAGGCTCAAAACATGTAAGTGAAGCACATAGAGTATTCTAACAAATCATGATGAATGTGTGTGTATCTCAACTTGGTGTATCTAGAAAGTGATGATTGTGTCAAACTAAAAATAAAAAAGCAAACTAAAGCAAACAGGGCTCCAAGCAAAACTGATATCATGTGACGAATTGAAATGTAGCTCCAAGTGGCATACCGATGGATTGAGACAAAAGAGGGGATGACTTCCGGGGCATCACCAAGCTTAGATGCTTGAGTATTCCTAGAATATTACCTTGGGTTCCTTGGGAATCCCCAATCTTAGGCTCTTGCCACTCCTTATTCCTTTGCCATCGCGATAACACCCAAAACTTGAAAACTTCAATCACACACAACTCAACAAAACTCCGTGAGATCCGTTAGTATAAGCAACATACCAGATACTTAGGTACTGTTGTAAATTGATTCATATTTAATTATTGCATAATAGGTACTATATTTGAACTTCTCCACGGCTTATACCCCTGATACAATCCATAGCATCATCAAAACAAGCAAACTATGCAAGCGAAAAACAGAATTTGTCTAAAACAGAATAGTTTATAGCAATCTGTAATGCACCTATGATTATTTAACTCCACAAGTTCTAAAAAATTAGGAAGACCCGAGTAATTTGAACAACAATATTGTGTAATCAATTCAGCTTAAAAAGTCGTTCCAGTAAAATTAGAGAAATTTTGCACTGGATGTTAAAGTTTGTATTTTACATTGTATCAATTCTACTTATCATACAAGTCATCCCAAAGGTTTTACTTGGCGCAAACACTAATTTAAACATAAAAACATAATCATTGCAGAGTCAACAATCATGTTATCACACCAAGATAGAATGTAAAAAACAAAAATTAAGATAACTATTGGGTTGCCTCCCAACAAGCGCTATTGTTTTATGCATCTAGATAGGCATAATGCATATGATCAAGTGTTGTCATCTTTGACACTCAACCCATAAGTAGCCCTCATGATAGATTCATAAGGTGGTTTAATTCTCTTTCTAGGGAAGTGTTCCATCCTTTTCGTTAATGGAAATTTGAACCTTATGTTTCCCTCTTTCATAGCAATAATTGCACATATAGTTCGTAGGAAAGGTCTTCCAAGTATTATTGGACAAGTAGGATTACAATCAATATCAAGCACAATGAAATCTACAGGAACATAATTTTTATTTGCAATAATGAGAACATCATTAATTCTACGTAAGGACTTCTTAATGGTGGAATCCTGAAGATGCAAGTTTAGGGAACAATCTTGAATATTAATGTGGCCAAGCACATCACAAAGGGATTTAGGTATTGTTGAAACACTAGCACCAAGGTCACACAAAGCATTGCATTCATATTTATTTATCTTTATTTTTATAGTAGGTTCCCACTCATCATGCAATTTTCTAGGAATAGAAATTTCAAGTTCAAGTTTCTCATCATATGCTTTTATCATTGCTTCCATCATATGATTAGTGAAAGCCTTGTTTTATTCATAAGCATTGGGTGAGCTAATAATGCTTTGTAACAAGGAAATGCATTCTACTAAAGATCAATTTTCATAATTAAAGTCCTTGTAATCCAAGATATTGGGGACATCACTATTTCACGCTTTGACCCCTCCAAACGCACTTTTTGAGTTTTAGCATTAGAATCATCACCCTCCAAGCAAACGGGATGCTCTCTAGCTAAAGTTGTATCATTAAAATCATGCTTGGGTGGCCAAGCTTTACTTTTAAGATTTCTACATCAAGAGCTATTCTCTTTGTGTTATTAGCCAATGTATCAAATGTATGCATCGTTACCTCTACCACAGTATTGAAACTTTTTTTAGAATTAATGAATTCTTTAAGGGTGTTTTCCAGATCGGAGGAGAACCTATTATTATTGGTAGGAGAATTCCCCTATAGGCACTGCTATTAAAATTATTCTGCGAAATAAAATTCACATCAATGGCATTATCATTTTTCTCAATCAAAGTAGACAAGGGCATGTCATTTGGAACAACATGAGCATTTTTATTAGCAACCAAATTCATAAGAGCATCCACTTATTCACTCAAAGTACCGATTTCCTCAACAGAATTTACCTTATTACCAGTTGGAGCTCTTTTGGTATGCCATTGAGAATATTTGGCCATGATGTTGTCCAAAAGTTTGGTGGCCTCTCCTAAGGTCACCTCCATGCAAGTACTACCTGCAGCAGAATCTAGAAGATTTCTATGCAAAGTTTAGTCCAACATAGAGTTTTGGATAATCATCCACAAGTTTAAACCATGAGTAGGGAAAATTTTAATTATTAATTTGATACTTTCCCAAGCTTGGGCAACATGTTCATGATCATGCTGTTTAAAATTCAATATTTGATTTTTAAGGAAGATGATCTTAGCAGGAGGAAAATACTTGGCAATAAAAGCATCTTTACACTTATCCCAACTTCCAATGCTATTACGTGGTAAAGATGAAAACCAAACCTTAGCTTTATCACTTAGTGAAAAATGAAATATTTTTAATTTAATAATATCATTATCCATGTCATGTTTCATTTGCATATCACAAATTTCAACAAAGGTATTAAGAGGAGCAGCGATATCCTCATTAGGACTTCCCAAAAATTGCTATTTCATGACAAGATTCAGCGTCGCATCATTAATATCAAAAACCTCATCACTAGTGGCAGGTGGTATAAGAATAATAATAAAATCATTATTATTAGTTTTTGAGAAGTCACACAACTTAGTAGTATCTTTGGACATGGTGACCTAGTAACAAGCACAACAAGTGAACTAGCGAGCAAATAAGTAAGCTAGTGACAAGCAAAGATAAATATTTTTGATTTTTTAAACCAATCTGGACATAATAACAAGTAAAAAGAAGAACATGTGAATGATAACTTGTGTGAAGTTACTTGATAGTTGGTGATGATATTCCCCGGTAACAGCGCCAAAAATCATTCTTGATACTTGTGATATGTGTTAGGTTTTCCACGAATAGGAATGGATAATTGCAGCACAATAAACGATATGTAATTCCCTCAGTTAAGAAACCAAGGTTTATCGAACAAACAGGAATATCGATCCTCAACCATCTTCAGTGGATGCACACAAAAGAGCAAACAACTGGTACCCAACGCGGACAAGAGGGTTGTCCATCCCCTTGATCTCGTTATTTGCAAGCGAGTGGGTTGTGTAGATAATTGTAGAGAGTTGTAACTTGCAAAATAAAATAAAGATAAATAAGTAAAAATGAGGAAATTATAAGCTTTTTAAATTTATAAGTGAATAGACCCGGGGCCATAGTGTTCTCTAGTGGCATCTCTGAGGAAAGCAACATATGGTGGGTAAACAAATTACTCTTGGGCAATTGACAGAAAAGTGGATAGTTATGCGATTTTCACGGCAATGGTCATGTGTATATAGGCATCACGTCTATATAGGCTCACTCCTGCCTATCCCTACTACTATTACTCTGATTCAAGAGCGCTTCTATTTTTTCCTCTCTAAGTATTAAGTTCATGAAAAATACAGTAATGCTTGGAGAACGATGACATGATGTAGAACAAAGTAAACTCAAGCAATATGAATAAACCCCATCGTTGTATCCTTAGTGGAAACAACAGAAAGATGCAACTTGTCCCCTTCTAACACTGGGATATAGAAACTCGTCGGGTTGAACCCACTACAATGCATCCCTCTCACTGAAAAAATACCAAACAACTTGGACAAAGCAATTCAATAGATTGGAGAGAATTACGAAGCTATGCTGATCATGCAAATAAGAATCATAAAACTTAGAGAAGACTGAAATACTTTTCATGAATAGGCTGAACATAAACCCACTGTTCATCGGATCCCAACAAACGCACCATACAAAAGAATTACATCCCATAGATCAAAGAAAACATGCGATAACAGTTGTATTGAAGATCAATAGAGAGAGAGAGACAGAGAGAGAGAGAGAGAGAGAGAAAGAGTCATCTAGGTACTAACTACGGACCAGTAGGTCTGTGGTGAACTACTCACATATCATCACAAGGGCAACAAGGTTGATAAAGAGGCCCTCCATGATGGATCCCCCTAAGGCAGAGTACCGGAATGGAGTTCTAGATGGGACCATCGTGGAACAGAGACTTGCGGCTACGGAAAAAGTGTTTCTCTCTATTATTTATGGTTTTGGAATATATGTGAATTTATAGGCTACAGAACGAAGGTAGCAGGATCACCAGGGATGGACAAGCCATTACGGCGCAACGACCCCCGTGGTGGCAGCCTATTGGCTTGTGCCTCCTTAATGTGGAGTCCGGCCTTCTCCCGAAGCTTCCAAGTCTTCTTTTGGCCCACAAAAAACATAAAAAGTTTCAGGGCAATTGGACTTCTTTTGGTAGTTCAAACATGAAATGTAAGAAACACGCATAAAACAAAAACTCACAATAGGCACTGGGTCAATAGGTTAGTGCTCAAAAATAATATAAAATGGTAAATTATGACCAAAAAAGTATCCTAGGATGATAATATGATAGCATATAACAATCAAAACTTACTGATGCATTGGAGACGTATCACCCACCCGTGGCTCATCCGTAGTCGAGCAAACAGGATGATCCTTCAAGGGCTGAAGCCACATCTGATGAGGGACCCGAAGTAAGCCACAGGGGCGTGGTTCTGAGAGTTGTCGTCTGTGTTGTGGGGCATCCGGACGAGTCTGAATCGTTCCACCAAGTGCACTCCATTCTTCGTGGTATATGGATCCAAATTTGTCTTGCCGAGTGACGTGTTTCACAATTCTCCCTAAGCAGAACTTTACGCCAAAGCTGAAGCTGGAGAGGCGCGAGAGGACAGTTTCCATCTCCTCGAAGAGGAAAGAAAGCTAGCCATCATCAGATCCGCAATATCAATAAGATTTGAGGCGCTACCATGACAAACAGGTCTGAGGGCGTGCCTTTCAGGAAGGAGACTGCTACTTCTCAAACAACAGCGCCAGAAATTGACACGTTGACGGAGACTGGGCTTGCATTGGTTTTTTCCCTTGAAGAGGAAAGGGTGATGCAGCATAGGAGCAGTAAGTATTTCCCTCAGTTTGAGAAACAAGGTATCAATCCACAGGGAGGGTCTCGGCAAGTCCAGAGTACCTGCGCAAACACAAACAAGCTTGCACCAACGCTTCAAAGGAGTTGTCAATCCCTTCAAGATTGTTTGCAAAAGTGAGATCTGAAGGCGGAAAGTGCAACGAAGTAAAAAGTGTAAGGCTTAAAATATGGTGTGGAGTAGACCCGGGGGCCATAGTGTTCACTAGAGGCTTCTCTCACAATAGCAAATATCACGGTGGGTGACCAAATTACTGTCGAGCAATTGATAGAACCGCACAAAGTCATGATGATATCTAAGGCAATGATCATACATATAGGCATCACGTCCGAGACAAGTAGACCGATACTTTCTGCATCTACTACTATTACTCCACACATTGACCGCTATCCAGCATGCATCTAGTGTATTGAGTTCCTAACGAACAGAGTAACTCCTTAAGCAAGATGACATGATGTAGAGGGATAATCTCAAACCAATGATGAAAACCCCATCTTTTAACCCTTGATGGTAACAACACGATGCGTGCCTCTCTATCCCTTCTGTCACTGGGTGAGGTCACCGCACAGTATGAACCCAAAACCAAGCACTTCTCCCATTGCAAGAATCGTAGATCTAGTAGGCCAAACAAAACCCACAACTCGAAGAGAATTACAAGGATATGAAATCATGCATAAGAGATATCAGAAGAAAATCAAATAAGATTCATAGATAATCTGATCATAAATCCACAATTCATCGGATCTCGACAAACACACAGCAAAAGAAGATTACATCGGATAGATCTCCATGAAGACATGGAGAAATTTGTGTTGAAGATCCAAGAGCGAGAAGAAGCCATCTAGTTACTAGCTATGGACCCGTAGGTCTATGGTGAACTACTCACGCATCATCGGAGAGGTCATGGTGTTGATGAAGAAGCCCTCCGTGTTTGAATCCCCCCTCTAGCAGGGCACCAGAACGTGCCCCAGATGGAATCTTGCGGAGACAGAAGCTTGCGATGGCGGAAAAGTACTTTCAACGATCTCCTGATTGTTTGGGATTTTTAGGGAATATATAGGCGCAACCCCTAGGGCAGAGGGCGCCCAGGGGGGCCACAAGCCTGTGGGCCACGGCCTACCCCCTGGCCGTGGGGTGGGGGCTTGTGGGGCCCCTGAGGCTCCCCTGCCTTGGCTCTCAAGCTTCCCGATCTTCCTCCGTTACTGAAAAAATCTTTTCGGGGATTTTCTTCCGTTTGGACTCCGTTTCAAAATCTCCTCTGAAAGGGGTCAAAAACATGGAAAAAATAGGAGTTGGCACTTGGAACTGAGTTAATAAGTTAGTCCCAAAATATATAAAAGGCATGCAAAACAACCAAAGTTTGACAAGATAATAGCGTGAAACCATCAAAAATTATAGATACGTTGGAGACGTATCAAGCATCCCCAAGCTTAACTCCTCCTCGTCCTTGAGTAGGAACTGATAAAGAATGAATTTTTTATGTGGAATGCTACCTAGCATAGTTCTCCTTTGCAACTTCTTTCATGTGACATGACTGTTCAGATCCATAAGATTCAAAACAATAGTTTTCTATTGACATGAAAACAATAATACTTCAAGCAAACTAGCAAGGTAATCACGAACTTTCAAAATAACAAGGCCAAGGAAAGTTATCCCTACAAAATCATATAGTCCGGCTATGCTCCATCATCCTCACACAACTAATGTAAATCATGCACAACCCCGGTATTGGCCAAGTAATTGTTTTCGCACTCTTACTTTCTCAAACTTTTTATAACTATAACGCAATACAAGAGCGTGAGCCATGGATATAGCACTATAGGTGGAATAGAGTGGTGGTGGTTGTGAGACAAAAAAGGAGGAGATGGTCACATTGACTCGGCATATCAAAGGGCTATGGAGATGCCATTAATAGATATCAATGTGAATGAGTAGGGATTGCCATACAAGAGATGCACTAGAGCTATAAGTATGTGAAAGCTCAAAAGGAAAACTAGTGGGTGTGCATCCAACTTGCTTACTCACGAAGACCTAGGGCAATTATGAGGAAGCCCATCATTGGAATATACAAGCCATGTTTTATAATGAAGATTCCCACTAGCATATGGTGGTGAAAAAGCAAGAAGCTCTCAATCATGAAGAACGTGGTGCTATTATGAAGCACAAATGTGGAAAAAGATAGTAGCATTGTCCCTTCTCTCTTTTTCTCTCTTTTCTCTTTTTTTCATTTGGGCACTTTGGCCTCTCTTTTTTTCTTTTCTCTTTTTTATTTTTTGTTTTTGGGCTCTTTGGCCTCTTTTTCTTTTTTTCCTCGCATGGGATAATGCTCTAATAATGATGATCATCACACTTTTATTTACTCACATCTCAAAGCTCACAATGATGATGACTCCATAGGAAATGCCTCCGGTAGTGTACCGTGATGTGCAATGATCTAGCATGGCGTATGACGTTGAAACATCTCGCTAGCTATCTTACGATCATGCAATGGCAATATGAGAGTGACGACACAATTCATGAGACGGAACGGTGGGAGTTGCATGGCAATATATCTCAGAATGGCTAGGAAAATGCTATAGTAGGTAGGTATGGTGGCTGTTTTGAGGAAGGAATATGGTGGGTTTGTGTACCGGCGAGAATTGCGCGACACTAGAGAGGCTAGCAATGGTGGAAGGTGAAAGTGTATCTATACCATGGACTCACATTAGTCATGAAGAACTCACATACTTGTTGCGAAAGTTTTTATTAGTAATCGAAACAAAGTGCTAAACGCATACTCCTAGGGGGAGGGTTGGTAGGTGTTAACCATCGCGCGATCCCGACCTCAACACAAAGGATGACAATCAATAGATCAGTTATGCTCCGACTTCCTAACATAGAGGTTCACCATACGTGCATGCTACGGGAATAACTAACTTCAAGACAAGTATTTCTAGATTCACAACACCCTACTAACATAGCTCTTAATATTACCAAATCCACGTCTCAAAACTAATTTAGAGGAATCAAAACTTCTCTTTCTACTCAATGCACATGAAGATGGAGGTTTTTGCATCCTCTTTGGGTATCTATCACCTTTGGGACTACTTTCATAGCATAAGCCAACTACCAAATCACGCATCTTCGTGCTCTAAAATATATAAGTGAAGCACAAGAGGAAAAGTATCTAGCTCAAAAGATAAAAGTGAAGCACTATGAGCATTCTAGCAAAAATCACGATGAGTGCATGTCTCTCTATCTCAAAAAGGTGTGAAGCAAGGATGATTGTGACACAACAAAAAGAAAAGACTCCTAAGTTACTAGACGCTCCAAGCAAAACACATATCATGTGGTGAATAAAAATATAGCTCGAAGTAATGTTACCGATGGATTTAAGACGAAAGAGGGGATGCCTTCCCGGGGCATCCCCAAGCTTAGGCTTTTTGGTGTCCTTGAATTTGGCTTGGGATGCCTTGGGCATCCCCAAGCTTGAGCTCTTTCCACTCCTTATCTCTTTGTCCATGAGAACATCACCCAAAACTTGAAAACTTCACAACACAAAACTTAAATAGAAACTCGTGATAACATTAGCACAAGAAAACAAACTACCACTTCTTTTGGTACTGTAGAAAACTTGAATACTATCTATATTGGTATTGGGATACTGTATTCTCACTTTTCCATGGCTAGTACCACACCCCCCCCCCCCCGATACTAACCATAGTTTCATCAAAACAAGCAACCAACTCAACAAAAACAGAATCTGTCAAAAACAGACCAGTTTGTAGCAATCTGTACACTTCGTATAATTCTGGTACCTCAAAAAATCTGAAAACTTACGAATGCCTAGGCAAAAGGCATAGCAACCAGCAGAAAAAAGAATCAACTCAAAATATCTTTCTGAATAAAAATGAAAAATCATCTCGTGGGCGAAAAGTTTCTATCTTTTTCCAGTAGGATCAAACAACCATTACCAAGACTAGTCATAAAGGTTTTGCTTGGCTCAAACACAAAAATAAACACAAAAAACACAATCACAATAGAATTATGATGGTGTGGATGCAACAAAACAGAAAGAAAAAGACAAATTCATTGGGTTGCCTCCCAACAAGCGCTATTGTTTAACGCGCTCAGCTAGGCATAAAAGCGATAGAATCACGTATCATCATCTTTGGTGCGCAAGCCATAAATGGCCCTCATCATGGATTCATAAGGCAATCTTATTTTCTTTCCAGGAAAGTGTTCCATGCCCTTCCTTAAAGGAAATTGAAATCTAATATTCCCTTCCTTCATATCGATGATAGCACCGATAGTCCTTTGGAAAGGTCTACCAAGAATAATAGGGCATGTAGGATTGCAATCAATGTCAAGCACAATGAAATCCACGGGTACATAGTTCCTATTTGCAATAACAAGAACGCCACTGATCCTTCCCATGGGTTTCTTGACAGTAAAATCAGCAAGATGAAAATTAAGAGAACACTCTTCAATCTCATTAAAACCCAGAACATGACATAAAGACTTTGGAATCGCGGAAACACTAGCACCCAAATCACACAAAGCATTGCATTCATAGTTTTTCATTTTGATTTTGATAGTAGGTTCCCAATCATCATGAATCTTTCTAGGGATAGAGACTTCCAATTCAAGTTTCTCTTCAAGAGATTTTATCATAGCTTCGACGATATGATCAGTAAAGGCCTTGTTTTGGCTATAAGCGTGCGGAGAGTTTAACATGGATTGCATCAAGGAAATGCGTTCAATGAAGGAGCAACTATCATAATTGAATTCCTTGAAATCCATAGTAGTAATTTCATTACTACTCAAAGTTTTAATATCTTCTACTCCACTTCCAATGCTTTTAGCATCAAGATAGATGAACTCTGAATCATTGGGGCACTTTTCAACCAAAGTGGATTCATATCCAGCCCCATAATCATTAGGTTTGACAGAAGAAAACAAGAAAAGTGATGATCATCATTACTAGAGCATTGTCCCATGTGAGGAAATAAAAAAAGGCTAAAGATCCCAAATAAAAAAAAGAGAAAAGAGAAAAAAAAAAGAGCCCCAAGTGCCCAAATAAAAAAAATGGGAAAGAGAGAAAAAGAGAGAAGGGAGAATGCTACTATATTTTTCCACACTTGTCCTTCATAATAGCACCATGGTCTTCACGATTGATAATAGCACCAGATGGTAGTGGCAATCTTCATTATATAACTTGGCTTGTATATGCCAATGATGGGTTTCCTCAAAATTTCCCTAGGTCTTCGTGATCAAGCAAGTTGGATGCACACCCACTAGTTCTCCTTTTGAGCTTTCACATACTTATAGCTCTAGTGCATCTCTTGTATGGCAATCCCTAATCATTCACATTGTTATCTATTAATGGGCATCCCCATAGCCTTTTGATACGCCGAGTCAATGTGACCATCTCCTCCTTTTTTGTCTCACAACCACCACCACACTTTATTCCACTTATAGTGCTATATCCATGGCTCACGCTCATGTATTGCGTGATAGTTATAAAAAGTTTGAGAAAGTAAGAGTGAGAAAACAATTACTTGGCCAATACCACGGTTGTGCATGATTTACATTAGTTCTGTGAGGATTATGGAGCATAGCCAGACTATATGATTTTGTAGGGATAACTTTCCTTGGCCTTGTTATTTTGAAAGTTCATGATTACCTTGCTAGTTTTCTTGAAGTATTATTCTTTTCATGTCAATAGCAAACTATTGTTTCGAATCTTACGGATCTAAACATTCATGTCACGTGAAAGAAGTTGCAAAGGAAACTATGCTAAGTAGCATTCCACATCAAAAATTCATTCTTTATCACTTCCCAACTCGAGGACGAGCAGGAGTTAAGTTTAGGGATGCTTGATACGTCTCCAACGTATCTATAATTTTTGATGGTTTCATGCTATTATCTTGTCAAACTTTAGATGTTTTGCATGCCTTTTATATATTTTTTGGGACTAACTTATTAACTCAGTGCCAAGTGCCAGTTCCTGTTTTTCCATGTTTTTGACCTCTTCCAGAGGAGGATTTTGAACGGAGTCCAAACGGAATGAAACTGCCAAAAAGATTTTTTTCCGGAACAGGAAAAGATCGGAGAGCCGGAGAATGAGGGCAGGGGGCCACCAGGGACCCCACAAGCCCTCATGGCGCGGCCAGGGGGTCATGGCCCCCTGGCTTGTGGGCTCCCTGAGGCCCCTTTGCCCTAGGTTTTGCGGCTATATATCCCCAAAAATTCCACAAAAAATCAGGAGATCATCGAAAGTACTTTTCCGCCGCCGCAAGCTTCTGTCTCCACAAGATCCCATCTGGGGCACGTTCTGTGCCCTGCCGGAGGGGGGATTCGGATACGTAGGGCTTCTTCATCAACACCATGACCTCTCTGATGATGCGTGAGTAGTTCACCATAGACCTACGGGTCCATAGCTAGTAACTAGATGGCTTCTTCTCTCTCTTGGATCTTCAATACAAAGTTCTCCATGATCTTCATGGAGATCTATCCGATGTAATCTTCTTTTGCGGTGTGTTTGTCGAGATCCGATGAATTGTGGATTTATGATCAGATTATCTATGAATCTTATTTGAGTTTCTTCTGATCTCTCTTATGCATGATTTCATATCCTTGTAATTCTCTTCGAGTTGTGGGTTTTGTTTGGCCAACTAGATCTATGATTCTTGCAATGGGAGAAGTGCTTGGTTTGGGGTTCATACCGTGTGGTGACCTCACCCAGTGACAGAAGGGGTAGTGAGGCACGCATCGTGTTGTTGACATCAAGGGTAAAAAGATGGGGTTTTCATCATTGGTTTGAGATTATACCTCTACATCATGTCATCTTGCTTAAGGCGTTACTCTGTTCGTCATGAACTCAATACACTAGATGCATGCTGGATAGCGGTCGATGTGTGGAGTAATAGTAGTAAATGCAGAAAGTATCGGTCTACTTGTCTCGGACGTGATGCCTATATGTATGATCATTGCCTTAGATATCGTCATGACTTGCGCGGTTCTACCAATTGCTCGACAATAATTTGTTCACCCACCATAATATTTGCTATTTTGAGAGAAGCCTCTAGTGAACATTATGGCCCCCGGGTCTGCTCCACACCATAGTTTCAGCCTTACACTTTTTACTTCGTTGCACTTTCCGCCTTCAGCTCTCACTTTGCAAACACTCTTGAAGGAATTGACAACCCCTTTGAAGTGTTGGTTGCAAGCTCGTTTGTGTTTGCGCAGGTACTCTGGACTTGACGAGACCCTCCTACTGGATCGATACCTTGGTTCTCAAACTGAGGGAAATACTTACTGCTCCTTTGCTGCATCACCCTTTCTTCTTCAAGGGAAAAACCAACGCAAGCAAGTCTCCATCAACGTGTCAATTTGTGGCGCTGTTGTTTGAGAAGTAGCAGAGGGGTCGATGGAGGAGCAGAAGAACCAGCTCTGAGTGTGGCTCTCGCCCTCGGAGTGGTGCCCTGCACTAGAGTCGGGGCCTTGGCATGAGCAGTCCTGGTCACTCGGGTAGGGGTAACGTCTGGCATCTCAATATGCTTGTCAGCTGAGTGGTTTGGTGGGTCAAGCTAAATCACCTCACATGGCCCTACGGACATTGTAGATCGCTCTATCATTAGCGGCAAGGGAAAACAACACTTTGGAATGAAATCCAAACAGGTTTACATGTTACCTTTTGAAGATGTGACGTCACCCTCGGTATGACCCTTCCCTGTGGCCTTGGGTTCAAAAGAAGCGGTCGAACTATCAACTCTGCAACAAAGCCATTCGGGAAATTGTATGACTCGGCCAACAGTCAAGAAATGTTAATCAGAGTGGAAACGTCACATAGCGAAAACACTTACGCTGAGGGCACAAGCACATTCACTTTGATCCGTGGCACGATGGCCTTTCGAGGCTTGGTAGCCATCATCTTGGGATGTTTGGAGTCCTTTTCACGCGATGCGGAGGGCTCGCCCCTCCCTTGCTTTGAGCTATGAGTCGGAACAGCAGACACAGTCAACTCGGTGGCACTCGAGGCCTTGACAATACCAACATGGGCCCCTCGGTCTTGACGCACCTTGGATCGGGTCTCAATCGGGACGACCCTAACTCCTCCCCATCCTTCGAGTCATCATCACCCTCCTTGGACTCCTCATCGTCGTCCTCGCCTCCCGAGCCATCTAGGCACTCGATGTCACTTGCCACGTCGAGGGCGGTGCAGTCGACTGCTGACACCAGGATGATCATCGTTGTTAAGGCATGCCGAATGAAAAGATCAAGCCCAAGTCAAATAGCAAAAAAACAACAGCAATGAAATCACTCGGGTGAACCTAACTAAGTATTACCTCATTTGGTGGATTCTCCGCAAAGAATGGGGGCACCATCCCGCCCCCCTAGGGTTTTCACACGCTAGGTGATAGCGAGGAGCTTAGCCTCCACCGCCTTCACCCCGAGCTCCTCCGGGTGAGTTTGCGTGGAGTCATTCGGCCCATCGTACATCCACATGGGATGGGCTATAGCTTTCACGGGATGAACCTTCCGCTGGGAGAAGACCTCCAACAGATATATCCGAATGACTCCCGACCGCACCAATCCCACTAGAGAAATAACCAAGATATCCACATCCGTCCTCTCCTCCTTGGACACGGTCAGGGAAGGCACTGACCGCAATCGTCCCGCCGAGAATGGTGGGAGGCCCGACTGACCAATGTCGACTCGGACGTCATGGCAATTAAACTAGGAGTCTTGCCAGCCCTTCACCGAGTCCGGGAATGAAATTTTGTCACACCCCATAAATTTAATCATGTTTTTATAAATTAAAATATTGCCTAAAATAAGTTTTTTGAGAAATAATTTGCTTCAAGGATCTTTTCAAAGCCTCTTTGCAAAACAAATTCCTTTCAGGTGGCATTCTTACAAAAGATCATTGAGTGCTTGAGTCCTTGCTTGAGATCATGTTAAATTCTTTATTTGATACAATGGGGATATTCTTTTAGATTTGACCATGTTTGTTTAAATCTTAATTTATGGTTTTCCATTGACTTCGAAGCCACCCGTTTTCCCTAAATTTAAAGTTCTCCTCCAAGTAGAAGTTTTTGAAAATCATATTGGGACTTGACTGCTTATATCCAAACACTTATTTTCTTCTCACAAATTTATTGAGACACTTTTTATAACTAATTTTTGCCAAAGTTTCTCTTATTCAGAAATGACATTTAATTTATTTAAGGACCTATTTTACAATACAACCTTTTGATAACTTTTTCTTAAAATTCTACAAAAATTTGTAGGTGACATGTGATGTTCCTGGACCAAGTTTTCCTAAAAACTTATCAAAGTATTTTGGATAATTTGAGCATATCATCTTCGTTTTTATTTTGGTCCACTTGGTGTTTTGAACTACAACCCCTAGATATAACCTTTCAAAGTTCCACAAAAATTTGGGGATGTGAAGTGATGCATGAGATTCACTTTTATGCAAAAACCCAACTTTGTGCTTTGGAAAAATTAAGCAAAACAACCACTCTTCTGTTCTGGTCCAGTTTGGTACTTTGTAATACAACCATGTTTTGCTTTACTCTAATTGCCTTGAGATTTTTCATGCTTGTAGAACACCCTACCAAAACCTTAAATCCATGAGTTGAGCCCCACTGGAGGAATATAAATGCATGTAATATTGGTCTTAACTTGCTGTCCATAATTGATTTTCTCAAAACTTTGCACTAACAAGTTTAACTGTGTGCCAAACTAACTTGACCATCATGACTAACACCTAAGGAAACCTTGATCTGGTAATTTGGTGGCCATGGGAGCTTCCTAGGTGCCCTTGACATATTGTCGAACACCTTGAGTTCATGTACTCATTTGACATGGATTTTTGTGTGCATTGTAGAGTTGCTCAACTGGCCCAACCAGGATGTCTAAGATTTTTGTCTTGACCAGCAACCCCTCTCTGGTGATTTTGGTGAGCACCTGAACCTTATAGCCGTGCCAGGCTTTTTGTCGAGCATGTGGTGAGAGTGTCCAGAGCGCGCTCGGAGCGCGTGCGTTGCTGCCGTAGAACCCGAGCCTCCGCATCTTGCAAAACATCGCCCCCTCGCCGCCTAGACAGCCGTAGAGCTGCATCAAGCCCCTCGAGAAGTTTTTCCCCGCCCTGCTGCGCTCTGCTGCACCCCTGCCACACCCGAAGCATTGCTTCCGCCGGAAAAGCCGCTGCGGCCGGTGCCCCACTTCGGCTCTGCCATGACCACCACCACCCAAACGCTCCCCGAGCGCCAGCTACCCCCTTGGACTTCCCATGTGTCGCCACCGTGCTGCCAGCGCCGCTAGTTTGCTCCTGCCGCCCCTGTGTCGTCGTCGGAGCATGTCGCCGACATGCTTATCATCAGCCCCGGCGAATCGACTCGGACGCGGCTACTTAAGCAACAGAGCCACACCCCCCCCCCCCCCCCCCCCGAGTGGATCATGGCCTCCCCTACAGCTCTTAGAGCACCCGAGAAGCCCCCAATCGGCCCGGGCCTCTAGAATTTTTCCTCTCTGGCGAGAGTGCCCGCCACCGGCGCCGGCCAAATTCGCCGCAATCGTGCCTCCCCCGCGCCAGCATCCTCCTCCTGCAGCCCTCTTGTAGACAGTAGGCCCTTTTCCCCCATAGCCACGAGTGTCGAGGACCGTCGGGAGAAGAGACCTCTCGGATACTGATGCTACTGTCCCGCAAAGACCGCGTCACCGGTGACTCCCTTCATCCCCGCGCCCATGGAGACGACTAGGAGGACCGCCAGGACACACTGGATCCATTTCCGTGCCCTAGAGGCCAAGAGCCGCAGCCAGTCTCTAGCGAGGAGCACTGGAGCGCCGCCCTGGTTCTCCCGTGGGAGGTAGAGGACGAACCCGGTAGGTGGACCCCGCCTATCGGTTAGCCAGCCAATCCCCCGAGTGGCGCAACCCCTCCTGATGTGTTTCCCTTTCAGTAAAGCGTGTTTAGGTTGTAGCATTTCACTGAATGTGTTTTCTATGCTCGAAAATGTATACATTATCAAAACGTTTTCTTTTCTTTTTCTTTTAAAAATAAACTTTGAACAAAAGTTTGACTGGCTCTAACTTTTCAAATACAACTCCAAATCAATTGATTATTTTCCCTACCTGTCTAAATTTCATCCAATTTATTTTAAGATTTATTTCAAAAAAATAAAACAACTTTTATGTGTTGTTTTGGAATTGCGTGTTGAACGGTATTATTTCCGAAATATGAAAATGGAGAGAAACTTCCTTCAAGATTTTGGGGTGCACACCACCCTCCTCAACTCTAAAGGCAAGCATCTTGAACTCTGATTTTTATGAAGTTGTGTAATGTGTGGTGTGGTGCATTGATTCCGTGATTTTGGGTTATATTGATAAAAAAACCACATAAAATCATACTTGCATGAATGCATGTGATTGATAATTATGTTGTCGAACATATGTGATGCAAGTGGAGAGTGGGTACTACCTCATGCCTCGTATGCCATGTTGGTCTGGACAACATGGGATGAAGGTTGGTCGGGGTGAACATGAGATCATGGGCTGACATCTCGTGGGACGAGAGAGGTGAGTGAAAGCATGTTGGGGTGTGATGGCAGTAACACTAATGCCCTCGGCGTTTAGTCCCGGTTCTTACACCAACCGGGACAGACGGGCCTCCACATGGCCGCTGCGGCCAGGCCAGGCAGGGGGCCTTTAGTCCCGGTTGGTGACACCAACGGGACCAAAAGGCATCCACGCGTCAGCACCTGGCTGAAGCTGAGTTTTTTTTGGAAGGATCTAGTTTAGGGGTTAATTTAGGTTGTTTTATATACACCAACCAATTGGGAGCATCCATGAGCAAGCACAAAAAGAAATAATTTTATCTTTCATCAAGGAGCATCCATGAGCATGCACAAAATTTCATCACGCACACCACCATCATACTTAAAAGTGCAGTAGTAGTTCAACACTATCGTACTTAAAAGGTTTACACTATAAAGATTAAAGCTCCATCAGGTTCTTAAGATCTTCACTCCTGCTTCTTCACTTTCTCCTTCATCATCCTGATGCGATTAGAGCGGCGAAGCCCCAGGCCAGGCTGTGGGATGTACTCGTCTACCAGAATTGGCATGGCCCTGTCGCCCAGCTGTGGGATCACCATTGCGAGGCCATCGTCGCTGCTACTTTTGTTGTAGCCAGACTCACTGCTACTTTTCCTATAGCCAGAGTCGCTGCTGCCGTAGACATAGCACCTGTCGCAGTACTCGCTGCTCCTGCTCCCATTGCCTTGCCAAATGCAAAAAAGTTTTTTTAAAAATGGGTGTGAGACATAGCCTAATGGATAGGAAGAAGAGACAAAGCGTACTGGCATCATCGTCGTCCTGGTAGCGCCTCCGACACATAGTCGTGTTGAACACCTTCATGGCGAACGTGGCGTTGTCGTCGTACCTGAAGACAAGGAAGTACCCGTGCCGCATGTCGTAGGCACAGACGAACTGCTTCCAGCCACGATCTAGGTACATGCTTCCATCGGTGTCGAACGCCACATCCACGTCCCACAGCTTGCGAAGCCCATTGCTGGTTTGTCTCAGCTTCATGTTCTGTGGCCGATGACCGTCCAATATCTTCACAAAATTGTCCGGCAGCACCTGCCTGCTGGAGGATTTCTCAAGTATAATCGTGAAGAACTCCATCTCTGAAAAGCAGCTGACGAGACCAATTACTACCCTTTACAACATTGTCAGTACTCGCTGCTCCTGCTCCCTTTGTCTTGCCAAATGCAAAAAAGTTTTTTTTAAATGGGTGTGAGACATAGACTAATGGAGAGGAAGAAGAGACAGAGCATACTGGCATCGTCATCGTCCTGGTAGCGCCTCCGACACATAGTCGTGTCGAACACCTTCACGGCGAATGTGGCGTTGCCGTCGTACCTGAAGACGTGGAAGTACCCGTGCCGCAGGTCGTAGGCACGGACGAACTGCTTCCAGCCACGATCTAGGTACATGCTTCCATCGGTGTCGAACACCACCTCCACATCCCACAGCTTGCGAAGCCCGTTGCCGGCCTGCCTCAGCTTCATGTTCTGTGGCCGATGGCCATCTAGCATCTTCGCAAAATTGTCTGGCAGCACCTGCCTACTGGAGGATTTCTCAAGTATAATCGTGAAGAACTCCATCTCTGAAAAGCAGCTGAAGAGACCAATTATTACCCTTTACAACATTGTCATACAACATTTACAGCAACATGATCATCAGTATTAGGTAGGACTTTTCTGCATAGTGCTCTCCAATTTTAGCATTCAAAGTAGGAGTACTTTTCCAATTTGAGAATTCAATAAGCAAAACCAAATCGTAAAATAAAGTAGTATTCAAATTAGCATGCATTCAATTATAAGCAAAACTAGATCATCTCTTGTCATACATATAGCATCACTAATACAGCTAGAACCGTAGCGCCTGACGGGTATCGTCGCGGGCGGTGGACACCCAAAGAGAAGGAACCATCACATGATCATAGCTCCAGTGAGATCCCTGAAGAACCTGCAAGGTATTGGAGAACCTGCCCTCCAATGCAACCATGTAGCGACGGACGTGCTCGTCCTCCTCGCTGACACGGTGACGTACCACCTCCGCGGTGTCCGGAAGCCTCGACACCGTCAATGGCCCACGCGACCGCCACCAAACAAGCATCGGGTCAACAACGGGTTGCCTCCTCACCAACCTACGCTCCCCGGAAGGTAGCACCTCCCAATACCAGGCGGGCGGAGCCCAGTCCCAGACAGGGCCCCTCTGATCAAGCAGGTGTCCTCCGCCGAGTCGACGACGAGGATGCGGGATAGGCATCGTAAAAAGAACTAAAAAATAAAACTAGTTCTATTAATTTTCTTTATAAAAATAAACTACTTCTATATATAGTAAAATAAAGTAGTTTTATTAAATCAACTAGTTCAACTACTAAGCTCTTACTATAAATAAATAAAACCAAAGCTATATTCACTATGGTGGTAATACTAGTTGTTAATTATCTGTCTCATATTGCACTACAACTAACAATCTAATGAACAAGAATTAATATATGCCATCTTTTGGTTGGTAACAACATTAGATTAATTCAACTACCATAAGTTTTGCCAAAGTGGCAGAAATGTTTATTCGAGTGAGCAAAAATTGCATATCTAATCCCATTGCTCATGCAGGACAACATAGGATAATCATATCAAAGGAAATGATGTTCCTAGAGTATCCGAAATGCACAAGTATCTGAAATGCACAAATATCCGATATGCAGGACTACCAAAATAGGTCGGGATGCAGAAGTATCAGATTCGTAGGACTACCAAAATAATGCTATATGTTTCTTCTACGTTCATGCCTACAATAATTATTTTTATCCTATAATTGTCACTTCTTTTTCAACAGTAGGCATTATTCCATGGAATTTCTAACATAAGTACTTGTACCTGTTATGGAAAAATGTCAATATCTCCTTCCTTGATCTTAATCAACTAATACACGAATTTATTTTCTTTAGTTACTACGAGATGCATACTATCTAGATAACATCTTGCAAACTAGAACACAAACATATGGTACAAGAAATTAAGAACATTGTTAGTTTAATTTAAAAAAAAGAAAGGTTTCGAACAAAGATCTGGATGACTACAAATTTGACATACTCAATCTTTGCATATATCTGAACATACAACCATGCATATTCAACAATAATATCACCAAAAAATCAAAAATTAAAAACAATAAATAAAAAAAACAGAGCCGTGGTGGCAGCGGCTCACATCGGGGGCGGCCGGGGCGACGGCGTGGGCGGCGAGGGAGACGGCGACGGCGGCGGGGGGCGAAGGGCGAGGGCGACAATGACGGGCGACGGCTCGGGGGCGGCCGAGGGCGACGGCAACGGCGGCGGGGGGGGGGGGGGGGGAGGGCGACAACGACGGGCGACGGCGTGGGCTCGAGGGTCGGTGGGCAACGGACGATGGGGGACGGCGATGGGGCAGCCTGGCGGCGCCGTGGATGAGCTCGCGGTGTCGTCGGGCGTGGATGAGCTCGCGGCACCGTGAAATCTGAAAATTTCCAAAGTGTTGGCTTATATAGCAAAGGCATTGGTCTCGGTTAGTGGCACCAACCGGGACTAAAGGGTTGCATTGCTCCCGGTTAGTGGCACCAACCGGGACCAAAGGCCTCTTTTCAGCAGCCCAAAGGGCGGAAAACAGAGACCTTTGGTCCCGGTTGGTGGCACCAACCGGGACCAAAGGCCTCTTTTCAGCAGCCCAAAGGGCGGGAAACACAAACCATTGGTCCCGGTTGGTGGCACAAACTGGGACCAATGCAACCCTTTAGTCCCGGTTGGTGCCACCAACCGGGACGAAAGGTGTGTTCGCGATAGTTCCGAAGAAGTTTAGTCCCACCTCGCCAAGCGATGTGCCCTGTTAATGGTTTATAAGCCCCTCTATGGGTGCTTATTCGAAGTTTCTTATAAACAAAATTCAACCTAAAAATCGAAGGCTATTTAGGTTGAATTTTCTCTATAAGCGCATCTATTTTGTTGCAATTTTTTTTGATTTTATGAAAACTTTTTTTAGTTGATATTTTTTGATATTTTTAGTTCATTATTTTTATTAATGTTTTATTTGATTCTTTTTAATTCATTCTTTTTAGTCCATTTTTTAACAAATAAATACCAACCGGGACCAAAGGGCGTGTGCTGGCGCGGCGCGGTGCTATGTTTAGTCCCACCTCGCTAGCCGAGAGGGGCTCGGAGTGGTTTCTAATTACTTATTTATTTTCTTTTATGATAATTCTTTTTGCTATTAAAGTTTGTAACAAAATTCTAATTACTTATTTATTTTATTTTATGATAATTCTTTTTTGCTTTTAATGTTTTGAACAAAATTCTAATTACTTATTTATTTTGTTTTATGATAATTCTTTTTGCTATTAAAGTTTGAAACAAAATTCTATATAATTTTAGTTTCAATAATACTAGAGGTTTATAAAAGCTTTTTAGTTGATTCCTTTAGTACCAGCTCTAAGGCTGTTACAAAGGCATTTTATACGGAAACTTGTCTGTTAAAACATGCATATTCATACGGAAACTTGTCTGTTACAACATGCATTTCAAATGAACTACAAAAAGATTGAAAGTTGGCATGGTATCATCATAATAGTTGTGGAGAAAGTCTTCACTTTTTCTTCGCTTGTGTCCTTTCCTTATTGCGCCGTAACCATGGATAATCTTCATCATTTATCAGGATGCTTGGGTCAGCCTTGACTTTGAAGGGAGGAATTTCATGAAACTTTTCATAATCTTCGGACATGTCTGTCTTGCCCTCCACTCCCACGATGTCCCTTTTTCCTGAAAGAACTATGTGGCGCTTTGGCTCATCGTATGATGTATTCCCTTCCTTATTTTTTCTTTTTCTCGGTTTGGTAGACATGTCCTTCACATAGATAACCTGTGCCACATCGTTGGCTAGGACGAACGGTTTGTTAGTGTACCCAAGATTGTTCAGATCCACTGTTGTCAATCTGTACTGTGGGTCTACCTGTACCCCGCCTCCTGACAGTTGACCCATTTGCACTTAAACAAAGGGACCTTAAAATCTACTCCATAGTCAAGTTCCCATATGTCCACTATGTAACCATAATATGTGTCCTTTCCCCTCTCGGTGGCTGCATCAAAGCGGACACCGCTGTTTTGGTTGGTGCTCTTTTGATCTTGGGCGATCGTGTAAAATGTATTCCCATTTATCTCTTATCCTTTCCAAATCGTAACAGTCAAAGATGGTCCCCTAGACAACGAGTACAGCTCATCACAAATAGTGTTTCCATCTCTGAGACGTGTTCCCAACCAACTGCTGAAAGTCCTGATGTGTTCACATGTAATCCAGTCGTCGCACTGCTCCGAGTGTTTGGAGCGCAGACTGTTCTTGTGTTCATCGACATAAGGGGTCACCAAGGTAGAGTTCTGTAGAACTATGCAGTGTGCTTCAGACCAAGAATATCCATCCCTGCATCAGGAATGAAGTCAACACAAAACCCAATGACATCCTCTGTTTGATGGCCCATGGAGATGCTTCCTTCTGGCCTAGCGCGGTTACGAACATATTTCTTTAGGACTCCCATGAACCTCTCAAAGGGGTACATATTGTGTAGAAATACGGGGCCCAGAATGACAATCTCGTCAACTAGATGAACTAGGACGTGCGTCATGATATTGAAGAAGGATGGTGGGAACACCAACTCGAAACTGACAAGACATTGCACCACATCACTCCTTAGCGGTGGTATGATTTGTGGATCGATCACCTTCTGAGAGATTGCATTGAGGAATGCACATAGCTTCACAATGGCTAATCGGACGTTTTTCGGTAGAAGCCCCCTCAATGCAACCGGAAGCAGTTGCGTCATAATCACGTGGTAGTCATGAGACTTTAGGTTCTGAAACTTTTTCTTTGTCATATTTATTATTCCCTTTATATTCGACGAGAAGCCAGTTGAGACCTTCATACTAAGCAGGCATTCAAAGAAGATTTCCTTCTCTTCTTTGGTAAGAGCGTAGCTGGCAGGACCTTCATACTGCTTTGGAGGCATGTCGTCTTTTTCGTGCACACGTTGCAGGTCCTCCCGTGCCTCAGCTGTATCTTTTGTCTTCCCATACACGCCCAAGAAGCCTAGCAGGTTGACGCAAAGGTTCTTCGTCACGTGCATCAGGTCTATCGAAGAGCGGACCTCTAGGTCTTTCACGTAGGGTAGATCCCAAAATATAGATTTCTTCTTCCACATGGGTGCGTGTCCCCCAACGTCACTCGGAACAGCTAGTCCGCCAAGACCCTTTCCAAAGATTACGTGTAAATCATTGACCATAGCAAGTACGTGATCACCGGTACGCATGGCGGACTTCTTCCGGTGATATGCCTCGCCCTTGAAATGCTTGCCTTTCTTTCGACATTGATGGTTGGTCGGAAGAAATCGACGATGGCCCAGGTACACATTCTTCCTGCACCTTTCTAGGTATATACTTTCGGTGTCAGCTAAACAGTGCGTGCATGCGTGGTATCCCTTGTTTGTTCTTCCTGAAAGGTTACTGAGAGCGGGCCAATGGTTGATGGTTACAAACAGCAACGCGTGCAGGTTAAATTCCTCCTGTTTGTGCTCATCCCACGCACGTACACCATTTCCATTCCACAGCTGTAAAAGTTCTTCAACTAATGGCCTTAGGTACACATCAATGTCGTTGCCGGGTTGCTTAGGGCCTTGGATGAGAACTGGCATCATAATGAACCTCCGGTTCATGCACATCCAAGGAGGAAGGTTATACATACATAGAATCACGGGCCAGGTGCTGTGATTGCTGCTCTGCTCCCCGAAAGGATTAATGCCATCCGCGCTTAAACCAAACGATACGTTCCTTGGGTCACGTGCAAACTCAGCCCAGTACTCTCTCTCAATTCTCTCCACTGCGACCCGTCAGCGGGTGCTCTCAACTTCCCGTCTTTCTTACGGTCCTCACTGTGCCATCGCATCAACTTGGCATGCTCTTTGTTTCTGAACAGTCGTTTCAACTGTGGTATTATAGGAGCATACCACATCACCTTTGCAGGAAGTCTCGTCCTGTGGGGCTCGCCGTCAACATCACCAGGGTCATCTCGTCTGATCTTATACCGCAATGCACCGCATACCGGGCATGCGTTCAAATCCTCATACGCACCGCGGTAGAGGATGCAGTCATTAGGGCATGCATGTATCTTTTGCACCTCCAATCCTAGAGGGCATACGACCTTCTTTGCTGCGTACGTACTGTCAGGCAATTCATTATCCTTTGGAACCTTCTTCTTCAATATTTTCAGTAGCTTGTCAAATCCTTTGTGAGGCACAGCATTCTCTGCCTTCCACTGCAGCAATTCCAGTACGGTACCCAGCTTTGTGTTGCCATCTTCACAATTGGGGTACAACTTTTTTTTGTGATCCTCTAACATGTGATTGAACTTCAGCTTCTCCTTTTGACTTTCGCATTGCGTCCTTGCATCGACAATGACCCGGCGGAGATCATCATCAGGCACATCGTCTGGTTTCTCTTGATCTTCAGCAGCTTCCCCTGTTGCAGCATCATCGGGCACATCGTCTGGTTCCTCTTGATCTTCAGCAGCTCCCCCCTTGTAGCATCACCGTATTCAGGGGGGACATATTTGTCATCGTCCTCTTCTTCTTTGTCGTCTTCCATCATAACCCCTATTTCTCCGTGCCTCGTCCAAACATTATAGTGTGGCATGAAACCCTTGTAAAGCAGGTGGGTGTGAAGGATTTTCTGGTTAGAGTAAGACTTCGTATTCCCACATTTACTGCGTGGACAACACATAAAACCATTCTGCTTGTTTGCCTCAGCCACTTCGAGAAAAATATGCACGCCATTAATGTACTCGGAGGTGTGTTTGTCACCATACATCCATTGCCGGTTCATCTGCGTGCATTACATATAATTATGTGTGTCAAAATTAAGAAAATTAGACAAATATCTATCTAAAGTAAGAAAATCATACAAGTATCATAAAGAAGATAAGAACAAGAGGCTTACCACGGTGGTGTCGGCGACGAGATCGGCGCGGGCGATCAACGGCGGTGAAAACGGGGACGGGGCGTGATGGACCCCTAAATCTAGACAAATCTCGAAAAAATGGAGGTCCTAGGTTGAGCTTCGAGAGGAGAAAGCTTAACTAGTGTGGCTCGGGCATTTCATCGAACACCTCATGTGCATAGGAGGTGAACTAGAGCACCCAAATGCCCTCTCCTCGCCAGATTGAAAAAATAGAGCACTGTGGAGTGCTCTGCCGCGGCGGTGGGTATATATAGGCAAGTTATTTGTCCCGGTTCGTGGCATGAACCGGGACTAAAGCCGCCCCTTCTGTCCCGGTTCATGCCACGAACCGGGACCAATGGTTGTGGGCCAGCAGCGAGGACCATTGGTCCTGGTTCGTGGCTCGAACCGGGACAAATGGTTCCACACGAACCGGGACCAATGCCCACGAGGCCCCGGCCGCCCCCCTGGGCTCACGAACCGGGTCTAATACCGCACATTGGTCCCGATTCTTGAAGAACCGGGACTAATGGGCTGGCCAGGGCCGAACGATAGCCCTGTTTTCTACTAGTGTAACCCTTGCATGAAATCTTAAACCTCCTGAGTCGACCGTAGATCGAGTCTTGTGTGTGAGTCACCCTACTTTTCATGCTGCCACAGGTCTTACCGGAAGGGAATACGGTTTTAAGTCGTAAACCTATTACCAGGTACAAACCAAGTAGTGAGGCCGAGATGAAGGTATCCATGGCCCTGGACTAAATCGAGTCATCTGGTCAGGGGGCATGGGTGTTTCCGCTTTGGGACCGAGAGGGAAAGGCCATTCCCTTCGAGCTTGCGGTATAAATTTGATCTCATGCTAGTCGAGGTTGGAGCCTCCCCACCTTATTGTTTTTCTTTAGAAGCATAGCCCGGGTGAGGCCGGTCTTTGCAGGGCGGAAATGGGTGTGTACTAGTTCTGAGTGTTTACTTCTGAGATACCATGTGCGGCATTAGTCCGAGTGACTATTGAAACCTGTGGGATGTGGGTAAAGCGTACAGCCTCTGCACAGTCAAAACTACTCGAGTAGCCGTCTCCACGGTCAAGGACGACTAGTTGACTGGTCAAGTGTCTGTCTTTGGAGCAATTAAACTTAAACAGGATGATGCCTATGAACCGGGATGATAAGTATTATTATTGTTATGAATTGTGTTATGGACTAGTCATGTGTGGTATATGGATTTGTTAGAGTATCCGTGGGACGGTTCTACCTCCTGGATACTCGATATCTTTACT